>NC_064913.1:5411412-6022824 GCF_929443795.1 Astur gentilis
ATTCTTTTTTCATCATGACACTGATCTATTGGTCTCTCCAACTCAATTTTGTAAAAATGCAGAAATTTGCCATATCTCTACAGTTACCTACTGCCAGCATTTCCCCATTCCCTGTGTCAAACTTTCTCCAGACAAGGATTTCTCTTCTACTTTTCCTCCTTCTAGCAACAGTGACTGTGTGCACTTCGATCCCACAAGCATTGAATGCTAGCTGGGGCAGTTTTCAAATGCCTGGCAAAGACTTAGTGATCCTAATGTGGAAATGAGTGGCAGTATTTTCTTCCTAAGGCAACCTCTTATCAGATCGGCTTGCTTTGAATGGAAGTAGATTGCTCAAATAGGACTTGCACACCAGGCACCTTCTAGCATGGAAGCTTAGAGGACTCACTGAAAGTAGAATCGCCCAGTTTGTCCTTTTTCCAGGGACGTTCTTAACATGCACAAAATTCCTTCTGCAAGGTCTACCTAGGCAAGGAGATTAAGTTCTCAGTCTGGTTTTGCAGAGAAATCTGGCCATTTACTTGTACTGAAACTGAAATGCAGTGATAATTCTCAACTTAGCCTAAGAACACGCTTAAGGAAACATAAAACATTATATTTCAATGTGCCATCTGGCAGGAGATCACCGCCTTGTCTTTTCTGAGTTGTCAAACTGCAAGTTCTTCCTTCTAAATAAAATGTACTAACCAGTAAGCAGTGCTGCTGCTCAGTAGAATCTGAATATATTGTGTTTCTGCGGGGACCAGTGTTTGAACGAAGACAATCTGTTTAATGTTCACCTCCCCATGAGTGGCTGTCACTTCAGTGAGATGGATCCAAGCTTTGACTGTGAATTTCTCTGTGCTGTCTTTCATCTAGACAAGATTTCCTTGGGAACTCCTTCCCAAGGGGGACTAAATAGCTTCTCAGTGTCTTTTTCAAATTTGTTCTTTGGTAGCTGATACTTTGCTTCACAACAAAAAAATTGTTGTCGTCCCTTTACCTTATATATACCTTGTCTTTTCACCTACATGGGACCAAGACTTTCACAAAATCTCTTTGGTTTTCCCATTGAGAAATCCCAAAGCTTAACTGTGGCAGAGATGTTGCATTTCTGTTCCTTTGGTGTTGGAGACCAGTGGAGTGGACTGTCCTGCATCAGTCGGAGCAGATCTTGTTTGTCAGTTTGTATGACTTTGGAAAGTCTGCTGAAATACTTCATTGTGTCTGATGGCTCAAAGCAACTGTATAAAGGACTTTTTCCTTTAGATGTTTTTAGTGTGGACGTGTACAGCTAATGCATTTTTCAGTTTCTGTTCCTAATGGTAACTTTTGGGCTGTTTTTGAAGTTTCACTCTAAATCAACAAGCACTAAAGAAATAGAAGGCAGTTAGTTACAGTAATGTTTTTCAAATTGTTCTGTTTGTTGCCCTTCTTCTTGTGATGTCATGAAACACTTCAAGGAAATTGAGGTGCCAGAAACTCAGTGCTGAGGATTTGAAGGACAGTTTGTGTGGGTGGGAGAGCAGCATTCATATATACATGACAAGTATTTTGAAAGCAAAAAGTCTGTAGGCACAGGTACTCGAAATGTGCAAGCAGTTAGGAATCTATAGCTAGATAGTACTTTTCAAAGGTCTGTCAGTAATAATTTTTTTTATTGGCTTACACACTAGCGAATGAAGAACTAGAAGCCTTCTGGGAAGGCCTGTTTTTTAAAAAACATTAATTTCTTTATAAGGTGTGCATTTTCTTTCACAAAGGAAAAGTAATATTGCCAGTTCAGTATCCCATATAAAACAGCAAGGAAAACAGTTCACAGAAATGGTACAAATGACTATGGATATGAATTGCTGCGATTAAATAAGGGTAACTTGTTTTGTTCCTACAGGTAGCTTGTCTTTTTATAACTGTTCTTGAGGGAAAACTAATTTCTAGCCCATCATTTAGAATTTTTTTTAAAATACTCAGATGTGTTTGTCCTTTGATTAGTAACAATTGAGAAGTATGTAAAAATCTTAGTACTTGGCTAAATGCATAACTTAAGCACGAGCTCTTGGAACAGTGACTTCAGCAGGGCCATTCCAGTGATAATACATGCTGCAAGTTGAATTGTATATAATTTTGCCATTTAGCCAAAATTCTCTAAATATGGTGGTCTTCTAGCAGCATATTATTTTACCATTAATTCTGTATTCTTTTTAATGCAGGAACCCCTAAATATTTCAGAAGAATCCATTTGATTAAATACTTCTGAGGTAGCGCAGTTTGTACTAATATAGATAGCAATTATTCTGTTTTACCTTAGAACCAAACTAGGAAATAGTGGCATGTTTAAAACACAGTAGGAAGCATCCCTACTCTCCCAGCCCACACCAGAAAGGCAAAAAATTGAATGTATATGTTATGACCTCTAAAAAGGAAGGCAAGGAAAGGTTCTGGTCTTCTGGTCTGTAACTGCCTGTTTTGTATAACATCAAACATGCTTACTGTGTGTCCTTTGTAGTTAACCAAGGCAAGCAATAATGTTTACTATTTCTGTTATTCCAGATACTATATATCAAAAGGGGCTATCGTTGATCAGCTTGGAGGAGATTTAAATTCTACTCCACTTCACTGGGCAACAAGGTGGGGAAAAGTCTTCTGGAATTTTCTTTTCCTGTGTTTTTTTTGCTTAATTTGGAATCTGCTACTGACTGATTTATGAAATTGCTGTATTTTATGGCAATACTTTGTACAAGAATTAATTCAGTCATTGGTAACTGAGCACACTGTGAATGTGGTATGATTGAGCTACAGGAGCTTTCAGCATATAGTTCAGTTTCTGTCTTACCTCTTTCTGATGTAGAGGAAGATGATTGCTATGATAGGAAAAGGAGTAAAGTAGAATTAGAGTCTATAGTCACCTTGGTTTACTCTTACTTTGAAGATCTTATTTTTGTCAGTCTTCTGAAGTTCAGCAACATTTGTGCAGATGGGGCTTGGGATGATTTTGTGTGACGTTGTCCTTGCAGTGTTCTATTACATGTGTGGATTTTTTTAAAGATGCACTTAAAATCAGATTTATGCTGTGGAAGATGCTCCGAGAATGGCGAATGGCTGGGAAAATTGAAGAGAGCCTTTGAGAAGTAGCTGCTCCTTCAGACAACTGCCTAGAAATAGGCATGAATGGAACACTGTCCATATTAATGTTTTAAACTGTAGACTGCAAAAGGAGACTTAGAAAATCAGCTTTTAGAACATTTAATGGATCAAAATAGTTTGTTTACTGAAGATGAGTTGCTTGTTAGCATCCCTTAAAGATTTGTAGCTTGTATATTTCTTTTTGTTACAGATCACACTCTTAAGTTCTGTGTTAATAGCACAAAAGCTTGATTGAATTTCCTGGTGTTGATAGCTGTAATCTGTTGTTCTGTGAAGCATTGTCTGAAGCTGCTTCTGACAGATTGAGAAGGTCTTTTTGCTCCTGTCAGAAACTGCGTACTGACAGTTAGGCACCCTATCTACAAGAAGGATGTGCCTATGCTCATTGTGCCAAAAAGATGCTTAAGCTTTTAATGTAGAGTAGAGGAAGTGTAGACCTTCAGTTTTCCTTTTTTTTTTCTATTTTTATTTCAGTGCTGTTTTTAATAGTAGAAAGATAAACCATATGCCCCACAAAAAGTGAGAGTATATAGCCAGTCTGGCATCTCTTAAAATAGCAGGTTTCATGTGTGGATTGGAAGAAGTCACAGTAGACTAGATTTCTAAACTAGTAACTTGGGTTTTGTTGTTGACTGGCTTTTTGCTATACGACATGCTTAAGCGAATTGCATGGGATGAGTGCATTGGCTGCACAGAATTTGATCGTATGAATGAGTTTGCTTACTCAGTTGCAGAATCAGGTCATGACAATTGTTGTTTTCAAAGTATGAGTCAAAGTGTGGAAGCTTTGGTAGTGTGATTAACTGCTAAACATATTTGTTGTATTCAAATATTCACATTTTAATATTTTTTCTTTATATAGTTATTCAGTTTGTTTTTTGTGTTTTGTTACATTTAGACAGGGTCACTTATCCATGGTTGTACAGCTGATGAAATATGGGGCAGATCCGTCGCTAATTGATGGAGAAGGATGTAGCTGTATTCATTTGGCTGCCCAGTTTGGACATACTTCGATTGTTGCTTACCTGATAGCAAAGGGACAGGTAAATTTTAAGTAATGTCATATTTAAATATAATCTACTCCAAATAAAAATAATTCAGATTCTTCTATTGTAGATTACAGTATTGATGTGCCACCTGCTAACTTAATTTTCTCTAACGGTAGTCTGAATACTTTGGCTTTAATTCATACCTGCCTAGTGTAGTATATGGAAATTTCAGCAGTTATTCTTTTACTGTTCTTTATTTCTAATGAATTTAATCTTTAAATGTTAAGAGTGACAATGATAGCAAATATTTAGAATTCTCCACAGAATCATCAGGTTATACATGGGTAAAGAATCTAATGACAAAGAGCTGTCATAGGTAATCTTTTTTACACCTCAGTCCACAACTTTTATTTATTGCTGTTACTAATTACATACATGTGTAAATAAAAAAAACCCAAACCAACCCAAAACCTTCTTGCTAGCCTCTTGCATTACTACTGGATCTGTAAAGTGTATATATAGCATGTGTATTCATTACTGTTCTCATTGTCTCCCATCCTTCATTCTGTATGACCAAAAACATGTTCACCTTTTTGCTACTCACGCTGCATTATAATTTGTAGATTTACTCAGCCACAGATATGTGCCTGAAGCACAAATTTGACTTGCTTTGTAAACCATATAGACAAGTCAAAGCCCGCTTCTCATTTTTACAGTCTTGCTAATGCTGTTCACGCACCTGTATTCTGGTTATTCTTTCAAATAGCAAGTGGGATATGATCCAATCAATGGTCAGGTAGAATATGACTATGACATCAGTGCGTTTGGTCTGTGTAAAACAAATACTAAATTTACTGCAGAAAATGGTTTGTGTCTACACATGTAAAAAAACTGCTCCATGCAGTATTCTGTTTTTATCTGAGAACTGTTTGTTAAAGCAGTATTTAGTGTATGAAGGAGTAAGCTAGGCACAAGAAGAGGCTGATCAGATATAATTGTGATTTTGTAAAAGAGAATGATTGAAGAGAAATACCTTTTCATCAGGAACAAGTTTTGTATTTTGTTCACAAATTACGTGTAATTGTATGTGGATTTTATGTTACTAGAAAAATCTTGCAGCTGTTACGCAAGTGTGAACTTGTTTAAAGCATAGCATTAATGAAATATAAATGGCCTTTAAAATGTTCTACTATGAGTATGAAATCTCCCTGTAAATGTTTGTCTTCATGTTTATATACACAGACTTGTCCTATTTATCTGAGCATGTAATACTTCAGTCCAAAAGAAGCTGTGCGTCTTTCCATGTGTACATACATAAATGCACAAAACTTGCTTTAAAATTTAAAACTTATTGTCTTGGAAACAGCTCTGCTTATCAATAGCTTTTTAAAAGGATGATTTTTATTAAATCACCTAAATGTTACCAAGTGTGCTTTTGGCATCTGTTCTGTGCTGTAAGTTCAAATTACTTTTAACAGTAATTTTTGGAAGCACTTCAAAAAGTTCAACTTTAAAATTATGTACTGATTTGTACGTTTAAAATATAGTATGTTTAAAATACAGTAATATCAACAGCATTGTAATAACAATCCCTAAACTTATAGTTCTCTAGCCATACTACGTACAACTACAGAAGCTACATGGTTTCTCTAGAATCTATGGGAAATACATGGTTTTACTTTTTATTCTTCTTTAATGAGTATATATGAGGTCATTAATCCCTTTTTTACTTTGTACCTCCTTTGTGATGCCATGATTTTGGTTGGAAACTTGAACTGCTTTTGCTTATGTGGGCTTAGCCTATATACTACTTGCAAATTGTTTTTACCTATTGTCTTTACACAGATGAGGTTCTCTTATACCCAAAGAGTAGGCTTGTCCTTAGGTTCAGAACCTAATTGTAGTATGTGTGGTAAATGACAACTAAATGAATGTCAAAATACAGGTCAGTGTAGGCTGTTGTGCTTTGTTAGTTCCGATCCTTATGCCATTGTGGAGCTGCATGATCAGAGGAGAGCTAGCTTTCAAAACTGTGTAGAGAACTGACAGGTAGATTAAGAAGTTGCTCCTGATTGCTTCTTCTCCCTTTTTGAGACAGAGCTGGAACCTAACTTCAGTGTTGCTGCTTCGCTCTCTTCCTGGGCTGCAGCAGCCAACGGTAAAATTTCTAATCTGAGGCTCGAGTCCAGTCCTCTAGCTACTGGAGTGCAGGGTAGGGGAAGAACTCTTGGCCAGATGCCCTCTGACCTTGGTTGGAAGTGAACCCACTTTCATGCCAGCAAGTGCTACTCGGCCAAGAGGCAGCAGTGGCTGATAGCAGTTGCTTTTTATTTAGTCATGTCTCTTACTGAGTTTTGAGAGATGAATACCTGACTGTATCATAACTTGCTCGTGTTTATGTCAGTAGGTTGCCTGGGTCAAAATCAAGCCTGGGACAAGCACACGATCTAAATATAATCAGATAGCAAGTAACAGAATCTGTAGCACAGTTCAAGTTTGGGTAAGATCATTATTATAAAAAAAATGCAAGAAGAAACCCAAACCTGAAAAGAGCTTGAAGGCATTTAATAATATTCAAAATTGGTACTTGTACTACTTGACTGCTTGACGCTGTGCTTACACTACTTAAAAAAGCCAAAGACATATCAGGGCCTAGCATACACAAACATGTCGCCCCGTAATAAGATATGGATATGGTATATCGGATGGTTGAATAATGTGTTCTCATCCTGTGGCATGTGTGAGAACTTACTTCAATCACAGGTAATGAGTGACTATAAAGCTGCTAGTAGGGTAAAATCACATTGTAAGAAATATTCTGGAGCTAAAATCATAGTTTAGCTATTTCATACTCATAGTTTAACTATCACTTTCATAGTTTATCACTTATTCATTGAGTATGTTTTTTTATTTATTCTCAAGAGTTGCAATTTTATGTGTCAACTAATGTCCCCAGCTATATAAGGGCCGCCTTCTGGGCTATGGTGTAGGAGTAGTTGGCATCTAGGTGGAGAGATGCCACTGTGGTACGAGCAGCCTTGGTTGCTTTGGTGCTGCAGCCCGTGAGCAGTCCTCCTAAGCACTGCTACTGTTGGTGCTGTGGATCATATTCTCTGCTGGGCTCAGGACACTGAACCAAGTCTTTATTTCCTAGACTCAACCTGCAGCACGTTACTTACAGAATTATAAGTCTGGTTGTGTTTCTTCCTCATGATTGTCAGAACTGATTCTGCATTTGATGGACTAGAGTATTTCAGAATAGAGTTTTTGTTGTTTGAAAGAACAAGGTAGGTTCAGTTCTGTGTGTTACCTTGCTTGATGAGCTGCCTGTCAATCCACACTTGCTTCATTCTGCAAGAATCCTACAAAATTTCTGCTTCCAGTGGATAACTAGCACATGTCCTAAATTAGGAAATGTTTTCAGCCTTAAATCCTCCTTCCTGATAAATCTTTTTTACTATATGCTTTTAAATATGTCATTTCTTTAGAAACCCCTTTCCCTGGGCAGCAGTCCATGTGAAAGAGATCTTTTCCTTATGGAGAACAGAATTCTGAACAAGGGTGTGATGAGTCTTTCTATGAAGGTCTGTGTTTTGCGAAACAACCAGTAATGTTTCTAAAGAGGATCAAATTCCTGGTCCCTTTCTGTGCAATTTAATGCACTTCTAAGTGGAATCTCTTGATGCTTTTTGTGCTTTTGAAAAGGCCGTATTGTATCACAGTAGTGGTTTGCCCATTGCTTGTTAAATGTCCTGGTAAACCTAAATGCTGTACTGATCTTTAGCTGCTATTCAGAATCCTACCTTGTCAGCTATATTGCTTTCAGAAAGTACTGTTAAGTAGCAGAATAGTTGCTACAGCTCCTTTACATGCAGGAAGCTCTTTCTCCCCTCTATTTTCACCTTTCCAAAGCTTTTTGTGGAATCTTGTATTAGTGTCCTAGGATTAAGTCTGGTTATCTTTGCATATGCAAAGCTGTTCTCTTTTGGAACCAGAGTTGTTCTATTTCAGAAACAAGTGAAAAATTTGCCTGTTGTAATTCACAGAGTTCACACTCGAATACATACAGATGGTAGCAGTATGTACAATTTTTGATCCTTATGTTCACTTATTGTTGAAATCTTTGGTTCTTGCAGTACTCTTACTGTGCCTAACAGCATAGATACACACCTTCATGAGCATTATCAGATTGACCTGTCACTGAATGTCAAACAAGAAATTAATGCTAAAATGCCTGTTGGTGCACACCAGAACAGAAGAACAGTCTCCTAATACATACCTGTTGCTGAAAGTTTGCTTTTTTTGCCTCAGCCCTTTGGTAAAAAGCAGCAACAGACATAACTCCTTTGTGAAATATCCCACTCATCGTGTGGTTGTGGTAATGATCTGGCAAAATAACAAAGAATTTTTGATGAGAAGTTTGTTAGAGCATGTGTCTGCTATCCACAACTATGTCATCTTTGTTGGGTCTGTATAACAGTATGTAAGTCAATCTTAGTTGCTTTGCCTCTTGTTAAAGTTTCTTTGAAAAGGGATCTGCCTCAGCCCACGATGTAGCTTAATATGAGCAATAGCAGTAGCCTGACTAGGTAATTTATGTGCAGGGAATAGTCTGGAGCTCATGGCTGCTTTTTTTTCCTCTTTTTTTCTTTTTCCTTTAGCTGAGTGTCACTTTGTGTGCAAAGTGTACTTTTGATTTGTCAGGTGGAATCACTGAAGGAATCGTTTTACTTACGTCCAGGCAATCAAGTCCCTGCTGTCACGAAGAATTGCTTTTCTATATGAAATCTAAAGATGAAGGAGTGATTGTTCATGTTACAGTAATTTGTACAATCTTTGTACAATCTTCAAAATATGTTGTTCACACAGTGGGACCTGTGAATCAAAGTCGTGCTTCTCAAGGATGAATGAACTTGAGGTTAGGCTGCAGTTCTAATTTCCTTCACGACCTCAACAACGGGAGGTTAAAAGGAGTGTCAATGGTTGCAAAGTCCTAGTAGGCTCAAAAGGATCTAATCTACACAAGTACTGTGGGCAAACAGGCTTGGATCCTGGTGTCAATGCATGTAACTCTTTTCTGAACAAACAATACAATAAAGTTCTCTTTCCTCTCCATCAACTGTTTTTTAAATTTTGGCTTTTTTCTTCTTTTAATTAAACAACAGAGTAAAACCTCAGAAATGTCAAGTTACCTGCAGGCTAGAGATGCTTTAAAAGCAATTATTTGGAAGAACTAAATTGGATTTTCTGGAAAATTTTTGCCTGGGTCAGGCTAGCACCTCTGTGAGTGGATCCCAGGCTGCTGGGCATTTGGCAGACTACTGAAGCAGAGAAGAAAGTTCTGGGAGTGATAAAGCAACTTTTTGGGTTTCTGTCAGTAGTTTCTGTAGCAAAAAAACTATTGAAACACTTTCAACCTAATTTTCCTAGTGAGGACTGAGTGGAGTAGCATAGGTGATACTGACATAGCTCTATTGCCTCCTAAGGAAAACTGTTCAGGTCAGTTAGCTTAGAGTAATTTTGTTAGTGGTCTGTGGAACTTACCCAAATGTGCTGAGAATCTAATCTGCCTCGATGTATTTAGGGAATTACCAACTCCTGTGTTAGTGAGGCAGGGATCTATAACATGAAAAAATTCTGGAGGGATTAGATCCTTTCTGATGGATCTAAGAGAATTGTCTGGATGGTGCTGTTTTGTCATTCTGTGGCTATGTTCTGTTAAATGTAAATTTTTTTTTTATTTATTTTTAGCTATCATTTTAGCCACCACTTGATTATAAATCAGTTTTGCTTCTGGGTAGGTTGTTTTTATTAATGGCTTTTGTTTAAACTTAAAAATTTTTTGGCATCCATTAACTTGCTATCCAGATGTGTAAATACCTTTGGAACTGAGTGAACTAAGGCAGATTGCTTTGCAAGTGGAAGAATAGATGCAGCTGGCATTCAGTAGGATGTAGGATTCAGGCTATGTTATTTATATTAATTTATCAAGTATTTTATTAAACATTGGTGCATTATTTTAGTTTTCTTCTGCTTTTTAGTGCAATAGTATACCATCTCTATATATCTTTTATGTTGAAGATTAATAGTAAGATAGAAATGAATAGTCTTACAGAATGACTGTTCCCTAGTTTCCAAAATAGATTGGAATGGTTATATTTTTGCAATGGTGGTGTTAATGTTTGTTTCCATTTTTTAAATACTACTTTATTATGTACTGAAAGCTTGCCAGCTTTTTTCCAATTCAGTTGGTTAGTCTGAAAATACTGCTTCTCATTGCAAACCTTGTATCTACTAGATCTTGAGCCTGATTACTTATGTCACCAGCTTTTTTTTTCTTTTCCTTTTTTAGGATGTAGATATGATGGATCAAAATGGAATGACACCTTTAATGTGGGCAGCTTACAGAACGCATAGGTAATATCTCACTGCAGTTTTGACTTTCTGTTGATGTTAACTAAGCAGCATATAGTAGTGACTGGTTTTGATGTTTTGAAAGTTTTTTCTCATTTAACTTGTCAGTGTTCTTTACACAGTTGCCACTTTATCTTTCTTCATTTATGATTGTTGTGCGTTAACCCCAGTAAGCAGCTCAGCCCCATGCAGCCACTTGCTCACTCCTGCCCAGCAGGATGGGGAGGAGGAGAGTCAGGAGGGTAGTAAAAGTGAGAAAACTCATGGGTTGAGATAAAGACAGTTTAATAGATAAAGCAAAAGCCATGCACCCAAGCAAAGGAAAGTAAGGAATTCATTCACTGCTTCCCATCGGCAGGCAGGTGTTCAGCCATTTCCAGGACAGCAGGGCTCCATCCCCTCTAACGGTTACTTGGGAAGGCAGATGCCATAACTCCAAATGTCCTTCCTTCCTCCTCCTTTCCCCCAGCTTTTATTGCCTATCATGCCATTATCTGGTGCGGAATTTCTTTTTGGTCAGTTGGGGTCAGCCGCAGGACAGCGTGAGAAATGGAAAAGGCCTTGATGCTGTGTAAGCACTGCTCAGCTGTAGCTGGAACACAGGTGTGTTATCAACACCATTTTGGTCACAAATCCAAAACGCAGCACCATAGGAGTTACTATGAAGAAGATTAACTTGATCCCAGCCAAAATCAGTACAATGACCTCTTCAAGAGAGAGGAGGATATGCAGAAGTACTCACTAATATGAACTTCTAGTTTACAAAGTAAATCTTCCTATGGGGATGACTGGGAAAAGTTGGTGTAAAATAACACTCCTCCAAAGAGCAAATTTGTCTGAATTAGATTCCTGCTCGGAGGAGCCTATTTCCATTGATTGTTGAGAGGAACATAGACTAGCTTTAACGAATACCTACCATTACGAGCATTATCATCCTATTTTATTTTCATCTTTTGGAATATAAAGTGGAAATACAACATGTTTTGAACTTTGATTATTATCTGCCAAGTATATAATCATGTGCATGCTTTTACAAATCTGTTAATACTGTTAGGTTTTGGAAAACGTGAAAATAGAATTGTATAATAAATGTTTCATGGCATCCCAGAACAAGCTGTCTTACTGAGCTCCTTTAAAAGTCAACAGAATTGTGGTTGCTGTTTGGGGCAAAAGAAGTTGAGCCATTCATAATCATGGGCAAAAAATGTCACTTTGCTACTACATAGTGTCGCTGATCAATGGTCTTTGTAGAAATTGAACTCATTAACAGTTAAGTTGGTATGTATTTGAGTTCATCTTCTGTAGATCTAACAAGAATTTTCTTTTCTAGTGTGGATCCAACCCGATTACTACTTACATTTAATGTTTCTGTTAATCTTGGAGACAAATATCACAAAAACACAGCATTGCATTGGGCTGTGCTAGCAGGAAATACTACAGTTATTAGCCTTCTATTAGAAGCTGGAGCTAATGTTGATGCTCAAAATATAAAGGTAAACACTTGGTCTGTTTTTATTGTAAGTGGTTTGAGGCAGAAATAATAGAGCCTATGATAAATCTCAAGAATAGATTATTGTGGTGGGTATGGTGGGATCATGAAGATGAAGCAAAAGCCATGCCATTAATATTTAATATGGGAATCAGTTTTTCTTAGCAGTGGTGCATAACCACTAAATCTGCACCTTCAAAAGCACTCATGTAAATAAATTACCAACGGTTATGTGCAAATATATATGGGAGTGGGGTGTGCAATTAGACCGCCTGTGTGAAGACCTGTGCATTTGGATGCAAAATTGGAAATATGACTGGATGTCTTCTACTTAAGTTCTGGGGTGACTGTCTGTCTGTTGGAGTGAGAAGTGAGACATTTCTGTCCTCTTCCAGAGAGATGATAGATGCTCTAGTATATCTCCCAGTGGCAGTAAGGAAGTTGAAGGCCTAAAAATACCAGTAGGAATAAAATACGAAAATGGGCTCTTTTTTGCATCAGAACTTTAAGCTGCCTGATTATTCTCCCAGAACCTCTTAACAATGAAGCTAGGTTCAGCAGTAACAGAACCCCTCTCTAGCATATGTTAGGCCTGCCAAGCAGCTGTTCGAATGTTTGCCACAGCCTTGGAGTCTGTAAGAGCTTCTCCAGGAGTGGGAGGTGCACCTAGTGAATGTGGGTTTGTCCTTTGCCTCCAGACTATTCTATATATCAAATTAGGTGCACTTTACCACCCAAGATGTTTCTTCTGTGGTGTCAGAGAAGTCACTTTTAGAAAAAGAATTCTCTGCTCAAGTTCTCTGCAACTATTTGTATTTTCCATTTATATGAGTGTTACAGGTGGAGTGGTTACATTGGAAAATACAGCTGTAAATCTACATTTTATAAATATTTAATACTTAATTAAATTTATTTGACCTTTTACCATTTTTCCTACTGATTAAGATGGCCAGGGCCTATTTTGCTTGGCCACAAGTGATAGAAATATGCTAAAAAAATTAAAATATATATATATATACACTTCCATTTTCTTGAACAGCACGGAACAGCCTTTTTAAGGGTGCAGTCAAATTTTGCTAGTCGCTTTCTTGGTCCTACATCCACAACAGAATATCAGAAATACTGATGATCATGAATGAAAACTCATTAGAAAACTCACATGGCTTTTCACGTGTTTAAAACAAATCAACTAGCCTCTTGCATGTGCTGGTGTGAATATATAATAATTATTCCTGGTCTGTAAGGTCAGTCGTGTGGATGAATTATGCTTCTAGTATCGCTTCTTGTAAACGGTTGAAAAGCTTTTTTCTATGCCACCTAGTGTTAAAAATTAAAGTATTTTTGTGGAAAAAAAAATCAGTGTGTTATACCCTGCTTCCCTTGGCAGACTGATTAGTGTGATTAGAGTTTTCAAGTCATCACCTTACCTATATTTCTGAACTCTTATGAAATCCACAATAAAAGCTCATATGTTTGGCCTAATGAAAAAGTATCTGCTAGCCTGAAGCAGTTCATGGTCTCTCCTTCTTTATTGACAGACAGCAGCAGTCAGTAGAAAAAGAGGGTTTTGAACCTGCTGGATCATGATATCTTTCCAGTCATGCCAGAAGACGTGTGCTTGGTTTCATTAACCACTGCCTGCCTTCTGCAGTGGAGCCTAAGTTTCTTGTATGCCATCCCAAGTTTCTAGGATCTTCAGAGGATCAAAATCATTTTAGCAGTGGCAATTTTGCCATCCTGCCAGTGGCTTTGTAACAGATGCTGATTTGGGTGATAGTAAACATACAGGAAACATAAGAATTTGGTTGATTTTTTTTTTTTATAGGTATATAGAAACTCAGTTTTGTGCTTCTCCTTTGACTGTTCAGCAAAAAAATTTTCTTTGAGCCAAAACCTGCTGGTTAAGTGTCTGGCTCATGTTTCTTCAGAAATAACAGGAATTGTGAAAGGCTCCTTTCTTGATGCAGTCACTTCCAGATTTCTGCAGCACTATCTAGTGAGGTCCTTTTCTCAGATAGCCCATGGAATTGACCAAGAACGGTGGTAAGACAGCTCAGGTTAAAGAAATATATTGGCTGAAAGCCATTCATCTTTTTCAAATTACGAAGTGGCTGAAACATTAGGTGCGAGCTTTGACCTTGTTACCAGCTCTCGGCAGTCTGTGTTAGAAATGCGCATGCTGCTGGCTGCCTAGGTTCGGAACAAATTGGAACCAGCCATATCAGTAAGGTGCTCTTTTTACTTTGCATGACAGTTTGAGAAGTATATGAACAATAGCACTCTTATTCTAGAATAAATCTTGATACAAGCAGTGGGTTTTGTCCTGGTTTGTGTTATTTGTCCTCTTTATATTATATTGTACAAGAAAATAATGCTTTTCTTTTGGTAGTAAGATACTTTCTTTTTCCTTATTGAGAACTGGATTACAGTTGGAGTTGGAAGCTGCTTTTTAGTAGTCAAAATAAAGTGGTTTTTTTGTTTGGTGTGGTTTTTTTTTTTTTTTTTTTTTTTTTTTTTTTTTGTTAAGGAAATTACCTTGCCATACCAGTAGACAGATTGGGCAGATGAGGGATGAGGACAGGATTTCACAGAGTCATCTTATCACTGGGGGGTCAGGGGGGGAACCTTTAAATTTTATTTAAATATGAGGAGAATCTCCTTTTTTCTAGAGTGATAGAGACCTAAAAGAGCTTTTATGGTTTAAGGAAGATTTTTATTTTTTTAAATCTGTTAACAAATCATTGAATGAACTGTAGATGTAGTTTCTTGATTATGCAGTATATCTGTAGGCTTGTCTGTGGAAGTCTACATGTAAAGTTCCCTATGGTAATTACTCTTCAGATTATTCTTTCTATCTAAACACTTTGAATATATACTACTGAAGCCTTATCGCTTGCTGGCAAACTAAGTGTGTTACTAGATTAAGTTCCCTGATTATTTTTTTTTCTTTCTAAGCAAATCGGCTATCCATCACCCCTGTGAATATAAGGAAAATATTAAAATGGCCAGATGATGAGAAGCATAGTCAAAGACTTCTTTAAAGCTCCCTCAATCTTTTTATCTAGGCAGTTCCTAGGTGTCTCATGGCCCTCTAGTGGAAGGGATGCTCAGCTGGACCCCAAGACAACTTCAGGATTTACTTGGGAGATCAACTCCCAGAGGGGATTGCTTGTCCACAGGTAATCTTTACAGTCGAGATATATAAGGTGATATTAAAACAGCATCATCTCTGGAGTTTTCCAGATATTAGCAATTCAAGATGCTATTAAATTTGTGATGAAGCAGGCACCGTAGTTTGATTTCAGGCATTTCTGTTGAGGATGGAGTTAACTTAATCTGTTTCTTAAACATCTGGCTAAACAATTTTGAATCCAAGTTAAGTCAAAAGGTTATTCTTTTTTTAACTGATTTTGCTAGTTAAACTTCTCGCACAGGAGTGCAAGATCCTGTTAAGCGGCAAAAAGCTTCACTTCATAATCTGTAGTCTGTGCGATCTAGTCTCCTTTAAGAGGTTTGGAGCAAGATTTCAAAGGCAAAACTGACAGTTAAGTACTCAATTCCCATTGTCTTTCTATGGGATATAGGTAGCTAACTGTACTCTTTAATCTTTGAAATCTCTTCTGTCTATAGTAATTATTGCCCTTTCTGGGTAATTTCAGTTTCTGGTACCTGTCTCACTTTTTTTTTAGGAGGGGGCCGAGCGATGGAGGATTCAGCCATTTTTCAAGCCTCCATGAATGGTTTGTTTAGGAGGGGAGTTAACTCCAGTAGAAGAGAGGAGGAGTCAAATGCAAAACTGAAGCTGGAGGTACCTGCAATTGGTTGTCTCTTGCCTCCTCTATAATTTTAGACCCAGTCAATAACTTTCACTTAGCTCTCTTCCTAAATGTTTAGAAAGCAATAAAATCAAATCAGTTTGGCAGGCACCTTTGGCCCCTGTATCCCTCTTTCTTTTGCTTTGTCTGTCAGTCCTCTCTGAAAGTAGGGAAAGAGAAAGCATGGACCGTTGCTGGCTTAGCAGCCAAAGTATATGAAGCACAAGCTAAGCATAAAAGCTCAGAGTTTTGGAATAAGTTGGACATGAGCAATCAGTTTATTCTTTCCTGTTTTCTTCCTAGGACTTCCATAACTGAGATTAATATAAGAACATTAAGCTTGTGGAAAAAGTTCCTTATAGAAACGTTCCATGATATTAGTAACTTCGGTCTGCCAAAAAGGCAAAGGATTATCTGACAAGTCAGGCTTTAGACTGGGAGAGTTTCCATGATCCAGTGGGTCACAAGTTCTTATTCTTTGCTTGATTTCTGCTGCCTGTCAATAGCTGAGGGGGAAGCACAGTCTTTCATTTACAGACTAGTAGACTGTGTAGAACAGTGAAATGTAGATGTGTTATGCCAAAGGCAACAATTATTGCTATGTCAGGACATACATATTGTCAGGATCACACATTTAATATTCTACTACTTGTCCACGCATGTATAGTTATGAGAGAGTGAAAAAGACGAAAAGGAATGAATGATGTTTGGTGTCAAGTAAGCTGCAGAGCAAAAAGTATGCAAGAGCGTAGCTTAATCTGATCTAAAATGTATTATTTTTACCTGCCAATATTCTGTTTCAAAAGTGCTCTGAATGCATTTTATTTTTAAATTGGATGTTTCCCACTTTTATACTCTTGGCAGGGAGAATCACCACTTGATCTAGCAAAACAGAGGAAAAACGTTTGGATGATCAATCACCTACAGGAAGCAAGACAGGCAAAGGGATATGACAGTCCATCCTTTCTGAGAAAACTAAAAGCTGATAAGGTAAGTAGTAGTATAACACGTAAATCAATATTACTGCTGCTGTTGGTTTGGGGGCCTGTGTGTTTGTTTAAGGTAAGCAGTTCAGTACTGTGGTTTCCCCATGTTTCAGTTTTGGGAAAAGCCTTTTTGTTATGACAAAAGTAATTGCAAAAGAAAAAAAATAAAAATCTTTGTCCAAGGCAGGAGGAGAGAAAACCCTAAGCCTCCACACAATTACCTTTAGCTTTTGTTCTAACTAAATGTCAGGAAAGTACCAAGTGGTCTGGTATTGTTGGGGATAGCCGAGACTTTCACAAAGCTGAATCTCAAGTGTCTCAGGAAAGAAGCATTTTAGATATCCTGAACTCTGATCTCCTCTCTAATTATGCAGTGTTTTGAGTTGAATGAAAGCAGCAGTCAATCTTGGCAGTATGATGTAATATATGAATCTCTAATGTGGAGGCCTTTTTCTTCTCAGGTTATTACTTAACACTGTAGATAGGAGGAGACAAGAAATGAGGGTATAAAGGGTAACGTGTTGCTCTAGCATGAAGACCTGTCTACCTGCCTATAGTTTGAGAACTTGCATAGAGTTAATATTTTCTTATCATGCAGAGTGTTGTGCTGGATATTAAGTATTGCTATCACTGATTTCTTATAACTTCTTGATTTAAAGATACATTGCATCTTGATGATTAAAGCACTGTGCTTTAATCTTGTGGTAATATAATAATGCAGTGATTATTGACTTTAAGTGATTTGTGCATTGTGTTATGTGTACATGTGCATTGTGACTGTGCTTTGAATATCTGGAAAGGATTCAGTGTCTTAATCAGGAATTGTACCCACATAGTATAAGACAATAAAAGGTTCTGTCTTCATAGATGCTTCAGTATGACTTTGTTCCATAATTTCAGTCTTTAAAGTTCACTGAGATTGCCATGTGCTGTGTAGTAGTTTATACACTTAAATTCTTAAAAATTGTATACACTTAGATTCTTAAAAAAGAGGTACTGTTGCCTTTATTCTGGATTAACAGTAAAGTCTCTAAAAGGCAGTTCTTTTAAAAACAAATAAAATTATTGATTTGTTATAAAATTTTAGTAGGATTCTTTCTTGTCCATATATTGGAGATATGTAAAAATAGGAAACAACAAAAATTTATGAGGATTCCTCCCCCTATGCCAAGCTTCCTGAAAATTTATTTAAGTTTTTGTGACTGTCCTATTTATTGTAGAATATTATTATACAACCTGTTCCTAAAAACAGAATCACTTACTGATATTTGTTTCTATATAGGAATTCCGTCAGAAGGTGATGCTGGGAACTCCTTTCCTAGTAATTTGGCTGGTTGGGTTTATAGCAGACCTAGACATTGATTCTTGGCTCATTAAAGGGCTGATGTATGGTGGCGTTTGGGCTATGGTGCAGTTTCTTTCAAAGTAAGTGTTTTACTAGGATGCTGTCTGTTTAGTGTGTGCACAAGTGTTTTATTGGCATCTTTATTGGATAAGTAATCTTAACTTTCTTATTTTTTGCGTTGGTTTTTTGACATGCGACATTTATTTTTTGTTGGAATTTTTTTTATTACTATTTCTGGGAAAGATCTTGTGGAACTTTAGCTCTTGTAATGCTCTGTTTTCTTGCAAATAGCCATGGAATTGCCTTGGGTGAATACCACTGAGGTAATAGAAGCTAAGAGCAGAACAGAAGTTCAGTCATTCTCCAGAGGAGGGTGCTGAATGTCTGTCTACAGTAATCAGCATGAATTTTGAAGAAAACAGTCAAGGAAAAAGTTACTAGAAAAAAATAGAAAAAAATGCATGTATGAGTTTGCTTTTAAAACCAATTTTATTTAGAATTTAAATACCCAAAGGCATCTGAAGAGATTTTTAGAGATAAATGAAGTTAGAGTCAGGTTTTATAGCTTCTGTTGTTGTGGAAATGGGTGACTAAAGAAAAAGGCTGCTTTCTAATAATGTTTTTCATTTGTTACCTGATCATAAAGGATTTTAGTTGTGATTCTGATTGCTTTAATTATCTGTAAATGCATGTGCATATACACACACAGGCATGCCTCAACAGATTTTCAAGATCTGTAGACTACTTCATCTATGCTTTGCTTTTCATTGTCATGTGTGGCGTGTATAGAAGGACTTACTATTTCATACTTAGGAGCATTCTGCTTTTCTGGTATTGAATGTCATGCTTATTAGAAACAGTTGCTGCTTCTTCCTTTCCTTTTAAAGAGGAAAAGAAAATACATCTGTTCTGTAAAGCAAGTTCATAGAATCTTAGTGAACTTAGTACACCAGGAAGGGGGTGAGGGGGCATCAAGCTGTTATCTCTCCAGGATCTTCAAGATGATCTGTTTAGTCTCTTTGTCATCTCTGCGGCTGTGAAATTTGCTGACCTCCTCCTACAAATAATTTATTTGGCAATGCAGATTCTCAGCCATGCCTCCTGCATGAAGCAAGGGCAAGATTTCTTCAAGTTTCTCAAGATCTACGTTCTGTCAAGTTTTACATTTTTACCTGCCTGACATGTATTCAGGATTAACATTCTTACTTTCTCTTATCCTTTGCTTAATGTTTAGTATAAATACTTTGAAGTGTTTTTCACAAAGCCCAGGTTTGAATGAATCTTTCGCTATTATTCTAGTAGGATTTCCTTTCCCTGTTGGATTTTTAGCTAATCTGCCTAGCTGTATTTTCCTCCCTACTCCTTTCACACACACAAAAAATGCGCAAAAATCACTGAAAGATTACTGCTGAGTAACTACTGTGTGTCCAAGTGTATATTCACTTATTAGTCACCATCGTAGCTCATTTTCCTTATAGGATTTTCTCAAAAGGCCTAAGAAACTTCCATTAGAGAAGAGACAGTTACTGCAAGGGAGTAAAGGAGTGAAATGGAAACTACTCAGTGCACACGTGTTTGTCTGTGGCAGACCTGAGGGCACCACCAGGACAAAAAGCAAGATGCATCAATGTAAGGAAGTTTAGGCAGATGATGGAAGAAGTTTTATTTCAGGGAGTTTAGCAGTTCAGTGTGATCTTTGATATGTTTAGCAATTTTTTTCTTGAATATGGAGTAACCTAGACACTCACCTAGTTTGTCTCCACTATGATCAACTGTATTCAGAACAGTCTTTGAAATGCGAGAGTATAAGAAAGTGAAAATAACTCTGGTGGCTTAATTATTTTTTTTTAATTAAAGTAGCAGCATTCTATCTTAGAACTTGGCAAATCTAGTGATGTTGGAAGTAAATTAATCTGGGTTTTCTTCCGAATTTCTATTGGCAAAAGATTCAAGAATCTAAAATATTTCAAGTATGTAGGCTGATAACACCAAGGTCTCCTAAGACTTTTTTTCTTACTGAAGTAATTTTAATGTGTAATTTTCATTGCATGGGTTTCCAAAATATCTTTAGCACTGAAATCTCATAACTAAATGTAGTTTGCAACCACTGTATATGTAGGCTAGGAATCTGACAGGTTTCCAAGTGCTTTCGCAGTGTTGTTTTAGCATGAGTATTTACTCATTCTACCTTTTTTGTCCAGTTCTTGACATTCACTTCAAAAGCAAATGTATAAATTTAGTTAAATAATTTTCAGTCATGACCCGTCACCTGGACAGGTTGAAGATGGGAATTTCTCATGAACTTTGAAGGTAAAAGAGAGGAAAATGTTTATATGGTTTGTTTTGCAATATCCCATATAGTACGTATTTTAACAGGAAGTGTTTTTCAGAAGCAATAGCTCAGGATTTACATTTTATAAGTCAAAACTTATCATGTGACATTGCTCCTACTTTACAGGTCATTCTTTGATCACTCCATGCACAGTGCACTGCCTCTTGGAATATACTTGGCAACAAAATTCTGGATGTACGTGACGTGGTTCTTCTGGTTTTGGAATGATATCCTTTTTTTGTGTCCAGCAATAAGTAATCCTTTTCCATGTTAGTAGTATGAGTTAATACCTAGATATATCCTATATATAAGAGTAAGTAAATGAATTAAAATTTTAAAATGGCTATCTCTATTAAACATTGCTTCCTATATTGATGGTAATTATTTTACCACTTTAAAAATGTGCACTCTATTGCTTTGCTTCAGTATGTGAAAGATTTTCCTCAAAATTGGCTTACAGTAGTCTGCAAAACTTCCTGTGCTTTACCAGTTTAAGTGGGGGAAATGTAAGCAACTCTATAAAATATACTCTGGCTGTGAGGTGACAAAGTGTAATTGACTGCATTTTTACACGCTGCTTTTCTGCAAAGCAGTAGGTAATTTCATGGTATATACTAATTTCAATGGAATTAGCTTTATAGTTAGTTCTTCCTAAAGATTTGCAAATTCCATTTCGTACAGACTTTAGATACATTTGTTAACTGTGTTTTCAGTTTTCGAAGATGTATGTATTAACAACACTAGATTATAGAGATTCAGCATATGCCCATCTTTTTATGTTTTTTACGGTCTGCCTAGATAGGAACTTTTTGTACTCACAGGAGTAGAAAATGATTGAGTACACTGAAGAATGTCAGTTCCCCACCTTAAGGAAATATATTCAAATTTTTAAACAACTTCCTTGGGTATTGTAATTACAATAACCAAGAAACAAAAATGAGATTTAATGTTTTATTAAATAATACAGTTCTTACAGTTGTAAATACTTGAAGTGAACTTAATATTTGTGATGGATTTTGGCTTGGCTTTTCTAGAAACTGGTTTTCTTTTCCTCCTCAAAGGAATTACCATGAAATAGGATAGTAGCAGTGCAACCCTTTTATCATCTTGTTAATATGTTCTCCAACCTTAGCTAAATGAGACTCGCATTTTTGGAATGGGAACAGAGAGGAGACCCTGCTTCCATGCTGCCCTTGGTTTCTGTGCTGACTGTATTTGCAAAGGTGCTGCTGTGAATAATAGCAGTCCCATGTGACTGGAGATGATTGCTACTTCACGTTTAAAAAACTAAAAATGAAAATCTAGTAGCTGTTAAGTTAAAAAAAAAAAAAAAAGTAATTTTATTCAGTATTAGCATGACTATGTCTTGAAATAGTTATTTAGAAATGCTGGTCCTGCTACCAGTCTCTCTGGCCTGATATTCTATGTTTTTACTCAATTAAAATTACTAGTAACTGCAGAATGAGGAAAGCGAGTGCAAAATGAATATGAAAAACATTTTAAAAAGCAGTAGTTAAAAATGGAGGTATACTTTTTCAGGTTTTATGGAATGGAGTAGAACTGTCTAAATATGTCATGCCTCTAGAGTGAAGTTGCTTTCCTCTTCTTGTTAAGAAAACCTGACTTTTGGCAAATAGTAAAATACAAGTTTCTGAGGCAATTATAACTACACCATCTCACTTCTGAATCTCATCTCTCCACACCCTGTAGGGTTTCTTTAGAAACTCGCGTTTGCTAATGCTACTACATGTTTTGGGTTGCAAATGTTGAGCTACAGTGAAATGCTTTCTTGTGCTAACATAACATCAACTTGAACCAAATCTAAGAATGTGTGCGACTTTAAATCAAATCCTTGACCGTATTAAAATGGCTGCACAGACAACACAACTTGATGATGGTAGAAAGCTGTCCCTTCAGGCTGGCAAATTGTGAGATTTTTATCCTAAGCCTTGTATTTTCTTCATATTTGTACCAACGTGCCTAGATTTTTATTTGTTAGCCATTCTGATTAATGTAACTTGAGTTTGGGGTTTTTTTGGTCACGGAATAATGTTCCTTGCCCACTAGAAGTAGTCACCATAGACAATTAATTACCCTAATAAATTCTGACTTCAGAATGTCAGTAAAATACTGTACTGCTTTTGTAATTTAAGGTAGGTGCCTCAAAACCTTTGCAACAGTCTTTTTGTACACAGAAGTAGTAGTCTAAAAACTTTCGTTCCTAATTGCTTTCATTAGAGCTGACACAATTCTCTGACAAGCAGTTTTAGAGACTTAGTGCTTGAGGCCATCTTCCTTTAATTGGTGATTTTTAATTGGAAGTCTTTGTAATAAGATTCCAAATTCATTCTTCTTCTGGAAAATTGCCCTGTAGCTTTATTGGAAAAAAGAAATTGCATGCCTGCTCTATTTTTATGGCATGAGGCACAGCATTGTGGTTGGAGAAAGGATTCTTGTATTTTTACAGCTTTATATGATTACTTACAGCAGACCAAAGTACTACTTTATAGTCTGTAACGTTCAAGTGATAAAACCTATCCTGGTAGTTTTCACAAGTTCTGACCATCTTTTGCTCAGGAAAATGTTTCTAACCTTAAACAACTATCACAAATTGCCTTACTGGAACTTTGTATTACAAATAATTTAAAGGTCTTAATTGCTGCAATTATTACTTTAATATTTGGGTGTTTGGTAAGAATATTCTTTTCTTGTAGATATGTTGAAGGTGTCTGGAAGATCATCAGGTCTTCTGGGTTTAGTCCTAATGAGACAGAAAAGGGCAGTTGAAACAATGTATCATAAAGAACAAACAAAACCAAAGATTAATAGTGTGTTTTCTTGAATTTCAGGGTGGTCACATGACAAATAAGCCTATAAATGCTAAGGCTTAATGATGTGTCTTCTAAAAGACCAATCTTGAAAGTAAATTCAAACAGTTTAGATGAATCTAGTGTACTGAATTTTTGTAAATATTTCCATTCTACTGGATTTTTCTCAGCACCTTCTGAGTCTGCTATATTTGTTAAAATAGAAATCCTATTCCTGCTGGGAATGAGGAAGTTATATCCACAAATACACAGATCATGTGAGTCTGTAGTGCTATGCTTTCCTGCCACTGTTTTGCTGCTATTTTGCTGCTTCCCTTTAACTGTATTTTGCCCATAACAAAGGATAGTTATGTCTTGCTCTGTTAGTGTATTCTAATCTTCTACTTTTTGCAGAGTAGGGGGAAAAGAACCCTCAAAAATCCTACACACTAAATCACTATATTTTAATTTAGTTTTATTTTTAAAAGAAAAAAAAAGCATTTAAAAGTAGCTTTAATAACTTGAGACTAGAATTTCACGTTTCATTCTTTTTCATTAGCACTTATAGGTAGAACATTCTCCTGTGTCCTGTAAAAGTTCAGGGCACATGCACTGAGTTCATATCTCACTTGTTCACGCAGCGTTTTCAGTTCCAGCTGAACAAATAGTGTCTGTTATGTCAGAAGGTTCTTATACTGCTCTGTTTTTCTAAGATGTCAGGGTTTGCTGTAACCCAAAATGTTCGCAGGCAGGTTTTTTGGTTCTACCACTTCCATTTGGTGCAAATGGGAGTGTGCAGTTTTTGTTAATTAAACTTCTTTGGTAGAGCATACTACTTGCAATGCTGAGATGATATAAGCCAATTTATAATTTTTAAAATAATTTATCATTGACTAATATGGTATTGATTATCTTATTTCAAATATATTTCATGTATTGATGGGTTTTAGATGAAAGAAAACAAACACTTCATACTTTTTCAATTAGGGATCATTTTAAAAACTGGGCATAAGAGAATTCGTGATGATTTTTCATGCTTTCACAAAGCTGTTAAAATAGCATAGTGTTTTAAAAACTGTAACAAGCCAACTGGTACAGTTAAGCAGTTAAAACAAAAAAACCCACCTATTCATATTACCAAAATTAGCTTCAGGAAAACAGCAAAAAGCCTTGCATGCAGGAAGAAATGCAGCTGTTCTTTTCCTTGCATGCAGCCATGTTTCTAGAGGAACCAAAGACTCAAACAATCCAAACCCGAGACCCAGCTATCCAGAACTTCTAAATTAAAATTTAAAGAAAAAAAAAAATCTGGGGTGGGGGAGATGGCAGTGAATGAATTGTTTTTACAAGCTAAGGGGTTTTTTTAATGTTAGAAAGTAGAGGTAGAGAGCTTTTGCAGAGCTTCAGTTGATTAAAAATGGTTTTGTCTAATAAATGCCTAGACAAATGAGTCTTCTTCTGTAACTGCTGTTATCTGCCTGAACTCTTGGCTCCAGATGTGCAGCTGTTATGAATTGGCAGGTTCATTAGCATGTATTGATCTTTGACAGCTTACAGTGGCTGCAGATTTTTCTCTTTAGGAGCAAAGGACTTTGTTACTGGATTTGTAGTTAGTGGAAGGGAGCATCTTGATATATAATGTGCATTTTTTACTTAGTTTCAGACTCTTGTATGTTGTATTGCTGTGATAGCAGGAAGCTGCATGTGTTTGTACCCTTTTAAATAGTCTGCAGTTTGGTTTGAAAAATTAGCTTATCACATGTTTACCTCACTTATGGGTTGTGGGGTGCTTGTTGGCTTTTAATTTTCTTTTTAATGAGTTGGTCTTTTTGGTTCCAAGTGGTTTCCTGGAATAATTTTCAGCCTGTTGTACTTTTTTTAATAATTAAAGGATATTGATTAGGACTAAAAGTAGGAAGTGTTACACGGGTGTTTCTGCTTTGTCGCTCACAATGAAAACTGGGGAAACTTCATAAAAGGCAGCAAATTGGTGACAGGGCAGAAGGTGAATGCCAGCTATATCATGCATTTTGCAGCCTTTAATACGGTAACATATTTTTCCTTGCGTAGTTGTAATGGAGGATGTTAGGACAAAACGAGGCACTCTCTCTGGAGAACTGATTTCCTACTCCGTAGCTAATGCAAACCTACAAAGGTTTCTGGCCTATGGAGAGATTTGAGAGCTGTCTGTGATACAAGTTGCTAAGATCTCTTTGGAAGTAAACTTCAAAGGGGAGTTCAACATAACTTGAGATACCTCTCGTGTGGACATCCATATCTAAGTTAGTTGTTTAAGCTCTCTTTGTAGCCAGTGGAGAGATATAAGCCACTTGGAGGGCACTGCTCCTCTGACTTAATTTAAATATCTTGATACTGAACAGAGATTGGATGTGCCTTTTTCTTTTCTGCTGTGTATGAAGGCACACTGAGTGATTTAAGGTAGGTGAGATGAATCCCACAGTTGGAGTTGTTTACATAATATGCCAGAAATATCCCGGAGAAGACAATTCTAACTTCCCTTTCTCCTTAAAAGTCATGTTGGTTTTCATCCATTGTCCTCAGTTTTGCTTAAAACTTATGAGAAATGGGGTTTTGAAGATACTAATGAAAAATACTGCTGACTTAGTCTTTCTCCATTAACATCGTTACTGTTCTACTTTCTCGTGTAGTCTCCTGACATCTCCCATCCTCAGCACAGAAGTCTCTTACCTGCCACCGTTTATACCGCCAGTGTTGCACTCATCTGACACCACCATGATAAAAGGAAAGGCAAAACTTAGACTTTGTGGGGAGTCTCTTATGCTCTCTCTGTATTTTGTGAAGTAAAATGGGGGAAGGGTAAGTTCCGAAAAAGGACGGCTTCTTTATCACACAGGTTGTCCAAATTTTAGTCAGTAAAAAAACAATTCCAAAACTTTAAGGTTATAAAACCCCTTCTACTGGATAGAAAATAAATTCTTTCCCCCCTATCTTCAACAGTCTAGACATGACGTATAGTAATTAGGGATAGGTCATATGATTTTTTTTCAGTTGTACCTTTATTGTACAGATGTCTGATTAAGGTATTTTTAATGAAAAAACAGTTTTCACTGTTGTGGCAAAACCCCCAGTGATACTTTTAGTATTCTAAAGAAAATGTAATCTCTCTGTAGCTGTATAAGTAAGTTGAACCAGCTTATACTTGGCAGCAGGTAGTTTTAGAAAAAAAAAATAGGAAGAAATTAGATTGTGTAAATATTAAAGTCAGGACTCATCATCTGTAATGTATCAAATAGAACTGTGAGTGTTTAGGTTATAGTATAGCTGGTGGGTTTTTTTCCCTATTATAAACTTGCTGGAAACAGCTTGTTAGAGGAAAGATTAATTAGCCTTTAGTGAGTTAATACTAATATTCTATTGTATAAGGTACATGATTAAAAATTTTAACTTAACTTGCCAATATTTTTAAATTAGAAATTCACAGCCCATTCCTCCCCCCAACAGAAGGAAAACAAAAGTTATTTGGGATACACTTCACGTGAACAATGAGGCTTTGTTAGTATTTCAGAAGTCAAAAAGAGGCCTTACTTGTATTTATTCATATTTCAGGGTTCTTTCACATCACAAGAGCAGTGGAGAAGTTACTCTATAGAAATTGTGTGTGTTTTCATTTAATATTTGCTTGTAGCTGTACCAGGTAGTTATCAGTGGTTTATGTAATTTTTTTCTTAATACTGCTTAATGCCTTTAACAAACATTTTTTCCAATAGGATATACTTGTAGATATATAGCAGAACATACTTGAGCATCTGTTCTAATTTCAAAATCAGATTTTTTCAAAGCATTGAAAACAATGGCTTTTTATTGTTGTCTTTAAAGTGTTACATACCAGTTCACTACAGATGGCCACATAATGCTTGTTTTTAAGTCTTATATTCAGGGTTTTTGAATGTAAACACACAATATACAAAACTTATATACAGTAGAAGTTCTAATGACTACGCTTGAGTAATAAGTGTCCTTTTTGCCTGGATAATGCTGTAGAGGCTTCTGCCACCACAGCTTTGTCAAATATGGCATGTCCTTACAGTTATGACTGACAGCTGACAGGTATCTTTAGTCAGGTTGGTCAAGTCTTTTGTAGGTTTATCAGAGTAAATAATTTTCTGCTTTTTGTGGTAGTGGCTTGTCTGAAGTATTTGGTTTTTCAAATTGTTTTCAATCGGTGAAGAAATGTCAAGTGTTGTAAGACTAGGCATGTTATATGGCAAGTCATTCAACACAGGAAATATATTTTAAAACTAATGGTTGTTTTCTGTCTTTATATGGTAATTGATTTTATAAGCACTTCCAGAGAATACTAAACCCTGTGGTTTTGTAAGTATTAGATGTATTACTATGTTAAAAATAACTTTGATGTAAAATATGGGTATTGCCTTATAATAGGACCAGGTTTCAGACAGTACCTTTCTTGGAGATAAGTGTTGGGACATGATTGCCATGCACCAATGGTTGTTGCAGCACAATTCCTTCTATGGCTAGAAACAGTTCTGTCTGTGATCTAATGGGAATGTCAAGCCACTGAAGGCATAGGCAGTCAAATGTCTATCTCATAAATAGAGCTCTGAAATGTTTATTTTGAAAACAGGAAATACTTTTAAGAAGATAAATTTCATGGAATTTTATTTATTTAAAAGGGAAAATAATTACAAAAACTGAACTATCGTTATTCATTCTTTAGAAGGATAAGTGCCTTAGAAATGCATCATGGAGAACGACATTTAAAAAAGTAAATTTTCAAGTTTAAGCAATAGAAAATACTGAGTACTAAGCTGGTTCTTACAGCAGCGCTGAATTTTGTTAATTTCAGAATACAGTGACTCAAGGGCATTTTAAAAATTAAATTTATTCAAATTTTATTTCAGAATTATCAGTGGGTGTTTTCAAGAGGAAAATTTGGCTTTAAACTTCAGATTCCTTAACTTTAAACACATCTCAATTTTTTCTTTATACATCTTCCATTCCTCGCTAATAGCATTGCACTTTTCTACAATTTTGGAAAATCCTGGAAATCTGATCCAGGAATCATCAAAGCCACGGAAGAACAAAAGAAAAAGGTAAAGCCAAGAGCTATGTGAAACTTGTTCTTCAGCAGCCTTCCACCAGTTGGTCAGAGTAGTTTGCTGTTCAGTACATGAAATTTCAATAAATTGTTGTATAACAAAAGGTCTAAAATACTGAAAAGTCTTGTCTTCCAGGTTTCTTTTTTTTTCTTTGCATTTGGAATATATATTCAACTCTTGCTGGTCCAAAGTTGCATTTTGGTCTTTTTGAGTAATAAAATAAAATTGTAACTTAAATTTTCAAGATAAAAAGTTTAAAAAGCGGTTGGGTGAAAATGAAAATGTGAAGTTTCAGAGTTTTGCCTTACTGAAACAAATAAGCCATTGTGGAGAAAGTGTTACTTAATTTGATTTTATACAAACCTCCCAGACTTTTAAGCACCTCCAATTTTCCTTACTTTTACATCTAAAAGTATTAGACTGACAAACATTTTTGAGGCTAAAACAACTAAAAACCCTGGCAATCTGGGGTGTGCTTTTGTTTTGGTATAAATGTTAGAGAAAATATGGATGATCTAATGATACCTTTCTGAGATGTTATGACACTTTTATTAGCACTTCTGTTTTCTATTAAGTGCATTGTTCTTAGCAGCCAAACTGAGCATTGAATATGCCAAAATTATACAAGCAGCAGAAGCATTTTGTTTGTTTCCTTTTGGGTAAGTTTCCTAGAAGCTCACATCCTTGAGCTTCTACTTCACAGTCATTTGTGGAAACACCTTTGTGGATGGATCGACATCAGACCACTTGGAATTATGGCCGTGGGTAGGAATGGACATGTAATAGCCTTTGAAAGGATGGTTGCAATAGCTTAAACGATTTTTGTATTATCCGATAGGTTATAACTGAATTGTTAGTCAATGCGCAGATTTACTCTGCAAATTCCCTTTCTATTATTGCAAATTTGCCAAAGTAAATTCCAGACTAAATTCTCTTCCTTCAACTGGACTAAATTAAATAGAATCGTCAGCAACTGCACTTTGTTTTGGATTCAGCAAATTGCACAAATATGCAATTTATTTGATCTGCTTGCTTAAGTAGCTAAGCGTGGTTACAAAAGCCTGGCTGAACTGGATAGGAATTGTAAAATGCAACGTCTTCAGGCAGATGCATATGGCTGTGAATGTTTTGGACTTCTTACATTGCAGCTACCCAAATTGTGAAATGATCTCTTATGAGGGGTATAAACCACCTTAGGGTGTGTGTCTTACCTTCATGCAATGTAGTGCTTTCTCACATTTTCATAATTTGTCTCCAGACGTTTAATGTTGAGTTAACCTTTAGCTTTGGAATAAGCAACCAAAAAAATTCTTTTAATTCCAGAAGACCAAGTTAAGTATGTTTGGAATTGCATAGTAAGCAACAATTTCAGATGTTTATCCTTCTGATATGTCATGTCCTTTCTTCTCTGTTACAAAATAACCCAAGTCACTCTTAAAATAAGTAAATAAAAAATAAATAAAATTTTCGAATAGTTCGAAACCATAGAAAATAGACCCAAGGTTTACAAAGCACAGCAATGTGGCTCTAACTTGAGTACTCCTGGGTCTCTATGTTATAAGCTCTGATGAGTTGTATTTAAGTGATTTATCTGCTGCTGTTCAATTCTGTTCTCCTGAGCTTTGGGATCTTGCCTGTGGACAATACTGAACTCCAGTGTTGAGCATCACACCATGCACATTCCTTGGTGCATCCTTTCGTTAGTCTGTAGCGTAGTGTGTACTCCCACTGAAATCAGAGGGACTATGTATGAAATTGTCCAAAAGGCATTGTATGAAATTGTTTAAGTTAACAAAAGCCGCACCAGCAGCATTGAAATCACGGTAGATACATCTAATTGGGTTTTTTGCTTTTTGTTCATCTGGTTTATTTACAAAAGTTACTCTTGTGAGGGAGGCCCTTTAATTTTCAGTCCTGTAGTGGGAAATGTTAGAGCAGTGAGGGATGGCAGAGGGTGATGAGAAAGGGATGTTGAGTACTGAAGTTGGCAAGCTGCAAGAGAGACATGGAGGGGCTTGTGAATGGCAGTGGGTGGTTGGAGAGGGGATCGGAAGGGTTGCAGTGGTAAAGGCAAAAATACTGGGCCAATAGCAAATGGAAATACAACAAGCAAGGAGAAAAGAATAGTCCAACTTTCAGGGCTTAGAAGTGTTAGAAAACTGTGAAGACTCTTCCTCATTTACCAGAGATCAGCAGGGAAGGCATCAAGACACTGATTTACCCCTGGACTGTTGACTGTAGCTTTTACTGGTTACTTTGAGGAAAAGTTTCCATAAATTTTTCCAAACCAGTTATTAAGTGTAGTATTTTGGAGGAAAACTTCTGCGGCTTCGGTCAAGATGCCCACCTTAGTGGTCATCGTCTAATTAAGGTAGTTATGTTTATATTACTGTGATGAGAAAATAGTTGTAAGGACTATTTTATTGCTTCTGCAGTTAGAAACCGCTTTGATGTGAATGATATACGTGGTTTGAAAGGGAACAGATTAATCTATTTGCCATTAGGCTATTTATGCAGAGTGAGCTCCTTCTGGTTCAAGGAAGAATATTCTGGAAAAAAATGTTTTCATGATATTTTCCATATGTTGCAGATGTCATTTAAGGCTCACATGGCATGATTTCAGCTGCTGAATTTTAAAAATTGTTGGAAACCATTTAATGGAGTAATAGGTTCCTTCTATTCCAACAATGTAGTGGGTAGTGAAGGAGTGTACAAAATAAAAAAGGAAATACATAATTTAGTGTGAATGTATAGGCATGCTTAACAGATTCCTACTTGTGTATCACTTGACCCATAAGTATAGCATTATTTGTAAGAGGAGGTTTGGTTTGCATTATTTCTTTTCATTCTCGAAGCTTCAACATCTGAGGAAAGAGGTGAATATAGATTTAAAGGTTTTGATGGGATACCTCTGGAAGGAAAGTCTGGGTTTTAGACTGGCTGATCCTGCTAGCTAGTTTTATTTATGTTCCTGTTTGGAAATTCAGCTGCGTTAATTTTAATAAGTTTAACAACAGGTTAGTCAAACTGATGTTAATCACTGCGTAGGTGTATCAAAATTAATATAAGCTTGCCTTTTCTCTAAACCTAGATAGACTAGGAATAAGTATAAGCTAGAATTAATTTAGAAGTAAATGTGCATATTTGTTTAATAAAGTAGGTTTAAAATCAGTTTCAGCAGAATTTAAATTGTTCCTGTGTGTGGAAAGTACCTGAGATGAATAGCGTTCACAACCCTGGATCTGAAAAGAAGCTGTTATGATGGTTGTCAGCATTTGTTTATATACTAAATTCTAATTTCTTTCTCTTCTTTTCTTTTCTCTTTTTTTCTGCAGACGATAGTAGAACTTGCAGAGACAGGAAGTCTGGACCTCAGTATATTCTGCAGTACCTGCTTGGTAGTGTATTTTTTAATCAATTGCAGCACTGGTTTGTTTTGTTTTGTTTTCTAATGCTAGGCCAAAATTAGATGTTCCCATACTGAACGCTTTTTTGGCCTTAATAATGCAGTTTCAAGGGCAGGGTTTATTTGTAATCCTTAATTTAAGCAGTGTTTTCAATAAATAATATATCTGTAATGTATCTGTACACAGAATCCCCTGCAACAATAAGAGGAAGACAAAAATGATCACTGTGGAAATAAATTGCCAGTGTCAAAATCCAAGTATCCAATATACCTACCAAGATGGTTGGTTGTATACCTAACAAGTTATGAAAATCACAGATGACTTCCCATCACCTCTGTAACTCACAGTAAAGTTACATGATGCTTCCAGTAAAAAATTTCTTTCAAAATTCAAGTGTATTTCTCAGTTTGGTAGTAATCAGGGCAGGGGGGAAATCTTAGTTTTTATAAAGCTTGCCAAATTGCAAGCAAATACTTTTCTTGGACTAGTTAATACTTAGTTTTACCACAGAAAATTTAAAAGGAAATAACTGCTTAAGGGGGAAAAAAAAAAAAAGTAACCATAGTAAGTGCAATGCATTTCTTTTTAAGAAAGTTAACTAGTAAGTATAAAATTATCAGGTTTATCAGTGTTACACTGTAATGCTCTGACCTGTGTATAACACGAATGATGTTAATATTCCCAAAATTTAATCTGGAAAATTATGTACAGATGTGGCACCTTAAAAATTATGTGTGTGTATGCATATGTATCTCAGAACAGTTTAATAGCAGTTCTTTATTCCCATTTTATATTTCTTTCAAAACATAAACTTTTAAAAATTGTTGGGAGTAATTTAGCATTTTAAGTCCCACTGAGTTCCACTTGTTGAGTCTATTCTTGTCTTTAGAAAATAAGCTGGAAGAGTTTATGTTGGAGCTCAGTTATGAACGTTACTGACAGAATTGTGGAACTCAAACTCTTTCTCTATTTTCTTTGTTAAAAAGCTGGAATTAAACTGGTTGCTATATAAAGCTCAATAGCTGGAGGTGATGGGAGAACTTTGTATGGAAAAAAATCCTTTATATAACAAAAATAGCGTGAAAGTGATTTCAATGTGGTTGTATAGAAGTTTGTATTAAATAGTGTATAGATGAAGCTTAATAGCTAAGATTGCTTTAAAAATTAGCATCAAGTTTGAAGTTCTCTAAGGGGTTAACAATATCACAATCAATTAAATGTAAATTGAGGGGTATTTTTCTATTTATGATAAGTCAGGGTTTTTTGCTCTTCTAAACAAATGTTAATAACTGTTACAGATACGGAAGCCAGTGAGGTCCAAGCACTGTGGTGTATGCAATCGGTGTATAGCGAAGTTTGATCACCACTGCCCGTGGGTGGGTAACTGTGTAGGTGAGTCATTTGCTAAAATACCATGTTGTCTTAACAGATAAAGAAGGGAAAAGCTTCTGAAGTTGACCCTGGGTATTTTGCAGGGTTTTTTCTGTTCTCATTTCATGGTGAAAGTGACTTGGCTTCTGCCAAAGTCTGAGAAAAACTGTTAAGGTCCTTTGGTAGAAGGAAAAACATTTTCAATATTGAGCTTAATATTTTTTCTACATGTGATTCTCTGCATTATTCTCACTTTTATTGTCTGTTATATACCCATCCTCAAAATTGTTCTGTGTCTAATTCAGTTTCCTCTATATTTATTTTTATTAACATAAACTCTAGTAATTAACAGATGCAAAGCTTAACTCCTTTTTAAAGTCTGCAGAAAAGGCATGTACCAATTCCACAGCCGACTGTTTTCCTTTACATAAGACAAAAATTTTCATCTTTACCAATAATTTTTGGTAATATAATGGGAAAGTACACGATTCAAAAATGTCATGATTATAGCAGTTAGATACAGAATGACTTCCTATTGAGGTATTCTTCTCTTTTTGACCCCCCAGGTAGTCATTTATTCTCCCCAGTGATGATGAAAGGAACAGCTATAGAACAGGAATAAAGTCTCTAACTGCCACTATTCCCTGTCATACATTTTGAGAAACTTATTTGAAAGCCATTATTATTCAGGGAGCAGTGAAGGCTTCACAGCTAGGAAATGAGTGCAGCTTGCTTCGCTAGTTTATTTTTTTAGGACACAAGCAGAGGTAACTTTAGTCTTGGGGAGCAGTTAGGACCTGGATTCATTGACAGCTGGCAGCCAATAAATGCTTCATTGTAGTCCTTCCAAATATATATAATAACGGATAGTTGCAGTAGTTTGGTCTAATGATCAAGAGTAGTAACATAGTGAATGCTGGTATTTGAGTTGTAATAGAACATCACTGAAGTCTCCTGAGGTGGACTTAAATCAGTCCATTCTACTTTGTATTTCCTACTGGTGTTACTACCTGAGGCACTTTTGATTTATATTTTAGATGTTTTACAATGAACAACTGAGACATTTTCAATTACAACAGGCCTAGGGGCATAGGCTCAGGTTTTGGCGTGTGTTTAGTGACAGTTTGTTTTGCAAGAGTGCTGAGGAGTACTTGTCCATGGGACAGAAAGAATCCAGTATTTTAATCAGTAACTGGAAAAGCATAAGAAACAAGTGGGGGAGGAAAGACCTTCATTTGTGTGTAATAAGAGAGCATGTGAGTAATGGGATTAAGTTAGGTGAAGGAAAAGTTTTTTAAAAAACAATGGTGATGGAAAAGCAGAATCCTCCTACTGGTGGTGGTGGTCTTGTACAGACTGGGATAACTGCAGGTAAAAGTAAACATTAGGACACTTGATAGTATCTGGGAGAAAAGCACTAGAAATCACACTATGGGAACAGCCCTGAACTGGAGGGAGTGATGGTCTAAATGACCTTATATGGCTTCTCTGTCTCTCTCAGATTGGTACGTGGTGACTGAGCATAGGATTACAAAACAGAATCCGTTCTTAAAACAGCATTCGTGGTATGTTTGCCAAAAAGGGAAACATGAATCACGCCTTTCTGGAAAGGTGGAATTTGGAAATGTTTTATGTAGGCTTCATTTGAATGTGTTAGAAGGATAAGACTTTTACTAAAGATAGGACTGAGAAATATTGTAAGAGTGTGTACAGACACTCCAAAATAAATCCTTTGGTGATACAACTTGATGCAGAAAGAGATTGAGAGAATATTTTTACCATTCTGAAGAGGCTGACAAAAAGTGCAGACCACTTGGAAAATAAATAAATAGGCAATAGGGGCAAATTATTTTCATCATACCTGCAAAATTTTATTTAAAATTATAGTGAGCGAGTCTCTAAAGGTGATTATGCTTTTCTTTGTAATGGAGTATCAAAATAGCATTATGTTTTTTACAGTTGATAGTTTGAAAATGAATAATAACAGGTTTTATGACACTTGTAGTTACTTTTCAAAATCAAACTGCAGATTTGCAAGAGAAATTTAGTTTTCAAGTAATAGCATGAACGGAGCTAGAGCCAAATTTTAAACCGTTCTGTCACATGGGTCATGATGACGTTGTACTGAATTATTGTTCTGATAGCAGTGACTCAGAAGGTAGGTCTTGTGTATATGAGAAACTATTTTATGGTTTAGAATAATGATCACTTTTTCCCCCCACTAAAGATTCTTCTCCAAGGAGCTAACAGTAGGAAAAATTCAGAAATGAACAAATAGTCTAAATCATGAGATATAACTCCATGTTATTACTTATGTATAATATAAGCACAACCATATAAAAGAAATTAGCGATAATTCTTACAGCATTGTTTTAACTGTGGAGGATAACTGACTGTGTTCCTGCCAGTCCAGGGTGAAACTGTAGAAATAGTGCTGTGTTTTGTCCAGCCTTATTTAAGATACAGAAGAAAGGCAGTTTCTCAACTTCCTTTCTCCAAAGTCTTTTTTTAACTGTGACCAAGATTGTACCTGTGTCATCGTTTTAAATGCTACCTGTATGTTTTTTACTAAATACAGAGAGATTTCCTGTTAAGCGGAATTTGGTTTAGTATCATTGAAGATTCCGCTGAAAGAAGCATCTCATCCTCTCAGATGGACCTCTAGGTCACCATTTAACTTCCATTTTTTAAAAAAACGTATTATTTGAAACTTACCAATTCTGAAATTTAGAATACAAATGAAAGTGATTGATACGCTTAGGGACATTACCAACACTGTTCCTTGTATGCTCTTAGGTGATTGAAGGCAGTGTTACAACCTATTTTATGTCTGAAGGAACTTGTTTGATTTTCAGGGAAATGTCTTGTGTTTAGTCGAGCTTGTGTTGTATGTGTATTTTTCCTCATCACTTATTTATATAGTTTTCAGTTCACTTGCTAAAAGCACTTGATTATTTTCTGCCTCCAGAGGATGCTCTTGTGTTAGCAGGCAAAATATTTGACATAATGAAGAAGTAAATGCTGTGCTGGTAGATGATGACAGCCAAACCTTTTGTAGCCTGTTATCATCTCTGTGGGTTTAGTTTACAGCCTAGAGCTGTTGGAAGGTTGCAACAGTGGACATACTTTACAAACAGAAGGAAGGCCAAGTACTTCAGGATTATGATGTACTCGCATAAGAGGCATCTTTTTAGCTTAATTAATATTAAAAATAGATCAGTCTTTTAGTAACTGAATTCTCTTGCATTTAAGTTCTGTCTTAAGCAGAATGGGTTTTATCCCATTTATTACTTTAGCCAGGTTGTTAGTCCTCATCTGTTCAGTTACATGTATTTGTTTTACAAGTTCTATTAGATATTTTATTTTTAGCTAGCTTCATCAAGCAGGTTTACAACTAAGCTGTGAGTTAGCTTATTATCAAGGGAGGTTGTATATTCATATTTCTGTTTCTTTTAAGAATGTGAACTCTGCAGTCTGACGATTTTTTAATGGAATTTGAAAAATATTTATTGATGTGTGATTCCCGGCTGTTCAGGGCTCTGCAACAGCTGTCACCAACATTGTTCTAAATATTGTCTATCAATAATTTTATTAGCTCATGAAAGATGTTACAAATGAAATGCATTTGTGTGAATTGCAGCTGTAATGCGACAGAAATTGAAGAAAATAAAACATTGCTTAGTTTGAGAAGTAAAAAAAAAATTGTAGTAAACCAGCTAATTTCACTGTCTTGAAGTTTTATTGGCTTAATATTGGAGAGTAATGTTTCTCTATACAATAATAAGCAGCACTTTAAGCAAGCAATTAAACTTTCTGGTGTAGTGTTGTCATCTGAAAGTGTAGTAATTTGGTCCCTGTTGTTGTGCAACTTCAGGAGCAGGAAACCATCGCTATTTTATGGGATACCTGTTCTTCCTGCTCTTTATGATCTGCTGGATGATTTATGGATGTATCTCTTGTGAGTAAATATGTGGGTTTGGCTTTTTTTAATTGCTTGTAAATACTTTGTTTATCTCCTGGTATGGATTTTTACAGATTTCTCCCTTATCTGAGTTTTAGATATTTTTAATCTGGACTTGAACTGCATTTTATTAATTGACTATATTGGGTATTTTAAGTTAGAAGATTTATGTTTTTTCTTGTCCTAGATTTATTTTTTTTTTTTCATCACAGCCAGGTATCTGCATATGTCATGTATTCAAGGAGTTGGGAAAGGAAGAGAGAGCAAGTAAAACTGCTTTAGCACACTGTCATTTTCTTATTTAATTTAATACATTCTAATGTGGGCATTATGTTGATGTATAGTAAACATCTTAAATCTTCTGTATGGTTTTTGACACTGTTTTTTCTCTAGATTGGGGTTTCCACTGTGAGACAAGTTATGCAAAGGATGGATTTTGGACCTATATTACACAGATTGCTACCTGTTCTCCATGGATGTTTTGGATGTTTCTGAACAGTGTTTTTCACTTCATGTGGGTGGCTGTGTTACTCATGTGTCAGATGTATCAGGTATGGAAGAGCACTTCATTTGTAATGCTGAGTCTTGGGAGTGACATGAGAATATCAGATAGTTCTGTCACTTAAATTTTAATGTTCATTATGCAAGACCAAGTGCTTAGTCTCTCAGCCACGCTGGAGGAGGCAGGCATCTGTTGTCTCTGGATATTAGGCATCATTCACTTCTCATTCACTTGTGCTTTTTTTTTTTTTTTTTTGCAAGAGGTTAAAATACCTACTTTCTGCTTTCCATTCTTAGAATGGCAAAAACATAAAATAGACGAGGGAAAGGCAATAAAGACTAATAGAGGATAAGATCTGTGGGTCAAACTTGCAGTAATGCACTGTGTCATTAGCAGAAAGAGGATGGTAGCAGTAATTTTTTACGCTGCTTCAGTGTCATTTGAGATCGCATTACTGTACTGTAATCTGACCAAACCCAAGTTTTTCTTTCTCATTTTTAAGGAAAGACAAGTCATACTGAAAACCTTTAAGTATGACTTGAAAGTCTTTCAGTATGACTTGTCATTAAAGAACCGTGAAACTTACCAATTTAATCTTTCCAGAGAACCTGGAAATAAAAATAATCTTCTAAGGCTTAGGTGAAACTTTTCAGGAAATTTAAGTTTTGTCCTCCTTTCTCTACAATATTCATTTACAACCTATATCAATTTCAAAATCTTTTATTTGTGAGCGAGAGCCATTCAGTCTTACAGAGGTCTTTCCTGTCCAAGAAAAATGAGCAGAGGTAACTACTTGTTTTTCAGGTGGCTTTCAAAGCGGTCTAACCCACCAGACTTCTAGCACAATAAGCATGTGACTTTCCAGAGAGCCTTCCATCATGCTTATATCATGATCCACTAAGTTCCCCATTGAGGATTCCTATTAATACGATCTGTGTGTAGAAGAATCTTTGGATTATGGCACTTGGAAAAATACATCTCACAGTATTTTGTATCATTAGTGTAATTAAGCAAAATAATTCTAGCATTTGACTTCCTTAATAATCCTGGAAAAATGAAAACTGAACACACAGTCATAGTACTAAGTTTCCTAAGAGTTTTACTCATTGAAAACTTAAGATTATTCTTGGCAAATCTCTTTGGAGTTTGCCATAATAATGAAATTGATAAAGATATTGTCTCAATTGCTTCTTTTGGTTTGCAACTGCATAGCCCCTACTCTTGCTGCTTTTTTTTTTCCCTCTCCATCATAAAGTTTGGACTTGCCCTTCTTAATGAACTGACCAGAGTTGTTGTCGAATCACTACTTACTATCTTAGAAAAATAATTTAGAACCTTTACTTCCTACTTCAAAAATTGGCCGTTGAGAGCCCATTTGTATACATAGCTGTGAAACTTCACTGGGTTTCATGGAGGCAAAGAAAATGCTGAGATATTAAGCGCATCCAAATGGGGCAAGTCAGCCCAAACTCACCTTTTAAAATGTTCTTGCTTTTGTAATGTGCAGCAGAGTTGACTTTATATTTCACTAGGAGTGTAGTATAAGGCTGCTAAGGGAGCTCTCATTTTTGTTTCTGATTACATCACATTACAGTAAACTCCAGTTCTACATAAGATACCCTTTTAGGCTAATGTAGTTGGAAAGCTTTTACAGAAAATGGTAGCCGTTGGGCCAAATGATTCTGTAAAAAAGAAAAAACACGAGCAACATGAACAAAAAACCCCTCTTTTTTCTGGTCATCTTTTGTCTTGCAGACAGAAAAGTTATGTTACTGCAACAAATTTATAGATGGGGGAAAAAATATTACTGGAGCTATAAACAGAATGTCAGGAGGGGAAGAAAGTCATTCAAATGCTGTGTAAAGTAACTCCTGAATCTGTTACTTACAGTACACTTCAGCTGACAATATAGTAATGGCATCTCTTTCTTATGAGCTAAGTTGTCACAGTTTATTCAGTGATCATGATTTATTTCTGATCACTTGCAAAATTAAACCTTTTGCACAATCTGGTACAGCTGTTGTGTGGTGTTTTATGTTGGGACCTGCTATTTTCCCCAGACAAAAACTCCTTCAAAAGAAGGAATATAACACAGTAAATTTGGTCCTCTTTCTTTCAGTCTAGCTCATGCAGGGCTTGTTTGCCTGTTTTTACATGAGCTAAATGGCTCACTCTTTTTCCTGTCTTCAGATATCTTGCTTGGGTATCACGACAAATGAAAGAATGAATGCAAGAAGATACAAGCACTTTAAAGTTACAACCACATCTATTGAAAGCCCATTCAAGTAAGTTTTAAAATGTAAACTTATTTCTATTTGTGTAGCCTTGCATATGTTTGAATTGTGCAGCTTGATGAAACAGAACATAGCTAAATACTTTTAGCGTATTTTCACTACTTGGAATGCTGAATCTGTCAGCTATTTTTACAGTAACACATTCTGTCCAGTTAAAGGAAGTGATAAACGTTTTGTAGTGACTCTAGACAGGGATGCTTAAGCACAGAAAAGAATGCTTTCCAGCAGTGGTCATATTTTGCTGTAGAGTTTATGGGGAAATAAATATCCTTTTTATAAATCAGATGCCCAAACCAGAGGTAATTGCTATCACATGGTGCTGATGTTGACCTGGATCTTCACTTCTACACCAGGCACTTTCTCCCGATTGGTATTTAATGTGCTGTTCAATTTGCTCTGTGCAGTAGCTCCCCTTGCCCTCTTTACTGTGAGAAAAGAGGCAGCGCTTGCTGCTTGGGAGGAAGAGCATGGACAAAGCTACTTGTGGGGAAGGGAGCAGGATGTCCCAGGAACTGAAGTGGGTGTTGCAGTAGGTAAAGTGGGTGGTATCAGTATGTAAAGGGTAGGTCGGGATTCTGGTTTCTGTAGTGATAAGGCTGCAAGCTGAAAGAGGAGGGCTCAGGGATGTTATAGCACTGGAATTGGAATACGGTGGCATGGAGCAGCTTGTGGAGCCAAAGCAGGAAATAAATGAAGACGTGAGGCTGGTATGTTGGTGGGGTGAGGGCACTTTACAAGAAAGGAGCAGGGAAAGGGCAGAAGCATGTCTCATCCTGCTGCATATGCTGTGTCTCCTGTGGGAGCTGCTGCTCTTTCAGGTGACACCCAGGGGAACAGGAGATAGGAGTTATTGTTGCAGTTTGATTTTTGTGCTAGAAGAGAAATATGTGTGATCTTTTTTTAATATCTCTCCATACAAAACTTCTAGTGAGAAGCAGACAAACATCTCTGTACGGTTGCATTCTTCCTACAGATTAGAGTTACACCAAAACCAGATAATTATTTTGCCTGAAGAACGCAGGGTGGTGCACAGGATAGGGGAAAAAACTACTGGTTTTATCCCTAAATTAATGAAACGTTCACAAACCATTTTCACTGAAATAGCTGCTATTATAAAAATGATTCCTGAAAATAACACCAGATGTATAAAATAACTGACTTGACATCATCTGTCAGATGAAGCATTGACATCAAGTCGTTGTCATCTCATTGTTGCTTAGACCTGTTCTTGCATATATCGTAACATGAGCTTCTCTTCCAGAAAACCGTGATCTATTCAGCCCATGTGTAATTAAGATTTTTAAAAAAACAGCTTGTTGGAATTTTGATGTAGGTGTCTTAAATATTTCACAATTAATTGATTCAGCAGCAGAAAGCACTTGAATAGTTCATTTAATTCAGATAATGCTTTCTTAATTTTGTGTTGTCTAGGGACTTAATTGATCCTAGACCTGCAGCTGGTGAACAAGTATGTATGACAGAAATAGATGTTAATAAAAATGTAAATTATTCCAGGAAGACATTCACTTCATGATGTTTTGTCTTGCATCCATCTGTACAATGTAACTTTCCTCTTAGAAAGGGATCTGAATTACCATGCTATGCTACATGATGGTGCACTGCCAAGAACATGTTATGTTTCTCCATACAGTTTTGGTAGATAGTGGAAGAAAGTTAGTGTCTTGCTTCTGTCCACGGTGACTACCTGGTGGTCTACTGGTGACTACTACGTGTTTCAGAACTTGCTCGTCAGCAAGCGCTAAGACAATTCTTAACTGCATTAGTTTTCTACAGTTAAGAACTTAAAGGGTGAAGAATCGAATTTGTAGGTAGACAAAAAATGTTGTACTTTGTTAGATGAGCTATGATATTGCTTACTAACATGCGTGTTTGTTTTGTTTTTAGCCACGGATGCATAAGGAACATTATAGACTTCTTTGAATTCAGATGCTGTGGTCTTTTTCGGCCCGTTATCGTGGACTGGACAAGGCAGTATACAATAGAATATGACCAAACTTCAGGATCAGGCTACCAGCTAGTGTAGCACCACCTTCATCCTGTGAGCATATCATATCTGAGTGGTGCCTGAAAAATTTTCTCTCTCTCTCGAATCCGCATCCCTTGAAGAGTAGCATGCTATGTGTAGGGCTGATGATGAATCATAAGGTACCTTCTCTTCATCAGAATTTTATTAACAAAAGTGAAAATGGACAGAATAAACTGCCAAACCTGATAAGGAAGAGGAGGAAGATCAAAAAGGGATTTTAACAGTTCTTAACATGAGAATTACTCGCAACAGCATATTCACAGTATTTGTTGTTGGGTTTTTTATTTAAGGTCTTTCACAATGGAGCATGAGATTATTGAAGTATTGACATAAGTAGTTACATTGTGCTGAGCAGAAGAATTTATTTCCCAATATGAATAATTCCACTGAAACAAGAGTCTAGAATATAAAACTAAATTTCATGATGCAGAGTTCACTGATCGCTATGTTGTAGATCCTGTAATGTGATTTTTTAATACAGATTTTCTGTAGTATTATGTGCATTGAAAAAATGTGCTTTTCAATACTGTTACAAACATCATGTGGTGGGAATCCCCTGTAACGTGTTAAGTTATAGCAGTAGGGCATGTCGGATAATGTTGAGAAAAAAATACGTTGCCCACGTTTTTTGGTGATTTTTTTTTTTTGCCACCAGCTAGTGGTACAACTAAATACTTGTAATAACCCTGTTCTGAGATTATGTAGTCTGAAATTGCGCAAATAAGGAAAGCTCTTCTGTCAAAGTTCAAGCCCTGCTTAAATGCATGATAGACCTGTAAAACTAGATTACAGTATATAATGTTTGGAAAAAACGTGGAAAAAAATCATTATCTTTGAAGTAATTGTATAAGCAACTTACAAACTAGCAATGTTTTAACATTAGGTTTGGTCCTCATACAGTACAGTGTAGTGTAATTGGAGACACGTTGGAAGAGAAATTGCATGGGGGAAACCACAGATGTGAAAACAAAAATCTCAATTATAAAAAGACAAGATAGTTTTAAATTGAATGCAACTGCAGAAGAACCCAGAGTTTTCTGAAATGCTTATTTTCTTTGGATGTAAAATAATGGAAACCAAACTTATAAAAAAACATTAAAAATTGAAAAATCCCCATAACAGCACGCGCACACAGAAAATGTAACGCAGCGTTCTGAAGATGATGGTGTATTGGCACGTGAAAATCACTCTTAAGTTCTTTTTTTTAAGTTCTCATGCTACAGATATGTTTGGAAGGTAAGGAATGATCTGAAATTGCATTCCAAAGGGGCTTTTCTTGAATGTGATGCACTGATTTTTGTTATGGTGTTTTCTTATACTCATAGTGAATTGTTCACTGCTTCCTTAACTATTGTTTACAGAGAGACTGAGAATCAGGTTAGTTCTCTTCTAAGTGCTGTAGCAACCCAGTGGTTCGAGAAACCTGTGAGGGGAGTTTGGGGAGGGACCTGAAAGCAGATGTCTGAGACCAGTGTAAAGAATGTGTATCTGTATATAAATAATTTATCAAATAGTTTTCTCTCTGTGAGTGTGTGTTTAGTGTATTTAAAGCTGCTCATTTTCATTTTATTCAACCAAAAAAAGTGTAGGAAGATATCTAATGAGCTTTTAGTGATGTTCAATATTGCTGTTAATAGGCATTATGCCCTGCAAATTCACTGCATGTTTGATGCTTGGCAAAATTAGCGTTTTCTGTAATATGCAGATTACAGGTAATAAAGCAATCTAGTGGTATTCCCGGCCCTTGCCTTAGTAAGAGGAGCAGTGAAACTGTAAATAGTTGATGTTCAGTATTTGCAAGTAAACATTTTTTCTGTAGTTGTTCATTGATCTCAAGACACACAGTTTGCAAGTACCAGATATCAGGATTTACAGAAGTACAGCATTAGAGTACTTGAATGTTTAATACTGGAAAAATCAACATCGTCTTGGACACAGTTTTAATGGGAGAGGTTTGGGTGTAGGGGTGACAAGAAGCTTTTGCTATTTTTGTCAGACAAAATTTGTAATCCTAATGAAGACACATTATATTTCAGTGAAAACAGTTGATATCAGTTATTCATAATTTTTTTCTAATCGGAAAAAAGCTTGAAGACTTTACAATATTTTTATTTTAATCACCAGTAATGTTCTGCATATTTGTTCATTTTGGGGTTTTTGTTTTTGTTTTTCCACATTGGGGGTCGGTTGACTTGAAGAACTTCAATCCACTTTATTAAATATTGCCTACCACCAGAAGAGCAGTTCAGTACGTGATACAAGTTTTGGGTTTAGTTGCCCAGTAGCATTAACTGCCATGAATTGTGTCATGCAGTCCCTGTCAAAAAACGTCTGCAAAAGAAGAGGTGATCTTTGGTAGTACGTAGTGAGTTCTGCACTATTTACTTGTTAATAGCTCTCTGGTGACAGTTTTGTGGAGACCTGCAGAATTTGAGCAATAGTAGGTAGTTGTGAAAATTAGCTTGCATATATGGATTTGGGATGTATGAAGTTTCCAGTGCAAAATGTAACTTGTCTTGAGTAACGCTGAATTGTTTGATGTGAAATCATAAAATCAAGCAGGGGGGAGCCAACTATGCAGCATTTTTCTGTCAAGTTATCAAACTTAAAATTCACTTGTTGAACCAAAACTGCATTGCTTCTGAAACTTAACAAAGCTGATCCAGACCAACAGCAGATCAGACCAACTTAATCTGACATAGGTAGAATAAATGGGAATTTTGTCTTGGCCCTAAACATGTGCTGTTTCTTTGCAGGTTTCTGTATTCTTTGATGTCCACCAGATTTTTTTCAATTAATGTGTAAAACAGCATCACTACATTTTAAGCTATGGATTTTTTTGTATATTCTTTATTTATAACTGTGCCAAGTATTATTTTAATACTGTTGAGATCTTGATGTATTACATTGTGAACAAAAGAAATCTGTAAAATGTTTAATAAATTAGCTCTCCTTACATAAATTAAATCTGTTAAATTTTGTAAGTTATTAATCAAATAAATATTGACTCTTAGATGCAGTGTTTGTCTTGACTTGGGATGTGATTTCACAGTGTTATTTCTGTCCAATTTCAGAAGCTGTACCATGAGAAAATAGCTGCTGTCTTGTACCTTATTTTAGTAAAGTCTTTCCAGAAAGATTTACGGGTGTCTTAAAGATAGCACGCACCCAGTTCTGTGCTGATGTGAGATCCTATGAACTACTACATTGGATTTTGGTAAAGTACACCTTTGTACTACCAATTAGAGCTAGGATTCACTAATTAGATAGTGAAGCATGCTGGCAAAGTAACATTTCTTAAGGGAAAATTTCTACTAGGAAACGTTTCAGGTGGCCAAGTGTACGTATTGAATGACATCTGAGATATTCTAAGTGTAAAGAAGACATCCACATAGGGCTAGGAGGTATGACCAAGATGTGTGCTTCTAGGTGGCACTTGCAGGAGATGGAATACCTTGGCTCTTCTGGTCCGTGCTAAAGGTTAGATTTAGAGTAGAAACAAGGTAACCATCCAAGTTGGAAATTAATCAGGATATTTATAACCAGCAATTTGTATTAAAGTATAAGGCTAGGACTTAAGAGCATACCTGGTGGGGATAAAAAAGTCTCTGTTTTCTGCTGGGTGTGGGTTCAATATTGACGTTGATTGAGAACTGTTGGTGCTGCCCTGCCCTTCCCGAAGCAATGGTTCTAGAGAGGCTGGACCCAAGCTCACCTCTGCTGACCACCCTTTGACTTGTCTGGTGAAGATCAGGGAAGGTACTTTCTTTTTCAAAAAAGACGACATTCTGTGCTGAAGATCTCCATCAGAGACCTGCAGTGCTCTTGGGAGGTATGAGTGGGTTCCTGATGACTTGAAAGCTGGTTACTGGGTTTGTTTTATTTGGGAAGAAGCCTGCCCTCTGCGCCCTCATTATGGGTTGATTAGAGTTTACTCCCTCTCGCCTCCCATGAGCTGCCTGTAAGTCAAATTGGATTTTTTTGCTGCGAAAGCAATGTCAACTTGTGAACAGTTGCATTTGGATGTTATCCACCTTAGGCTACTGAATGGAGATCAGTAAAAACTGTACTTTCTAATTCCAGGTTGAATTTATTTGCAGTATCTTGCAGACTTAGTGCTGTATCTTACAAACTTAGTGCCATATTCACATTGCCTCCAATCCTACACACTTCTTCAGATCTCCAGATCATGAAGTCATAGTACTTTTGAGAACTGATCTCTCCTGGAATTAGGGCTTCAAACTGAGACTAACTCAAAGCATTCCTCCAGCCTGGGCTGAGATTTTATTCATCAGTGCTTTACTGCAGCTGAAAAGTTGACAGTAACCAATTGAAAGCACTTCAGTGTAGGGTATTCATTTCTCTTGACAGGTATATTGTCTTTGTGTTTACAAGTTTTCTTTTTTCCCTTCACTTCTTTGTTTTTCTGTTGTTAAATAAGTTGTTGGGATATAGAGCTGTACGGAGCTGTGAGTTACTGCTCAGACTCCCTCCAGGAAATGAAAGGAAAGCCCTTGATTTTTAGCAGTTTAAATCACTTCTAGAGTTCATTTTTTTAAGAATTGAAAGCTGCTTTTTTTTTTTTTAATAGGTAAATGAACAATCTGTTAGGTGCCTGTTTTTGCCAGCATAAATCTCACCTGCCAGCTCTTCTGATGTGGTGGGTTTAGATCTCCTACAGTAGCTACATCAACTAGCGGGGAGTAGTTTCATCTGCTCAGTAGTGTGTTGAGAGCATTATTTTGGTTTCTGTCTGTTGACAGTGCCACTTGTCATTGTAAAATGCCTTTCCTGAGGAGAGGAAGCACTTCCATCAGGTAACAAGGCTATGGAAAGGGGATGTTGTCATTGTCTTCATGGCCTCAGCTGATGGGGCGTGGGTACTGCTGCTCAGTTAGAGCTGTCCTTGCTTGGGTTGGAAGAGTCAGAGGGGATCAACCCTTCCTGCACAACTGTCCAGCTGGCAAAGGAGAAAAGTGGGGGGTTTATGGTTTTTTTAGGAGAAGAATACTAGGATCATCAGTGTGAGTAGCAGGACCAAAGGTTTCTGCCCAGGTTTCCTGGGCTGTGCCATTGCTTTCTGTCTCGTTCCCACCTGAAATGTGTGCTGCTTCTGCCTTACTGTTGTCTTTTTCAGTTGTAATCTTTCCCTCTCTGTGAACTGTACAGGCTCTTGGCTCACATTTTGAGCCGGTTGTCTGTTCTTCCTCCTATCCAAATTGTTTCTTTGTAACCCGTACAAAATGCTCTTTGTGTATTACTTTGACTAGTGTGCATTTTTCTAATTAGGCTTTTGGCTTGCACTGCTTCACTGCCTCAGACCGCAGTCGTAGATCTTGCTTGAAACTCTGCCTTAGACTGTGCTGACACAATTGCTTACCACTTTATTGCAGCCTTCCCAGTCTAGAATGTGCCTCCATAAATTCGCTCCGTGAAGGTTTTTTTCCCCAAAAAAGTATCGGCGCCTGCTTCCCAACCCAGACAGACTTTCAGACCTCCTCTTTTCTTTAACTAACTCCTGTTGGGCACAATGAGAGTTGAAGCTGAACTTCCCCCTCCACCCCAGAACACCAGGTGGGTTGTAGCCGCTGGGATGAAGCTCGTGCCTCCCCACGGCTGTGGTTGGCCTCTAGTGAAGCCCTTACTGTGCGATCGCATGTCCTTCACTGCAGAGATGCTCCTACAACCCCCTGTTACCTTCTGGAGCTCAACCATGCTCCTCAGAGGCATGGTTTCTGCTTTTAAGAGGTGTCGATGCCCAGATCTCATGTGCTGCCTCCTTACAGGAGGCAAGAGGAAGCCCTTAGCTTTGCAAAAGGAGTTTGGCTGAGGAGCCTGAGCACACCAGTGAAGGTCTGCTTCAGGTGCTCAAGAAACTTAGGACTAGCTTTAAAAAAAAAAAAAATAAAAAAAAATTGCCAAGCTGCTCATAGTAAATGCTGGTTACTTGCAGAAAAATAAGGCAAGTTTCCTTAAAGTGGGTGATTTTTGCATAACTGTTTTAGGCTTAAGTACCTCCTCCTCACGTAAGCTGCGGTGGGGGGCTGGTCCTGGTTCTCATGTTGAGGTGACAACTCCCCTTTGCTTCCCAAGAAGTGCAGTTGCAGGTGCTGTCAGCTCAGGCCTTGCAGGCTTGTGTTGGGTGCTCCTCCAGCCCCTAAAAGAAGCCAAGCTCTTCTGTGAGCATTCCACTCACGATCTGGCTAAGGCCAAATTGTCTCCTAATTGTAGACCCTTATTAGCAGCAGTTCCTGAAGAGTTACAGCAGCAGACTTAAGGCCCCTGGCTATTATGGCTTTCACCCAACTGGTAGATCTACACTGCATTTGACGTGTTTAATTGCCATTACTCCTTGCCCCTCAACTTGAGTTCAGGTCACGTTCTCCATCAGCGTGTTTGAAGACAGAATTTTATTCTGCTCTTGTTGCACTGCAGCTACCTTGTCAGATGCTGTCCTCAAGAGGCTGAAACCCTCCGCCAACTTCAGGCACTTAAGCATCCTCGCACCTCCAAGAAAAGCTCAAAAGCTGCTCTTAAACCTGAGTTTGGTGTGATTGATAGGCCACAGCTTGGTCAACGGCTGTGTAGGATGGTACTACTGTGCAGAAGGTGTGCTTTACCAAAACAGCTGCAGATTAAAGCCTGTGCATTACACCCCCTCAACACCACAGCAGGTCCAATCCCACAAAATAAACATTACAGGAAAAAAGGGCTGTTTTCCAGGCACTAGATCCTAGGGCAGAGGCAGGTGGCCATTTAGGCACACAGCTACTTCTCGCCTGTCACTTCCAGAGCTGTGGCACTGCAGCGTGCTGGATTAAGATTTACTACTTCAGTGCAGCGAGCAGCTAGTTGCCTTGCACTCACATATAATGGTGTGATACTGGAGGACAGTCATTCACCTCTGAAGGCCATGACCAGTGCGATGTATGTCCAGCTTTTAGTCACACTTGGTCCGCACCAAGTCTATAGCATCATCTCTCCAACCCTGAATTACCGCAACACCACTCCCCTTCCTTACTTTTATTGCTGACAAAGCACATAACACTTGGCTTTAGGATATATCAACAAGCAAAGGTTTATTGAATTGATATTCAGTATTAAAAGTGTTACAGTATGATACACAAAGCAAGGAAAAAGCAGTGCTTTTTGTTCTTTGAAAAAGAACGAATTGTCTGCTGAACATATGCCCAAGCACTACAGTAACTAGTGTCTGTTTCACAGTAGTTAGTAACATTTAGGAAATGCTCCCGTTTCTTGTAGCAGGATCTCAGCAGAGCTGTAAGGGGGTTTGAGCCATCCGTCCCCCTCACTGGGCATGAACGAGGGCACCTGCTCCCTGGCCGTACCCAAATCCCTTGGGGCCGAAGTTCTTTGCGTAACAGCCTGCAGGAAAGATGAACATGTAGTAAGTAGCTGAGGCTTCTGGCTCGTTAATTAAGAACACCACTGTCTAGGCTAAGCCCCTCAGCCCCTTCCCATTAGTCAGTAGAACACCCCCCCCAAAAAGCAATGCTGAAAACCTTTTTGTTAAGCTGCTAACGGCCATGACTGAACTCAATAGCCGTGGCCGTTCCATCCATGCAGCTCCCAACCTACTCTGTGAAAGCAATTCGTACGTTGGCTCTGTGGCTAGGTATCCGTTAAGACATGCTGTCACCAAACCATGGGGTGGCTCAAGTTTATATCCACGATAGCATGCAAGAACTCAGGGCAGGATGCTTGCTGCCTTGTTTCCTTACTCTGATCTGCTCTCCGACCCAGGCTGCTGCTGCATTTCTCAGGATGTAATGTTTTACCTGATGCAGTTGTAAGCTACATCAGCACCTTCAGTAACATTTCTTTCATTTCTCACCTCTATTCCTATGACTTACAGAGCACTTCCATCTTGACAGCAGCCTGAAAGTTTCTTACTCCAGGAATACATTCAGCATCTACCCTTATAACACGTTACCTTGAACCATAAACAAATGATCTTTGTTTCTTTCCTCACCTTTACAATAGATTTCTCCCTCTTTTTCAGTTAGGGTTGTAGATTCTAGGCTTTTTCCACACTTGGCACATCGGAAGCAGTTTTTGTGCCATGGCTGGGGAGGAAAAAAAAGATAGTTTAAATACACAGAATGCCTGAGTTGGTAAAAAAAATAAAAATGCATTAATTGGAGATGCCTGCATCAGTATTGTTTATAGATGACTGGTGCAATAAAAACCAGTTCAAGTGCACCAGTAGCAGACGAGAGCATCTGCATTTCTGCACATGGCCCAAAGCCCCAAATTCCACACAGCGTTCTGCTCAGGGCAGCATTTTGAGAGGTTTGTGCTTGCTCTAATCAATTCGGAGCAGATCTTGGCTCTCTGTAGCGAGTCACACAGCTGGCAGACTGACACACAGTTTTACATGGTATTTTCAGAGAACATCCCCTTTCTGCTGAAACACTCAGCCTCTGTTGTAAGCCGCACACTGCAAGACTGTTCCCTCTTCTGGGGGCAAAGCGCTCCTGTGGTCCGCTTCAAGTCTCTGGCACGGGACGACATTGAAACTTCACCTCTGAAATCCAAGGCGAGCACTCATCACCCTGCATTTCAAGTGCTTTTTGTTCAATTAAGTTGATGGATTTGACTATTTCCCATGCGAAGAAATGCAATTTTAAGGCAACTCTGCCCCGCAGTTGGTGCCCTACTGGAACCCACACAACATACTTTGCTCACTTTAAAGTCCGCATAGCGGGTACTAAACAGCACACGCAGTTCCTTACCTTCCCAGCTCCTATTACTTTCTCTGCCGCATAAACAGAATCACCACACCTAGAGCATTTCTCTGCCCCTCCGAACTTCTGAGCGAACTTTGAAGTGTTTGGATTTGTTGTGGGTCGGTGGGGAGAGGGTGTGCTGGAAAGAAACGGGACATTCATTGTCTTTACTTTTTTACTGAATGACTTCTTGCTCTTCCTAACATCACTAACTGAGCAGCATCCAACGCAGCACACAGAATACAGCACTTTTGCAAAACTGGAGAAGTAAGTTACCAGCAAGGCTATCCAGTTATACTTAGTAGGGAAAAAAAAACCACCCAGAAACACACACACACATACACACACAAAAAAAAAAAAAAAAAAGAAAAAAAGAGAAGGGCCATGGTTCCAAGGATAAAAAGAAGCTACTGTAAAAGCTAGTTTTCTGAGGAACCTTCATCTTTTCACTTCTCTGGAAATGCTAAATTCTGTATCAGGACATGGATTTATCAGATAGTAAGCTACAAATAATTCAGTTAAATTCCTGTCCATTGATCATAATCTGGAACCTAAACTGATCACTGAACCTGGCTGGAGGGCATACATCATATAAATGTCAAGCAATAACTTGGGAACTCGCACGAAGCAAGTTGTGAGGCGTACCTCAGCTTCTTTCCACATGCTTTGCTTTACAGCAAGAACTTAATCAGACTAGGAACATTTGCTATTTAAGAGGCCTGTTGGTTTTGGCTATAATTAAGCACAAATGGTTCTTCATTTCCCAGTTAAAAATTCATTCTTCTTGTGGGCCCAGATTCACAGCTCTCCAAATCCATCCCTGCCAGAACCTGTTGAACGTTTGCATCTGCAGCTTATTGAGGAGAGCGACTCGGGACCCACAGCCACCTCTGCAGCAGCTCCGTAATCCAGTCCCTACGGCTGGCGCACAGGGGTAGCGCATCTTCCCCTGCACTAACCCCTGCCCATATGGTGCCGACTCACACAGTCGCCAGCGGAGGCTTTGTGCGCTGCAGGTTAAATGCCCTGCGTTTGGTTATACCGGGGTATTTTGCAGCATTTCTATTCCAGGCAACGTGAACTAACCAAAATCCAGCCTGAAAGACTCCTCCGAAAACAGTCCCGAAGGACAAGGGTCCCCCCCCTCCCCGCCAGCTCGGTTCACTCACCTCTCGGGCTTGATGCCGAGTCTCTCTCCCCTGTCCATGTTCAGCGTGCCTGCCCCTTGGCCATATCCGTAACCTTTCGGGCCGTACTTTTTTCCATAGCAAGATTTGCAGTAAACTTCAGCATCATGAATCGCTACAGTCGTGCTGTCCAAGTTTTTCCGGCAGACCACTAGAAGAAAGAAAAGTTAAACTGCCTTAAGGGACCATTCCCATCAGCACATGTACTAAGCCAAAAACCGAGTGAGAAGTGATGTTATGGGTTTCCTTGTCCACAATTCTTCCTGTTAGGCTGTGGGACCACCAGAGATTAGAGGAAGCAAGTTGTCATTTGAATTAGTGAATTATGCTTAGCCCTATAAAGGGCTCTATTCCCTCCCACCTCTTCATGACCGTGACATTTAAAGCCTGGAAACTTGCTGTGGTTTGATGAATGAGGCTGCTCAGAAACCCAGATAGCGCAGTCAGCAGTTTCCCTTGACAGATGCCATACAGCATGAAGCGAAAGGCTATCGGTGCAGAAGAGCCCCTGTCCTGCCCTTTTGGCCAGGGTGGGGCTGGGAAAAAAACCCCAACAAACCCACAAACCCTTCAAGACTCTCTCCCCCCCCCACCTCAGTACTGGTTTGGGGCAGAGTCGGGACTGTTTCACAGCTGTCACCGGAGGGGCTGCGCTTCTCCGGCATTCCCACATTGTCCTTCAGCACAACGCCAGCACGCTGCTCAAGGTTACGGTAGAAGGCAGAACTATTTCCTTCTTAAACCTTCTTTTGTATCCCAACTGGCATGCTCTTTCCATCTGCAGCAGCATTATGCCCATGATAAAGAATTTGGGGAGGAAAAAAAAAAAAAAAAGCCTTATGAATTTTTTGTTTAAAAAGAATTTTAAAGTCTTCAAAATACAGGGTGACCTTTGCTTATGGCATTCATTAGCTCCAAAGTTCTTTTTATAAGACACAAATATCCAATAAGTAAATCAACCAATGCACGTTTGTTAAGTCTACAGGCTTTAACCCCAACAGAACTATGCACTAAGGAAAAGCAAATACTCGGACACACTAGAGCCATTGTTTGACTGTAAGTTCCAGGTTTCTTTTAATAGAAACTCCCATAAAAGGCTGAAAACGAGGCAGCCGAGACATCTAATCTTTTTTTGTGACTGCTGTAGAGCTAAGGGAAAGGAGCGTAGGTGTGCTGAGGCTCACATGCCAGCGCAGCGCACTGACATTACGCTGCAGACTAAGAGCGAGCTAGTTGGAGGGGGCCGGTTGTAACCGTGCCTTCTACGGAGAGGGCTAAACCCTAGCTCTGCCCGTAGGTACTGAACACCGGCAAGTGGGACAAAACAGTACCTCGTGTATGTAATAAGGTAAAATTCTCCGATTCAGACAGACAGGCTGCCTGTTTGCAAAGTAGGAGCCTCCGATTCACAGTGACCCTTTGTTCCCTTCGTCTAAGCAGAGGTCTTTTCAGCAGAGAAAGCGATTTTCAATGCCTCGCTGGGCTTGTTGGTTGGACTGGAAAATAATGCTTTGGACTCCTTTCATCTGAAATAAGCCACAGGCCCCTGTGCCAAGAAAGTCTAGGCTTTTGGCTCTGCTAAAGCATCGACGACTCGGCCGTGCTCAGGCACGCCGGCGTCCCGGTCCACGCAGGACTTCGGGGCTGGGGTTTGAGAACCGTTCCCTCAGCCGCTGCTGGCCCTGGGACCACCGGGAGAGGTCCAGCTGAGCTCGGATCAGTGGAAAAGGGGCTCTGCCACCCGGCTTTCTCCTCTGCAGGGGAAATACTTAAGCCAGGTTTCCATCCCAAAGACCCCTTAGACTCCGGAGAAGGCAAACGGAGGAGAAAAGCACGATGTGCTCCGCTTTGGGAGGTACATCCCGCCCCTCCCACGTGGGATAACATCCCCCCAGGGGCCAAGCTCTCCCTTCGGCACCTCCAGGCTCAGAAACCACGCGGGGAAGCGGGAGTCAAGCCCAACGCGTGATGGACAAACCCACCTCTGGCCGCTGCCGTCCCCGCCCCGTGCATCACGGGCGCCAGCCGGGTCCACGTCTCCCGTGGACCAGCACCTTGCTGTTGTGACCCCCCCCTCCCCACCAGCTATGCCAGGTGAGGTTTTGGAGGGGAGCGGGAGGGCAATACTCACTGCAGAGGAAGCAGCACCGGTGGAAGCTCCTCCCGTCACACTGCACCTCCTCGGCGTGGTAGACGGTGCGGCCGCAGGCACCGCATTTGTTGCCGCCTCCCCAGTTGGGCATGGTGGTTCTACGGGAGGGGAGAGGTTTGTTAACGGCAGCGTCCTCCACCACCCCGGCTCGAGGACAGTTGGGGTTACAGGCTCCTTTCAACCAGGTCTGCGAAGGTCGTCTATCGGAGAGCAAGCCGGCGATTTCGCCGACTGGTTAAAAAAAAGCGACCTTCCGCCGCGTGAGAAGTTTTTGTGTTCGGATCAACTTCTCTCAGCCCTTCAGATCCCAGACCGGACTTAAAGGCTTAGGCGGGCTCTCTACGGCTATTTGTAAAAGCAGATGGACTGGCAAGGGGAACAGAGAAGGCTGCTGCCGCACAGCAAGAAACACAGAGACACGGTCTTCACGAGACGTGTCCTCCTGTCCCTGCCCGGGGTTTTGAAAGTTACATAAATTAGATATGCACAAATTACAGTTTCACGCACAAGGGCTTTACTGTACCTTGAGTGAACACCCCCCCCAGATGGATGTAATTTCAGTTTCTATGCTTCATTAACGCTGGGCCTCTCGTCTGATGGAAGCAAACCAATTGTGCCAACAACAGCATTTTGTTTTACTGCAGGGCCCATCATCTGGGATGCAGAACAAGCCAAAGTTCACCTCACCGGAGAGCCACTTATTAGGGCTGGAGGAATATTCTGCACTCCTTTGAGATCACGCCTGCACTTCAAAGAAGTTTAAGGGGGATTATTTTGGGGGGACTCCACTGCTATTATGAACTGCACCTTAACCAGACAGGTATATGAACCAAACCCAACTGCTCGAGGAGCCACAGCTGCTTTAAAATAAAGCAAAACTCCCTTTTATGCATTACTTGCAATGGATGCTCAGAAGGCTAGCAGGGAGGGACAGGCATCATCACCCACCGTGCCAAACTCCAGCCTTGGGAAGAGTCTCCTCCGTTAAGCCAGAAGCAGCGACTGTCCCATCTCAAGCCGAGCTGCCTCCTCCCCAGTGCTCACGCTGTCCCCACCAGCAGTTCCCACCCAGTTCGAACTGGGAGCTCCTCCTGCTCCTCCCATTAACTGCCCTGGGTTAAAGCACCAAGCAGAGCGCTGCCAGCCACCTTTGGCTCTTCTGGGGCTTTCCTCCTCCTGCCACCACCCCCAGCTAACACAGCAGGGTTTGTTGAAGTCTCCCAGTCATCACCCACCTGCCCTCGGCTCGCATTAATGCTGGTTTGCTCCCCTGCGGCTCATCACCAGAAGACCACCCCTCGTAAGCGCGGAGGTCAACGGCAGCCAGAGCGAGGGTTATCGATTCGGTGAGTTTAACCCAACGGAGCTGCTCAGGCCTCATCGCATCCCCCTGCTCCTTACTGACCCTCGTTCCAGAGAGGGTTTCTGGCTGAGGACCACGGGTTTGCCCCCTGGAAGGCTGGAGGGCACCTCCTGCCACCCTACCCCCCCCCCCCCCCAGCAGCACCATTCCCTCCCAGCAGGCTCCCCGCAGCAGCACTGTGATACAGGTCAGCCATCAGGGAGAGAAGGAAGAAAGGAATTTGTCGGGAGCTTCCAACTTCTTTCGGCACAACTCACCTTCAGTCACCCTCGGAAGCTCTCCCACGTCGGCCAGACAGGGAGAAGGGACACGCGACCGCATCCCCACGCAACACCCACGACCTGCTGCCCTCAGCTTTGCCGCTCATCCCTCCGAGCCAGAAGCAAGGACTACCAACCTCCACTTGTCCCCCCGGCCAACAGAGAGGAACTGGCAGCGCTGCCGTGACACCGGGAACCAGAGATGAGCGCTCGGCTTCCAGATCCCCCTTCTCTAAGAGCCCTCGGTGCAGAGCGAGGGGTCTCACGGGCGCCCGGCTGCTGCCTCGCGCTCCCCAGGCAAGATAGAGCAGACCCGCAGTTTTGGCTAAGCCGGAATTAATTGACCCATCTTGCTATTGCTGCTAGAACAAGCCTCCTGCCCAAGCAGCCTGACCAGTAGTTCAGCAGTTTTAGGGACGCAGGGAAGGTTGTGCGGTTCCCGAGTGAAACATGCCACCGAGTCGGGCTGCTACAAGACCTTTGCCCAAGACAAGCAGCCAGCCATTCGTGGCATGTGGGAAAATAAGATTAGTTTATTAACCTAAATTGGGGCATCTTAGGTACATTCCTAAGCAAAAGCTTAGGAAACTTCCTCGGAGTGGCTGAGCAGTGCCATTTGCACACTGACACTAATTACTGAGATAGCCCTTTGTTTAATACTTCCACAGGATTAGCACCATTACCGCTCCATGGTTTAGCACTAATACCCTGACCGAGCTCATAAAATTAGTTTTATGACATTTCCCACTTTGCTTTTGTCATTCTTGGCACAACTGTAGAGTCTAAAAATTAAGATTCCATTTCTTTTATTCAAGTGCTTGGCTGTGCTACCGCACAGCAGCTGACATCAATCATGGCAAAGAGCGTCCTTAGTTAAAGGGAATATAGCCTGCACAAAGCTTTGGAAAAGGAATGCATGGACTGGAAAAAAAAAAAAAGGGAAAAGAGATTCCTTTCCACTTTGTATGCTTTCCAAAACATAAACGGTATTTGGTACAAGAACTACTTCTGCCTTTTCCCCTCAGCATCCCCACGCTTATGTTCTTTTGGGCATTTACATGAGTCCAATTATTTTAATCATTTTGTTAATTATTTAGTTTCCGTGCACACTAGAGCTGAGGATCCGGATTTGCCCCAGATTTCCCACATAATATTGGGCAACACAGGGTGCAGCTACACTCCTCCTTCCCAAGGGAGACAAAGTATTAGACGATCTGGCAACCATTAGCTGACTCAAACCTTCTGATAAGGGCTCTGAGGATTCATGAAATGAAAAGCAAAAAGGAACTGAAGTCAGTACTTCAAGGTGACCTTGGCCTCTTCCACAGACGATATTTCCATTTTTCCTCCCCATAACATTCTCATGACGGCTCGCGTGGGAAGAACGGCAATATTTCTCCAGTTACCCAACAGCAAGGGCTGCCCCGAGGCAGCGGTGCCCGGGAGGCACCCAAGGGGAAAAGGGCTGATGACTGGAAGAAGCTCCGTGCGTGGGAGGACAGCGTACATGCCTGTACTCCTGCCCACCAGCCGCTCTCCCAGCGCCGCCCTGGAGCTTCGTGCTGCCCAGGTCTCCTTTGAGAGCCCCACAAGTAGCAGATTCAGACTTCCAGTCCTGCCTTAAGCCTTCCCTGCTCCCTCAAGACTTTTTGGCTAGTTGAGGCAGGCCTTCGGGGAGCTCAAGAGCAGTAATTAAACATCCAGATGATCTCACTACCAGTACCAACCACTCCGACTGCAGGTTTGTTGGCAGCTAATAAGAAAATCCTGACTTCTGCTAAGCTTGTAGCCAGTCAAGAGGGGAGCACGTTATTCAGCTAGCGTTCCCCAAAACACCACCACCGAGCCACAGCAACTTGCAAAAGCCCTTTCCAACCCATTTCTTAACAGCAGGTTTAACTACAAGAAACCTAAACCAGCCCCAAGACAGCCCCCTTAGGAATTTCAGGCTGTCCAGTGATCCTGGATCGCTTTTTTTCACCGATCCATCAGAGAAGCCAAGTGCGTTGCAGCCCGGTTTAACACAGCAAGAAAAGCAACATCGGGCAAACCCGGCTGATTCCCCGCCGTTCACCCCCCCGCCTCGGTCGGTCGGTCGGTCGGTCGGTCCGTCCGTCCGTCCGTCCGTCCCACACTCACCTCCTCTCTCCCTCTCCTCCCGCCGCGTCTCCCACCCGGCGCGGCCCCGCAGACTGGTTTTTTTTAAAGAACCGTGGGCGGAGCCATGGCGGCCACGCCCCAGCCCCGCCCCGGCCCCGCCCCAGCGAGCAGCAGCGCTTTCACCGCTTCTCCCCCCCACACCCCGGCTTCATCCCCGGGACGTGCCCCCATCCCTGCTGGAGTCAGGCCGGGACCGGGGGGAGCCGTGTGCCCCCCCCCACCCCCCCCGTGTCCGTGAAGCTCCGTGACACTTTTTGGGACACCCAGTGTGAGGGAGTGAAGGGGGGTGACCCCGCTACAGGCACCCCGAGGGTGGTATCCCGAAAGAGGTAACCCCACGCGGCTCTCTGACAGCACCCCAACCTGTGTTTTTACCCAGCTTTAGGATTTTTCTTTAAGTTTTAAACTGCTTCACCGTCCGCGTTCCGCCAGGAGCAGAGGGAAGGAAGGAAGGAAGGTGCGTAGGGCTCAGTGAAAGGGTTAAAGCCCCAAGGACAAGGGGATGCTGTAACTAAAGCTATTTTTCCTCCTGTTCCCTGAGAAGATAACGACCTTAAGCCCCTTTTTTCAGATAAATTAGCAGGTGCCCAGGCACACGGGGAGGAATCGGCACCCCAGCTCCCCACCGAACCGTTGCTCCAGCGTGGGCTAATTAGGAAGTTTGCACAAAAGGCCAGCAATTAGGCCTCTCCACGCCAGCCAGTCCATGCTGTAGAAAACAGCTCAGCGCCTGAGCTGCTTTTCAGAAGCGGCCCCGTCTCCCCAGTCCACAGGGCCGTCATACGCTGGCTGGATCGGGTCGAGATCACGCACAGGGCTCCTGCGTGCTTAGAGGGAGATGGAGGTTTATCTCCTCCGCTTTATTAATCAAACACCAAATCAGCCACTCATTACCCCTACGAGTGCCAGGTTGCTCTGTTTCAGCACAGGAATGACTTTTTCCAGCCGGGTGGAGGCAGCTCTTTACAAAACCTCCGGCACAAGCACCGTACGGCGCGATGGCAGCCACGGCTCGCTGAGGTTTTTTTCCTTCCCATTTATTATTTCTTTTTTTTTCACTTGCAATGGATTGTGAATGACCAGATTTTGCGCGATTTATGCACATCTCACAGCTCTGCTCCCTAAGCAAAGCCAGTCCGGGTTCCCGTGCAACAAGGTGGCGTTCGCTCTAAGACCAAGAGTCTGACCTCAAGCACGATAGCAAAAATTCTAGTCTAGGTTTTGAGGGAAGGGAGCACAACAAGAAGCAGAAGTATTAGCAACTGTTGTTTCACGACTTGGAGGTTACATGAAGGGAGAGGATCTCTCCAAGGCAGACAAATAAGAGGCGTGTGAGTCAGAGCAGGCTGACTCCATTTATTGCGTGAAATGCCTGTGCTCTCCTGTCCAACCTGTCCTGCTCCCAGCCCTGCTGGAACCGCATGTGATCATGCTAAGTTATTTACCGAGTCTCCTCAGGTAGCCTCCAAAGCTATTAGGTTTTCCCTTTTGAGAACATTTCCTACAGACTATAAAAAATAAACAGCAGAGATCCCAAAGGGAGGAGAGGAGCGCCGCACTTCTAGCGAGGTCTGACTGTACTCAAAGAAAGGAAATTCTCGTTGTGACTAAGGGGCCGTGCTGGGATGAAATAAAACACTCTCCGACAGTGAGGTACTGCTGAGTGAGCTAGAAGACAGTCTGACATCCAAGAATTAATTTTCTCATGGCTAATATTTAGTCAGTCTGTCCGAAGCAGAGTAACTATGAGGGACAGACATAAATGTCAGTAAGTCCATTACTGTGGGAACAATAGTAAGGAATACATTGCTGCGACGCTCGGGAATAATACCTTGTAATGATGGAAAACAAAAGCAAGAATGAAAACTTTCACCACATACTTCATTTCTATTGATAAGGACTATTTCTATCAATATATTTTATAAATACCAGTATGCATATATATATTTATTATCTATAAATACACACTTATTTTATGTATAAACGTACATACTCTTATCTCCTCAGCAGATGTCTTCTTCTCTGTCTCTGTCTGTCCTGAGGGCATAGCTCAGAATTTTTTAAAGATAAAGCCTGCATCCGACCCTGCCGCATTCCTCCTTGCTGTCCTGCACTCTTCACCCTGTTACCTTGAGCATCCCTCCCACTGCCTGAGCAGCCCCACTGCCCCTTCACCCTCCTCACCATCCTCCTGACACCACCCCATCCTTCCCCGTGCTCCTGCCTGACACCTGCCATAAATTCCTCTTTCCAACTCGCTTGCCCCAAAACTCAGACGTTGCCTCTTTGTTCTCGCTGGCCTGGCGAGGAGTTCCCACCTCACCGCCACACCAGGTCCCTGCGGGCACCTGGGCTCCTGCAGCCTGCCGGCTTTTTGACTGGTTTCTGCCATTTTGAGCTCAGCAGCTTATGATTAGGACAGTTTATTTCTGAGAAACAGCATTAACAGCTCCCGTCCATTTCCCCCGCTGATTCGAGAGCTCTGCGCGCGGGGAGCTGTGCCTCGGTTCCCTTCTGCTTCCTTGGCCGTGTGAAAGCCCGCAGGCTCTACGCGAAACCAGTTCTCCCTTCACTTGTAGAATTGACCCCAAGCACGTTTATCACCTTGGAACAAAATTGTCAAGGTTTTAGCTACGCCATAATTTCATGTAAAAGTTGTTTTCCGTGTTTCAGGGAGCCGAGCAAATCATCAGCTTGTCTGACCTAGTTACTTCTCAAAAGACTTGTCACACATCAGTGTCCTCAGGCCTTTTACAGCCACTAAATACCTTCCACTCACCTGGGATTATCTTATCCTCGTTTGATCTTGTAAGCATGGTCCCACATGTCTGCTTACGGCAGAGTCAATCTGCTTGCTCTGCTGGTAATCCTTGCTATTCTTTTATGAAAGTTTATTCTAGATAGTCCAGATTTTACTTTGCAGGGGGTTTAGTCATATTCTGACATGATTTTTCTCAGACTTACTTTCATCCAAATAGTGCTACTACTGATAGAGCTCCCTTAATTATGTTCTTGAAAGAGCATCATTTAGCTAATTTTCCTATTACGAAAGATGGTTTAAAGCTAGCATGAGAGCTTTTCATTTACCAGCCATTGAGGTTAGCCGCCTTGCAGTGGTTCCCGTTGGTACCTTGCTTAATTTCTCACTGGGCAACCCTCAAACTTGCCCCTAGTAAAAGCAATTTTCAAGTGAGCTGTATGCCATATCAGCTAGTGAAAAATTCATTCATGCCCAGAGTTACCCAGGTTTGCCCTAGCCTAGAAGGGAATATGTGTTTAGCTAATTTCCTTATCTAAACATTCATGCATCTCAAGAGTGCTATACATTTGTTCTACTGTAAATATAACAATGATAAATCAGTGGAGTTTGCACAGATTAATGAAAATGCAGCAGACGGTTCTAGAGTTTACCAGAGCTTTGATTTTTTTTTCAATCAGCTATTCAAATCCAAAGTACAGATCCTGGAGACATTCAGTATGAGAAGGCTGTGCTTTCCAAGCTCACCGATTTCTTTATCATTAGTCATATTGATAAATTATTTTACCTCTGGGAAATTTTAATTCTCGGATAAAGTTAATTACAAAATCCTCATTTGCCTAGTGACTACAAGAAGTAGCTATTTGGGTGTCCAATAAACAACATGATGTAAGGTAGCATAATTTTAAGAAAACTATAAGTATTTTCATCTTTTCTAACCTACATCTTTATATCAGTGATGCTTCTCAATATAGAAAACAATAGTCGGATTTGTGACCCTATTGGGAATCTCTCCAGATCTTTCTTTTTATAGAGCATTCATTTTTAATACTATACCTCATGATATTTGATTCCCAAGATGTAGGGACTGCTAATGAAGAGCTCTCTGCTATCAGATTTTTAAAACTAAGAAATAAAGAAGATTTAAACTTTTAATTTGGACAATTTGCTTTGTTCTAAGTCATGGCCAAGGGAGATGTATTTGCTTCAGCACAGGTCCTCAAAGGTATTAGGCTTTTGCAGCATCCCAGGTGTTTCCCACACTGAGGAATTCTCGATCCCGCCTTAAGCGCTGAAACATCTAATATTACTCACAAGAAGGGCTGCAGAGGGAGATGGAGCGTCGCCCGGATACGTCACTGCTGGGGTTAGCTCTACCACATACCCCAATAAGATTTGTAGCGGTACGAGGTCAGTAAATCACCCGGATTCCTCCTGAGCAGGGCAGCACGGTTGTGCAAGACGTGCCACGCTTTGCCACGCTCCATCCTCCATCCCTGGGGACGGCCGTGACCCTGTGCTCGGGGTCTGGGCTGATGGGAGAGGCGGGCACCGCTCGCTCTTTGGGATGCTGACGGAATTCCCCTTCTCTGGAGGTTAGGGCTGGAAAGGTCCTGCCTGGGAACAGCAGCCGAGCCGTTTTCCCATCCTCGCCGGTTCAGTCGTCCGGCAGTGGGATGCAGAGGAGGCAGGGCGCTGGGCATCGACCGCACGGTCCCCTCCCCTTGCTGGTTATCCAGGTTATTTCTCCCAGTATAAAAGTGCCACGGGGAGAGGCTGAGAGGGAGCCGTCCGCCGTATCCGACGGCCTCCTGGCAGCCAGGGCTGTCTCCCACCGCACGAGAGGCTGCGGCTCAAACCCCCGCTGCAGCCCGAGGAATTAAACCCGGTTTTCATGCAGCCGATGCTGCAAATAACAAGTGGTTGGGGAGGTGGAGACGTGCGAGCCCTCTCGTGCCCCGACCGTGCCTCAGCGGGACCGAGGGGCAGAGCAATATCTGTCTTCCAGGGTCCCACTTTTCTGTGGGTTTTGCTTTAGGGGCTCTGAGCACAAACGGAGGCGGCTGTGGAGCTGCCCACTGTTGGAAGAGTGGGTGCTAGCGGGATTTTAAGGAGCCAGAGCGGTGGGGTTTGACTCAGAGGCTCTCAGACCCCTCTCCAGCTGCGGAAAGTTTTCTGGACCCAGCGTGTTCCTGGTCGCTCAGGGAGATGGGTCCGGACTCCTGCAGAGAGCTCCCACTCATTCCCAGGGTCTTGCACGCAACGCTTCAGCCTCTTGTGAGGTTTATCTAAACCCCGTAAAGATGAGAGAAATGCACGGTTTGCATCTGATCCTAAATACATTTAGTGAGGTAAAGCACAGTGTTGATGTTATCAGGCGACGGCACTGTGAAAACCCAGCAAAACATCGAAGTTACTACATTCACGTTCTGAGGTTTTGAGCGGAGGTTTCTGGAAAGCTTAGCAAAACATGAGCTCTATTTCAGATGCCAGCTCAGCAGAATACTAATACCTGGACTAGTAATGATGTCACCTCCCTGGCAGGAGGCATTAATTTAGGCTGAAAGTATTGATTTCTTTAGTAAAGCTCGATTTATTCACTCACAAGGCCAGATTATCCCTCGCATCGTGCCACGGAAAAACCTGCAGGCAAGAGCTTCAGTAATCTCAGCCGCGTAGAAGCTCTGTCGCTGACTGACAGGATTTCATCGGCGCAGGACAAAATTCGAGGACCCACACAGCTTGTTCCAATAATACCGTTACTGATTTTTGAGGAGCGCAGGGAAATGTGTTTAATATTAGATAGCAGGCACAGAGGGGATAGCAAGGTGAAATGGTCTGACTCTGCTGTTTGCGGAAAGCTTCCCAGCTCCACCAGGCTGCTAAGGGAGTTACTGGGAAGACACTGCCCGGATAGCAGATGGCAGCCTTGCTAAATGCATAACTTCAAAAAGCAGCGGTTGGGCTGAAAAAGGAGCCCTTGTGATTCTTTTTTCCCCCCAACAGCCCCTTTCCCAGTAATGGTTGGGACCCTCAACCCTTTTCCACCGCCCCAGCGCTGCTGCGTGTAGCTTCTTGCCCTGATAAGAAGAAGAAGCTCAAAGGCGAGTCGTGCCAGGGCAGGACGGCGAAGGTGCCGTTCCCTGCCCGCCTGCCAAGCAGCACCGCTTCGGGCTCCCTTACATCACTCTGCGAGCAACCTTCGTCAGAGCCGCTGCCAGTCGTGGGCCAGGGCTCCCTGCTGGCTCTTGTGAGAAAGAAGAGGGTGGATGGTTTCCAGGTTGCATCGTGTTGCCGTCGCATGAAGTTCTCTGCATCCTTACGTCAAAGGAAAAGCATTTCAGACTCCACAGAAACAGCTAGAGGGCGGTCAGCCCTACTGGTCAACCCAGTAAAGCCAAGCAACGTGCCGATGCCTGCTGGAAACCATTGCTGTAAAACGTGTCTTTGGTGTCCCTCCCCGCTGCAGCGCAACATGGTAAGATGCAGTGATGCCTCTCCTTTCCCAGGCTGGGAACAGTCAGATCTAGGGAGAGGGAGTGGAAGTTTTGGCAGGAAACCTACCCAGCCTCAAGGGGAATAAGCTGCTGAGTGTGGTTGGGCTGCATGTCTCCTTGCAGCCAGCAGTGTTTTAATTACCCTGACTGTCTGCAGAGGGGCTCGGTGGGGTTGCATATTGCTCCTGTTCTCATCCGAACAAAAAAAATGAGCATCGGACGCCTACTTTGCGACTGACTGTAATGCCAATGACAAACACGTGTCACTGGGGAGTGTTTGAGCATGCTGCGAAATCTCTTTTTTCCGGCAGTAGAAAAGGAAAGGATAGGTATACCTCACCCGACGTTGAGTCTCATGGTGGCAGAAAGACAGCACTCTCCATAAACATGATTATGCTTCATTAACAGCCCATTGAAGGGGAATAGGTGGCACCGGGCATCTATCAGCGGTGCTTCTAAGACTGGATGTGGCGGCAGCAACAAGAGCCAGCCATAAGCTGCAGCCCACCTCTGTTTCCTTTGCCTGGAAACTAAGCAACTGCAGCAGACTCGGACCAAAAAGCAAGGGTGTCCTGGCTGCAGGCAGCTTGCCGAGGAAGATCCGTGGCTGAGAGCTCTTCCCACCCTGCAAAGCTCCTGTTTTGGTACGTAGCAGTTGTCAGTCTGACCCCCTGCAACGAACCGGCGGCAGCACTGCGTCCGTGCGGTGGGTTTTTTCCAGTGGATACTGGCCACAGGTGAGGCAGCGTTAGCTCCTGCCACTGACGTGACTTTCCGTTAGCTCCGGACGGACCCGTTCCTGTCTCTGACCTGTCCCTGGTGTGCAGGATTCACGGCGGCAGCTGGGTGATACAACAGTAACACCTCACGTCTGCATTTTCCCATGAGTTTTGGGAAGAACTGAAGCTGAACTGCTCACCTAAGTGCCATCTGAGGAAGAATGAATACCTCATGAGTTAAATCAGATAATGCTGATTATTAATTAATACAGTTATCATCACTGGTTGGAGTATTTTAATTACCTCTATCACTCAATAATTATTTGAACCAGTAAAACCATATAACAATAGTACCATGGAAACGCTGATTACACGCAGGGGCTTCAGCGAGGAGACGATGTCAAGACTGAGAGCTCGTAGATGTCTCTGTGATTGTATTAATACTGCAGTGCATTTGCATTTGCAAATGTAGCCATTGTAGTGCACAGTGAGTTCCCGATGTGAGCTGCCCAGCAGAAACCGCTGGTCTCGGATGCTTCCTTCCACCATCAGCAGAAATATCCATCAGCCAGCGCTGGCACCGGTGCTCCCCATGTCCCTTGGCCCCACTGCTCTTTCCTATTCCCATCCCTGTCTGTGCTCCGACCCTCTCGTTGGCCACAGCATTAATCAGGGTGCACAACGGTTCCCAGTTAAAACTAACTGTGCAAAAATCATTTGTAGCGGCAATGCTGGCTTCGGCTGATCGTATAACTCCACCAGCAGCAACACATCATTGTAAGGCACTCTGCTTTTCCGTGGTTTCTTTGGATAGCAATTTATGACCTCCTTCCACACACCGCGAGTGAAAACAAGCTGTGCTTGAGAGGATCACGTTGGCTAGCTATTGCACATCACAGAGTTTTGGCACTGATCCCTTTTTCTTGGCACGAATACAGAAGCACTAGGAGGCTACAGGGTGTGAGAACCTCTTCTGTGTGGTGCTGATGGTCAGCTTTTAGCGCTTGGCTTATTCATTATCTTTAATGCTGCATTCAAATTATGACGGCCATCGCCACATAACGTGCACTCTGTAACGGCACACGCACCGTCCTGTAAGATAGAGCCGTGCCTGTAAAACACAGATCTCTCTTGCTGAGAAATATAAGCATAAAAAAGCAATGCAAGAGCCAAAAAGATTCCTACAGATATTTTATCACTCAGAAAGGAAGATCCAGCTTTAACAAAAGTGAAATTCCATGGTCAGGAAAAAGCCCAAACGGGTTACAGTATTCTCGTTAATTGGATTACAAATATCACCTTTGGAATACATTTAAAAATCAATTATTCTTTTCTCTTTGTTGTGCTGTCAGTTTGTTTTTCACACTTCATTAAGCAAGGCAATGAAACAAGGCTGTTGTGCTTCTTATTCATTCTGCTTTGTGTTCAAAGTCAGTTTATCTCTCTAGTTGTTGGGCAACAGTAAACTGTTTTCTTTTCTAGCACAGATGAGATAGCTATCTGCACAAACTTTAAAAATGAGCAAATTGCCATCGTCTTCCACAGGGTCATTTCTGGTCTTCCTTCGGATGAGGATTTTTCCATACAATTAATTAAAAGATACATTGCACCATAAAAAGAGATAGCATATATAGAGGTCAGAAAGACAGCCTGCTTAACCCAAAAGTTGATATTGGAGAAGACATACAAACAGAGGCTGAAGGGGAGGTGACCGAGATTTATCATCTAAAAGGTAAGGATTAAACAAGGATTTAAAAAAAAAAAAAGATTCTGGAGGTTGTTTTCTAGGGGTAAATGTGGAGACTGTGACAGGCAGAAGAGAAAACGTGAAGCTTGGAGTGAGAAAAGGAAGCAAAGAGAGCAAAAAGGGTAAATGTGTAAATGGGGGGAAAAAAGATGAGTGGTAATAAGGGAAACTGGAACAGAGATAAGTAGGAAGATAATACGCAAGGTCCCAGTGGAAAAGGTCTCTGGATGAGGACAAAGAACCACTATTTAATGCTGTTTGAGACATGAAGACTGAACAAAGGAGACAGACAGTCATCAGCGTGAGAGAGGATTTAGTAAGAGGTGGAAAAAAAATTATTTTAAAATTCAGAAGTTTATTAACTTCAAACTGGCTACTAGATGCAGAAATATGTGTATTTTCTGTATTTCTTGCAAGTCATAGTACTGCTTGTACAGTAAGATTTTTCTTTGATTTTTTTTTTGTCCTAAGATTTATTTTCCTGTACCAGTCCAGATGTTCCAAAGCTTTAACAAACAATATATTAATTGAGATTTTAGGAGTTAATGGTGATTATTCCTTACCACCAAAAAGCTATTCCGCTAACACAAAATAATTTGTACTTTTTTTTTTTCAGGACTGATTTTCAAGTCAGAAATGTATATAGACACATATACCTGTATGTACGTATGTAAGTATACATATCTCCATAGTGATGTCTGTGTCATTTTTGATCCTTGGTTACACATATTATTATTTACTCTCTATTATTTGTTCTGTACATTCGAGCTCTGTGCAAGTACATACCAAGAGTACACTAAGAGTAGGTGAACCCCTCATCTAGCCAAGGCTGAGGTCAAATCAGGAGCCCACTAATGACAGCTAAAAGAGGCCAGTGGGTTTCGGTAAGGTCTGGACGGGTTTTCGCTCCTTTTCCTTGGCCTTCTTCCCCCACCTGTAAAGTGAGGATAACAGCAGCCAACGCTGCGGGCAATAAGTTTTAACTACGGAGAGCCGTGTCGCCATCTCAGCTGGTTGCAGCCGTAATCCTCCCACCAGTTGAAGGTCAACACGCGAGTCTGAAGATGAAATGCTAGGCGTTACTGTTATGGTAATGTGATGTCATTTAACAAGCAGCCTTCTGTCTGTCTCTCTTTCACCATACGTGGTTTAAGTCTTGTTCCTGCAGCGAGCCACGTCAGTATTTCCAACAGCAAAGTCTCAGCACGACTCAGGCCAAACCTCCACAGAAACAGAAATGGAGCAGAAGCGCAACGAGCACTGAAAAATTTCAGCAGGTATCGCAGCATTAAAAAGCCTTTGTATTAGTTTTGCATACCAAAATCTAACCTTTGTGTTTGCTTTACAACACAAATAGAAGAGTTTTGTCTCCAGCCTGTGGTTATTTGCTATGAACCAGGCCTTTTAAAGGACCCTTGACATTGTACGCGTCCTTCCAAAACCAGCTTTTAATGTCCTAAGAATAATTACGTGGGCCTGAAATTCACAACTAAAATTTGTTTTGATTTACTTACATGTAATTGTTGTCATGCAACCAGATACTGTTTTCAATTTGACATTATGTTCCCAGCAAAAAGGTTAACAGGAATCGAAAGTAATTAGCTCTTCTAAAAAGCAGTCATTTTATGCAAAACAGAAGAGGATTTTTTTTTTTTAAATTGCAAGAGATGTAAGCTAAAATAAATCTGCTTTGGAAGTTAGCACAATTTTTACTGTTCGATGATACTTTCAACGGTCTTCTCTAAACGTTAGAGAAGGGAATGGGGCGATTCCATTGCCTGCGGCACATTTGGAATCTGGTGCCAAAACCAGTAGGGAAATCAGCAGAGAAATGATGATTTAACCATTGGGTGAGACAGTTGTTAATAATTACACGTTCAGGATAACGAATGCTGGTAGTTTCCACCAGCCTGCAGCTGTTTTGCCTTCAGGGAGGACTTGCCAAATTCAGGGCACGCAGCAGAAGACCTCTCATGCACAGATTGCCTCCTCTCTCACAACACTCGGGTTGCTCTTACCCATTTGGTATTTCGGAAAATGTTCTCAAAGTGCTGGTGCGCTTCAGAAGTACAGCTCTTGTTTGAAGAGATGACAGGCAGGCTGGTTAGACACCAAATCAGCTTTCGGTCATGCAGATGAGACACCAAATCCCATTAACTGTAGGGTACCTGGACACCTTGGAGGCTTGGAGGTGTCGGAAATTTCTACCAGTTTCTTTTCTTGCTTCCAGCCCACCGGTTCACAGCTGGGCAATACATTTTCCAGCCTGTTTGCCCACATTTCGTTCATTGTGCTGGTAGCTCAGGAGCGGGATTGAACGTGCTCAAGCAAACTCTATGCCAGCTCAGTGAGGCTTTCCCCACTGAGGATGGAGACCCTGCACTTCCATGTGGATGTTTGGGCCACGGGGATCAGCACATCATCAAGCCCTTGTTGTTTGAAATGAACTTTTATAATCGGGGAAACGATGGGTTGCCCAGTCCTGCGAGAGGAGAACGTTGACCGTTGTTGCTCCAGACTTGTACAACCAAACACAGTCCTTCTCGAGTGCGGGAAGTCAGTGATCCTTGGAGTTGTTTATTTTAGCTTCTGGAACTTCATATGCTATTCAAATCTGTGTAAATGTAATCCTTTCCTGATCGTCTCAGTAATGTGTACGGAAGTAGTTTCTGAGGGTTGCTTGTTTGCATATACAAACACTTCCTGATAATCGTTTTGCTCTCATTGCCTCCCCACTCCTTCTGCTCTCGCTGTACGGAAAATGCAGGACATACCATGTTGCCTAATCCTTTATTTTCCCCTTTGCCCGACAGCCTTTTCACTACCTCCACCCCGAAAGCCTTATCTGGCTTATTTCACTCCTCCTTGCCTGAGAGCAGCCTACAAGTAGGTACAGAATGCACACACGTACGCAGACACAAGCACACGTGTATACACAAATGTATTATTTTCACGTGGACTGGGAGGACAACATGGTTTACGTCGTCTCACATCTATTGCCCTGACCTTTTCAGATAACTCATGTCAAGTTCCAGTGTTGTTTTACTTTGTCTTAGCAGCATGTTTGCAGTTGACTTTATATAGTATTTCACAGTTTGATTCTTTTCTCCCTAGTTCAACTATACCTCAGGGAAGAAATGTTGGAAAAATAAATAAATATGAAAGAAAATTATTGTGCAATATACCACTCTAATGTTAGAATTTCACTGTGTTATAAATAATTTCATGTATAGATGAGGAACAGACTTTTGATTTACTACTGTCTGTCTGAATTAGTCATATATGGTAAATTTCTGTAAAGGGGTCGTATTTGACCGAAGGTGTCTGTTATTGTTGGCATTAAGTGATATGCTTTCCAGAACTGCTAGACTACTCGTGGCACTGGACCAGTTTGTTATTTTGGGAGTAGATAAAGTCTTTGTTTAGCCTTCTGGCACTCAGCGTAGCTCTTAAAAATGGTTTTCTTTGTTTTGCTTTAGGTTTTCTGTTGCTCTTAAATCTGCTCCATTCTATGGGGTTTTGTCACAGGAGACAAGAGGCCTGAGTATTAGGTGTACTCTTTCTTGGATGTCTTCCCAGAAGGCTTAATTTCAGGTGGGTGGGAGGGGGACACGTGCGGATAATGTACCATATTGTACTTGGAGGTTGCAGTGTCAGCACTCCTGCATTCGTCTAAGACCAGCAGCTGTCACTGTTGCTGATGTTCACTAGGTGTCAGATACGATTTTTATATTATACCATAGCACCTGGAGAAGGTAAGTCTTATTTTTTCCCACGTGTAAGTGTTACCTCATTGTGTACAACTTGGAGTCAAATCCAGTGGAGGACTCGGACAGTTAAAGGAGAAACATGTTTATACCTGACTGCAAAGCTTCCTCGGTTCCCGATTTTAAGGTTCCTGGACCTGCATGTTTACGCAGACCCAGAGCTGCCCCAGCTCTTGCATGGATGTCACCTCGGGGCGTGGAGGATGCCAGGATCCTAAGGGAACCTAAACAAAATGTCCCTGCCCCACAGCCATCGCCCCGCTTAGTACACAGGCAGGATTGTTCTCTCGCAGAAATACCATTGCCAGCTTCCCTGAAGGCAACTTGTGGTGCTATTGCGAGCGATAACCTTGCAATTAGGGCAGTCGACAAGTCTGGGAAACCCGGATTTAGTACTCTTCCCAGGCGGAGGGGACACCAGCGGTCCCGAAGGACTGTCCCCCTCGCCGGGCTCCAAGCTGCCCCCCGAGAGTGGGGCTGCCACGTGTGGGTGCAGAAGAGGGGGATTGCTGTTGGGGCAAGGGGTTATCCGTCCTGCTCTTCTTTCTGCTCAGATCTGCTTTAGTTCATCACTCAGGGACTGCTCCCTGTAAGAGCACGGTTACCCAGGCGAACAGGGAGCCCAGGGCTTCCCCGTCAGCGGTGTTTGGCCCTGGGGCAGGACAGACAGACAGCTCCTCCATCCCCTTTCCCCCATGAACTTGCTCTGCGGGACCAGGAGTGCCCCAGCCTGGGCTGGCCCATTTCCTTGGGTACCGACCAGAAAAGTGAGACTTTGCGCCCTAGGAGTCCTGAGCAAGGGCTCTGACCGGTTACTGTCACCCATCCCTTCCAGCTGTGGTGGGAAAGAAAAGCTGCTCCGTTCTCCTATGCCCTGTGTTGGGGCATCCTGGTTTCAGCTGGGATGGAGTTAATTGTCTTCCATGGGGACAAAGGAAGGGATGCCCCTGTGGTGCACTAGGCTGAAGGCTGCTTTTTCCCTCCTGGTTTCTACCTCTCTGTAGTAACTCACCGAGTGCATGAGCTGGGCAGGGCTCTGCCTGCTCGGTGTTTACCGAGGCACCTTGTATGCACCGTATGTACAACTTCAGTGCCGAGCCGTAGGTGTCCCAGTATCCGTGCTGGTCCCAGGTCTGTGGGCTTGATCCCAGCTGAGGCTTTCATCCTGTTACCCCAGCTGGGACGGACCCTTGTGCACCTTGGGAGGTCGGTGGGCTCCACTGACCGACAGTCTGGAGCAGTTTGCTGGATTCAGGCTCCCTACTGACAGTGTTTTTATTGAAGGGGTTCCCAAGAACGTTTTTTGTTTGGTCAGGGCTGAAGTAAGCTCCCTGGTAAAATGCACACTTAAGGGCATACCTTAAGTCCCATCAGCTTGAAAGAATCTTAAGTAGGTTCCCCTTAGCAGCTTTGCAGAACGGGGCTGTGACCTCAGGACCTGATTTCGCAGCCCCTGCTCAGGCATCGGTGTCGGTGGGATGAACAGGCTGGTGTTCCACACCATGGCTCAGGTCTTGGAGCAGAGTGAGGGTTTCAGGCTTCTTCATGGGAGACATGACCACCCGTTTGGATGTACAGCACAGAAATGCCACTGTGCTGCCTTTCTGTACCCTCCTGCCATGGCATGCTTTCTAGGCAATTCAGCAGCGATGGTAGACTTAGAACATTTATGCATTTGAGACTCATAAGATATCTTGCCCTCCCCAGCCTCTTGAACTGAAGCACTTCCATATTTTCTCAAAGCACTTTTTAAAACAACAATCAATGAAAACGTCTGCAGGAATCCAGTTTTCCAGGAGACGGCTCCTCATTCATCTTGAGTACCAAGTTATGCTGCAAAAGGCCCAACTCAGCAAACACAAACCCACAAATTTGCCTTAAGTCCCAAGGGAGCCTCGCCGAGTACAATTCTGGCTTGCGTTAGCATGCGTTTGAAGACTCTGAACACAGAGACCTGATGTCGGAAATATTTATGACGGTTTAACAGCATTTGTTTGGAAATGGCACTCCAGCAGCACGCGGATCCCGCTCCAGCCCTCAGGCGAGCAGCAACTGGGTGTCGCTGGTGCCCTGTGCTGCAGGTGCTCTGATAACAAAAGCTTAAATCATTTTGAGAGGGATGAGGAAGAGCGTGAGCTCTGCATTTCTGCTGTGGATTAAAATATGTTTCAGCAAAAGGTAAATTTTTATCCAACCTGTGCCCGCTCTGTACAATTTAGATGGCTAAATATCAGCTTGCGGTGTTGCTTAAAATGTAGGGCTGTACTAGGTAGTCCTTCATCAGTGGTTGCTTGAGGCTTAGGCATCTGGGTCTCCTGAAATCTCAGCTGAAGGAGCTGATGTGGGTAGTGCCACGGCACGGGTACCCGCAGTACCCCCACGTCCCCGTGCTCCTGAGGCACGGGCTTCTGACTTTCCCCCCTTTTTGGGGGCCCTGAGAGGGAGGACATGCTCCACCATCCTCGGGTATCACTCCTTGATCCTGGAGTCAAGGGGCAGGCTGGCGAGCAGCGTGTTGATGAGGGTGGAGAGGTCCATGTGTAGCCAATTCCTGGCCAGATCCTGAAGTCCTCACGCTATTATTTGCTCCGACAGGCTGTTAACGTCAGAGGGTTTGTCTGTACAAAGTCTGTACAGAACGAAAGCATCGGCATTTGATGTCTCATAGTGAGAGAGGGAGCTGTAAAGCTCTACAAAAGAATGTGCTTTAAAAAAGAATACGCTTTAAAAAACAATTTGGAGGGCAAAAGGGGGGTGAGGAGTTGGACAGGAAGGCAGGTCTGTTGCTCTATAGCTAGAACGGGTTTTAACACAGACGAGCATTGAGGGTACAAGAAGGCTCAGCTGCTTTTTGATTCAGTGTTTTGGCCAACTCGTTGCTTTGCTTGTTTTTGGGTGAGTGGCTGTAATGGCTTGTTTCCACGGTCATCGTTGGCTCATCAGTTTTACTCAATTCTTCAGCATTTTCAAAGGGCCCAATTAAGGCCACGTCCTTGAACTTCATCATTAGGGACAGTGCTCGTTTTGTGCACTCCAGTTGCACGCCAAATCTGGAGCGGCTGTCCCATGTCTGGGGACTTGTGTGCAGCTTCCTTTTGTGGAACTGGGATTTCTCCTGTCTGTAGAAGAAAAGTTTTCTACCTGACTTGAATTTCCCCAGGCCTAGAACGGTACCCAAGAGGAAACTGGAACCTGTGTTTCTTTTATCTTAAATAGATCTTCACAAACATCTGCCATAAAGGGGGCTTTGAATTACTGGGAGCAGGGGCAAACGGCATCCCACCGGGAGCACTCTGTAGTGCATGGGAACATTCTGTAATGCATAGGATTTGGATCTTAATTTGAGGTTTAGCCGAAAGAAAGGTGTCAAAATATTGATCTTTCCAAATTGTATGGAGCATGTGTTAGAGCTGGCTGCTGAGATTTTACTTCAGCCTGCATCAGGATTGCTGATACAAGTCACTAATATAAATATTACTAAAAGGTTCATTTTTCTCCTTTAGTGTGGCTGCTAGTGCTCTGAAGTTTTCAGTTTCAAATTTTTTTCCTGAATACTACTTACAAAACCCACAAATTAAATAGGTTGCCTTTTTGGATATATATATATATTTTAGTGTGGTCAGTGATGTTTATTGAACAAAGCTACAGCCTGGGTCAAAGTCCTGCCAGATTGCAAGTGTGCATTCTTTATACCTTTTAACAGAAAACTAATGTTGAAGGAATATAGCTACTGCCCTACAGTACCTGACAATGGATGCATTCTCTGACTTGAAGATTTCCTAGCATCTTATTTTTGTAGGGAAATGAAACTTATTACGTTTTTCAGATTGGATGAGAGACATATGGACATTTTCGTCTTTGCTCTGCCTATAAACATTACTCCTCAGGAAGTTAGGATCAAGAACCAGAAATGTTGCTTCATTTCTGCTTTGTTTCTTAATGAATTAAACAAGTTATTTTCTCTTGTCCTGGGCTCTGGCAGACCTGAAATGCAGGAACGATGGATGTGGTAATGGCTGTTTTTCAGTAACAGATTCCTTCTCTCTTTTTTCCTTTTCCCAGCTCACCTATTTGTTTCAAGTATATCTATCCATTTCTCTAAGTACTTTTAAGTAGGTTTAATTGCAAATACTGAAAAGTTCTCTGTTTCCAGACAGTTTCATAGCTAGGAATGGAAATCCACATTGGCCCAAGTTATGCTATCCAAGCAGTAATTATACTTCTGCTACAGCAGATCACTTCATTAGCAATGTTTTAAACAAATAAGTAACCAAAGTGATAAATGCCATCCTTTCACAATTTTTCTCGGAGAGGGCAATTAAAAAAAGACTAGATACATTTATTTTCAATTCAGTACTCATCTGGGGTCAGTTCTGAGTTATGGAGAGGCTGGATCCTACTTGTGTCTCTGCTACCTACCTCAGCAAGTCACCTCAGCCTAAAGCACTGGGGGTTCTCTCACATTAATATGTTGATATATGCCCAGGACCATACGTACCTTCCCCACGTGCTATGTAGGAACACCCTGTGGTGAATAAACATCAGTCCAAGCATTCCCATCAGATGCAATCATCGACAGAACTGGTTTAGGAGGAGGCAATGAACTTGGGCTTCCCTTTACATCCGTGAAGCAAGCTTTTGCCTCTGGAAACTGGAACAAGAAGCCCATTTGCCAGTAGATTTCCATGTTGAATAAATGAGTGCAGGAGAGAAGGGAAAGTAAGTACAACAGCAGATGTAGGTAAGGGGTTTATAGCCCAGAAGGAGCAATGAAAGTTTTAGGATGTGGACATTTTTCCCCACTGCAGTGTTATGACCCTCATATATTGTGAAAAGGAAGATGATTACACCGTAGCTGTGTTTTACTAGAATGTTATAAAATGGATGGGATGGTATCTTTCAAGGAGACTATCAAATGATTCAGTAGCATGGATAACTAACCACGGATTTCTCTGCATGACAAGACCAAGTCGTAATAACAGCTTGGGAACGATGATGCTATATTTTTCCATTAAAGAAAGTTTTATTTCTGGAACCTTGACAGATTTTTAAAGTAACGTAGACTTTTCTTACCGCTGAAGCCCACATCTTTATTACAAAGCCAAACTGTTCTCTCTGAAACCACATTATGCATGTTGTAACAGTACTCTCCCACAGACGATGAACACTTAGAACATATTTTTCCATGTGAATCATCCATTCACTTAAAAATAAATTCTCTTATTAAATACAACCATGTGACAAGTTTTGTAGGTTTGTATTCCATCTCTCCTTTTCATTAGACTATTAACATTTTATTGCTGTTTCAAGTAATTTTCTGATGATTGCATCATTTTTCCTCTTTACCGCTCCCCCCTCACCATTTTCTTTTCAATGTAACATAAAGCAGTTTCCATCTTCACTTTGTTGCAAGCACACCTAAGTAAAATAAATGACCAAGAACAGATCCTGCAGTGGGATGAATGTAAATAGATCTGTAGGGCTCCTTGAAACCAGTGGTCACCCAGCTGCACATAAAGTTGCCTGTCTGCGTTTCTCTGCTAGATAAAGCTCTTAAAGAGAAACAAAGCCATCATTACGATCCCCGACACTGTTCACTGAAGAAAACAGAGTCTCTGCAATTTTTTATACTTTCTTTCCAAACTAGAAGGTCAGGAGGGAGCATGAAAAGCATTTATTGTTGTTGTAAGGCTGGCACTTTGAGTGAGCAACCATCACCAGATGCTGAAGTTTGCCACTGGTAATATGGCTTTTCATGGGTATTATCTGTCCATTTCACAGCCCCAGATAAAAGATAAACAAGATCCCAAGTTCCAGGAGTGATTAGTTTTGATAATTGTTCTGCTGCTTGCTTTGTGCAATTTACTTCTATAAATACACACCAGGGGAATCATTTGTCTCGTGTATCGTGGCACAGTAATTTCCTATATAATTTCATCCAATTGCTGCAGGAGCTCATTTGAGCAATTGTTAATTAATCATTAACTTCTGTAGCAATGATTGCTAATCAAGATTTCCATGCTGTCTTTTTAATTTCTGAAGGTTAATCATTAATCAAATTAGTAACATTTTTTGTTATTTGAGGAAAAGAAACAGCATGCATCCCATCCATTCAAAGGAACTGTTAGCAACATCTTTGCCTTTAAAATCATTGCACGCCTTCACTCTGGCTGTTGTAAAAGTCAGAGGCTTTTCTGCTGCATAAATTACTTGAAAATATTTTGCAGTTTAAATTAACAATGCTTTTCTGTTGTTCATGCTACTGACAATTATGCTGTTAGGAACAACCGTGATAGTGACACTGCTCCAACTATTTCCCTCATGGTTAATCTTCTTTGCCTCATACCTCATGGCTTTGAAAAAAAAAACCCAGCTATTTGTGATACTTTTAACGCCACCTTTTTCTCAATGAGGTAGCTAATAATAATCTGTTTTTCTATTAGTGTACCCTTATGGCCCATCAGCAGCATGCTTGTAGATGAGGTAGATGTCGCTGCATCAGGACTTTGGGCAGCTCTGCAATAGAGGAACACGTAATTCTGATTTTTCTCTCACACCGCAGTGATTTTGCAGTGTCCCCTTGGAAAAAGGAGAGTGGCACAGCCCCTGGACGACACGCAGAGGGAAACCTTCCCTTAGGAAGAAAGGCCAGCCAGATGTCTCTGCTCTCCTCCCTCCACACCTTTACCTGCCATCCTTGAAGCTGCCGTGCTCACAGCGGGGTGTTTGGAAGCACGGGGAGCACGACGACGACAGGCTCCCTAAAATCCTGGCTCCCGGCTCAGCTCCAACACCCTGGCCTCAGGCAAGCAACTCCCATCTATGTGCCTTTACTCCCGCCCGAAAAAAGGGAGCAACAATTAACTCAGAGGGCTGTGACGTACTTGAACAAGAAAAGAGCAGCATATTTGAACGGCACCTCCATCCATCCTACCTCTGCGATGCCCGAGCCAGCCCCAGGACCTGCCACGCTGGTGCTGTGCTTATCAGGGTGTGATCCACCAGCCTCGGGATGGAGAGATTAGCCGCTCCCCTCGCTGCATTTACTGAGATAAACTGCTCGCACACTCTCCTCGTAGGGAGCTAAAGATTAAGGTTGGCAAGTCAAGTCCCTTGACGGTGAAAATGCTATTCAACGGCGCTGACTTTTTATCACCGCTGCTTGCCGCACAAATACTCGCTGTTACATTTATTATTAAAACATATTTCCCATAGAGCTGCAGATTGCGAGGCTATGAATAGTATCAGGCTGAAATCAGGGTGATCTTATTTCAAGGAATTCCAGAGGAATGAACAATAATTTGCCACTAATTGCAAAGAAGCTTTGATAAAAACTCTGAACAGATTCCCAACAGCGCATATTTTCCAAAGCCCGCCTGGTAATTTTCAATAAAACCCAAGAACAATATGACCATTAACTCCTATGTTAAATGTCATCCAGATTTGTTCATGTCATTCTTCACTGCACTGCATCTTTTCTATGCGTGTTTTCAGAATTTATGGTGTGTGGCCACATTTGGGCTCGCTCAGCTGCACGTCCATGGAAAAACATTAGATGAAGGTCAAATGAAGCCCACAAGGCATCAATGATTACCTTTCCCATCTGACTCTTCTTTAAAAAGTACGAAAGTTATCTTCTAGCTCGTGGCTTCATTTGTAGGCAGATTGCATCGGCACAAACCCCTTCCCACGTAAAGGTTTAAGTCTCTGCAGCAGATATTTTCTTGCAAGGGACAAGGTCATGAGCAGCGATAGCGTTTGGACTGGGTGGTGAGGGGCACAGTGATGGTTTGTGGCAACGTCTGCAGCGCTGGGCACGTCCACCCCTTCCTCGGTGAGTCCGATGGAGAAGGAGAAGGCGATGTCCGACCCCTGACTGTGCAGCTTGGAATGGGGCAGGATTCTGCTCGTGCCCTGGCAAGGTCCATCGCTGCGTTAGGAGGTTATCGGTGGAGGTCTGACTCAAGACCGCTGTGGTCTATGGAGACTTCCACTGACCTACCAAGATTTTCTCTTTGTGCCAGGGCATGCTAAATAACATGATATGCTTGTTGAAAAAAACAACAAAAAACAAGTCAACAACTTTTTCATGCTTGGCTAGTGCTGCTCATGTTGTTTGATGGCTGTGAATGTTCAGAAAGTTATCAGCTATTTGTGAGGTTATGCTGAAGGCTTCCTAATTGTAACTAACAATACTGGTTCATTATGGTGAGCACTTATACAAGGCACAGGTTGCTTTTGCTTAATTTTGTTGCCATTTAAAGTTCCAATAGTAGTAATCAATACCAGATGACTTAAGTTACCAGCCAAACAAGAAGACTGGTGGATGGTTGAAACAATTTGTAATACCGTGTGGGAAAGTTGATTGTTCAAATTATTCAGCAAATATTGCAAATTCACAGACAATTAGAAAGTCTTTTGAATATTTGGTCATCATGAAAGATCTATGTCTATACAGAATATTATTTCAAATTAATATTTCAACTGGCTCATGTTTAATTTATTCTGTGTAGCTGGCCTGGTTTTGTCCTGTTGACAGAGGAAGTAACAAATGTATGAATGTGCTCTGATTTCCCAATTCCCTATTTAATAAAATATATTAAAAAATTAAGAACAAGCTTTAAGGCACATCCCGCTGCATAGCTAGTTCTCTTAAGAAGATGATACGCCATCCCAGTCCTAGCTGTGCTGGGATCCCAGCTGCCAGTTGCTGAAAGGCTGGGATCTCCCCTCACGTATGCGCAAGTCATTAAAAAATATAATTGTTGATATTTTAAGTTGCCTAAATTAGGAGATGTCCTGATACTGCCTAACTGGGAGATGTGCATGATATTCATTAAGCAAAAATCCATTGCTGACATAAAGCCACAGAAAGAAATGCAACTAACTCTGACGACCTAGAAAGGCCTTCAGTACAAGAGTTCTTATTTCAAAATAAAAATAACATCAGCTATTATCTTTTTGTGTTTAAATGCCAAAAAATAGTGCAAATGAGATTCTTTCGTGATGCATTGTACTTGCTAACCATGTAGGGAAGGGGTTTCTTTCTGTGCTCTGCTTTAAGGTGTCCTCTCCACCTCGTGACTTTGGTGTGGCCACCACTCAGTCCAGCAATATGTCGGACTGAAAGCAGCAAAGAGAAACTTTGAATGTTTGAGTCTCTTTCTTATAATTGAAATGCACTCTGATTTGAAATGCTGAGCAATGTCAGGTACTGATGTATTTTTGCTCAAAAATAACTTGTCATGCAGTGAAGCCTCCTCAAGAACTTTTGTATGGAAGAAAATGGCTTGTACCCAAACAAAGTCCTGACACTTAGCTGGGACGTGTTGACCTAACTTTTCTATGGATGAGAACATGACCGGGTATAGCAGCAGGCTATACCAAGAGAGGACAGGAGTTTTCCCTCTACATTAAGTCACAGAAGCCAGTTTTTGGGCTACAGCTGAAGAGCCAGGGTGTCTCTCTTATTTCTGAAAGCTTCTGACCAGATGAACGTGCTGGATTTCACTGTGCACTTGAACATTCAATTAAATGATATCTCAAGTTTCCTAAAATACCTGAAAAATCTGCTGTGGACACTCTCCACATATTTGATCAAAGATGTGTAGCTTACCCCTCGGACCAGGCAAGCTAAAGACCGAATGTTTGAAAACTAGTGCAAATGTTAGCAACTGGTCTTTTTTAATAGACAATCCATTATAGATGCAATTCCAGGGTCAGGCACAAAGTAACGACAGCACAAGTAGGAGTGTCAGACAAGCTCTGGCAAGTCTGTGGGGCTGAGAGAGACAGGGCATGTGCCTCAGTTTCCCCTGTTCGCATTACAGCCTGTTCGTAGACTCTGCCATTGAGGTACTTATAGAACTGGAGTGGTCAAAGTGCAATTACATATCGCTATTTGTCAACTTTAGTCTAATAATAGGAAAAAAACAACCAAACAAAAATGTATAATAAAAATCACGATTAAGCAAAAACCTGGTTTTCATCCAGACAAATTCCAAATCTACATCTGAATTGTCCTATAGAAAACAAGCAACCCAGAAAATGCTTATCCTTTCAAATATTTATGCTAAAAAACCATGGATAGCTATAGTATCTTCATTTTTGCTAATTTATGTCCTTTTGTGGAATAAGACATTTTTAAATGACTCCCTTCTGACAACTTTATAGAAGAGCTATAATTTCTCTCTTCCTCGCTGTGCTTTGCAAAGTCACATTACACAGCAACATTCAAAGCATGGATAGAATTTGACAGTACTTCATACAAAATGTACTTTTCAAGAACAGAAATAATAAATGCTCAGGAAATTGCTATTTTTTCTGTTATTGTCCATTAAATCCATGGAAAGGGAAAAAATACACTGCAAAGCTGCTGAAAGATCCACCAGCCCGATCCGTTTTTTAAACACAGAAGAAACTTGAGGAAACTTCAGTGACATGATTTCTGCAAGTAGGAAATATTGAAACCAAGGAAATTTCATTTGGAAAGCACTAATATAATTTGTAACTTTATTTATACTTTGCCTTCTATTCTGCAAATAAGCTTTCCGTATTTTTGTCCTACTATTAGGTGTTCCATTTCAGGCCAGGCAGATGTTGTAAAGCCAAAACCTCAGCTGTCATTAGATTTATGAATCAGTTTTGCTACAATAAGGAGCTCTAAAAGAAGTGAAGCAATCTGATACTTCTGCTATAGGAAACAAATATTCTTCCATATACTCAAAAGCGTATTTTGGGGGTTGTTTAATGATAATACTCTGTTCTTTTCCTGATTTGCATATTTTGGCCCTTCTGAATGCCCTTCATCTTCCAATTCCTGATTTACATATTTTGGCCCTTCTGAATGCCCTTCGTCTTCCAATTAGTTTCCCCATTACATGTATAATTAAAGACAAATCAGATTATGGTGATTAGCATATATTATAAACCATTTTACTAATTTCTGAGGGCATATTCCTACAAGGGATAACATAGAAATTAGAAGGCTAATTAGGCCAAATTACCTTTGCTAATGAATCTAAGCAGTAGTTAAATCCTCTAACAAAAGAGACATTTTTGTGCTTCGGAGGTTGAAGGTGTGATTCTCAGGAACCAACATAAGGAATAAATCCGTGGAGTTTCAAGAAGCCTGACAAAGGGCCTAGCTCCCGAACACCTGAACTAATTCTCTGAAAATCTGCTGCCATCGGGTCTAACTGCCGTTAGTAGAAGTCTGAGGGGCGAAGAAATACCTCTCCGGGAACTACAGCTCTTCCCACTGTTCCTGGGGCTCACGGGGAGAAAGAAGGAGGCTTGGGGAGCGAATGCCAAATTTTGCATGCGGTGTGAGGGTCTGGTCAGGCAAGAAGGACGTCACGCTGCCAGCGGGGTGGGTGAAGGCAGGGTATGGGGCCACGTGTTGCCCCCAGGCTATCGCCCAGACAAGGAGACTTGGCCCTGCGCTGGACGGGGAGTTGATGGAGGGTGATGGCCAAAGCGTCAAAGGCAGAAACCTGCGGTGGAGCGATGCCCTGTGCCTGTCTGTCCGTGTCGTGAGTGCAGTGGTCCTCTTCTTTATTCAGCAAGAATGTATACTGAATTCGGGAGCCAAGCATCTCTAGGTGTTGAAGCACGAGCCCGGGGCTCAGGAGACCCGGTGTGATTTGCAGTCACGGAATGGGTACGCGGCGTTTGAGGGCTGGTTCGTCCCAAACAACCTTTACGTGCATTTGAGTTCTTGACTCTCCTTTGAATTAGGATCCAAAATACCTCTGAGGGCTCTGATCTCAGTACCCCTGTCCTAGAGTCCCCTATCTGTAAGTGGGAAAAAAATGGCACTTTCTCCTTCAGATATGCCAAGTATGCTGAAGAGGGAGGAGTGGTTCAACGATAGACATGAAAGGTCATAAAAGTACCTAAAATTCACCAAATAAGAACTGCCAGAGCTATTGCAGGCCCAGTCCTTCCCCAGGCTCAGACTCGTAATGAAGTGGCACTATTTACTAGAGGCTCCCTTTCCCTCCAGTTCTCCACTGGGATAGATACCTGTGCTCGGCCTGGAACAGAGTGCTTCTTCCCCTCGTTCTTCATTGGGATGTATATTTGGAATATCACCGTCAAACTGTTCCTGTTTAACAGCTCTATTTTCCGATGCCAATTAACTGCTGAAACTTTCAGCCTCTGAGCTGAGGCTTTCCAGACTACGTTTCTGCCCGGGATTAATTTCATTTAAATGTGTAAGTAACAAAGCGCAGCTATTCTTGTAGACAGGGAAAATATTCTCCCTTCATCTGAAGGAAAAAAGAAGAAAGCGATAGATAGTTTTGAACAGCTTCGGTGTTGAAATGGGTGGGAGCAAGAAAAGACTGAAACACTATAGGAAAATAGTCCTTGGAGAAGCAACGAGCCTTTTGGTGTTCCAGTGAAGCTAGCCAAGGTTTGGGGATGATAGTTTCCATATGCACAAGTGGTTTGCACAACAATTTCCCCGTATTCTACATAAAATGAGGCAGTGCTGTGATATTGTTCTTTGTACGCACTAAAATACCTCCCTAGCTGGTGAGGTGGGCTGTACCTCCATCGCTCCGCAACAAGTGAGGGTATGGGAGGAGTGAACTCGTAGAAGGGAACAAGCTTTAATGTGCAAAGATGTCCATTGGAGGTGATGGGTTTTGATCTCTCCAACAGCTGGGTAGCTTTTTTTCTTAAAAAAATAGGACTAGACCTCCTACTGCAGCCACTGAGCATGTGTGTATGTGTGTGTAGGCTGCTCTTAAATAAAACTTGGCTTAGCTAACTCCAGCCTATGGGCATCAAGCTGTCAAGATCGAGGCAGTATACAGTAACAGAGAAAATGAACTATATGTTTCAAGAGGAGTATTTATGGACTTAGAAACTGAAAGATCTGCAGAGAATAGAACTAGGTGAAAGAGGTAAAAGGATTTCTGGAGGAACTGAGGCATTTAAGAGGCTTGTAGCTGTTTTTCAAGTCTATCTCTAGTACAAGGGTGGCGGTGTTTGCAGACCATGGTCTCTCTTCAAAGGATTTAGCAATCTTAATGGGGCTAGTAGTAAACTGCTGCTTAATAAAAGAAGCAGTTTTCAATGAGTGTCTCTGGCAAAACAGTCTTGACTTGGGGAATTTTCCTTCATTTAATTTTTTGGCAAATTAACATAAGATTTTAATACTGATTTGGATATCGAGGAAAAGAAGACGACTAAACAAACACTTAGGGAAATAATACCTTTCGTCCCCATTCCCCAGACTCAGCTTAAGCCAGACACCTCCTGAGCCTCAGCTTCCCTTGTTTTCACCTTGTTTTCACCCTCAGTCCCTCCCAGCTCCTCCGGTAAGGCGATGGGCAGCGCTGGATGGTGGGTCTGTGCGTAACGGTTTCTTTCAACTGCTCCACCCTTCTTACTTGTTTTCCTCTGTCCACCAAGCCCCAGCATGGGTCACGCATGACCACGATCCCTCTGAGATACCTCCTCTGGCACAGAGCAGCTCCTCCCAAAAGTGCATCTCCAGCCACGTCCCCAGCAATGTCCTCCCACGTCTCCTCTGCCTCCTTTCAGGTATCTCCCACCCCTCTGTCTCCTCCTGTGTCTCCTGTCCCTTTCCTTAACCATGCTGGAGGCAGGCGCTGGGGATGCCCGGGTGGCTGGGGCTCTGTTTCATGCCCCATACAATGAAAGAAATCATGAAACCTGGTGAGACAATGGTGAGTAAGAACCAATTTTCCTAGAGGACAGGGTGGCCCAGGGTCCTACCGGCAGCTGAGCAAGCCACAGGCACCTCTGCATTAGGGAGACCTTGGGGTGCTGGCAGCTGGGGGGTGCTGCCATGGGGGGAAGAACAAGGTACCAAACGTGAGAAGTAGGTGCAGAAGAAATGGAAAGGAGGTCAGAGCTGAGCGTGCGAGTTACTCGGCCGTGGTTTGGAAAGCGGAGGCAACATCCCTGGAGCACAGCGAGCCGTGTGTCCGGGAGAGGGGTGAGCACCTCTGCCCAAAAAGTGAGCCGAGGAGGGCTCAGGCTGGCAGTCCGGGAGCCTGCGGGAAGACATCCAAGCCTGGGAGGACTTGGCGGGGGGGGCTGTAGGTTATATTACACCCTTCCTTTAAGCATTTCCTTTTGGCTAGCTCAGGTTTCTGCCTCTTACCCTTCAACACTGGCGTAGTCAAGGACTGTAAATCCCTCTCTGGGAGGCAGCCAGCTGAAAGCTGGTCACCGCTGCAGCAGCTCTCTTTGTGGCTTTAGGTCTGTTTGCCTGTTCAAAAGGCAGCTCTGCTCCACGTACGGTGGCCCACACGTCTAGCTTTTGTGGAAAAAAAGCTAAATCCCAGTCAGAATTAAGTGAACGTTGTTATGCGTGCTATTGCCGGGCAGGGATTAAGGGGCTATCAAAAAAGAAAAAGCTGAGGGATTCCTGAGGATGTAGAGCAACATTTCCTTAAGTACCTTATTGTCTTATATCCTGAGCATTAAATGGATGGGTTCCCTTCCATTTTCCCTAGCCATTGTTGCCATTCAGGACCTGTGCTTCCTCTTCAACACAAGGTCTTCCTACAGGCTTGTACAACACTTTGTGTGCTGGTGCCTGTGAGCTTGGTGGTAGCTCTTCAGCAATGACATGAAACAGTCACAAATCACGGCTCAGGCTGACTCCCCAAGCAGCTCTCACCGCTTTCCCGCGCTGGGTGTAAAGCCTTGCCACCAAAGTTACCCTCTCCACTTGGAGAAGACCTACGCTGAAGCCTGGTCTGGCCAGCATGAGTGGAGCAGGTAGAGACCTTCTGACGCATGTAGTCCCCAACCTTTGCCTACGCCTGCCTGACTGTGCCGGGGTTGCCGTTGTTTGATCGATCTCTCTCTTTGTCCTTGTCCTCTCAGGTGGACACCCCTCAGAGGGGTGTCCTTGAACCTGAGATAACTGGACTTGTTCACACTGATTGTCCATAACCATCACCGCACCACGTATTTCATCTTGTTACGGCATTTGCTTAACCTCAGGAAGGTTTTCTGTTAAGACAAGCCCTAGGAGATAACCTGATTAAGCTCAAGTGAGTGTCATGTTTATTGCCTTGGGAAGAAAGGTTTCCTGCAACATAACACGCAACAACTTATAACACTTTACTTTCTTGCGGCACTTACAGAATATGTAAGTGCAAAGAATTGCAGCCAAATATGGAATTCAAGACACAATGAACTTTAATTGATTTTCTGGAAGAATTTATCATGGGGGAATCAGTGGGAGGTGAGAAGCAGAGCTTGTCCCTGTATTTCATTTTCCTTAGCTGTGTGTGACAGTAGCTGTCTCTCAGCATGATTCTTTCTCGTAAGCATGCTCAGATGCAGCTGGAAGCTGGCTAGACTGTGAAGGATGGTGCCAAACCTCTATTGTTTGGCTGAGGATGGGTATTTTGGAGTGGTTTTGCTTTAAAAACAACTATCCTTCAAACTTTCTGTTCTCTCTGAGGTCCAGGAAAAGTTCCCAGTGAGGCTGGAATCATGGGAAAGGTAGCGATGTAAGGGGTGTAAATCTACCATTACTCTGAGATAATTTCTTTAGGCTGAGAGGTGAAAAAACTCAGAAGCATTTCCATGCCTGGGTAAGTATTACCAGTGAGCCATTGCTAGAACATCATGCTCCAGGACAGACCTTTCACCAAAGAGCAGACAGACGTTGCTGGTTGCATACGATCGCAGCCGGCTGAGAGCTCCGGCTAGGCTTACACTAGAAATGTTGGCTGCAACAGGAATGTTGGCTGGGGTAGAGGCATGTGTTTTAATACAGAAGATCCGTGCCAGCAGCAGCCGTAGCGTAGATGCAGTCATGCTAACAAAAAGTGCTCTTGCCAGCACAGCATATACAAAGTATAACAGCAACAGAGGCTCCCCTTCCAGCTCTTGGCATCTACTTGGGGAATTGAACTAGAAGCATCTGCTGTTCCTGCGCAAGCTGAAGAGCTGAGGTCTTGGAGGCAGCGTTATCCTCTCCGGACTGGGCATAACACGCCTGCCAGGGGATGGTGGCTGTTGCCGCCGTTCTGAGCGCAGCCCCAGAAATCACTGGTTCCCACTGGTGGAGCAGGTTACACCTTCAAACAGGGACAGGCTTTGGGTGCAGAGGGAGCTGGTTCCTCCCGTGCACTGGGGATTGCACGGCATCTGGTCTCCAAAAGCTCAACTCAGGGCTAACCCCCGTTATTGATAAGTTCTTATAAAAATCCTGCTAAGAGCAGTAAATCTTGCTAAACAGCCACTTGGCAAAAATCACGACCAGCTGGGTCAAGGAGGCTGAGCTGACTGGTACCGGCAATTTCTTCAAACTGAGCCCCCTTAAGGCCCTGCAAAATGCACCCACATCGATGTGTTCCTGGAGCTAGGAGAGTGCGAAAGTCGAAAGGGTCTCAGGAAGATGAGATTTCAGCCTTGCTTGGGAACGAGATACCCTGTAACAACGGCTTACCCTGTTAGATGCTAGCGGGTGCCAGTGGGAGGGAATTTACCTTCGCTAGACAAATGTAAATTCCAGTGAGGAGATTAAACTTGTAAGAGTCTTACGGAAAATAAACATCCTGGTTAAGGAGAGAGGCTGGAGTACCAGCGCTAAGTATAACCATTGGGTACTTAGACCTCAGACAGCAAAGAGCGTTAATGGATAACTTGATACCCAAAGTGCTGAAGAAAACCTTAAAAGTCCATTTGAAAGGGGGGCACAGAAACTCTCTGTGTGTGTAAGATAAGGAAGGAGGCCAACAAACACAGCTCTGTTGAAGGCACTGGGTGTGATTTAAGAGGCAGGAAGAAAATACGAAGAGCTGTTAAGGCTGCCGGAGACCCTGCCTCCAAGGGTAATGGGAGACTGATTTTCCCGACCTGAGGTGCCGGATACAAGCAAGAGAAAAAGGAGTTTATTTAGACAGTATCAGAAAACAGAAGCAGCCAAATATAGAGCTGAATTCATTCTACCCATGGAGGTAGAGTGTGTTTGTTTAGATAACAAACAGATTATGTTATTAAAAAATGGTATGTTTTAAAAGTGGTTCCATGTCTTAGCATCCAGGATGAAAGCTGAGAAACTTTTCTAGCTCCTGAACTTCTGAAGAGCATCTAGGTGAGCTCACAGAGGGGATTTCAATGATCCACACATTTGTCGGAAGGGCAAAGTGGTATTGTGCAGGCAGTTCAGGCAGATCCTAGACTGCACTGGTATTGTGCAGGCAATTCAGGCAGATCCTAGACTGCTGGTGACACTTTGTAATGTAAATTGTGAAACTGTCCATCCGGGCGAAGCTCTCTTGATGTGTTGTTCACAGGAAGGGAAGAATTGGGGTCAAATGGGGCTGCGGTTTCAGCTGCAGTGACCACAGAAGGGTTGAGTTCAGGATCCAGAGGAGATTTGGGAATGTGGGTGGTAGAGTTAGGACTGGAGCTTAGGAGAGTGCACTTCAGCTCAGTGAGGAATTTGCTAAGTAGAATCCCATGGAAAGTGTCAAGAATGGGAAGAAGGCTGATTTTCAAAGAAAAAATAGAGAGAGCTCAGGAACAAACCATCATGCTGTGCAGGAAGACTGGGTGTTGCAGCAGAAGGCCAGCATGGTGAAGTGGGGAGTTGTATTGGGTTTGTTGGTGAACACAACAGGAGTTCCGTGATGAACTACAACACAAAAAAGGAGCATAACAGGTGCTAATAGAAGCGCAGGCAGCAAAGGAGTTGTATGAAACCATTGTTTGCGTACGTACATACAAAATCGGGAAGGTCAAAGCCCTGGAGCTGATCTGAGTGAGGGATCTTAAGGATACCAAGAATCCTACAGGTACACTAGTTGCAAAAGTGCATGCGGGTCTCTCGGAGGAGACAAATCAGTGTTGGACGATATGAAAAAGCTGAGAAACTCAGATAACTTTTTTTGCTTTGACTTTCACAAGCAAAACCTGCTCTCAGACCGCTGTGCATATCAGCACAATTTGGAGACTGGAGGGACAGGCAACAGTGGGGGAACAACACAGTAGGTACTGCCTGGAGAACATGGATGTATTCAGATCTATGGGGCTGGATAAGATTTTCCCAAGAGTGCTGAAAGAACTGGCTTATGTGATTTCATAGCGTGCTGCCTGTTCTCTCTGACAAATCATGGTGATTGGGAGAGGTCTGTGACAATGGGAAAAAACCACTAGCAGTAAGTCCTTAAGAAGAGAAAAAGGGACGACCCGGGGAACTTCCCTGTGTGAAGGCCAGCCAGCTTCACTTTGATACCTGAAAAGATCATGGCATGTGTCTTCATGCAACCCTTTCACAGACATGTGATGGGTAAGAAGGTAATCGGATATAGCCAACATGGATTGCCTTCTACAACAGTATGACTGTCTGTATGGAAAAGGCGAGAGCCATGAATGCAACACACCTTGACTTTAGTAATGATTTTGTTGCCATCACCCTCAGTGTTCTCATTTGGAAGCTGAAGAAATATGGGCTGGAGAAACAAACTGCTAGGTGGACTGAAGAGCAGCTGAACCTCTGGGCTCAAAGAGTGGCTCGCATCTGGTTGGAGGTCATTTATGAGAGGAGTACTGCAGGGGTTGTTTAACATCATCATCAACAACGTGACTGACAACACCGAATGAACCATCAGCAAATTTATAGAAGATATTTAATTAGATGAAGTGGCTGACAAGTGGCAGAGCTGAAATCCAAAAGACCTTTGCTAAACATGAGGACTAGGCCAACCTAAACAGCTTGAATGGCTTAACAAGGAAAAATGCAAAGTTTTGCGCCTGTGATAGAATAACCCCATGCATCAGCACAGGCTGGGAAGTGACTGGCTAGCAGTAGCCCTGCTAAAAAAGCCCTGGGTGTTTATGGTGGGTGGTACTGGCAGGACATTCTCACTGCAAATAGGGCAACTCATACACTGGGCTACATTAGGAAGACCTCATGTAGCTCTCCATTAGGAAGAGCCTTGAGATGGCAACAGTCCTGATTTGAGCAGGAGGTTGGAGTAGATGACCTCTCAATGTATATTCCAACCTGCATTTCTGTGATCCTATAACTTCACCCTCAACAGCAGCTTAGTCTCTGAATAACTTAATGGTTTTTTTCTCCCCAGAAAATATGTATGAAACACTCTACCAGTCTATGTATGTATCAGTGTGAACTCACGACAGTATAATTTTCCATACAGAGTCATCTCCCTCCCCAGGCAAGAACACTTACCGTGAAATCATAAGGTGGGCAGAAGGTTATGAATGCGATGTGTGAAAGTTGGGAGTGTGGTCAGTTACCCTCCTACCCTGCCTATCTCTGGCTGGCTTCAAACTATTTGCTTTATAGCTTAGTAAAGTGATGCTGGTTGTTATGAAGCTTGATAGCTGGGAGGGACTGGGTAATTGTCCTTTCTTGTTTTCATTACTGGCCTGTATAACTGCAGTTAATAAAAGCAATGATTTCTTAAAATGCACTCTGTGTATTGCAGCTGTCCTCAGGCAAGAGGACAACATGTCTGGCTAAACACTCAGCCTTCAGAGCAATAACAGAAAGTCTGGTATTTTCCTCCGAATCATGTAAGAGGAGAAAGCAGCACATCCCTTGCTTGAGGTCAGGGTTTTGAAATTATATTCTCTGTCTTTGCCCCATTCCTGGAAACATTCAAGGTCAGGTTGGGTGGGTCTTTGAGCAACCTGACCTAGCTGAAGACGTCCCTGATCATTGCAGGAGGGTTGGACTAGATGACCTTCAAAGGTCCCTTCCAACCCAAACTATTCTACGATTCTGTGATTCTACGATCTTGCTCTGTTTTCCCCAAACCCTTTTGATACACCGATCTATACGCCCACTCCCTTTCTAAATTGAAAAGGGAGTGCTTTGTGCTTTTGGGGATTAGTGACTTGAGCAGAGCCACCAGGATGAGATCAAAGGCTCGTGGGAAAATGATGAGCTAACCTTTCTCCAAGTGAAAACACAGCAGCAACCCTCCCAGGGTTCTGCTGTTGCAGTGGCATGAACACTTTCGCCCAAATTCATCCCATCGCATCATAAGCACTTAATGACGCACCTAAATTAAGAGTGTCAATGTCTTAAGCTCCCTTATTCCTGTAAACAAGGAACTCTGGAATGCAATTTAGTCCTCCTACGACCTAAATTACGCTTTCAGAGTGCCTGTCTCTCTCTGGATGCTAAGGAAGCCTTGGGTGACTAATGTAGGCACTCCAAAACTTTCTTTTTGTTTATCGGCTTGAAAACCCTGATCTAGATATTTTGTCTATGTAAAGCTTACAAGTTGTGGCTAATTCTGCTGGCTGAATAATTTTTTGTGACGAGTCAGCCCAGGACTGACACATTGCTGATATACACTACCCAGACAGTCTAGAGGATAATACAGAGGAAACAAAAGTCGTTGCCCTCAGTGACTCTGCTGTGGACAGACGGACAAGAGAGAAACTAAGGGTAAGGTCTGAACTTGAAAAATGGTTCCACAATTGAGACAGCACAGCAGCTAAATACTGTCAACATGCTGCAGCTGTCCTCCCTCTATTTTCTTCCTTCTCTTTCCTTCTTGGACGCATCAGACCTGCTGTGAGAGCAGAATGGTTTGTTGCATTGGTCTGCACGTATTGACGGGACAGACTTCCAAGATTTCAACGAGCTTCTTTGTACAGCCGTGTACAACAACTCTGACTCTGTTGCTAGCTGTTTGAAACTCTGAAACATAAATCCAGGTGGAAGAAGACCTGCCGTAGCGAACTGATAACACTTAATTGGTCTTCTTGCCTCCCTCCTCCTCCCTCTTTGACTGACGCCTTCCACCAGTCCCCCTGGATGATCCAGTCCCACTGGAGAGACAGGCAAGCATGAGCTGATGGGCTGCTCCCTGAGCCTGTGCCTCCTGTCCACTGAGCTCTTCCAGAAGGGGTGTGAGATGATGAGGGCAACATCCTTCAGCGCATCGTTTTGCATGCAGGTGCTGCTGCATGTTAACTGGGTTGAGGATAGCATTTAGCCTTTCCTTAGCCCTGTGGGATTGCCTCCTGCTAAATATTTCTTTACCAGGAGCTCATCTGGACTCCTTTTGGACCTCAGCCGCTGTGTTTGAGAAGGTCTGATTCAGCCATGTTATTTCTCAGCACCAGGTAAGACATCTCCAGACACTTCTGAAAGATGGCACTGCCTTTTTTTCTGCCTAGTCCAAGGCATGCAGTGATGTCTCCCGTTCCATTTACCACGCTCACCAGGATCTTTTCTGGACACGCTAGTTCTGCCGTACTTTGAGAGAAGTGCCTGTTGCCAAGGTATGGATGGGGGAGAAAGAAAGGAGGACTGCAGAGACAAGCTTTAGCTCTGACATCAGGAAAGGTTTTTTAAAACTGTGGCCTGGGTTCCTACCTCTTGTCTTCAGGTGCTTGAAAGAGGTGCCAAAGAACCCAGTCAATAGAGCTAATTCCAGGTGGCAGTTGGGTTTTTTTTAGCTTGCCTCAGGTACCATCAGAAGATGCCCATCTTTCTCTATTATCCACCTTCCCTGGGCCAGGGCTGGACTGTGCCGAGACTCCTGAGGTGTTAAAGAAGGTTGTCTGCATCCTGCAAATTCTCTTTCCTGCTGTGAGCCTGGAAAACACAGCTCAAGCCTCCAGAGTTGTTCCTATGAAATAAAGATGTTGGTACCCGTAAAAGATGCTGGCTTTCCTGTTCAGATGTCAAAATACACATTTGGCTTTTGTTTCATACAGCTACCCACTTGTTTGAAGTTGCGAGCACATGCTGAGTGTTAGTTTCCTTCTTTCCTTGTCTCAAAGTATACACTGCATGTCTGTATAAAAGTATCTCTAAGCGTAGGAAATCCTTCTTCCTTTCATTGTGCTTCTATTGGAGGTATCATCCATTTGTATAAACAAAAAGGCGAATTTTGAAAAAGTGGAAAATCCCAAACACTTAATTGAATTAACTCATTTTTTGCCTTTCAGTAGATTGTATTCACTTCATTTTGCAGCGTAACACTCCTGAAACTTTCTACATGTTCCTGAGGGATCCAAAGCCCCTGGGGGCTCAAGGCATCCGATTATCAGGGATGACTCGGATGGCTGTGTAAGCCTGACCACGGGCAGAGTGGGCTCCATCTCACTGGAAATCATCTGGAGGATGTAAATTATATATATATATATATATATTAAAAAAATAGAAATTCTTAGTTTATCTAGATAGAACTAAGTTGTGCAGAGATAGTTAACTGCTGCAGCACTCAGAGGAGCTCTTCTGCAGGCTGTGTGCTCTCAAGCCGTGTGGACAGCCAGCCAGGCTGTGGGGTAAGGCTGTAACTGCAGCATCTGACCTTTCAGCCACACAACACAAGAAAACCTGGAGCAGCCGTGCAGCCTCCAGCAGCCAGAGCGGGGGATCCAGCCCGGGCTAACACAGGGGACCTTGCTTGGTAGGATTGCAGCGACGGCAGCGACTGTGTAGGCAAGTGTTTCCGTCTGACTTTGAAGTGTATTTTTTTTCTTTTTCACAAATAGATAGCTATCTCGTTTCCCCGAAGAAGAACAGAGCACGGTTTACTTCCCAAGGACACCCGTGTGCCTGTGTGCAGGAAGGAAACGTCTGTGGAGGTGAGCAGGGGTGGTGAGGAGTTTTTGCTCTGCGCTGGTTTGTGGGAATTTGTTGCGAGCCACTCAAAGTTTTTATATAAAGTGAGTAGCGTGCTAATGTCCTGACGCTCAGGAATATTTCAGGGCTGAGGTTTTCCATTTGTTTTGCTTTTTGCTTGTTGTGCACGAGATGCCAAAGAAAATTAATCGGAGGGGCCATAGCTGCAGCGGCACCGAGTCCGAGTGATGGCCAGCATCCCGCCTGGAGATCGGCTCTGTGACTGGTCCGACTGGGAAGCGTGCCCAGTCTGACCAGCTGCAGGTCATTTCCAGGGGACCTGGCGGGACCTGGAAGGCATCAGCTTAGCACCCCTGCTCTGCGTGATGCCCACAGGTCGTGCAGCATTCCCAAAAGTCGGGGTCCAGGATCCTCAGCCGCTCCAGTCCCCGCGGAGAGGTTGGCACAGCCAGGGCAGCTGTGGGACAGCGGGGAGCGAGTGCCCGGCAGCCCCTCTCCCTTACTGGTACCTACCAACGGTGTTAGTGGGTCACATTCTGTGGGAGAAGGTGCAGAGGTAGTTTATAGCTGTCAGAAAGGTGGAACAGATGAAGAGCTTAGACGCCATCCACTTCGAAAGAGAAAGAAGCCAGCAAGATGTTACACAAAGCTCCTGTTTGCCTGCTGGCCGCTCGTGCTGGATCTGGAAAATCGTTTGGAAATTTCTTACGGGGGTTTAAGCAGCAGCAAACCAACAGTTGAAAAGAAATAGGTTCTGCTGCCCTCCTTATCCATTTAGACCATGATGTTGATCCAAAACGTTTACAGTGCTGAAAGGCCTATTCGAAGTGATAGGGGCTTTGAATCCCACCTGTCAAGACCGGGTCTTAACAAATGTCTCCTTGGAAATCAGGGCTATGGGCCTCATCTGGCAGTCACTGCTTTGGAAGAGCTGGGAAGATTTGTCTGTGAAAGGATGGCAGGAGGCTATTTGGTGGCATTTCTAATCCCAATTGCTATAAACTGTAATAGGATCTGTAATGCTTCAGTTGTTCGGGCGGGTGTCTTGGCAATTGCTTTCTTCTTCTTCTGGCATTTTCCCAATATTTTTTTCTTAGTAGAAATGCATATATAGGATATAATATTCTATTTTATGGAATTGGTCAGAAACTGGACAAAAAATAAATAAATCAATTAGACCAAGCAGTGACTGATCCCATTCTGAAGTAATTCCCAAATTAAAAATGTTCCTCGGCTCCCCATCACCTTCTCTCTTCTCCAAGCCTGGCAGCTCTCTTCATTCCCAGGCATTCCCTTCATTCCCAGCTTGTAATGTCTGAGATGAAACACTATCAAATATAATTCAACATATTTAGGAGACACAATCTGCCACTGTGCCGGTATCTATAATAACAGAGGTGCTTAAAAACCGCACAGAAAAGAGAACTCAATTTTTTCAAGTGTAGCACACCTACCGCTCGTAATGGCTCTGTCAAACTGAATCTCCATGCCCTACTGTTAAAAACTAGGCAGCTGGTATAGTATTCATTTCCAGAAATCTTTTTTTCTACTGTTTGAAAATGGCCTCTTACTTTACTGTGATGATTATAAAACCCACCAGAAATGTATTTTCCTGCATAGCTATTCATTCTGCCTTCATAATATAGAAAAAACAGATGGGACTCATTTTCTCTTACTAGGTCCAAACATTTCAACAAGTGCATTATTTTCCTTACCAGCCTTTGGACTCCCCACTGTTCTTAATAGGATTATTTGGATAAATAAACTCATCCAACTTTGGCCCTTTATTAATCATACACCTGAGGCAGAACATGCAGAAGTTAATGGAAAGAAAGGATGTCTGCTCTGGTAAGAAATGAGCTGATGTTGCTTTACTATGAAAAGACATAAAATTCTTCTTGCCTGAAACAAAAATTCTTTTTTTTTGGTATAAATCTCCAGTCTTATTTCTCCTGTAGTTCAACAAACACCAAAAAGTGAACAGGTTGGAACATAGTTTGGGAGGGGAAAAGAAGGAAGACATGTTTTAACCACCTTATGGTTTACAGATGTTCCAGGTATGCATATAGATGTCTTTTTTTGTTTCAGAGTTATCCCTGTACTATTTTGCCAATGTTCCAATTAATTTCTCCCCTTAAGGCTCTATCTACCTTAACTACAGTTGGAGGAAAACAGGTTACAGTCTAGCATACAGGAAAAGCAAGAGAAGAAAATCAAACAACGAAACAAAACCAGTTTCCACTATAGAGAGGAAAGGAAAGTTTTCAAAAAGTGAAACGATGAAGTAAAATAGGACGGATGTTCTGCTTTTCCTTCAGGGGTGAATGAATTGCCAATGCAAGGATGCAATGAGATACATACATCAGCGATAGATTTCAAAGACAATATTGAGATGCAGATCCTGAACAAGGGAAATTAGAAGCTAAGCAGTGCTGTAAGCATGCAGATGACAGAAGGGGTGCAGGTTGAACTCCCGTATGTCATCCTAGATGGCCTTCATCTGCTTCCCAAGCTCTGATCACCAAGGAGCTGAAGCCATAGTAAAATGTGCCAACGGGCTCTACCTACCTTTAAGATGAAATATTTTGATGCTGGGAGTGACTGCCATGACTGAGGTGCTCTGATAGGACACCCTGTGTAATGTTTCTTGTTTTCTTCTCATCATCTGGCCCTTTTGCAAAGGGATTACAGGATTATAGGCACGACGGAACTGATGCTACGATGGAGTGGAAGTAGGAGTGGGACTGAAGCATCCCCTCTACCTGACGACTGAAGGAGTAAGTGACATTGGTGTGTTGTCCCAGAGTGCAAGAAAACATGCATTGCAAACAGATGCAACAGTGGAAGAGGGCATTATCTGCTCTTTTTTTTTCCTGCTGGGCTGCCAAAAGCTCCTATTTGCTCCGATCTGCTAGTAGGGCTACTCATGAAACTCCCTTCCTTGGTTCAGTCTACTTGAGCTGAGTTAACCAATACCTACGGATGGTGGTGTTTAGACTAACAGAAGTGATTAACGAGACGTTCTCCTGAGGGGCAGGGGAGAGTGGTGATGAGTGGTTTGCAGCAAGCTAAGAGCAGTCATCTCTTCAGCTGGTGCAGCTGCGTTTGTCCTTGGTATCGGGCCCTCCTGTGAATTTGGCCTGGCGAATTTATCACCCTGTAAACGTGGAGCTGGTCCCAACTGTGAATTCGAAGAGCAGGCACATAATTTTAATGTTTTTACCAACTCCTTCAGCTAGAACTGCATTAGGATGGTTAGCTGTGTACCTGAGAAACTAGCCAGATCTGTGAAAGCAATTTTTCTCAAGCAATCCTCTTATTTTGTATATAAAGTACTCATTAAAAATAAGTCAACTTGTGGAAGAGTGTGTAGGTAATTGCACTGTACAATAATTTTGCTTTATATTAGATACTATGGGAATAAACGAAAGCAGACAGAGCAGCATATTTGACAGGTGGTAGAGGAGATGACCCTGCACAAGGTCGTTTTGTTTCTGGATGGGACATTTGTCGCAGCTGCAGTACTGTTCTGTTTTGGATGAGAAGGGTGTGCAATGTATTTTTTAATGAAATATTTAAGACACTGTTCCCAATGTGAATGTGGTCTAATGAACATTGTATAGTAACCTCTGTTAATGTTGACTGTGCCTGTGACCTTGGATAAATCATTGCATCTCTTTGTGCATATCCTCATCTATAAAATGTCTTCCTCACAGATGTGTAGTGCAGATTCATTGGTTAATATTTACAAAGTGCTTTGAAGACATGAATATGGTTATTACTTTAATGACTATGAAGTTTATGAGCTCAGAAGGCATCTTACCCTTTGCATACTACTCACCAGTTGGGGGGCTGCAGTAACCATCCCACAAATAAATGCATCATTCATATCAGTCTTTACACATAGCTGTTACCCGCTACTAAATGTCTTTATAATTCTGCATGGTCACTGGCTGTCCACTGCCTGTGAGTGCCTAATCTTTGTTAGCAATTAAGGAATATATTACATTCATTTTCACAAAAATTGTACACTAGAGATGAAGTTTTTTTGCATGTACCGGTATGATTTTTCATTCCAAGGAAATACAGGGTGATTTTTTTTCAGTCATTCCTTTATTCATATAATCTAGAGCACCTCATTTCCCAGGCAAACAGCAGAGGCCTATCTGGACCTGGGGGTGCCATTAAAATGAAATAAGATTGAAATTCATAAGTTTATTGTGTGATGAATCTCTGGAAGTCACTGGCAGGTATTGTTGTAAGTGTCTTTTCTGAGCTTCCAGATGAATATACTCAACTGATGTACCTCTGCTTCTTACACTGTACTTTAATATGCTACAGGAGATCTGTCTAGCACACTGAAGCAATAGAATTCTTGATGAGAGCTATTGAAAAAGTGTGAATGCTCATAAAAGCGTGACTAGAAATCATGTGTATTGTTGAACCTCCACTGCTGATTTCCAGCAATGAAAATGAAATCAGACTTTGTCCCCGCATTGGTTGGTAACATTTTTTTTTTTTTGGGTCTTTTTGGCAAAAGGAACTGCAGTGTCATGGAAATAAGCAGGAGCTGTCAACTCTTAGAATAGTTCAACATTACATTTATATGTTGATGTATGGTCCGTGTACTAATGATAAATAAGTGTAAATGTAAATAAGTTATTGTCCATGTCTCCATTTCCCTATGTTCTTCTGTTCTTTTGTATTGGGGTTGAAAGAGTTCATTTCCACCGTGAAGAAGGGAAGGATACGTGGAGATATGGGGAACAACAGCTGTGTGTCTGGCACGGCACGAAGTGGGCCATGAAAACCGGGATGAGGCTACTTTCCTTTACCAGGAAGGATTACCAGGAAGGAAGACCAGGAAAACCATGAGCATATATTCCCTGATGACAAGACCAACTGTGAAGCAACAGGTTTTTTGGCTTTGCTGCCATCTAGCAGAAGACAGACAGCCTGACACCCACCCACCCAGCGCGACAGAAGCAAATTAGATTCCCGAGGTAGATGGGGGATAATGCGGATTACGGTTGAGGTCTGAGCTGGCCATTCTGGCCCAAGGCCTCTGCATGTTGCTAGTTGACTGTTAAAAGGTGGCTTGGTTTTGGAAGGGCGGTTATGAGGCTGCTATTCCTCCCTGCTTGTCTTCGCTTGCCTAGTTGGAGACGTCTCCCTCAGGTGCAGAACTAGCCGAGACTCACGTCACCAGAGGAGTGGACCAGGCTGCTGCCGTCCCGCCGGTACTGTTACATTGAAGGAGATGTGTGGCAAAAATAAGGAGACTTAAAAGAATTCAGATATGTCCTCTAAAGACAGTGAGACAAGAGCCTTTTTTTTTTTCCGGGGAAAGGAAAGCACTCCTCATGGGTACAGAACACATTTAATAATAATCAGTTAATATTAACAGTCACCTTGATCTAGGTTTGGTCAAGGCTCGTGCTAAAAACCACCTTTAGCTTCTAAAGCATTTCAAGCAAGTCATTAGCTGATTCTGAGTTTATACCGCTTTATCATCTGAACGGTCTTGAACAAAGCTTAGTTACGTAATGATCATGTTAGGCTCCTAAATGAGTTTCCCTTCCTGTAATTATTAATCCTCCAGCTTTCCTCTTTCTTGCAATCTCATTTTCTCCTGCAGCGTATGTTTCTTTCACGGAGACAGATAACTAGATCTTGCAGACAGTCATTTATGGTCTGTGTTCATTAGTTCACAGGCAAAGGAAGCTAAGCAGACTCTACTCTGATTTTCCTTTTGTTCAGTGGAAACTGAACATTTATTATGGTTTTGTTGCTGAGGGAAAGTTCAATTGCTAACATTACACAAGCTAAAAATTCGCAGAAAGAGAAATGTTTCATGTTCTGGAACAACTGAGCTCACATGTCTTTTCCAGGGAAGGAAAAAAACTGCTAAACCTGAGTTGAGGTAATCGAAATGTGCTTGCGAGGCTAACAAACGTTATGAGAAAGTTACAATTAGGCTCAAACGAAGGCTTAACCAGATCGCTTGGCCTGAAGTTTAAGCTTTAAAAGAAACGGAGACAAGTTAAGATACAGGAATATATAGACAAATCACGCGGATAAGTTTGCCCTGTAGCAGTGTTCATTATATGATTGGAAGTAAGTCATTTTTCCTGCCAGATCAGATTGGACTGACGTTTTTTAAAGATAAAGTGAGTTTTATTCCCATTCTTTTTCTTTTGGACATCACAGTATGGCGAAGGTCATTTGTCTGTGAGGAGCACGTCAGAAGCAATGAGACCCACACTCAGCTGAGTTTCTGGGCTGCTGCTTTTTCCCAGGGCTTATGAATTCAGCACTACATCACATTCGAGGTCTTTAAATTACATTAGATGTCACGTGAATGCAAATATGTGCTAAGTAGTTTAAGAAATGCCCTGGGGAGGGGATGTTGACCAACCTTCTTTCCCGCTCAGGTGCAGGTGGCCGAGGAAGGGCACGGGGCATCCCTCGCCTTCCTCGCTGGAGCTCTCAGCTGGACGACCCCCTCCAGCAGAACCTGGGGAAGTTTTTGAGGGCAGCAGGCTGGTTGGCACGTTCAGCACCTCCAGAGCCACAACTCTTCTCAGGGTGCTGTGCGTCAGGATGCCGTTTGTCAGGGCCTGTGGCTAGGGTGGGATAGACATCACCACGTGAACGTCCACGGCAGACTGGCAGGGTGACAGGCTGGGGAGTGAGGGTGTCCAAGAAACCATCACGGCCCATCAGGACGCATGGGCTGCTCGGGGGAATAAGCCTGGGTGCTGTGGGACCCTGCTCTATTCACCGCGGGTGCTGGGTTCTCCTTCTCTTAGCCTCTTCTTAGTTTTGCAGTATGGATATTCTTAAAATATTTTATTGCACTAGCCTCCTTCAACTATTCCTTGTCCTCAGGCCCAGTAGACCAGAAGGGAACGGTGTCTCTGCTCGGCCCCGAAGAGCTCGTCCCCTCTAGTGCGGTGACGTGGACTGCACACGCTCCTTGTTGGGCTCAGCCTCGCTGAATTTCGTGGTTAGCCTCTGCACCTAATTAAGAAGGGAAACATTTGTGTGTGCTTAGATAAAATAAATTACCTGAACCGAGAGAGAAAATGAGAGAATAACTTAAGCTTTAAACCAAAATAGCTTTCAAAGCACGGTGTCAGTGTCACCCAAATAATTTTTTTAATCCCATAAAGTTAAATCAAATAGAGTATTTTGTAAAAATGAGACTATCTCATGCTGCAGAAATGTCTATTTAAGCCATCCAAACAACACTGTTGTGGCAGTACAATTATGATTTAAAACCGGATTAAAACAAATTGATTTTTGCATCAACCTACTGGTGCATTTACAATAATTTCAGTCTTTCTGAGGTCCACCTTGGTGCATGTTTCCTTTATGGACTGGGAACTCCTAGAAACTCTAGGGAACATTCCTCTTTTATGTTCACCAGCTCAAGTCTGGGTGAATTAGGGTTGTTTTGAAGTGAGAGTCGTACCTGCTAGCCAAACCTGCCCTCTGAAAGCAAAGAGTCTGTAAAACGATGTGCCAATCACATATCAAAGAAGGCAGAGTTATGTGCATGCTTCTTATATTATTCTCACTTACTGCTTCTTCTGATATTAAATAACTCAAGGCGCTGTAAGCACTTTCTGGGATAATTTACTTACAGTTGGTCTAGTGATTGGAACGGAGCATGTCTCTGCCAGCACAGGCTCCTGAGCTGTAGGATGTTATTGGTGACCCTCTGCATACACTTTAACTTGAATTACATTTTCAGGTCAGGAATTATGTTTTCGGATGTGTGTGTCAGGTAATGGGACTCTCTTCCAGTACAGGGTCCCAGGATGCTTTTTACTCAAGCAATAAATGCAGCTAATTAGAGACAGAGAGTTGTGTCCTTCCTTTTATAGAGGGCATATGGTATTCCCCAGAAAAGGACAGTTTGTCCAACCAACACAGAGTTAGCTAATGCAGGTTTACAAAAATCCAGTACTGGGTGATGGATTTATGGGCTACTGATAAGTGACCAAAAGCAAAAAATAGCAAAGCTTCCTAAACCACCACCATCTCTCTTATAAATGTGGTTTTATGTCTTTTAAGATACATTGCTAGTATTCATTTACTGTTCAGTGTGGTTTTTGCATTCCTTTTAGCATAATGTCTGTTTTTCACAGAGGAGGAAAAGGTGGAAATTTTTATGTCCTCTCTGTACGATTTTCGCTCCCTCACTCATACCAACAGTTCTTTGTGTGCAAATAAGTGAATGGACAATTTTGCTTCCAGCAGTGGCTTACAGGTGGAGCAGATGTCAGTTAGCCATAGTCGTGGAATGATGCTACAGGAACCGCAGTTTTGAAGCACGAAGTTACACACACTGGGACTATTTATTCTGTCATGTGGAGGCCAACAGCTTTGTGGAAGAAATGTCAAGCACTATCAAGGAAAATGCTCTCTGAAAAATCTCAAAAGCTGAAACTTTTAAAAACAGAGAGAGAGAATTTTAAATTTTGCAGAAAATGTGAGGAATAGCATCTTTCTCTCCAAGGTGGAAACTATGTGCAGAAATAGAAATCATTGCCGGTGTACCCCTGCCATTGAGAAATTTCCACTCTCAGAATATTTGTGGCTACTTGGAAAAGCTCCTATTTGGGTAGGACCACGATAAACGTAAGGAAAATGGAAAGAGATGCCAAGACACTGTCATCTATGTTATTTAAACTGTTTGTTTAGAAACTGGAAAAAAACCCCTCTGTTTTTATCATGCATAGATTTAGTTTCTTGCTCAATAAGGAAAGCCAGGATTACTGACTGCTTTTTGGAATATGAGTGCCATATGATCACTCTGTAATACTGGGGGAAAGAGTAGGGGGTCTTACGTGACAGAGACTGTCCCTGGAGGCAGTAGCATCATTTGATCGTCGGCACAGCCAGTCTCTTTGACATCATCTGAGACCAAAGACTGTCAGGTTAGAAGCTATTAGCTTTTCATGAAGAGGCAGCAGTTATGCACCTTAACAGTTGTTTGAAATGCCCGTCCAGCAGCATAAATGCCCAGTACACAGGTTGTACACTGCGTCATAGCCCAGAGCCTGAAGAAATGTATGAACCTGGCTACAAAGAGGAAAAATTAGGGCAGGCACTGGCAAGTTGGCTGGACCCAGAGGCCCGTTTCATTCTTGCAGCGGAGCTAACGTCAACAGGGCTGCGTTTCTAGGAGCAGATACTGCATGCATTTCAGTGTGGGACAGTGCTAGTGCTTGCCAGAACCCCAGGTCGATGCATTGACTTGCTGAGGGTTTTTCTACAACCCTCCTACATGCAGTTATATGTCACATACACATGTAAAAACCCCCAGTTTTGGTTAAAGTATATTTGGGTCATGAGCATATTTGGGTCTCGAGTGCAGCGCTACAGATTTGGTTATCAAAGGCCCCCATCAGTTTGAGGTCACCTGGTGAGACCTCTTGTGATGCAAAACTGAGTGGCTGTAGTTTTGCTGCTGCTGAGGAGGACTTGTGGGTGGTTAAAGTGGAGCTAAGAAAGCTTCTTGCTCAGCCTCACAGTTGGTATTTACTTAGAAATAAGCAAGCTATTCCTGTGGACAAACTTTTGCAGAACTCGAGCTTGTCAGTACTTCTGTAGTGAAGGATGCTCCCACTTTTCTGTCGTCTGAGATCCCCATTATTGAGAGGCACCTGTGTTTAGGACTTTCTGGAAATTGTAGGTTTCTTAGGGCCAGAATAAACCTTTTTAATGTTCTGTCTGAAGAAGGTGTTTCGAAGGGGAACCAACTGCAGGTGCACTAGGAACCGTGACAGAATGGTGTTGAACACCATTGAGGAACACTGAGGAACACTGATGAGGAACACTGCTAGCTGTGCTGTTAAGAGCTCCTGGAGACCATACCACTTCTACCTCCCCAAGCCTCCCTTCCTGAAAAAAAAATCAAGCCCTACATAGTCAAAGAGTAGTTTTATAGGGTAGTGGACTTCATCTGTCTGTGTTAACTAGAAAACCCATTTAGCACTTTTCTCAGCTCTTCAGATACAACATACTTGGTATGGATATTAATGTGATTTTCCTGGCCACAGCAGATAGGGGTTTGGGCATGGCAGTGATGTGCTCACAACAATTTGTTGCTAAGCAGAAATGTTGCTCACTTTTATATCAACTGCAATAGTTTCAATGTGCATGGCTCCCATTCCAGATGTGCATTTCAATGGTTTAAATTCAGAAGCTATGAACAGGTAGATACCCCTAGTCATACTTGGCTCCAGGACCAAACTGTAGACAGGACAGAATTTCACTGAGAGAAATGCAGTGAGAAAAAAATATTACATCACAAGACCTTACTGCGGGCATTAAAAAATGGCTTGCAATGAGACACCTTATCCTAACTAGCATGCTACCAAGGTATTTTTCTTAGGCATTAATTTTCTCAGCATCTCCAGATAAACCCGTCATCCTGAATTTACTTAGTCAGTCCTTTTCTCCTCTTTTGCCTTACCTTTCCTCCAGAAATACAAAGTTAACTCCTGTTTACTTCACTTCCTTAACCAAACTGCACCAAATGAGTTCCTGATGTAACTTCATTAACTTCAGCACACTCTCACCAACGATTAGCTTGCTCTGCTCACCAATCCTTAAGAGAAAATCATTCCGTTTAATCAGATATAACTGACGTAATCAACAAACAGCCTGGGTCTTCCTTACCTTGAGGTTCACTGTCTTCATAGTCTAAAAATGGCATGAAGTGACTTAGGCACTCTTAGATGCTTAAATGCCTTCAGGGTGGTGCAAGTGGTAGCCTCACAAAATTGAAAGCTTTAGGAAGCGGAGATCAAAGCAAGCTCCTTTTATAGTTTTGCTGTTTATGCAACAAATTCTCTCCTTGTAGTATGTCATAATATGAATTCTGATGTCTTTTGAGTGTTATTTAATCCAGGTCCCAAGTGGGATTTTTTTTTGTGTCTATGCTATGGCACGATGGATATCCCATACAAGTGACTCATCCCTAAAATGTCCTGGAATTCTGCCATTACGCAACAGGATATTCAATGAAAAAATCTATCCCTGAACAACAAACCAAAATTGCACTGTTGTGTTACAGGCTCATAAAAATAGGAGATGATTGTGGTAAGGCTGAATGATGGATCCATTAAATAGAGAGTTTAAAAATTACCTCCGGTGTTTTATATATAGATATTTTACTCATGGTATAACTTTTACCATCTTGAGAGGAAGCACAAAAAGATTTGACTCCTCAAACAGAAATCACAAATGTGCTTTATGGATTCAAATTGATCTATGGGTTTCTTCTGACAGAACTCATGACTTCATCTAAACTAGAAGAAGTTTTATGCTGCAATTCCAGTAGAATCAATGACTCAATAATACAGGAAAAAAAGAAAAGAAAAAGGATTGTTACCCTTTATTTATGGAAGCTCAACCGCACTGCAACAAGGACTCAACTAAAATGTAGCAGAAAACTCCTGAGAGCAGACTGACAGAGATTAATTTGATTCCTTAAAAAGTACCTACCTGGCATACAAATGTTCTTCTGGAGAAAGTACTGTGCAGAACAGTCCTCTGTTACCAGAAGACAGGACTGAAAACTCTCATTTTAAGATGAATTCTGTATTGCTTTTTTTTTCAAGAACTGCTGCAATGAGAGTAATTCGCTCACCCCCCTCCCAGGAGCTTCTCTGTATTTTCTGTTTATTAGAATCACTGATTTCTAAATGTCAGCTTGGGACAAGAAAGCAGGGACCGTCCCTATAGAAGCAATGCAATTATGTGCCCCTTTTAGTCCTGCCTCGAAGGACGTGAACAGGACATTGGAGACAAGCTTCTCCACTCCCCAGCACGCTGGTACAGGGTGGGTGGTCCTAGAGCAAATTACCCCTGAAACAAAACGGGTGGGTGAGAGCGGTTGTGCCCCAGAGGGCTGTGCCTGAACACTTGCCCCACCTTCCAGGCAGTAAGTTTATGGGTTTGCCTCAAGTTGGAACATCTTTCCCATTTTACGGGACTTAATTAGGATGTTCATCTGGTTTGCAGTGGGGAGAAGGATGGAACCCATCAGGATATGTCACAATGCAGCGATATAACAGGAAAACATGGGAGGAGAGCAGATGTTCATGCAAGGGGCTATCTTTTGGAAATGCAGGCTCTTTGACACGAAGGCTTTCGCCCTCAGTTAATATAAACGGGCGGAGGCAGCACTGTCTCCAGCTGTTGTACAGCGCTGTATGAACGGCAGAGCTGTGCCAGCTATTGCAATCCCATAGAAGACCAGGTGAACGGTTTCAGGGGACTGTCGTGAAAAAGCATCTCGGTGCAATACTCAGTAACTGACTGCTTGGATTTGCTGACATTGTTCACTCTCTGCGGAATTGTTTCCAACGCTGTGATTACAGTTGCTTCACATTTTCCTAGGTTGAAATGGAAACGACCTAGCTTCTATTCTGGTTCAGCTGTAGTTGACCAGCTGGCTGGCTGTTGTTACTGCAAAGGTTTCTGAATTTCTTTTATTATTCTCCTTCTCCATAGCATCGGTTTAGTTTGGCACCTTGTCCTCCAAATTCTTTTCAATGTCTTTTTTTCCCCCCTCTCACATACATTTTCAAGCTGCCGTAAACAAGCTGTATTGCTGGTGAGCAGACAGGAAACAGCTTGAAAGGATAGGAAGAACATCAAAAAATGAGTTCCCATCAGAAGAGAGCCGGAGTACCATCAGCTGTGTTTAGGCAGGTATTACACTTCTGGTGTGGCAATTAGACCTTTCAGTGCTGGGCTGTCAGAGGGGATATGCGAACTTCTTATAATACAGCTTTCTGATAAGCCAAGAACAAAAATCCATCAGTTCTGGCAAATGCTAGGCATACTCTGAATCTGTTTGCTAGAAGAGAGCTTTAGCCAGCTGTGGTTGGGCAGAATTCCCCCTGTACCCCAAGGGCAGATTCAGTGAGCGGTGGCTGCTGCGGCCATCCCAGGAATGGTTGTGTTCGCCTGCTGCTGTGTGGGTATGATACAGAGAGTGACCACAGAGCCTCTGGTTGGAAAGAAAGATGTTTAATCCAGCTCATCCTGCTGCTAGCTGTTGATCCAAATGTCCTCTTTTTGACGTACTGCTGGAGGGGAAAGTTCTTTTTTACTCCCATCTGGTTATGACTAATCTTCTCAGCCAGGCTCCCCTTGGCCAAGGAGGGGCCCAGGACAAGAACGCTCTCTTCCTCTTAATTGCAGCCTTTACCCTTTGGTTTAACACAGAAACACTAATAATTAGAGTATAGAAATGCCACTAGGAATGCGTGAACATGGAGTCAGTTTACGAGGTGATACGTTAAAGCTGATTCAAGCCTGTACACAATGTCTTTCTCATTACGGAGGTGTAATTAATCACTTTGTCTCATTATCACACTATTGGATTAAATAGAGTCATTTTAACCTTCCTCCCCATCTTGGAATCTACTCTGGCACAACAGAAGCCAATTTCCTTCGGAAAAAGTGATGGAGCTCTGGTATCCGTGTGGACGTGGCTCTGCAGAGATCTTCTAGTATTAAGTCGACTTTAGCCTTTTCATCAATCACCTGAACTTGAAGAGCATGTTAAAGTCATTGCCTTGGAGAGCATCCCCCCCCCTCGGGGCATCTCGGCGGCTAAGCTGAGGAGCTTAGCTGGCTGAGCCCAAGGTCGGCTCCTTTGCTGATAAGGGCTGGGGTGCAGACGGCAAAAGGCCAGGGTCTGCCTCTCCTCTCCCTCGGGAGCTGCTTTCCAGCTGTTTCCCACCGGTCCCACCTGGATAGCAGCTATGCCTGGGCTCATACCTCCGGCCGTCATCTTGGCCTGGACCCAGACCCACTGGCTCGGCCTCACAGCAGCCTGGTTGCCCAGCTGGGCGATCGCCGGGCTGTCTTCTGGTCCTGGTCGCTGTCTCGGGGTCCAATCCAGATCTTCACGTGCCACTCTGCATCCCGGCTCCCTGCTGCTGAGGCCACTGCCTCTGCCAGCCTTGCCACCACACTTGGCTCCCAGCTCTCCTTTCCTGGGGAGCAGCAAGCCCTTGCTGCACCCTGAGGCAGGTTTTTGGGACTCCCCTAAATCGACTAACAATCGGAAGATCTTCCCCATGTCTCCTCTCCATGGTCCAGTTCTGAAAGCAGCTTCACCCGAGCGATGGGCAGCCCTGAAAGCCAGAAGCTGACACAGCCCAAGACTCTGGGCTTTAGCCCCATGTTTCATTTCAACAAATCAAGATTTATTGAGTCACAGCACCAACCCTCCTGCTTGTCAATTGATCCCCCTGGGCGTTTGGCATCCGTTACCCCATTCCTGCCAAATTTGTGCGGTGCTGTCAGTTGTGCCGGGCATTAGGTTACGGTCAGCGAAGCTGGTCATGGAGGGAACAGCAGATCCATCGGGAGAACAGCCTAGGTTTGCTGCAGCGAGGGGGACCCATAACATCACAAAACCTCACAGGGAAGCTGGTTTCATGATTGATGTTATTCGCAAGGCAGAACAATTGCGATGCAAGGCAGAGACTTTTGTGCAATTTTGCTGCAGTTTATATTCTGCAGCGGGGATGGGCTCAGGCTTTGCAGTGGTTTGGGTTTTGATATCAGAATCCTGCAGGTCTCACTTAATCCCAATCAGACTGCTGTGGTAACACAGGGACCACGTGGCATGGAGGAATCCCTGCCAAAACATAGACCTCTACCCCCTCCCAGGTTCCACAAACCAGTAACACACTCATTTGCGGGCTATCCGGTACCCAGTCATTTATAGCTGGACTGGAAATAACAAAGTCCTCTCCATTTCACCCAATCCAGAAACATTTTGAGTGGCATGGAGAACCCCGTGCTGGTGAGTGGGTCGCAGGGAGCAGCACCAGCTGGGTAAAAAATGCACACCCGTGCAAGAGGCACCCGGCATCCAGTTTTAAGGGCTTCCCTCAGAGCAGCTTTTGCTTACTTCACAAATACAAAAGCCCCACGGGGGACAGAGCTCAGCAAGACGGGGACCTGAAGCGGGACTGAATCCTGTATCTCTTGTGGGGTATAAGGAGCTGCTTCTGACCGCTTCTGGAGACCAGAGCCAGGCTGGAAGTTGGTGGCTGTGCTGGGTAGGACAGGGCATGCCAGGAGGGTCAGACATACGTGACGCCCTGTTGCAGCCTCACCCTGCAACGGCCCTGAGCCTCCGAGCCCTGTGCTGGACTGGTAGCAGAGAGAAGCCAAGGCTGCAGGTGAGTTCTTTGAGCTGGAGAGAATTCCCAGCGGCTCTGAGCAAGGAGGAACCATAGCATGCCATCGGGCACAGCGGAGGAGCAGGCACCCTGAGCTGCAGGTAGCAGGAGCAACGGCAGAAGAAACTGGGATGTGGACCTCCTCTGGGAAAGGCTGGTGTTCTGTTTCCTCTGCCCTCACGGAGGAGGAGTTCAGAGGTAAGAGGTGGTGCAGAGAAAAGGCGACGGTGCTGAGCGCAGGCAGTCGGAGTTGGCAGAGCCAAAGGCGGAGGACAGGCTGCACCATGCCAGGTGGGAGACGCGTGGTTTGTTCCCAGTTGCCCGCACCTTATAAAATGATAGCCTGCTTCTGGACATATGGATCCAAGGACTTTCCCCCCTGACCCCAGTCGACCTTGGGAGCTGTGTGGCCCCAAGAGCTGTGCAAGAATTCCCAGCACCGGGAAGGATCCAGGGCTGTGTCGCGCATCAGACCTCACAACCCTGCGGCGGTCAGCGTACCTCGTCGGGGGGCTGGTCTGGCTCTCCACTTTAATCCATTCAGGCATTCTTCACCTCCTCTCTGTTGTGCTGAAGATGCTGAAATGTTGGGGTTTTTTGCCGTAGGGCTTGGAAAGACCTCCCCTTGCTAAGCAGCTGCCTGCTTGTGACTGGCTCCGACACTGCACTTGAACGCATCTCGATGCTGCCCCGTAGCCCCACACGGGGAGATATCTCAGGGAGGGATTTCTGCTTCTTGTACTGCATCTCTGGTTTTCTTTTTAATTTTGGCCAGGCAGAATCCCTCCTTGAAAATGAAACAGATGAAATAAGTATGACCTGGTTTTGCATAGAATTACAAAAAAAACATTTTTCTATGCCAAATCATAACTCAGACCAAGATTTCCGGGGCTTCAACAGACTTAAAAGGTTTATGAACCTCTGAGATTCATTTTGCTCTCCTTAATTAAATTCTGGGTACCTTGAGAAAGCCAAACGGAGGCTACAGGCGTGTTTACCTGGCATAACAAATGGCAGGGACTTTGCTAGGAAAAAGCTGGTGGGCTGGTATGTACTTTCAGTCCTCTGATTTCTCCCAGAGATAACAACTCACTAGGGCCGTGCAGGACTTTGCAGCTTGCACTAGCCTGAAGAAATATCTGGACAGACTTCTTAACTGGGGGAGGAGGGAGGCTGGCGCCTGAGTGAATCCTTTTATCCTCTGCAGAGGCTCCTGGAGCTCAGCCTTAGCTACTCTGGCAGGGCATTGCGTAGTTATCTGATTATAGCAAAATATATTCCCTGACTGCATCTGAAATGTTCTTTCGTCTTTAATTGTGTATGCTGGGAAGACTGAAAAAGCTTTTGCTTTCTCAGCCTCTTAAAATAATCTTTTATCTAATGCGTTTTGAAGTGTTTTTGTAAATACCTTATAGAGGGAATGGGCTCCAACCTATGTGATTTCAGCTTCACACTTATGAAGTAGAATCTTACATTAAAAATCAATGGTCAGACAGCAAGAGAAGGTCACTCCAAGACCATCGGGCTTGTACTGCAGGAGCACAAGGGCAGGTTTTGATGCTATCCCAAGCTAGCAGGCTCTGACATGTCCTCAGGGGCAACCTCAAGTAACGTGAAGTCCCAAGTAAGGCTGAGCAGAAGAGCCCTAAATTATTTTCAAATCAGTGAATGTACTCATCTGACTGTTTCTTAACGCCTGCTCAAGGGGGCTGCCCCTGCCCTCTCCCCACCTCCCTTTTCGCCTGCACACCACCTCCACAAGCTAGATCCTCAGCTCTTGTGAGGCCGGGTGATATTCCTTCTTGACTGTCGCTGCTCTGGTTTTAGAGAAGTCAAAGACTGCGTTGCTCAGTGCGGCGCAGTAGATGATGAGTAGAATTAAGCCTAGAACCAGGAGGCGGATTCTCCTCCCCTTCAAGCCAAGGGAGTCCACCGGAGCCGCTGGCATTGTGTTAATATAAAGGCAGATGGGAACAGAAGTGTTTGAGCGTTTGCCACTGAGCCCTAGAGTGTCTGCAGAGACATTTTTCAACAGCCTCTTCCAAATGTCCTAGTTTCAGTGCAGTAATGATGGGAACCCCAAGGTAGGTGAGGTGCCAGCGGCTGGTTTTGTCACGACTCCAGGCAAGCCTCAGAGCAGAGCTCCAGCCACCTCCTCCCCAACATCTTCTACCTTATGTTCATTAAATTCCCGGTGCGTTTCAGGCACGGCACTAATTGTTACCAGTTAATCAAGATTTTAAAGGGGCGTAGGGTCATTAAATCACATGTTGGTTGGCTATCAGTGAGATGCAGAGACTGTGAAGAGGCAAAGTGTTTTCCTCAGCATTGAAGAATTGGCTAGCGAGGTAAGAGAGGTGGTTCCTTCTGGACAATTTATTGTTGTGAAGTGAAATCTTTATACCTGCATCGTATTTTCTAGGCTTTAAATTGTTTCCCTTTTCTTCCCAAAAGATTAAAACTGTTCCAAATTGACCTGTTTCAGCTGTTGTTACAGGCACATACCAAGTTGCAGTATTTTAGATGTATTGCAGATTTGTTTGATTTCCCTGCAGCGCCTTCACTACCACACCACACCTAGGGGGTAAGTGTGTAAACTGGTTCACAGCTGTCAGTTTTGAGACAAGAAAGCAACTGTTGGAAAAAACAAGTTTCCTGCTCCCCTCCCACCCAAATTTGGTATGTCATCTATGAAATCAAACTGCTGCCACATCCAGAGTGAAAAATACCCAGCCAGAGATGGGGGAAAGGCATGAAGTCTGACGTCTCGCATTCAGGGTGAAAATTGAGAACTTTATTTATTTGGAAAATGGAGTAAAATGGAGAAGCTCTGACTGAGGCAGGCCTTTTTGTCCCCTAGGAGGTCCTGTGATATCAGACTTTAAGGTCACGGCATTTTGCAAACAAGCAATGCAGCCTTTCACCCACTCACCAGCAAAGTCGCCACGGTCTCCAAAGGGAGCGGGGAAGGATTCAGGCTCTCAGACTTTAAGCTGGTGCTGAGTGACACCATTAGGATTCATTTCATCACTGCAGGAGGCCTTGGAGAAAGCACTTGAAAAAATTTCCTAAATTGTCATCGCATTTCTGGTGCAATAAATGAATTTTGAAAGAATATGGATGTTAGTGCTTACTGCCCACGTGGATCTTCTGAGAGGATCACAGCATGGCTTAAATTTGCCTTGTTTGTGTATGAAGCCTTTCTTTTTACCCCCTTACATCCTGAGCTATTAAATTTTAAATTATTACGCAGGCCACAGAGCCTTGCTCAGGAACTCCCTGGGCTGGAAGGAGAAAGCATTGCCATGACCCAAGCACCTCTCAGGAAATCCTCCTTGTTGAGCAAGAGGGCTGGTGAATACCTGCTTTCCTGGACGTGGTGGGAGCAGGCTCTGCTTTGCCGTTGGAGACTTCCCTCTTGCTTCTGCCTCTGGCTGGGTTTGCTAGCAGAATTCAACACCTTCCAGCATCAGGGGGTTATTTTTGTCTCCCAGCTGGCTCTGGGCTGCCCAGTGCTGTGGAGCACTAAGATGTTCATCCACAATGGCACTGCTTCTAATTTTCCCTTTCTATAGAGAGAACCAAATCAGAGGGAGTTTGATAATCCCCTCTAATTATTTTTTTCACTTCAGAAGGGGGAGGTTTAAGTGTACCAGTGAGGACGAGAACTGCTAGAAGCTACAGCCCTCCTCCTCCATAAGGAAACGGTGGCCATGGTCCTGCCGGTGGAGCTGGAGCAGGGTTAGGGCTTGATAGTGCTTCTTATACCGCAGTTAATCTTATTAAACTTGTCATCCTTCCTCTGCCAGTTGAAAGGGAAAATTTTTATTGGTGGAGTCACAGGTCAAAAAAAACCCCAAACAATATTGAGCGAGCTGCTGAGTTTTCCTGTTAGAAATGAGTTTTGAGGAACTCGGCCAGTTGCAACTCACAGGCAGCCGTTGTTGGTGACATGGGACATTAACCCACATCTCTAATTCCAGGGAGGGGGGAATACTGGGCCTGCCGATATCAATGGTGAACTTGCTATTTATTTTAATGGGAGCAAACTCAGGTTTGGGTCAAGCTATCTTATGTGTGTGTGTGATTAGGGAAGGGGAAGAGAAAGGGAAACAGGGCTATGGCTGCATTCTCCACTTCTGGTTTTTTACAAGCAGTTGGTGGTTAATAAACACGCAGAAGCCAACGCCGCCTTCTGCTTGTGGGAAACCAGCCTCTGCATCAGGGCCTGCCTCACTCTTGGGTATCTGCGGCCGGTTGTTGGGCAGGGATTGCTGCCATCCTGTGGAAAACCAGGAGGGACGGCTGTGGGGTCACAGGGCAGCCCCATGGTGGTGGTAGGACGGGCCCCCACGGTGGCAGGGCTGGGGATCACCTTGCATGGTTTTGGGTCAGGGCCATCGGGTGTCGTCCTGGCCAGCTCCAGGACTTTTAAGAGCCAGTTTGTATTGCACTGGTCCTTGTGCCTGCAACAGCTGGAGTGGGAAATGTGTCTGTGCTGCGTAAAACAGCCGGAGGCGAGAGCCGCTGGGGTGAGCTGTCATCCTCTGCTGCTTATTCAGTGCTCAGATCCAACAGGGACTGCTCACCTGGATGTGCGGTGGATGGATATTTCTTTTCAAGGGTGCTCTCCATACTGAAATCACAGCCTCAGCCTCGGTTTTAATTCCATTTTTATTCTGTAAAAGTTTCATATTTTGCTAAGAGATAGTATAAAAAAAAATATTCAACCAAACAGTGTGATTGGAGTAAAGCTATATGCAGACAGCTAAAAAGATGGCTAGAGAGCAGGAAAAGCAGGACGTCTAATCACTGAATAACAGTTATAAACAGCAATAAAATTAATATCTATATTAAACTAGCAGTGCAAAGATACAAACTGGAAGCAGCTTTACATTAAAAATACAGCTTTTTAAATACAGAAATAGCACCAATTTACAAAAGACAATCAGAAATGTAAACGTGGCAGGTAGATTCAAGTATAAGTTATACACTCACCCTCCTCAGCAATGGTCTTGGGACAGAAAGGTTTCACAAACCCTGCAGAACATCCCGGGTACGCACTTCACCTCAGTGCAAATACAAATTCTGCTTTTCCAAAGCTACTTTGCTGATGAGTTGTTCCTAGTTTATTTTAGTTCTTAGCTTTCAGTGAAGGCAAAGATAGGAAAGGTAAACTCATTCCCTCCTGACAACCAACCCTTCCTCCTCACTGGTCTAGTTCAGCAGCTCAGGTACTGCAAGTAGCATTGATCCCTTTGCCGCCCAACTGCTTCGGTGGTCCCACTCCTATTTTAGTGGGAAGTTTGCATTGACAAAAACAAGACAGCATATCAACCCCCTTCTTCTCCCAGGCCCAAATCCGCTTTTGCAACCGTGACCCATCGAACTGCTTTGATCCTGAGGGAGTCGATCCTCATTTCTAGACCTGCTGTATGGAAACTCAAAAGTGGAAGCAGAAATGGGAAACTGAAGATCCATTTTCACTCCCTGCATTTTCAAGTATAGTTAGGTTAGTTATGGCACAGAATAACATTACTGACAAAGCAAGGCAATTTTTGTGATGATGCTTCAACTGGAGCAAAGAGCCAATACCAGCTCTGATCCTCCTGTCTGCTCCCAGCTGCCATTTCACTAAAAGGCTGCACTGTACTAGAGGGGAAAAGACAAGATTTGGAGAATCAACATCAACCACGTCATCCTGAACCCTAGCAGCCTGTTTCCAACCCCAACAGCAACAAATGCACACTAGTGGAAGTGCAGGGGCAGCACCATGCCAATTACACATTGCTTTTCAAAGTGAAATTAATTTAAGTGGGCTTATAAGAAGAAATAATTCAGAAGCAAAAACTGTAAACTTTCACAACTGTAGTGTAATTTAAAAAAAACAAACAACACCTTAAAATTTAGCAGTCTGAAGATTTCTCTTTACCACCCATGAAATTTCCTATGATAATTCTACTATAGATTTTCTTTCAACAAGGGCTAACCAGCCCTCCTTATAAGGCTGTTATTGGTCTATTCTAAGATAAGGCCACATTACTCAAACTCCCAGCTTCACTAAAATTCTTTCTTAAACTCCATTTCCATAATACATTTCATTATAAAAATAAAAAACCTCATCAAATCCCCAACCCCCAAAGTCCTAGCTTCCCTCAACCAATGAAGTAGCACATCCGACAGTGTATCTACCCTTGGAAAACCAGTACCAGTACCAATGAGAAGAGCTGATAATGCTGGCCTTATGTTTACTAGAAGTCCAGAGTAACATGATGTCACCAGCAACACTTTCTGTCTTTTAAACAGGAAATGGCATGAATTTAATTGCAGATTGCTACACCAGTGAAAACATACCCAAGCATAAGAGCATTAACTCTTAAAATTATGTCCTGTGTTATTAATAGCACCATGCATTATTTGAGAACTCTGAATGTTAACCGTTAGACTTTTCTTCTTCTTTATCTTCTCTTAAGGAATACAGATTATTTTTTTTCCCACTTCCAATATTCACGGCTCCTGCTCTTTTCAGCTTCTTTTTTATGGTTTAGATAGATAACATGCCAAAAGATAAGATCTCCCTTGTCTTCCAAGTATGCTCAAATGCGCTATTAACTAGTTATGAAATTCTTGCAAGTGAAGAGTTAGGCACTTAAGTACATACCCCTTAAGTAGACTTAAGTAAACCACTAAATAGGCACTTAAGTAGACTCAGGTAAGACTGAATCTAATCCTGTGGTTAATGACTTACTAGTATTCCTTGGTCACAAAGACTAGACTATATATTTAAATGGGAGATGAAGTCTTAGCACAGACCTCTCAGTGGCTTATCACTCTCAAATTACTTTGTCAAACTTATTTAAGGAATCAGGTTTTGTATTCTTTACATCTAACTTGTACATTTTGCTCAGAGGGAAAGAAAAAAACAACCAACCAAGGAATAAGTAGTTCATTAACACAATTATAAAAATGTTAACATTCACAGTTATTTTGGTCTTAATATTTTTCACATGTATACATTCAATCATACTGTGTTATTATTAGGTTTTTCTAATAACAAGTGCTGGGCAAATTGTACAACCACCAACTGACATTCAAGTAATCCTACCCTGAGAAAATCTGTTATTCTGAAGCTGCAAAAAAACTTTTTTTGCACTAAAACCCACTCCGATGTACAAAATAAATAGCAATAGCAAAAGGCTGCACTGCAGAGGCAGGATTTGACAGATTGGAACAAAGGAAGCAGTTGCTCTCACAACTGGAAAAGTTTATAATTTTCACCACAGATTTACTCAGGGTAAGTAGAGTACATGCAAAAAAAATGCTTACCCCAGATAAGTGCTAGACATCTCACTTAAAACCATGAAAAAAGAACCCCTGGGGACTCCAAGAAAATCTGTTTGCATCTCCTCACAGCAATAAAGAGAGTTTTCCAAATTAAAACCACAAATACAATTTGATACCCAAAAGGCTGTGTGAAGGACAGCATCTGAATTCAAATCAGTACTGAAGGAACAATTCAGTAAAAGGTTTTCAGTATCAAGGATGATTTGTGAAGAATGTGGTTAACAGAACCAGTGGGTAAATAGATAGCGGGGAAGCATGCCAAAAGGGATGACATTCTGATGTACTCCTCTTGTCATGTAAGAGATTGTTCTCTTGTAATTGATACAGGGGCCTAAGACAATCTGCCCACCCTTTGCAATGAGTGGAGTTAGTCAGGGCTGGTACTAGAGATTTCGAGTCTCCTCTGCACAGAGCTGGCATTTCTGGTCTGGTTGCCTTCATTTTTCTTCCATGCAACAGGGTCTCCAAGACTTCCAGGAGTTTTGAAAAATGCCTCATGATGTGCAGGACGAATGCTCTTGGGAGTGAGGGGAGTTGACGAAGGCTATTTGTGAAACAAAACCAAAGTGATTCAGGAGGGTGTTCTCAAAGTCTACATGCAAGCATGCAAACAGAAGACAGCTTGTAGACACTAAGCCCTGTACCCTGCCACTATCGGGAACCACATCACACATCCTTGCAGAAGCTCCACATGAAAAGCTACAGGCTTTGCCTCTTTCTGTTCTGGAGCTGTCTGCCAGTACATCATTGCTGGAAGCTGAAGGCCTCTATCTCATTTCCAACTTAAATGTATTCATGACTAGTTCACACTCATTCATTCTTATGCCAATCTTGTCCTTTAGCTTAAATGTCTCTTTCCCTTCCTCGGTGTTTTACTTGCTTTCTTTATTTGTTAGCATCAAAACAGATCTAAAATTAGTCTCCTAAGCCCTGGCCACTTCTGTTGTGAGTGTCACTGTACCGTAACCTCTAATGTTAGTATCCGTAATAAGATTGGCTGCCAACCAGTCTCTATTGCAGACTTTTTCTAAAGCTCGAACAAGAGAAATATAAAGTAACATTCATAAAGCTTCCAAAAGTTCAATCTATTAGTCACTGCATTAGACAATAGAAAAACAAATCACAGACTTAAGAATATAAGCTAAAGCAGTGCCAAACTATCATTGTTAATAGTTGTAAAGCCCCAGGTAACGCAGTGTGACACGCCTGTTTCATGTCACTCATTGTACTTCAAAAAAATGAGTCCTTCACTTCTAAATTTCTCTTTTTCTCTAACTCACAAATTCTGTTTCTATGGTAGATTTTTTAAAAATAATCTTTATAAAGAAGACCAACAAAACCCACAAGAATTGTTTTCCCCCAGTTCTGATGCTGAACAGAGATCAGAATGGGGTGAGGAAGTAACCCAGGACACTACAACCTAAGAACTGTTGCAGCCACTTGACTCCTGAATTATGACAATCCATCCTCCTGTCCACCTAATGTGTTTTTGTAGCCATTGCATAACCCACTTACAATGATAGCGTCAAATGGGAAAAAATATTGACTCGGATTTCTAGGGAAAAAACCCTGTAACTCATTTTTTTCTCTATTCCTATAAGATTTTTAAAGATTAAGTTTTTAATGATTTTTAAAATTCTTGTAAGATTTTTAAAACTCACCACTTCACCATTCAGGGCTGGATGTGCTATGCTGGGCTATATCTTTAACACTGTCCCAAGCCCCACCACTACTACAGATGGACATGGAAACTAAGTGGAAGACACCAGCTCCCAGGGTGCCAGCTTACCACTCTGACACACCAGCACTAGCCTGCAGCACAAGCTGCCTTCAGGCCCAGTGACCTGGCACCGCTGTTTCATCGTCACTCAACCAGCTTTGACTCTTACCTGCTGGAGCTTCAGAAGGGTCACTGGATGCCCCATACACACGGGGGAGTCCAGTTTAACAGCACCACAAGACCTTGCAAGCACAGGACTCAGGTGCAGAGTGGGGTGAGCTGGTTGCTGGGGATCCACCAAAGGCACGGGTGAGACCTTGGGGGTAACCACGGCCGTGGTGCCTATGAAAACAGGCGTTGTTGATGCCAAGCCAGACATACTGAAATTCATGGAGGTGGCAGCTGAGAAGGAGCCATCGGGAACTGGGGAAAGAGGACCGGTGATTGTGGGAGAACAGACGAGAGGGAAGGAAGCCAAGGCTGCTGACGGCACCACAACACATGGGACGCTCAGAGAAGGTAACTGGCTCGCAGCCAGGCTGATAGCACCAGGGGCTTGGTTTGCAGAGAGCAAGAAATTAAAACTGCTTAATCCTAAACCAAAGAGAAAAAAAGCAAGGCATTAATACAGTTGACAAATTGGAATTAAGCTATTATAACTTTGTCTAGAACAGGAAAGAGAGATGACACCAAAGAAATAGACAGGCTGCCCAGGAAGAAAACTGTGACAAAAAGAAGAAAACTGTCACAAACCCGTGACTCTTCTGTCAAGCTCCCTTTCCTTACCTTCCTCCATCTCCCCCCCTACTGCCTGTTCACTATATCTGCAACCATTTACTTTGTTCATATCAAGCACCAAACACACACCTTGCTGTTTTCTGCTTCTAACTTCAGTTACAAGCAACATCTTGACTAAACAATTCTTTCACTAACAGGAATCACATCCTCCGTTATATGACAACATATGCATTGCTTTTAATAAGAAAAAAAAAAAATTTTAAAAAAGGAAAACACCCACAAAGATATACCCCAAAGGCACTAATTTTCCTGAAAGTGGCTGAAATACTGTTTTGAAACAGAAGCTGCTCCAGTTCCCAGTTTGTCTGACCTTGCAGTACAACAGGTTCAACATTTTCAAACTGAGTGTCTCCATCCTATAAGTGAAATCCCATAGGCCTCACTCTGTGCCACAAGTGAATCAAATACTAAAGCAGTAGTCGTGGAAATCTGCCACATGTATCCTGTTCCCACAAAACACTCTTCCACTCCACACAAACACAGGCATGGAAAACAGCGGACATGAAATCCTCTTGTAGTATTTTCAGCTACTTCTTCCCCATCCCTATCGTGTAATACGAACAGGCCTGGCTACACTCCCAGTGCCTCAGTTTTTCTGGGGCTATCCTGATGATGCATGTGACAAGACAGTACAAAGTTCATAGATGACTAAATTCACCCATTCAGGGGGATGCTGTTGCGGTATTCTGGCTGCCTTACTGCCAAACCTAGACTTCCAGCTCCTTCAAGTTTTGAATGCTGGATAGGTGTCTTTTTTGCTGCACATAATTCAAGCATGCAAGCACCACATTGTTCATCTCTATTAATGTTTGAGTACCTCAGAAAAATGCCTGTATTTTCACGGAAGCAACAGTTCATCTGGAGTCAAGAGAGTTCAGAGCTATTAAACTACTACAGAGAACTGCTGACAGTTTTTGTGCCAAATATAGACTTATTCACCTATCTGTAGGTCTCCCTATTTGAACAGATCAGTGAACTGATGCTGAAGTTTGAGTGCCTCTAGATCTCATGGCTCTCCTTACCAGCAGTAGGCTGAACAAAAAGATACTGTGGTAGGAAAGGTTGATTGGCATTTTCTTTAGAGATGTGCTCTTTTCCTGGAGAGGGCTCATCAGGGTCTTTATTCTGAGACCATTTCTCTTGCTCCTGAGAATCTAAAGGCTTAGTAGACTCCTTGTGTGCAGCCTCTGGAACAGCAGGACTTGCGTGGTCAAGATGAAAAGCTTCTAGATGTTCAGCAGATGTACAGCCACTTCCTGGGGTAGATTCTGCCTTGGGTGACTCAAAAGGCTTCTAAGCAAAAACAAAAAGAGGAAATGATGAGTCCAAACTGAAATGACACAGTACGATGTCTCTCATGCAGTTTCCTCAGCTACAGAGTAAAATGTGCATCTATGCAAAAGGGCAGCACGAAACTCATTAGCAAGTCACCAAGTTAAAAATTTTATTTGAGGTTTGAAGAACAATATTAGCGATGCCTAAGCCCTGTGCTGTAGTTCACTTTCAGTACTTGGAGACACTAGATAAGAAATACCTGAGTTTGGGGATTCATTTCTCTTTATTGATAAGGAAAACCACCTGACAGGACCTTGAGCCTGACCCCCATTTTCGGTAGTTAAAAAAACCTGTGCTATAGATGCACTTTACCTTCACCACCCTCTCCTCTCTCACCAGCCTGCTGTGGGCAACACTGGGCATGAGAGGGAGGGACTCAAGCTGGAGAGTAGGGGGGAAGTACAAATCACATTTTCTGTAGCTTGGTGGAGTAAGCAATGCTGCTGCTGTCAGGAAAAGCCCAAGCTAACAGGGGAAGATGAGGAGTAATGGTCACATTGATTTCTTCCCCTCTGGCAGGCTGTTTTGTTGAAGGCAATGATGAGGACACTGATTACAAAGAACAGCTGACCATCACTTCACTATGCAAAGCAATCGCAGTCCATTTTCCCCTGGTAATGTGAAAACATCTCCCAGTTAATGCCTATACTTCCTGGCACAGCACCCTTACAATTTTATTAATATGTGAGAGGCAGCATTGTATCTGTACCTGTAACAGGAGTGGTGTAGTGAATTTTTTGCTTCTGAAAACACTATCTTGGGTAAAAGTCTTTCCTCCCTAACAGGAAGCCTAAGTGATAATGAAATTCACTTCTTTACCTTGGGTACTACAAGTGAGAGGGGCACATCACTCTGTTCCATGGTCTGCTTTTTAGCAGCTGGCTCTTCATCATCTACAGGTGCAGAGGGCGGCGCACACTTGTGGGAGCTGCGTTTCTGGCAGGCAGCTGGAGGTACAGCGGTCTGAGCTTCTGCACTCCTGTTTCCCACGTCTCCTGCAGTGGGCAGGGTCTCCCTCAAGTTATTTTCCTGAAGACCGCCACACAACATAAAAAGGGATGAAGATGGGAAGCACAAGAAGGGTTGGTTGGGGAGCAGGGTAGGTTTTCCATTTTCTGTTTTGGAGGCTGCTGGTGTGCAAGGATGTAGAGCTTGGCTGTTGATCCCATTTGGCAGCGACAGGTTTGGCACATCTGCCTGAACCACAGGGAAAACTGCCTGAGGCAAAGGGTTAACACAAAAATCAGAGTCCCCCGGAACTGGAAGAAGGGAGAGAGGTGAGGTTATGCTTGGCTTCCTTGCTGAATTGAATATAATTTCTGTGGCACAAGCTTTATTCCTGAAAAAAAAAAAAAAAGTAATGAAAAGAGGAAAAACATTTAGTCCAAAACCCCTATTTTATGCTTAAAAGCAAACAGGTACATTGTTGCACATAAATGTGGAAAAATTCTACCCCCCCAAACCACTACTTCTACACAGTTTACAAGGAGGATCACCTTTTATTATTTCTAATTGCACAGAAACAGACTTATCAGGTTTTTGGCAGAACAATAATGCTTTCAGTTGCACTTGACTAGAGTCAATCATTCACAAATGAATTCAAACTAGCATGGGTGTAGAGAAGACTCACTGATACAACAGAGAGGCTTTTCCATGGAATCATGATTTAAAGGACAACAGTGGTACAAGTACAGGTGGGTACAAATTGGCCATGAAAAAAAAAAAAAGCAAGCCACGCTGAGACCTATCAGCATTAAAATAGTAATAATGAGACTCTGCAGCAATTTTCTATCTCAGTCTCATCAATGGAATCTAGCCTTGAACTAAACATGACAAGCACGAAGCTGGAACTGGACAGAGTTAAGACCAACCTACCTACTATCTTCCTCTATTTTCTGCCTGCAGACAGCTGCTAGATTTATCATTTTGGAGCAATATTCATCTGAATTCACAATACAGGCTGAAAGAACAAAGGAGCATTCAATTAATAACAGGTAGGTTTACCAAGCGTATTTTGATACTGGCCATATAAAATAATTGGTATAATTTTTCTATCCTGGCACATTTTTATAACATCCACTAATCACCTAGAGCCAGAATCTGCAAGACACTCAGAACTCTCAGTCCCACTGGAGAGGTGCTCCAAATCATCATTTCCTATGAGAGGGAACTGTGCAAAGCCCTGTAATTGCTTTATCTTTTTTAACAGCTATCCATTAGATTGTTACAGTAAATTCCACTATATTAGGAACCATAAAATAAAGCAAGCTTTTGTGGCTAAAGAATCTTTCTTTTATCTATACCAAATTTGCACAGAAGAAACTGTAGTATAGTTGCAGTTAGTGGAGAACAGAAACATTTACCAGAAAACAAACTGCAGGTTCAAGGCAGTATGACCCAGATTCATCTCATCTAAATTTAGGTGCTTGACTGGAGGCCAAAGCACATGACAAAACAGAAGTGTCATACTTCCCGTGACTTCTCAGAAGTCTCATGTCTCCCACATGGACAGTAGAAATATCGGCACCTCCCAAGGGTAATTCACATATTTAATTAGGCTGATTCACCCTACTATCAAGTGCCTTAAATTAGTGGGCCCACAATTGGGCAGATCTAGCAGGATACAAAAGAACGTGCTTCATTAGTAGTTACCTTGCCTCTCTTGATGTGGGCTGTTGGGCTCAGAACTGACTTTCCTTCTGGTCCCTTCACAAGGCTGTGCACCGTTAAATGAAGCGTGACGTGTAAATCTTTGTTTTCCAGTAGCACAGATCTGATACGGCGCACAGGCTCCTCTCTGTGTCCCTGGCAGAGGATCAGATGTTGGGCTATGCCCTCTCGGCTCATCTGTAAGAACATAATTTTGTACAACAGTCCTTCAGGGAACACAGCTCATCATTTAGGCTTCTGCCATGTTACTGAACTTGGCCATGAGAGGAGGTAACCTCTATATCATCTCACACCCCACAACACTGAAGCAGACCTAAGCTCAGTAAGCAGCGGTAGACAAGATAAGGGCTTCCCTCCTTTCCATTCCATGGCAGCTGCAGCAGCAGCTGCACTCTAGTGTGCGTAGCCAGGAGAAAAGGTACTAAGATGGCATTAATACTATCCTTCACTTCTACTTGGTCCTGGCACTGGCTTGACCCAAATATATTACCAAAGGGCTTCCTTTTGCTCTGGCTTCTAGCCCAGAATCAGCAGCTTACAGAGATGCTTTGGCCTACCGCCTCCTTCTTTGCAGACAAACCTTTTGTGTGAGAGGACACATGCAAGAAACAGCCCTGCTCTACCTTGGTAAGTCCACTTACAAAAAAAATAATTCACTGTCTGATTATGACAGAATTACTGTGATTTTGCAACCCAGAAAAGCTGTGGACCCAGATTTGAAGATGTAGGCATTATCTGCCGTTGTTCTATAATTCATATAGTTATTCATATGGTTATGTAAGTCGGTGTAAAAATATCAGCAAGACACAGTATCTTTCAACATCTGTCCACAGCTCCAGTCCTTGAACGTAAAGTCTAACAAGGGCAAATGTGGAGCTGGCCAGCAGTTATTAATCACAGGGCGGACAATGAATGCTAAGCCATTCTTTACACACAGAAAACAACCTTTAACCACTTGGTAAGTGACTGTCAAACCAAAAAGAAAAGAGATGCAAGCTACACAACTTACCGGTCTTTCCAGGGAACTCCACAGGCCCAATCCACTTGAAGGCTGGTTTGCGTCCTCGTTCCTCTGTGACATGAACTTTCTTGATCAAGCCTAGGCTGGTGAGAACATTGGCGATATCATACAGTCTTCGTACCTTTGCTAACAAGAAAGGGCAGAAATAGTCAAGACAGTCATGTTTACAATGCACACAGTACATATTTACACAGTAATTTCATTCCAGGATATCACCACAGCTTTCATAGATGAGGTGGGTAAAATCAAATTAGGATGGACTTAAGCCACCTCCTGTGAAGCCTGCCATGCCAGCTCCCATCTGCTTGTCACTGCTTCTTTGTATCTTAGGTTCTTACCCATCTTAGCTGCTCAGCTTCAAGCTCCCTTACCTAATTTTGATGGAAAAGGGTTAGGGAGTGATTACATCATGAGCTTGCCCAGAAAGGGCAGCTACCTCCACATGAGGTAAAGACAAGCACATGGGGGCAAGAGGCACATGAGTGCACAGCTGATCACAAGAGGACCCATACTTATCATCTAAAAATGTAACAGTCTCAGAAAAATCTCTGTGACTCCGGCAAATGATATGCTTGAGCTGAATATGATACCCACAGATTGTCTAGCTAAACTCCTTACATCCCTCCTGGTATTTGGCAGAGAATTTTAAGACTGAAGTGCAAGTACTTTATTTTAAAAGTACTTTAAAGACTTAAAATAAAAGTCTTTATTTTAGAAGAATTATTTACTAATGCTGAGTTTTTCCATGTTGTCCAAGGGATCAAAGTAATAATCCACGCTAACTGAAAAGCAAACTGTGCCATCCAGCTGTGAAAGATTTCTGGTGTAAAAAGGAGAAGTAACACATTTCTGCAAAGAAGAAAATGAATTCCATTAAATTAAACAACATGTTTCATTTCAGTAAGTTTTGAAATGTCATTCAGAATGGTACAGGAAACAGGGTTAAAGTAGGAAAAAAATTCAAAAAAAAAAAAAAAAAAAAAGATTTTTCTTCATTCTGAATCTAAAACTTGGAGATAATAGTCAAACTGACTCTTCCCCACCCTAAGCTCTGTTTTCACAAACTGGCATTTACAATTAAAAAAAAGAAAAACCAAACCGTATTTCAGCAAAAGATTCCTGACCTGCTCCTGCTGTTACCTACTGGTGTCAGTCCAAACATGCCCGTTTTCTTTACTCACTGACTGATTGATTTGCTTTCCAATAGCCAGCTTACTTTTAAATTTGCTGTGATCCACTGTATCCTGGGTCTCTTCTATCAGTATCTTTGCTGCGATGTCCAGAGTGACTATCTTGGTCTTGGAGACAAGGAACAGCATGACAAACTTTTGGCTCATAATCCGCAACGACTTGTCCTTTCTGCTGTTTGCAGATGCTGTGTTACAAATAATACCCAAGCCTCTTAGCATATGTCATCCACCACAGCCAGAAAACTAGCAAGTAGGTTTCTCACACGCAAAAGGGGTAAAGTATTTCCTTGTCAGGAAGCACAAATCTTTTGAAAGGCAGCAAATAACTGAGTAATGCAAAGAGAAGTCTCTCTTCAAAAGGCAATAAAAATTAAAGCTTGGAGAAATAGCTCTTAGAAAGTCAGATTCCAAAGCTGATTCTACGTTACATTACACAGTTTTGTGCCACTATAATTTTGTGACTCCAAAGGACTTTGTAACTTAAAACACTGTATTACATGGGCAGCATGCAAAGACTAGACAAATGGAAGATGGCGCCTTCTGTCAGGATAAAGCATTTACTGTCAGATACAGGTGAGAAATGAAGAACTGAAGTGTCTGGCATAAGTTCCTGCCAGTCTGTAGGACAGAGGGAAAAATCCATCCTGAGAACTATGCTAGGGACAGGATAGAAGGAAGGATTCTGTCAACTCCGTGGTAAATTCAGCAGCTTTTTGAAAAGAATTATTTTTTATTATTTAATTTAAAAGCAAAGCAAGGGGAAAAGTCACATAGTAAACTGGAGAAAGAGACCTGTGTCTGTGTATCACATCACACACATCAGTAATCTTACCAGAGGTGCAATCTGGTTCTGAAAAGTCCAGTAATGGTCTGTCTTGAGAATCTGGAATAGTTTCCTTTTTCCGTTCTCCAAATTTGTACTCCAAGTCCAGCTCCTTGTGCTGGAAGAAGGTCATTAGCTCTCCATACTGCAGCTCTCCTGCTTCCTGAAGTGTTTTCAGAGTTTGACTGAGGTTGTGCCGGCCATGCCAACAGTACTGGTTCTTGGCCACACGGCTAACCAAGTGCAATGACTCCAAGACGTTCACTATATCGTAAATTCGTCTCCGCTCAACTCCTGTTTTAAGAGGGGGAAATAAGAAAGACATAGATGCTCCTCTAGTTTTAATGTGCTCTTCAGCAGAAGCAGAACAGAGAACAGGCTAGGCTGTTCTCTAATACTGAGTGTTCACAACGCATTTTTCACTGTTCATCTGGACACATTACATTAGATCCATCCAAATTTTCACAATTAAGAACTGACTTATGTATGGCCAGCCCCATCATGTGATAATCTTTGTCTGTTTTCTTAACTGCCAGCCCAGCCATAGCTTCAGCTTAAAGCATCTACACTGTGTTTAGAAGAACTGATTGCAGTCTGCCAAGCCCCACTCACTCAGACCTACCCAGACTGCCCTGAGGTTTTAAAAGCACTTTGGCCCTTCTTGTCAGAGGGCTTCAGAGCTCAGACACATACCTGTACACAAGCTCGTGTGTAACAGAGGGCCGAAAAGGGTCTGAGCCTGGCACTGACACAGGGTAGACACAAAAGCCCACTCACACGGGAACCAGTGGGAGCATGGTCCTCCACCTGCATTTCCCATGGCACAATTACTTGCTAAGCAGGTACCAAGCAAAGGAGCATCAAAGGATTCACAAGGTGCAAAGCAGTGGAGAATGAGACCCACTGTTCCCAAATGCAGCAGAAGCGAGTCCTTTTTGCTGGCTGGGTCTGCACCAACAGGAAATCTATGAAATATGTCCAGCTTGGGTTCAGCCTGACTGACATGAGCAAGGTTGGGGACTGAATATGAACAGGCTGGTGGCTCTGCTCACTGTCCCAAGTGCTCATGTCCAGCACTGTTTGAAGCATGGCTGTTATATGTAACACAGTGCACTATACACTGATGAGATCATCTGCACCAAAAATCCCATAACAGTTAACATCAGCTGAGCAGAACAAGTGCTAGCCAAGGGGAAAGGTTTTGAAAGACTTCCCTGTGGAAGGCAAGGCCTTGATGCATCTGTTTACCCATCTGGAGAATATGGATAATACCTACCAGCCTCAAACGGATATTGGGATAAACAATTAACGAGTATTTCCAAGCGTGTAGAGATCTTCGAGTGAAACATACACCAGAAAAACAAGAGTGCTACACATATCCTGGTGTCTGTCAGGCACCAGCAGCATAGCCCCCTTTGTGGTCTTTCCATAGGTCTTCAGTGAACAAAGCAATATACATTAGTAGCAGAAGCTGTACTGCAACCGTCATTAGTTACACAGAGAGCAGCAATATCATCAGTGAAAAATTTAGTGGTCCCTGAAGCAACTGGATAGAGGCAAGCAAGGAAGTGAAAACCAAAGAGACAAGAACAAATGCACCCCCTTCTGGGAGGTAAAATCCCCAACAGTAAGTTTTAAAAGAAAGTTTCTAGTATTTAGGACAGCAAGGTAACGCCACTCCCAACACAGAATAAAGCTCTACTCATGTTCAGCTGTACAGGGTTGGAGCACAAGCATCACATGCAAACACAGAAAGGAGTAACTGCAAAATCTAAAAGAACAATTTGTTTAAAAAGTAATTTATTTAACTATTTACTTCATCTGAATTGTCTCCTATTTCCACTTCCCATTATCAAAGCAAATAAATGAATATTTCAAGGACTTTCTTACCAGAGTCACAGAGGACATCACTCTTCTGTTCTCTTTCTTTCGAAAACAGACACATTTCATTTTTGCTACCTCTTTTCTGTAAAATACCTGAGTTCTAAAAGTAGATACAATATTTATTTAGTTTAAGTCTAATTTTGTAAAGCCCTTCCTAGCTAAGAGACAACCTCTCCAAGGACCTGGATCTTTTTGTTATTGGTGTGACCTCGCTGAGTCCTCTCTCACAAGTTTTAATACTTCTCTCAGATTTTTCATTAATCTTTTAGCTAAGACCTAACCTAACAGCAGACCCAGCAAATAGCCTACTCAATACCTTCTTGCCACCTCAATATAACGCATTTTCTCATTCTACTCTTGCAGGTCTCCTGGTAACCTCCCCTCGCAAGACAATATTTAAAGCTAATATAACCTTGATGAACCATGAGATCTTGGAAGATATAATGTCAGGCACATTACTGAAGTCAGGCAGTGAACCCAACTGATTTCCTACACCTACTAGTTTGCAATTGTTTCCCCAGACATTCCATTTTGACAAAATTTGTTGTTTGTAAGTCCTCCTTCAGAGGGTTTGTAACTCATAACTCCTTCAGCGTTCAGCAAATTGAAAATTTAAGAAAGCAACAGAGTTGATAAACAGACAGATCTGTCTAGTAAAAAGTCAGAAAGTAGATTTCAAAATGGTAGCACTATCAAGCAGTAAAGACACTTAGGAATATTAGGCATTTCCAACTCTTGATTAGTATGATCAGAAGAACATCCAGACCCAGGGAAAGGCAGACCGCGAATGTATTCTGTAAGAAGGATGATCTTTTGAAGGCCCTCCTGTTGGGTTACTACAGGTGATCAGTTACCCCATTTTTGCAGGTATACATACCAAGAATTGAAGCCACTTCATCCAAAGAAATAGTAGTTTTTTCAGTTGACAATGGATAACTTGGATAGCGAGCTAGAAACTTTTGGCACAAGAGTCCTAAGCTTTTCTGTTTTCTGCTGGGCCTCTGCTTCTCAAATTCATCAACCGTGCAGTCATCTACCATATCATACTGTTAAAAAATAAATGTTAACCCTTTAGTGCAGAGGTTTAGAAGCAAGGCATAGCCAAGTGAGGCATATGTCAAATGTTAGCAATATTTAAGCTCAGACTTTCTAATGAGGAAAAAAAAACATGGACTCCTTGCAAGCACCAGAGTACTTGGGTGACACACTTTTGCTTGCAAGCTCTTTTTAGTTAACCACACAGAAAAACTCTTATCTGCGAGATCATACAATAATGGTTATGCATAAGGAAACAAAACAGTAAGACCAACCACCCAAGACTAGCAGATGGTAAGATCCTACTTGGCAGAAATACTTCTTTTTGAAAGGAGACGGAATATTCCCTCAAACACCTCTGGATCTAATAAACCAGAAGATATACAAGCCATCAAAGAGTTCCTGCAACACCTCTTTCAAGAGATTTTACTGCCCTTTACAGTGCCTCTAAAACTTTAAGAAACTGGGAGTTGGGGATGGAGGGGGACGATGCTAAGAAACTATAAAAGGCACCACCCAGTCTCTGAACCTTAACCTCAGTCAAGCTGTTAGCTTAAGTGAACTCTGTAGGATGACCTGAATATGGTCTTTCTGTCCCTGCAGGGGAAAAAGAAAATAATAAAACTGTGATGGCAAGAATGTATGAAGAGGTATGTTTATTTATTACAAAATAAGAATGAGGAAGGTTTTTTTCCTGCACTGGTATCTTTGGGGTTTTGCTTCTGTGTCAAAAAAAGGAGGGAAAAAAATATAATCTTGCCCTCTGGCAAAGAAAAGCTGAGAGTGGTGGCAGCTGTTGAAACCCACGTTTCCTTGCTTATGAGATCTTAACTGTCCTTTGCTGGTTGTGACTAAGTGACCCTGTGGCAGGCTGTTGCTCTGATTGAATTCTTTGTGTTTTATATGGTATGCAAATAGCAGTATTCTTACAGTAACACTTTTACATCTTTTGTAAGTTAACTTTCTGTGTGGAGAAAAGTATTAAGTATAAGTTTTATTAACTAGAAGATATTTGAACTCTTTATAGTAGCCACCCCAAAAATGTGATATGATCTTAGCAGGCTTGGAGTGGTAATGAACTAACATTTAACATTGACTATTTTTTACTTACTGGAAGCAATGTTAGGAATTATCTTTAGAAAACTGTTTGTTCCTTTATGACTATCTAAGCTGGAGAATTCTTCAGACTACCATCACTGTAGATGCTGTAAAATCTACACTTGTAGAGTGACCTGCACCTATCAAATGATGCTTCTCAGTAGGAGGAACCCAGAACTATCTTCTTCTCACTGATGTCACCAAGGAAGGATATTCTATAAGAAATAATCCAGAAGAGGGAAAGCAGTGGTTGGAACAACAACAACAAAAAGTCTGAAGGAGGAAAACTGTAACGATACTTATTACATCCTGACATCATCCTCTCCGCTTCCTAAAGCAAGGACGGGGATCAGCCCCCACATTGCCTGAGCATTGGCAAGTAAGTCTTCCTAACACTTGAGCATGTTGTCTGACTACTAGCTCGGCGGCTGAGGTGGAAAGAGGGAGAAAGGTTTCAACTGACCGCTCTGATGGGCTGTTGTGGACAAGGTATAGGATTTCAAAAGTATACAGAAAAATATGCCCTTTCATTGTTGAATTGCTTTTGAAAATGCTGCCTGTCATAATGATCTGGCAATTTTCTTTCTAATGCAGTTCAGAAAATAGCATCAGAAGTAATTAAATTGGGAAAAATGACACATTTAAGCTCTACTTCCTTCACTGTCCTTTTAAGTAATATTCAGGCTGTTGAGGGGTCTCAGGTCAGTTGCTAGTAAGACAGTTACTTTTAGTCTTTGAAAGTTCTGCTACTCAGTCAGTGCTGTGTAGGCAACTGTCCTTGGGAATGTTTTACAATTCTGCAGTTTTCCATAAGGAGCAAAGGACCAGTTGGAAGAAAACTGAGGCACAACTTAAGGAAGGTCCGAGTCCTAACTGAACATAAGTTAACCATGTTCTGAGTCTCACCTGTAATGAATCAGGTGTGTCACTCTGCTCACTGTTTTCTATGGGTCTGAAGAGCTCTTTCTTCTTTTCCCTGTCCCTCATGTCAGGGCTAGCAGCACTAACAAGCATCTTCAGGTTAGCAGTGGGAGTCCAGGGATCAGGCTGAGGTCTGTCGATGAGCTTAACAGGTGTAATCGGATTTCTTTCCGGGGTGCAGTTTTTTTGCTTTGATAAATCAACTGGTTCATTCTTAATGGGAGTCTTTGGTGCCATCCTGGATCGATCAAATATATTTTCCTATTAAAAACAAAAAGTTCTTTAGACACAACAGGAAAGAAAACAGTCCAGCAATCAATTTCATTGTTCTTACAAAGGTAATTGTAGTGACTCATGCCTTGGCACTCATAGCTATATTTAGCACAGTTCTTCTGCCTTTGTTGGAAGTGGTAAAATACTCTACATGCTAGCGTACTGGAGGTAGTGTGTATGAGATACCGCCCTGAATTACAGAACCTGTGGTCAACCAGTCAAACTTATGGCCTATCAGGCTTTTAAACTCTGACTGTTATTACACAAACATAAATTACCAAATTGGATCAAAACTGAAATAATTCATTGGTCACATTACACTTAGCAAAACAGGGTGTTCTGCTTGAAAAGTCCCCAGTGAAATGCCATGCTGGGGATGCAGCTCAGACTGTCATAAAATGTCAAACTAAAGTGGATGTGACTTCACGTGCAAGTGAAGCAAGCTTTGCATGTGCACTGTCTGCTGCTCAAAACAATGAAGAAAATCTCCATAACTGCATTCCTTGACTACGGCTAAGAGCTGCTAGACAGAAAAGTCTAATACATCAGCTGATTTTTATCATTCTTTGAATGAAGCTCAAGTCCCTCCAGTCCCTAGCTGCATTCAAACTTTTTTCATATTTCACCTTCAGGTCCAATTTTTCTCCTTCCTTTTACTGCAAGAATTATCACCACAGACCAACTAATTTCAAGGGACTGTCTGAAAAAAAGCATCAATGGTATCCTTGAGCCGAGATATCCGTTTCTGAGCAACAAGAGACACTACTTCCCTCTTGCCTGTTAGTCCAAATAGCTAATGAAGATTAAAGGAATGAAGTAGATAGGATGCCATACTGGCTTTCTTTGCAGGATATCAAATAATTGAGGTCCAGGTATCCTAAACCTGGCACAGAGCAGGACTTCCAGAAAGGCCCATGCAGAAAGTTGCACTGTTGCTTTTTGCCCGGGGAGATCAACGATCTTAGATAGTCCAGCTATCACTTAATTCTCCTTAATACCCTACAAACAGGATACTGTGGTTTTTTTGGAACTCTAGCTAATATTGCTCAGTGGTTTCTAAATTTAGTCCCTTGAAATGGTTGCATGCACCTTGAGTGAAGTGAGAGAGAGAAAGCAGACAAATTATCATCAGAAAGCTAGCAAAGCTTATAACTTGCTGGAATTGGGAGTGAAGCCTTCAGAACCACAGCAAACTGATTTTAAACTATAAATCAGGCTTGAAGTTGTTTATTCTTCAGCCTAGCTGTGGCTTTTTTGGTGTTGGTCTCAATCTGAGCAGGTCTTCTTGCTCAGACTAACATTTTTTTCAAAATGAGTTTTAAAAATCTAACATGGCAACTTTAAGGCCAGATATGGTTATTATGTATTTTATTTTGTGCTGCAAGAAGTCCAATTCTGAAACGGACTACAGTCTGGAGGAAAACATTATGTTACTGTTGGTCTGCTGTAAGAACTGTCCCAAGTTAAGTTTTGCTGTTTATTTGGAGCAATTCAGCTATCACTAGCTGATATAGATATTTAAATAGGTGATTCCAAATATCAGCCTAGGTAGACAGAAGAACTTCAAGTAACAACTGGGGCTGGCTTTTACCAGGAGCAGTTCTGTAGCATTCAAACTGGAAATGAATTTGGCACATTGAAAGCATTGTGCTCTGAGCACTGACGGTGAAGGCTTCTGCATACATTCACCTATGAATTACCCAAAAGGATGTAATAAATATATCTCTTTTTACAATTAACGGTTAGCCAGTTGTAACTAACTCCACTGTGATAAATAGGGGTCAATTTAGAGGCCATGGTACTTCTCAGAATATATGTTCATATACTGTTGGCACTCAATATATTCTTGCAATTTCACATCTGGCAGTGAATCAACACTTCATCTGTAATGGAGAAAGTCTACCTTCCCCTCAAGTTCCTGTTCACTACGGCCGGTGCTAATGGAACTGCAGTGAAGGCAGCTGAAGCAACCTGCTGTACCACTACCTCAAATTTTCATGTTTGTGCAAATATCACAATGAAAAAAGTGGTGGCACTACACAAGAAGTACATGTCTACTACCAACCTTTCAGATCTTCATTTCTTGAATGTCATAATTGCCAACTAAGCTAAGAAATGCTTTTACCCTCTCTTCCTTTTTTTTTTTCAGTAGCTGCAATGCTCTATGGACTCCTAGCTGTATTGCACAAAACCGCAAGTACAGCTGGTAGAAGTACAAGATTTGCCTTCATCCAAGCAGAGATGGCTTACCAAGTACAAGAGGACAGGAAAGACTGGCTCAATGAACTTAGTGTGTCAGCAGAACTGAAACAAATATCTGAGATAATAGGAACTGAGTCTGAGAAGAACTATGTGCTCTTTAGAGGACTCAGGTTGAGCATGGACAGCAGGTCATGAACTGGGTCTAGTTCAGGAGACATTACTGAGCAAGGCTTGCCTGAGGCTAGGTATCCTGTCTCCTGGCTGGTGAGGCAGGAGAGGAAAGATAAGCTTGTTCCTTGCTGAGTGGCACTGCCTAGCCTCTTGACCTGGGAACACCGGGGTACGGTTACAGGCATACTTTTCCAGGCCAGAAGGCAAGCATAGTGGACATGTGCATCAGCACACTCAGACTGCTGCTAAATAACACGATTATACTATTCTCACATCACGTCAAGCCTGGTGTTGCTTAGCTTTTGAACAGTGAGTCTGTACAAAAGCCTTCTCCACTTTACCCAATGGTAGCCGCTGGGATGCTCGACATCGCCTAGGGACTTTTGCTCGTTAAGCGAAAGCTAAAAACTGTTTCTCTGAGAATTATGCCAGAGTGTAAGCACTTCACTTACTGACACCGGTGGCGTGACTCACAGTTCTTCTAGTAGATTGTCTTTTTATCTTAAGGGTAGCGTCGGACACTGTCTTTTTATCGTAAGGGTAGCATCGGACACCCCTGTGCTCCAGGTACCGACAGGTAAGATGCTGCTGGACAGACCAGTTGCCCTGTTCCCATGGGCAGCCCCCCAAACGCTGCCATGGGGACTGAGAGGGACACGATCCGGGGGGCACACGCCGGCCCAGCCCGCCTCCAAGCCCCCCAATCCCCCGGGCCAGGGTTCCGCACCCCAACAGCCTCCACCCGGCGGGAAGGGGGGGGGGGGGGGGGGCAAACCCTCTGCGGTCCTGGCTGCCCCCCACCCCCCCGATCTTCCCGCTGCCCCCGGACCCGCGCGGTGCTCCGCACCGGGAGAACCGGATTAACGTTTGAGGGGGCCAGTACCCCCCGCCCGCCCTCCCCGCTCACCTTCTGGGCCGCCTCAGCGCGGCCCCTCCGCCCCGGCCGGCCGCTCGCCAGGTCCCTCAGGGTCAGGACGCTCACCTCCATCTGCAAAGCGAGAAAACCCCCTTTTAGCCCGGCCCTTAAAGACGAGCCGCTCCCGCCCCGGGGCAGCGCTCTCCCCTCCCCGGCGGGACGTGAGGGGAGCGCGGCAGCTCGGGGCTAGGCTCCCGAGGAGGAGGAGGCGGCGGGGGGGGGGGGGGGGCAGGCCGCCCCGGCCCCTGCGGCGGCGGGAGGCTCCGCGCCCTCACCTCGGCGGGCGGCCCGGCGGGCGGACGGACGGACGGACGGACGGGAGGGGAGGGGGACTCTTACCGCTCCCGCCAGGCGCCCTACAGACATCGCTTTACAATCCGGCCAATCAGATGCTGCCCGCCGGGGAGCCCCGGCCGAGCGGCCGGCCAATCAGAGCGCCGGGCAGGAGGCGCGCGGCAGCGGGGCGCGGGACGGAGCTCCCGCCCGCGCGGGGCCGCTTCGCTCCTTTTCTTCGCGCGGTCGCCGCCGGCCCTCCCCCTCCTCCCCCTCGTCTTCCTCCTCCTCCTCCTCCTTCCCCTGCTCCCGCCGCCGGGCCGCCAGCGCGAGGCGGGCCGTTGGCCGGCGGGAAAGGGCTGCCGGAGGGGTGAGGGGGGGGGGAAGTCTGGGCGGGCAGAGCAGGTGGGGCGTCTCTGACAGGGAGGGGTGCGGGCTCCCCCTGGGGGGGTCTGTGGCTGAGGGGCTGATTCCTGACAGGAAAGTGGTGGTGGGGACGACGGGGACCGTCTTCCCCGGCGCCTTCTTGCATCAGTCCTTAAAATCTGTGAGGGGGGGAAGGAAAGGCTGAGGTGGCTGCAGGCTCTGCGGCTCGGGGAAGACGCCGTCGGGTTGGGTGGCGGCTCGGGTGGAGAGCGGCAGCCCCAGGCCGTGGGGTCGGTGCCTCGGCTCCCCTCAGCGGGGGCGGGCAAGGCGGCGGGGTGGGCACCGGCGTGCGGCTGCTCCTTCCCGGGGTGGTCGGGACGGGGCCCGAGCTGCCGGCAGCTCCCCTCGGGAGGTGTGTGCGGGCAGCCCCCAGCGCAGACGCGGGCGTCCTGAACACGGGGTGTAATTCTTTACGGTCCTCCCCTCAGACGAGTGGGCTGCCGGGGAGAGAAAGGGAGCAGAGGCTTTGGGAGAAACTTTTCACGAGCCCCGAGTCAGGCTGCTCTGTGGCTTGCCCTTGGTACCTCACAGCGTACCGAGATGAGGGAGGAGATCCTTGTCCAAAGTTAACGCGTCAAATCCAGGCAGCATGTGGGGCTGTGCAGTGGTGAGATTTCAGTTGGCCCTCTTTTAACTATGGAGGCACAACGCTACCAAAAAAAATGATAGAAAAATTGTCAAAATAACAGCTTGCTGCTATGCAGTACTACTTCAGAGCTGAAAGTGATTGCTCTAAGCTCGAGACACTTTCTGGAGAAATTTCTTCCGCGCAGTGTAATTAATTTTGCTTTTTAAATTGAGTTTGTACTTAAGATCTTTTGTTGTTGATATGCTAATGATAGACATGCTGCTGCATTATTCCTGTCTTGTTTTCTCATAGGAGGATTTCCTTCTCAAATCACTCATGAATTAGTAACGAGTTGTCAGAGAAGAAAAACTCCAGTACACAGTTCTGATAATTTCTAAAAATATTTGTTAATTTTTGAGGAACAGAAAAAGTCAGTTATTTCAGTAGGAATGTAGATAACGGGTGGACATTAAGTTACTTTAATTTATTTGCTCTTAACCTACTGATTTTTAATTTTCAGCAAGTTCCAGTACACCACAGTTTGTTGAAGGGAATGAAATATAAACTCTCAGAGAACCTCTTTTTAATAAAAAAAAAACTTTTTAAAAAGCCCTTTATGCTTTTAAGTCTTGGTCTTTCTATTGCCTAGAGGAAAATTAATTCCATAATCGCAAAGTATGTCTCTCAGTATGTATTTGCATCTATAGCAGTTATATAGAAAGAGACATTTCTAATGAGGAAGCTATTACTATTGCACTCACTCACAGGAACTCTGAAAATAGACTCATGAGAATCGTCAGTCATGGAAAATCTAAACAAGAATCTTGCGTCACAGACTGACGTGCCCAGGCATGAACTGTAGGCCGAGGTAAAGAAGTTGAGAAGAGAGTTTAGCAGCAGAGAACCTGCTTGTATGCTGCACACCCGGTGATACAAAATTGCCATCTGGCCCCTTTAGTTGTCTACTTAAACTAAAAAGACATAGAAAAATATGTTCTCAGATCTTTGTCTTAGATCTACCAGAGGCAATCGTGTATGTGTTGCCAATTCATAACATCTATGATAAGGTATTACATGCCATGAAAGTTTAGTAGGTCTAACTGCACTTGCAGCTCTAGTACAGAGACTTTATGCTTAAGAGCTTAATGGTGGTCAGGACCTTAATACTGGGGTCACTTGCTGAAATACTATGGCCTGTGCACGTAGAAGGTCATTTGATCATTACAATGATTGCTTCTGGCCTTAGAAATCTGGTCATTTATAAGTGATTAAGCAGAATATCTGTAGGTTGGCATGAGACCCAGGAGGCCTAAGTCCAGATACCTGTCAACATCAACTACAGGCTATGTAGGCAACGCAGCACATCTAATCGAGGTGTTACTGACTCGTAATACCATCATTTTGCTGCTGAAATGGACCTGGGGCCTTAATCAACACTCAGGGCTTGTGGCTTTTCTTACTTTAGGTTAAGGATGTCTCTGAATATAAATTGCGTTACTACTAAAGCTCTCTACAAGTCATCAAGGGAGAACTAATTTGAATCAAGTTTGACACCTTCATTTAATTTTGCTGACGTTTTACATGCGCAGTATTCTTGGCAGCTGAACTGCTTACTGCTTGAAGGAAGCTGGCTGGAATTATGTAATGGCTCTGTTCTGGAAAAGCCGCAGTCTGTTAAACATGAGACAAGTGAGTTGAATCTCTGATGGGCTGAAAGCCCAGACCCTTTGCTAGACGAAATTCAGCCCCAGAAGGGGTTGTGGAGCCCAGCATGCGGACGAGAAGCAGAAAAAAAAAAAAGAAAAAAGAGTCAGAGGGAGAGAGGCGGCACTGCTCTGCTTCAGAGGACTGCTAGAGCCTGCTTTGGCACGAGGTACAATAAGGGCGATGAGGTGCCTATATGGACTAAGGTGGGAGAAGTGAGATGCAGCACCAGACGGGCAGCTGTGTGAGCCGCAGTGGGTGTGAAGGGACACTGCCTGCTGGTTTAGTCTGAGGAAATGGTGGGGATTTAGATTGGAGAAGCCCCTTTCATGGGAGGTGTTGGCAGTGATTTGGATACGGTAATTACTCTTCTGTAATATGGAAACAAGAATGTTCAGAATTCATGTATTAATCCTAAGCCATTTCACAATGTGAGGAATATATATAACATGAAAAATATACTATATTGTTAGTCAATGCTAATCTTTTCCATAAGATCAATCCACAGTATTGTAATGCATTTAATAAGCTAATTCTTTGTTCAGTGAAATAAACAACCAAATCTCCTCTGACAGTGAAATGCAAACCTTAGCTCGTAAACATGTTGTGAGTTAATCAGAACAAAACCGTGACACTACATTTCCTTCCCTGGCTGTAGCAGCTGAAAGAAGCTTGCTGATTATCAGATAAGATGAATTATTGCAGCCATACACACTTATATCATAATACGCTCCAAGATGAATTTATATCTATCTCTGTATCCACAGGTAATCTACTATGACTGGCAGGAAAGAGTTAAAAAATTGACTACTAAATTTAAGTACAAGTGCCTGTTCTTCAATGTTTTTGTTGCATAATTGTGTTACAGGACCGAAAAAACCTGTTTGATTATTTACAATTTTGTATGAGTGATACATGGACAAAAATATATATTTTTCTATTTAACATCAATATTATTAAGAATTAAGCATTCCTATTAATTTCCTTCCATTTGTTTCCAGACTTGAAAATACAGTATTTCATGCAAGGTTGAGGTGAAGGCGCCAATTCTTTGTGATAGAAAGCCAATACCTTTGGCAGAGGAGATGGATAAAAACAAATCATATCAATGTATCCAACAGTACTTTCCATCACGGAATAGGAAAGAGTTTTGAAGACGTGAGTACCTTTAAACCTGTATGACTTCTTGTAATGCAAAAAATGTGACCAAAGACCTAGTAGTTCCTCTCTTGTCTCTCCTCTTTGCAGCTGCCTTTTCCTATGACCTCAGTTATGCTGGAAAATTATGTTTCTTTATCTGTTTTGGCTGATATTTGAAAGTTCAGCTCAAAAGCTGCGAGTGAGGAAGAGACAGATCCCCACATAGATCAGATTATGAGGTTTTATTTCCATTAAAAGCCAGACTGAGTCACCCAGCTGCTGAGCCATCAGGGGATCTGTGGACACCAGCGTTCTCACCAGTGAAGGCAGTGGTGTGCCCGGTGCTGATCGTTACCCAAGCTGCGTCTGGCTGAGGTGACATCTCCTCCCTGGGGCGGCTTGGAAGTTCCCCCCCTTCAATGTCCTCAGGCTGCCTTGGGCTAGGTGTGTTCTGCACTGCCATGGGCAGTAGTTATGACCATTTGACATTCAAGAACAGCCAGGAGAGGTTGCATTAGATGTGATTCTATGGACATTCAGCGTCAGTAGCTGTGGCTAAAATACAGAAGCAGGGCTGGGAGTGGGACCTGGCCCCAGCAAGGCCCTTCTCTCACCGTGCTGTGGGGTTGCGTGGTTTTGAAGTTTGCATGCACTGTGATACAGAGCCCCGGCTCTGACAGCGGGGACAGAGACGGGCCACAAGTAGACCACAGCTCTTGTGGTGGCTCAGGTAAATGACAGGTGGGGTATACACATTGGAAACCATTCCAGTAGAAGGCGGCATTGAATTAGTCTCCTGTTTTCCAAGTGCTCTAGTTGCTTGACTGCTCTATCGGTATCATTGCTTTGTCCCTTGGCTCTGTCTTATCTGTAAAAAGAGTAGGCGATTTCCCTGCATCCAAATGAAGGCAGGCGCTGATGATATTTAACCTGAGGCTACAAGTTGGTAGAAGAGCTTCAGATCTTCGATATTTCCCATTGCCTAATTCAGGTGCAGCCCTGCTCAGGGTTGCAGATTGACAGGAGCCAGCCAACTGTTTGCCTAGTGGGTAGTATAGGCATGCGCTCGAGCTGGTTCAAGAAATCCCTTCTGGGAGCTGAGCAACTGGGGCATGCCTCTGCCCTTTTATGGGTCTGATCTCAAGCAACCTGCCAAAGGTCACATCAGGAAGCAGGTAGCTCGCTAAATCACATGTCTCTCTAATCAGCTTTGCACCTGAAAATCACTTCCAGCTGGTGCTTTTACAAAAAGCTGAATCCTTCACAAAGGTAGCGTTACACCCCAAGTGATTATTGCATACTGAAATTAAATTACTCTTTGCATACTGAAATTAATGGTCAGCTCTGTGTAAAGTTATAATTTCATTACTCTTCTGTGTGGGATATAGTTTGCTTAATGTCCCATGCCATAAAGCTTCTCTACTAGGGCTTCAGGTAAATAACTTTTCAGTAAAAAGAAGTGAACAAATAATCAATGTGTTTAGTGCAAAACAGTTTTAAAATTATTTAAACAATTACTAAAGTATTACATGGTGACACCAGAAGGCCATGATGATAGCTGGTTGAAGCCCTGTCTTCCTGCACACTGTGTAGCATCTTTACCCTGAACAGCCCTCAACCAAAAAGATAAGGGGCTATGGCTATCTTTCAGCTGGTTTCTGTATCATAGAGACACAGTGTGCAAACTGTCTTGTCAGGTTACCTTTAGTGAAAAGTGCTTAAGTACCTCTGCTTACCTTGTTTAGACTCATCCTAAGACGAATCAGGACCTCACGGCATAGGATGCTATTCAGACATGAGACCACACATGCAGCCACAATCTCCATTGATTCAAGTTAAATTCTAGAGTTCTTTGTTTCTTCTGTGGAATATCAAGAAAATACTGCTACACAACCATTTCTGCCTAAAATTCACAGAAAATATTTGTTGTGCTCCGTAAAACTGTCAGTAGTTTAACTCAAAGAAGGATGCGCTCTGTAATGTAAATATTCAAAACTACTCTCTAGTGATCATTTGCTCCTATTTTGTTATGCAGAATGGTTCAGCAGCGCTAGTTTGCTCCATGGACCTGCTACCTGAAAGTTTAGCTTTTTGAATTGGCAGTGAAATAGAATGCCAAGTATCTTCTTACAGATGAATGGTTTGCCTCCTGATTTCAGTCCAAAACCAGGACAATGGGCCTCCCTCAATCATTTAAAAATTTCTCTTGAGACCAAAAATGGAAAATATGAATTTGAAAAGCAGGCTTTTACCTGGAAATTATGATCATAAATGTAACAGAAGTCCCAATATGACCCCAGTGATGCCCCACCCCAAGAATTCTGTAAGAATGTTTACAGTCAGTGATGCAATCTATCCACAAAATACCTTCCGATGGAGGAACAAAATCAACAGATGGACAGGCACAAAAGAAAAAAAGAAAGTCCCATACTTATTAATTTTGAAGCACAGTAGTCCTGGCAAAGACTGCCATGCACACTCCTGACTCATTTCATTACTCTGCCCTGTACACTTTGATCTTACATGATTGTCCCTAGATTCTAAAGCCAGAGGGACCATTAGATCATCTGGTCTGACCTCCCGTGTGTTGCAGGCCATTAAATTGCATTTCACTACCCTTGTATTGATCCTACGGACTTCTGCTTGGCTAAAGCTTGTGTTCCAGAGAAGCATGTGGTATTGATCTGAAGACAACAAAAGACTGAATACGTCATTTCCACTATTATTTGTTAAAATATCCCATTGTCCCTATTAATTTTTTCCCCCTTATTTCTAATTGGATTTTGCCTGGCTTCAGTTTCAAGCCATTGGTTCCTGTTCTGCTTTTCTACCCTAACTGCAAGGCCTTTCAAGTATTGCTTTTTCCCATGGCAGTACTGGAACCATAAGCAAGTCACCTTTTGCTCATTTTAACAGACTCGGAATAAGAGCCTTCATTTCTCACTAAAAGCTGTTTTCTGATGCTCTCAAATGACTTCTGTTTTTTTAACAGCTTCTCCAATTGTCTTCCATGTTTTTAAAACACACATACTCAAGCTTTATATTTTGTTACTGTACCAGTCTCACTAATGCTTTATGCAGCTGCAAAATCATTGCCCACCGCTGATCTGCACTCCCTTAGAAAACTGCATGCAGAAAGATTCTCCTTCAGCAGAAGTAAATTTGAAGCTTGATATGGAGATTTATAATTGCCTTCTATTTTGGAGTTCTTAATTTTTCACAAAGCAAATTATCAGACAAAGTGTGTACCAATCAAAGTATTTATTTTGATTTCTTCAGCTGGCCACCCTTCTGTGAAGCTCTTGCTTTTGATAAATTCAGCATTTCAATCAGGATGGGAAAATGTGTTGCAGAAGTTTTCAGACTGCTCTGCTCCTTGCTTCTGATACAGGGACTGCACTAGTCCTGCTTATACCTGCACTGCAATGAGAGCTCAGTAATAAATGATTGTCTGCTATGGTGTCAAGATCTTTTGAAGTGACTGCTGTGTAGCCCCATAGCTATTCAAAGGGACATGCATTCCCTCTTCCTAAATGAGTAACTTGAGTGCGTACAGATGTTTTCCATTTGCAAAGGGCTCTTCTCATCAAGCAGTCCGTATCTCCTATATGACAACTCTTCCCTTAATTTTTGTCTCTGTTTAAAGTTTGCACCTGCCGAGAAGACAGGCAGGCAGAGCTGCCCATTTACAGTATGTCTTCAAAGCTTGCTGCTTTGGCAAGCTGCCATGCATCAGCGAAACTGTCACAGGACTCGCTGCCCATCGACCTAGTATGGAAAGGAGAGCAGTTCCCACTGGTCCCTCACATTATGTATGCGCCATGCTTAAACAAAACTGGCCTGTCTGGTGCCAGCTGCTAAAGGCACAGCTACCAAAACAGGTAAAGAAAATCACTTTTCAATAAGCAAAAATGGGGAAAATCTCTACTGCCAGCAGGACTGAGGAAGCTCTTCGGTATTGATAAGGAATTGAACAGATCCAAACTTGAAGTTGAAGAGCACCTCGGGCAGACTGCAGCCTCTAAGAGTAGAAAGTGGTTGCCAAAAAAGCCTCTGCATAGCAAACGCAAAACCCCAGATGTCAGCTTTTCTGGGGAAGAAGGAGACCTGAGTTTTCCACCTGAGCAGTTCCTGCCACCTGGGAAGATACTAGGCTAGAGCCAGGGCCAAAACTGGGCTACCTACCCCATCACCGTCAGCTGTAGCTACTGGCAATAGCTAGCTCTAAACTGATACAAACATATTTGCATGGCCGGTACAGCACAATGCATTTGCTTTATGTAGTGGGAGCCAGAGCTAAAAAATGATTTAGGCACGTAGGGGTTGTCAATGCCAGCTTTTAGGTCCTTCGCCCTCAGAGTGGAATCTGAAGCCCAGTGCTAGTCACATTCAGCATTTGCAGAGGTAGGTGCCACACCAAGACCTACACCCGATGTGCTGAGTGGGAAGCCCTTTTCACCCAGACAACGGGAGATAAGGAAAAGGCTGAGCCCCTAAGCCTGGGTTTCTAAAAGCATCTATCCTGTGTGATAGAGCCTGGTGCAGCAGTCTTCAGAGCAACTGAACTTTGGGGTGAAGTCTTGAACTCAAAAGTGTACATCGCACAGACAGTCCGGTGAATACATGCCACATAGTCTGGAGGTTTTGGTTTCAGAAGTGTGTTGCCTGGATGTTGAACCCAAGCTGGTGCCATCTGACCCTGCACCCAAGGTAATAAACCCTTTCGGAGAGTAGAAGAGCTTGTCGCTATGGTCATGTTTTCAGCCTCCTTCCTTCCATCGTAGGTGGAGTAGTCAGAGCTACTGTTCCTTATGTCACTTTTCTTTCTTCCTTGCCCCAACTCTTCCTTTTTGCCCCAAGGCCACTAGCCAGTTTGCTTGGAGCTGCCCTAGATCTGTTGCCTTGTACGCAGTGGTATCTCTACTGGTTTTCAATATTTTATTTCTTGGACTTCTGAGCAAAGACAGCTCCATGATTCTTCAGGGGACTAATTGCAATCTGGCAGAGCGGTGGTGTTTACTAGCTGGACTGCTTCCACCCAAAAGCATTGCTTCCATGCTGTAAGGTGGAGCAATACAGGTGCACTCAAGCAGGGCTGTCCCTGGGGTAATAAACTAGCACTAAGCTGGTTCTGCACAGAGCCATGTGATGTGTCTCCACCTGTGGTGAGGTTAGTCTGTAATCCAGATAAATTGCCAGTAAGTAACAGAGCAGAGCTGACTATGTATCTGAAGTCCCGTACAACCGCATTTTTAAAAATAATGACACTAAAAGAAAGCAATGCTTCAGCATTGCATTTGATAGATGGTAGGGGCTTATTTGACGTGCAAAGGAATGAAGACATTTAGCACCTTCCAGGAGCAGACCCCGAATCTCTTGGTATTTGTAGGGATTTACTATTATACTTACAATGAACTTCAAGGAAAATAGAAGCCAGCTGATACTTATGGTTGGCACATGAAGGCTGTGATTTAATGAAATTTCCTCCCTGATATGAAAAGAGGCTCTTGGAAGTGGAATAAACTGAAATATCTATGTGTAATGATCCTGTCAGGACTAGAGAATTTGCGGGATGTATTATATTACAAAACATGCCTTAAAGATTTCTCTAAATATGTTTCCATTTCTCTGAAGTTTGTAAGCCAAGAGTAATATTTTCCTCTTTCTTTAATGTATGAATGTGGATGATTTGGCAGGGGTCAACCAATGCCATAAAATAACATAGAACCCTAACCTAACAGGGTTTAAAATGCCAATACAGAATGGAGCTATGAGTCTCTTTTAAACAAAAACTGAGTACCTTTTGTCTGATGGTCAAGATGTGCCCTACAAGCCTCGCAAATCAACTGGGGAACTGCTAGGAATTTGGTGCATCTTAAGACCTGACTTACTACAACAGCTTGTCAGTCACAGTGCAAGAAGGGATTGGATATGAACCTAGTTTACAAGCCCAGAAGGCTGCCTACTCTCTAGACAGTTGCTCTTTGTGTTTCCCTTTTTCCATTTCTTGCTTCAGTACCCTCTATGGAAAATCAGGGGAAATTATCCTCTCTCATCAACCAGTCAAATTTCCTAGTGAACTCTTTTTAAAATTTATTTAGCTTAACAGCCAGGTGCTTAAGCCTGATATAGTTCATATGAAACAAATGGGGAATAAGACTTTCTGTTAGAGCCTTTGGAGTGTGTTTTGATCAATGCTTTACTAGAAAGATTCTCAAACTCACTTACTTATATTCTTTTAGTAAAATACAAACAACACTTCTCTTGGAAGCAGAGTTAACATTACCTTGTCTGAAATATAACTCTGGCGTATGCCCTGTGGGGGAGATGATAGCAAGAAATCGGAGGAAGGACAGAGAAGGAGGTCACTTAGATTGGGTCTGGTCAGGTCTATTGGCTGCAATTAACTTGTGTAAACACTCTCGATATCCACATCCATGTACAGACATTCTGTCGGTTAACAGGAAGGATATCAGATGCAGGGAGGTTACCTTGAGCAAAAATGTATGACATCCGTGCCACCCAGAATTATCATCAAAGCTGGCAAGTATAGCGGAACGTAAGAATGGCCGTGTTGGGTTAGGTCAGAAGTCTGCCCTGAGTATCCCTGTGTCCCACAACAAGCAGTAGCAAACACTTAAGGAAAGTGCATAAAATCAGAATATACAGCAAATGGTCCTTTCCCGGATCATTCCTCCCAGGTCCAGCGCTTTAGTGAACTTCCTGAAAAAGCAGTCGCCTCTGGACTGTCATGTTGAGCGGCCACCTCTGAATTTAGCCTGCACAAAGTCCCTTTTGAACTCTCCTGCACTTTTGGCCACCTCAGTGTTCTGGAGCGACAAGTTCCACGATGTAATTACACAGTGTGGAAAGTACTTTGCTTTGAAATATGCTGCCTGACTGATTATAAAGGTTTTCTTTACATTAAGCTATATGTTAAAACAGTAAAAATGAACAAATGAAAGGTCTGCTGTGGTGTCCCACTATAGGATTGATCTCCAAGTGTGTTAATGCTACCAGTTGATTTGCAGGTGTAAATGGTGTATTTATGTGGCAGTGCTGGTCTTATTCCCCAGAGCCCTCTAGAGTGTATGAATGAGCTGCTGTGTTTGCGCTGCAGTGTGTGCAATCAGAGGCTTCTGGTTCCTTTGGGAATTCAGTTATAGCATGAAATTAATCTCTTTCAGCTACTCTGGCAGAGCAGGTGAAAAGTAAAAATAATTATCAAAGCTCTGTGGCCTCTAGTAATTGTGTGAAACCTCTGAATATGCCTGCACTGCAGCTTGCTAACATAGTTTGCAATTGCCTGAAATGACACAGTGCTTAAAATAGGTAACAGCACTGTTTTCCTCTTGAAAGGCTGGAAAGCTGCAAAAAAACAGGTAGTCAATCACACGGCTTTAAAAAGCCACTCATTTTCAGTGCAAGCATAGAATTAATTGCTTATTCAACATAGCCAGTGTCCTCCTGACGTGTCCTGAGTAGCTGGGAATGCAAGTAATCAGGCTCAGTGCAGTGACTGTCTTTTTAGATGGAATAGCAAGAACTGATTTTACTGGTACTGCCTACACTATCAAGGAAGAATGCAGTATCTAACCTAGAGAATTGGCACCAAACCTTAAATGGAAGCTACAGCTACATTTTTTTGGCTGAACACCAAGGATGGCTAAATATAAGCTCAGGGCTTACTTTCATTGCTTGGTGAAAATTGTTAATAATCTAGCCTCTTTACTTAACCCTTCTCACTCACCCAGGAATCAGAATAATTTCCAGAAAAGTCAGTGCCTGCTTTTGCTCTTTTTTTTCAGTTAGTCCTTTTTTTTTCCCCCTTTTTTAAAATGTTCAGTGCAAATGAGAAACTTAAAGATGCTCAGGAGGGTTGTTAAGGTACTGCCTGTTCTTGCTCAACAAATATGTAAGAAAGTAGTAATGAAAAAATGTTAGCAGATGTATTCTGGCCTTGTTTACAATGGGCTTTGTTCCAGATTAGGCTTGATGGTCCTTTCATTGCTGTATCAACAAAAAAATAATAATTACTAGAGCCAGTAAAGTACCTGGATGTCTAAAGCTTGGGAAACTCACCTGAATGGACTCTGGAGTCCACAGTTAGAGGCTCACACTCCTGCCTGGGCAATTAGGTTGTCTTGGAATAATAATTAGACAAACCTGCCCCTGAGACCGGACCTCTGTGGCTTTCAGAAAAATATCATTAACAGCCACTAGGACAGCTTGATATCAAAAATCCAGGAGATGTTTTCAGTTTTGCATTTCCAACCAGGTTAGTGCCATGGAAGGATGCTTGAAGTACTGGTTGCCAGCCCAGAGGTGAGGCAGGATTTCACATCATCCTGCGGCCAGCTGGATTAAGCTTGTCTCCAGGCTCAGCACATCATGGGCTGAATACCTAATTCTGCCCTTTCTGCAGCAGGACCTTGGCTTTAGGAATTCCACACACAGCCTGGCAATGCCCAAATTCAACCTCAAATTGAGATCTAGCTGGGGTTCAGGCATAGGTGCTGAGCGTTCCCAATTATGTTGCATCTGGGCACTCCTATGTGCTTTGAAGGCATCACACAGAAAGGTATCGAGCAAATTTAGGTTCTTAGGGCACTTGAGGGAAATACTGAGTGATTTGGAAGAGGAGGTTGCATCCCAGTGCCTCCTCCTGTGGGACATCTTGGTTACACTCAGTCCAAGAACAGCAGGTATTCTCAAGCATTCGACTCGTACAAAACCATGGCTTTTTGTACAAAACACAGAACAAATGGGTCTGCTGCCACTGGCTGGTGACTGGCGACACTGATTCAAGGTCAGAACCTTGTTATCATCGCTAGAGATTGGCAAGAAGTATTGACAGACATGCAATGTCCTTGCTTTGCTCAAGACTTGATAACTCCTCTAGCTGAGGATGGGGAAACACCTCTTTTCTTGTAAAGAGGCTTGTGTTATCAGTCTTGCAAACATGTAGATGGATTAGTTAAAGCTTCTGCATTCCTCTGGAAATTGGAAAGCATGCTAAGGACAAATTATTCAGCAAGTACATGTGCGCATACAGTGAACTTAGCCACATCAATCACAGATGTGCCTAATTGAAGCTCTCAGGGTTTTGCTTTTCTTATGCTGTCTGTGTAGATGTAGTGTGATATGGAGTAAGATTTGATTCATGAGGATGCTCATATTTAGAATGACTGGCTGTCAGTCAGTATCGATTCTGGAAATCAACTGTTGCTGGAACGAATCTGACAGAATAAAAGGTCTAAGTGTATACCTGTCACTACTCATTTGTCCTTCCTGGCCATTTTTATAGGTGTGACACTGGCATCTGAAATGAAAAAGCATGTTAATAGTTCAGAGGTGAAAATAACAGTTGATGTATAGGACGTGGTAAAAAAAAAATGCAGTGGGCAGCCTTCTGTTTGCCAAGTAATTTCAATGAAAGTACATTGATATTCCATCTGTTAACTGAATAAGGTAACTCAAACTGAAGTGTGAAAGGCCCTAGTAGATCAGAGGGAAGGACAGAAGGACAAACCAGCTACTGTGTTTAAGTCCTTTTAAGACTCCTGAAACAGCTTGCGACTCTTTCATTCCTACAGAAAGATCCATGACTCGTACTATGTATGTCACACAGGAAGAGGATAAATTCAGCATGCTGTGGACAAGAACTCTGAGGACTTAAGTGTGCATGTATATCTTGCTCATGCACTCTGGTTTATACTGTCACCAGATTTGAGTTTGGAGATGATGTTGGGTTTTTTGTCCCTTACTGCAGCATGGGATCTTCTCCTGCTGACTTTTCCAGACACTTCCCGCTTCAAAAATTCCGTGCCGTCTTGGGGCTTCCAGTGTTCTGTACTCTACTTGTAGCAAGCCCATGACATACCTTTTCAGATTTTTAATAATGGAAATATTTCCTTTTCTGTAAGTGGATGAGATACCTGTCTTGCTTTTGTTCTGTGAGACTCTGAAAGACACAAGGGATTTGATACATTGCACAGGACAAGTGTTTCAGAACTTTTCATGTCATTCATGTCTGTCTGCCCTATGTGTTATTATTATTGAGAACAATAATATTGACACAGCTCTTCTAAGTAATGACATTCCCTTTTCTTATGGAAGTACAGTATGTGTTTCTTCAGAGTATTTAAAGAGGCTTTCTCAGAAAGGAGTGTGTTGTGTTACTGTGTTTCGCAGGAAACTGCCTTCTATGAGCAACTGGACTTCTCTGTTCAATATGTTGTTTGATCTAGTCTTGGGCCCAGATTTGGACATCTGATTTTGATCAGCTGGATGTCAGTAGCATAATTAAGTAAAAGGATATGACTAACTTGATTCAGCTGGGACATTAATTTTAAATGTACTTGTTATTTCTTGTCAGCTTGACAAAGAAGTGACAGGAAAAGAAAATGGAGAAGGAAAGGAAGTTAGATTATTTATGAAACGTTTGGTGTGACTGTGCTCAAGGTGTAGTAATTGTCCTTGCTGCTCATTCCAGTCTTTCTGCCCCTTGCCTTTCTGCAGGTCACTACCAGCTAAGCTGTTTGCCTGACGCCTCTTTAAATGTCTGGAATGATTTGGCTTAACGAAACACACTCTCAAATCCAGGTTGTAGTCATTTCATAGTTTCTTTAGCAGACATGCTGGTTTAGGAGTTCCTGCCCCTGGGTACAAAAGGATTACTTATGACCAGGAGCAGTTGCCTGGCCCAGCTCCCAGCGCAGCTCCATGAGCGCTTGACACTCTGGAGAGGGACCAAGTATGTGAAGGTGGGAAGAGAGAAGCAGGAGCTTCTTGGGACAGGATTGCCTCTTACAGGAGACCACAGGCAGCCTAAGGACAGGGCTAGTATCCCATGGATGTTGTTTCTGCCTGCCAAGGGACTGATGATCTTTCCATAGCTCTCCCTCTTCTTCCCATTTCCATTCTGCAGTTCACCAGCACCCTTTCAATGTGCTGATACAGCTTTTTCTGTGGATGCCATGTATGCCAGACCATAAGATATACCAGACTTTTAAAAATGTCTATTTGTGGCATGGTTTTAATGTGGATCGATTTTTAATCTGGATCATTCTACTGATACGGTTTAGAGCATGACATGCTAAGCAGTTGTCTCAGTGTAACATAGGAGAAGAGTGAAGGAAATAATTTCTGGAGTCCAGAAAGGAGGGACAGAGAGAGGAAAAGTCTTCTAAATTGGCTTTGCAGCAAAAGAAAAAAATGATAGTGCTCAAACTATCTCCTAGAAAAAAAGCATTAGGGTTTTGTTTTGGCAAGACTTGGCTTAGAAAGCCTTCTCCCTTCAACTGGCACAGCTGAGCAAGCTGCAGACTCCTGTGGGGCATGGGGGTGAGGGACCAGATGAATCTGGAAGGTGTAACTTGCCTAACCACTTCAGAGGCACAGCCACTATATATAAGCCCAACTTTTTTCCATAGCAGACTCTATCTATAATGTGTCTTCACCAGTCTGATGTAGCTGATATTGGTATATGCAAAACTTTTATAAACCTGAAGGAGATTTGGCCTTTTCATGCAGCTTCTTGTACTGCTCAGACAAGCACAGAGCTGCCTGAAAGGATCTTCAGATATTGCTGTGTTAGAGAGGAGTCCTCTCTACCTCTTACCGAAAGATGGTAAGGCTGTGCTGTAACACAGCGCCCGCTCCTGCGTGATGGGCCAAACACAAGGCTGAATGTGTAGGAAGAAGTGGCAGAGGGTTGGTGTTACAAACCTTTTAAAGACAATTTCTATCAAGAAGAAAATATTTCCCCACACCTTAGCTATTGTAAAATGCAGACTTGACAGTATTTATCTTTTATCTTGTCTCTAGTATGCCAATATTATGGGTTTGATTCAGCAACATCTTGATGAAATTTTATGGCCTGGGGGTTTTGTTGCAATTTTTGTTTTGTTTTCAAACAAAGGAGGTCAAACTAGATGAGCAGAATGGTGCTTTCTGGGGTTGGACTATATGAAAGATTCATTCACTCTTATTCATATTCTCCTTTATAGTCACAAGGCATAAAATAGCTACCATAGCAAACTTTATTAAAAGGGGAAGGGCTCTCAGAACTGGTCTTGCTTTCCCATTAACCATTCGTCATTCCACAACTTTCAGTTGTAAATTAAATGCAGCATTAAAACCATCCAACATTAATATAAATACCTTGTAGACAAAGTAGCTAATGTTGTACCACTTACTGGACCAAAAATACATGTAAGCATTGAAGCCAAAGGCATCTGTAAGGTGTTGGCAATTTTAGTGGCTTTAAAAATTTCTGCTTAAGGTCTAATCAGCCTTAAGCTCTTCAGGCTCCCTAGGCAGCCATTTGAAACCAAACCAATCTAGTCACCATTCTAGTCAGGTGTGTCAAAACAGCCCTTGCTGATGGAGGGTGCATGGAAATTAATATCCAGCAAATGCATTTAAGGTCTTGACTTTGACCCTTCGCATTTCTAAAGTGCTGATGTTATTAAAACAACAAAAGAATACCAGTTGGAAGCAAAATTGTTTGCTTTGGCCCTTTCAGAAAGAGAGTGGCATGTAGCTGCCATGTGACTGTGAAAGGGTGACCATTTAGACTGTTAATTGGTGTCTAGTTAGATCATGCAGTATGTGGACAGTGCCTCTGTAGAAGAGAATTTAAAAAACAAATATCACCATAATAATTATTGGGGAGCCCTGGCTGGGGACACATGAGGTATGGGCTCTGTCATTGCTTCGTTGTGTGACAAAGAGGTGGTCACTGCACTGTGCTGTGTGTCAGTATCTCTCTCTGCAGAGCAAGGAGGAGGATGCTGATCCTGATAAAGCATTTCAGAAATCTGTTTATGAAAATAGCAAGATATTAGTACTTAATGATGCATTGTCCTATTTGTGCAACTTGGTACAGGTCAAATTTGGATATCTTGAAGCAAAATCTTCAGTCTGTCAAGGGGAAATGTACCTGGGAAGGCTGCTGCAGAAGAGCTGCCAGACCAGAGGAGCAGCCTGAGCAGAAAGCCTCATACTTCTACTGCATACAGGCTCCTGTGAGCCGTTCAGGTCCTGGTAAGATGATACCTTTCTGCCTGAAAATGACTTGATTTTCATCTCTCTGTATTTTGGCACTTGCGTGGCAGTCACTTTGGAAGGGGCATCTGTCATTTCCTCCAGCAGTCTACAAGCCAGAGCTTGTTTTCACAGTCATCTGGTAGATGCTCCCAGCATGAGCAGCATGTCACCTTCTGTCAAAGAGGAGGCAAGGAGGGAAGGAATGAGAGACAAAGAAAGAATAATCAATTAGCAAGGCAAAAGGTTAGAGACAGAGAAAAAATAAACAGGGAAAGAGAAGAGAACAAGGGGTTCCACAAAAAAAGAAGCTAGTAGAAAAAAAGAGTAAGATTAACGTAGGGAGGACAGTGAGTCCTGTTAGGCACTTAAAAGGCAAAGCATGCCTGTTTACAACACCTTGTGGTTTTTTTCATATGGAAAAGTGGCAGTTGGAGATGGGCAATGAAGTCCATCCCCAAGGAAGATCCCCCCAAAAGCGCCGACCTGCTGCTATCTTAATCACTGCGAACGTGACACAACTGATGAAACAGCAGTGCTGTTGCCCTTGCCAGGGCAGCCTGCAGCTCTCTTTTCCCAGGATGTCCCACCATCAGGCTTCACCTGCTCTGGTGCACAATGGTGTAAATGGGGCAGAAATGTGCTCGTTTCAAATTATCCAACCTAGTCTGGAGCAGGGGTAGGGATCAGTCTGCCAAGGCAGTTGACAACCCTTCAAGGAGACAGAAGAGCAGGTTTCTCTGAACAAGTACAGGGCATTCTTCAAGCTCATTAAATAGATCTGTGTTTTAGCTCAGCTCCCAACAACATAATTTAGCTGGTTTCTGATCTTTGGCATGTGTAAATGTTGTATGAGTAGCTGATAGTCTAAATTCTGGCTACAAGTAGGGTAAAGTCTATCAGGTTACTGCTTTAGGAAAGCACAGACAGCTAAATGTAATTTCTCTGCTGAGCTTTTTAAAAGCACCTCATCTGCATTTAATTACAGCCATTCCGAGAAATATAACCCACAGTCCTGAAAGTGTCTTCATCTTTGTAAACTGAATATTCATACCTTTGTTCCAGTGGGCTATTTAGAGTCATGTTGCAAAAGGCACCCTGAATCGAACAGATTTAGTTACTTGTCATTCCTAAAGACCACAGAAAGTTGTGTTACAACAAAAGATTGCAAATTTCATATGCTCTTGCACATGCAGTTCTTCACAATATTGTGGCATTATAAAAGCTACTAATTGCATGTCAGGTGTTATAGTAGAGGAAGCTATCTGTCTGGGAGCAGGTAAGGATTCTGGTTGTCCAGGAAGCAAACATGTATATTTGGTTTTGTTTGCCAAGAGTCATAAGGTCCCTAAGCCCCTGGATGTGCCTGTGAGCACACACTGCCCATCAGCCACCCACAGGACATGGAAGGGGAAGCAGTGAACGTGAGGCAAAGGCAGCATATTGGAGAGGGACAGTAAGGGACAGTGCTAGCATATGTGTCCACCAGACCATCTTTTTCTCTTCTTCACAACAAGTCATAGTACTATATTCCCCTTCCTAGACACCAGGTCATATTCCACCGTGAGGAAATGGATGCTGTGTAGCAGGGACCATTTAATCTGAAGAGAGCTGGGCAGCATGAAGAGGGCACCGTCCAGTGCATGTGGGAAAAGGATGTTCATTGCCTGTGAGTTCCTGGCTGTTGCTGCTGTTGTTCACAGAGAGGGACAGAGAGACTGTAGCAGTAGCTGGAAAGAGCCTGAGGAGGGTGTGAGTGAGCTCAAATGCCAAAATACCTTGGTACAGCTCTGACTGGGCTGATTAGTTAACGTCTGTCAAGAGATTATGCTGAGATATTGGACTTGCATGGATAGGAAGCTTTTCTCCTGGAGGATCTTGAAGAGCTGTGTAGCTGGCAGCCTGCTGGTCATCTCTGCCTTCCCCAGCAGGGTCCCTTCTGCCACTAAAGAGGAAATTTCAAGGGTACTGTGTAGCCTCCTGATATTTTTTGCTGAGAAGTAGCCCCTGCAGGCACCACACCAGAATTCACAGCCCTGAAAAATAAAAGAGCAGAATATTAATGTCTCCTTCCTAACATTAAGCAGGGACTCTACCAGGAGACTGCAATATGGACAAGGATTCCCAAGGACTGTTCCAGCTGGGTGCCCCAAACAGTTTGTGGAGGCTAAGTCACTGAGCAGGAGCGGTGGGTGGTTCAAGGTCCTGCCTGACACGCTGGAGCAGTCATCCGCAGCTGAGGATAGACTGTATCCAGCTGAAGCCATTCAAGTGTTTATTAAATCCATAAAGACACTGTCCTTGGGAGGAAGGTGTTGGCAGAAGAAGTAGCAGGGAGCAAAAGGACCGACAACTGGTCTATCAGGCTCCCTCAGGCAAGAGGGACCCTCCAGGAAGTGATGCAGTTTTGACATTTCCTTCAGATTTTGTATTAAGTCCCATAATTGGTGGCTCAATACTTAGACAAGTGTACTTTTCACTGGGTAAAAACCTGGCTGGATGGACGAGCCCAGAGGGTTGTGGTGAATGGAGGTAAATCCAGTTGGTGGCAGATCACAAGTGGTGTTCCCCAGGGCTCAGTATTGGGATATCTGTTTAATATCTTTATTAATGATCTAGATGAGTGGATCGAGTGCACCCTCAGCAAGTTTGCAGAGGACACCAAGTTGGGTAGGAGTGTTGAGCTGCTGGGGGGGTAGGAAGGCTCTACAGAGGGATCTGGACAGGCTGGATCGATGGGCCAAGGCCAATTGTATGAGGGTCAATAAGGCCAAGTGCTGGGTCCTGCACTTGGGTCACAACAACCCCACGCAACGCTACAGGCTTGGGGAAGAGTGGCTGGAAAGCTGCCTGGCAGAAAAGGACCTGGGGGTGCTGGTCAACAGCCGGTTGAATGTGAACCAGCAGTGTGCCCAGGTGGCCAAGAAGGCCAATGGCATCCTGGCTTGTATCAGAACTAGTGTGGCCAGCAGGAGCAGGGCAGTGATCGTAGCCCTGTACTCCGCACTGGTGAGGCTGCACCTTGAGTCCTGTGTTCAGTTTTGGGCCCCTCACTACAAGAAGGACATTGAGGTGCTGGAGCGTGTCCAGAGAAGAGCAACGGAGCTGGTGAAGGGTCTGGAGCACAAGTCTTATGAGGAGCGGCTGAGGGTCCTGGAGTTGTTTAACCTGGAGAAAAGGAGGCCGAGGGGAGACCTTATTGCTCTCTACAACTACCTGAAAGGAGGTTGTAGTGAGGTGGGTGCTGGTCTCTTCTATCAGGTGGCTGGAGATAGGATGAGAGGAAATGGCCTCAAGCTGTGGCAGGGGAGGCTTAGGTTGGATATTAGGAAAAATTTCTTTACTGAAAAGGTTGTCAGGTATTGGAACAGGCTGCCCAGGGAAGTGATTGAGTCACCATCCCTGGAGGTATTCAAAAAGTGCGTAGGCAAGGCACTTCAGGACGTGATTTAGTGGGCATGGTTGATGGTTGGACTTGAAGGTCTTTTCCAATCTAAATGATTCTATGATTCTATAATATTTGGTCTTTGTCCTGAGTAACTTTTTGTGACAGCCTGTGCTCAAGGAATTATTTGATCTTCATCATCTCTAAAGATAGCCTCCATCTTTCAGAAGAAAGCACAAAAAACAAATCCTAAAACTACCAATGCAAAAATGCAAAGAAAAATCAGACCTTGTGATATATTTGGCAGCCATTTTTGATGTCAGCATTGTGACTCTCAACCTCTTGCTCATCCTGAGCTTTGCCTTCAGCACAGAAATTTCAAAATTGCCTTCTCCCCTGTCACCACTGAGGACAAGAGGACTTTTGTAAATCCTGCCTGTGGTTGTGAACTACAAGCTGAGCATGTTCAAACTGAGAGAAGTATTGAAACATTTGTGCTCATTCATTGTGTCACTCGAAGAATCTGTTTTACGTGGTTTTTTACATAAAATAGTGTAAGACATAAAGGAGCCTTGGACAACAGGTAAGACATGGGCCTTCTCTCCACCCATCCGCGGATGAGATGGACTGCTGCTGCTCTAAGCTCCCTACCAGTGGGCTCCCATGTGCTCAGACGCTCCCAATTAGCTCTCTTTCTGGTAAACCCCTGAAGGAAGCCAGTGGTTCAAGTGCAGACTGAATCCTAGCCTGCTAGCTAGATGCCCTGCATTTTCAGGGTGGGCAATAATTTCAAACTGTTCACCAGATCCCTTTGCAGAACGGGACCCACAGGACTGTGACTGTCCTCTGCTGGCTTCTAGGTAGTGGTGATCTCATGTTCTGCCATGCATGGTTCCCTCTGGCTGTGAGGCCCTTCTGCCCACAAAACATACATTTCCCATGCTCCATATCATTATTTTTCCTGAGTACCTCCAAAAGCTAGGCTTTTCCTTGATACAGGGGAAAAAAATCCCCAACCAACAGCTATACATTAAAAAATCCAAAAGATAGATAGTTCATTTTATATGTAATTTTATTATTTGTTACTTAGGTGCTTCTTAATCTGATTTTCCCATTTCTGATTTTTCCTGCACTGTAAAGTTTGGGGATCATTCTTTGGTTTTGGTGTCTGTAATAGAATTAGACACCTGCCAAAGTGACACAAGTCTATCAAATAGGTGCTAGCATCGAGGGATTTACTGGGCAAAGGAATCCTTAAGCTATACATAAAAACATCAAACGGCTGATCTGGTAAAACATACACTGATTTCAGGGGAAACATTATAGAACTCTTTAGAGCCTTGAGAATGGCCAGACATGAATTATGCTGATATATGTCCACATTACTATTTTATTGAGGAAGATAAGGATAAAACAGGAAAATCAATCATATTCAAGCAATCCAGAACTCCCAAATACCTCTTCAACTGTATTAGGCAAGTATTTTTTATCCATTTATGTAGAAAAAATACTTTGGCTTGATCATAAACAAAATAAAAAGTGTCTTTTTATCACTGGTCAATTTAAGCTTTGCTGCAAGACATAATGGAACAAAAAGGCACAATAGCCTAAGGCTGCACATTTTGTCTGAGGAGCCAATAATTTCTTTTCTTTGTGCCTGAGTGAATGTTTGTTTTGGGAGGAAAACGTTCTTTTACCTGGAAACAAAATATTTCTCAGTGTCTTGGCTTTGATTTTAATGCTAAACATATTTTTAGGAAGAATGAAGCTAAAAATAACTGTTCTGGAAATAAAAACAGTCTAACCTTTGCACATTTAGTAATGTGAAATGTGAAAATCTAAATTTGTAGTAAGCTTCAATGTATCTGAGGTGTTTTCTACCAAGAAAACTTTAACAAAACCCCCAAATCTGGCCATTTGAAAAACATATGTAACCCTACTCCAGTTATGGAATTTCAATCTATTTCTAGAGGGAGCTGTGCTATATAATTCCACAGTTCACTAGGATTCTGCTTCTTATTCAAGAACACTCACTGAACCAAAGAAATCTAGGCTTGACTCAAACTAATTAAGCTTGTGAGGATTTACAAACAGCAGTCAAAATCTTGCCAGCAAAATATTCAATGGAAAACAGCGTAGAAGCTCAAACCTCTCTCTGCAAATTGAACAGCTTTCCTCGGAGCTCCAGCTAGGAGTCTGAGGCTTAGGGGATATCTTTGATTTAAAGAGGGATTTTCAGAGCACAAAATGAAAACAAAATGCTTAGGGACCAAAATATTTTATAAACTTTTCCTTGTAGGCTGTGCTGAATGTCTGAAAGTATTAACGGCTGAACAGATGATCAATCTGCAGATGGAAAGCTGAATTGCCTTAACCTGTCCTGTGTATACACTCCTAACTTGGTGCCACAGTAAAGCAAAACATATTAAGCTAAATATATAGGTTTTATTCCTCAGTTGCAATGAGTCAGAAGCATGCAGATGGTTGGTTAAAATCCTTCAGATGATGAGTCAGCTTCTCAGACCACAGCAAATGAGTCGTTCACAGTTAACTTGAATGCCTGTGATAGTCTGACTGTACCCTTGCTAAACAATGAAGAGCCCAACAGTCTTAATTTTTCATTCTCTGAGCAATAATATTGTATCTGGCATCACATGTACAACATCTGGGTATGACACAGCCCAGTAATGTCCATCAGAGCCTTCATGTCGTCCCGTCCTTTCCATTCCTGCCTTCTTTCAGGAAGGCAAAAGCTTGAGTGAGGTGGGAGGGTTTCAGTCTGGCAGATTTGTGTCTTTTTATATCGACCCTGAGTCAGCTTGAAGAGCCAGGAACACATTTAAGGATTAGCGACCCACCCAGTATTAAACTTGCTTGCATTCATGGAACTGTCTCCCCTCCCTGAGTCTGCATGACGTTCACCAGCACATGCTTTTTACTCTACACGCCTTTGGTGTGTGCTGGTGAACGTCATGCAGACTCAGAGAGGGGAGCCAGTTCCATGAACGCACGCATGGCCGAACCCTCTGTCACAGAATTTAGGCTCTTTGGGATAGATCTGCTTCCTTCATGTAACTTGTGCTTCTGCTGGGTACAACCCTACTTAATAAAACCCAAACTGGCCCTGTTAGGGAGAAAATATTTACTGAGCTGCACTTGGCTTTCTGAGCTGCATTTTTGTAAACCCAGCTCATTGCTGATACTGACATGGAGCAACTTCCCACACAGTGTGCTGCACAGCTGAGTGGTCAGAGATGCTCAGAGAATGATGGAGAGCGGGTTCCAGAGGGTGAACACACTCCTGCTCAGGACAAACCCCACCAGAGATAATTTTCTGACAGTGAGAAGTAGAAAGGGAGAGGATAAGGCATGGAGCCAGGCAGCCCAATTCAGTTGCCTGAACAGAGCCGTCCAGCGACCTCTGCAAGAGATGCACGTGGGGCTGCCAGATGTGATATAGAACCTCTGGAAGTGTTGCACCGTACCGGAGAGGCAGCTGGAAGTGGGTTGGAACAGCCTAGGGCATTAGATGCCTCTATTCAGAGAAGTGACTTGAACCCAGGATGCTTCCATTATCTTCAGAAGAATGTGATGGTGGAGAGGCATTGGGACTCTTTCAGTGGTAGGCTCTGTAGGATATGAGCTACATCAGAAGCTGTAGCACTTACCTGAGCCAACGTGTTCAGTGATGTATGGCACTGGGAACTCCTCCACTTTCCAGTGAGAAAAGTTCCCTGGCTCTGGGAGCGAGCAGGAAATACCCAGCCCAGGTTTGTCCAGAGAGAAAAGCAGGTGGTGGGGGAATGAGAGAGGCGAAGGGTCTGCGTCAGAGCTGAGGAGTTTCTGCCGGGAGCGGGAAGAGGAGTCTCAGAGGTAGTTACGGATCCAGGCTGGCAGGAAAGCTTTAACAAATGCCGATCAGTAGGGCCTTGTGTGTTTTTTTCAGCATTTACCTTGACTTGAGCTAGAGGCCACGCAATGCAGAACTCAACTTTCCGTCAAAACCAGTATTTTTTTAGTAAACCCACAGCAATTGCTGGCTGCCTGGCTTGTGTTAGATGAATTGCCACCTTGCTGACAGCCGCCGTGGAGGGGTAAAGGATGGCACTGTCGTGATGACTGAACATCTTTCTCAGATGCTACTGGAGATCCCAGTCTGCTCTGAAGAGCAGCGTTACATTGGCACCATGACTAAATAGAAGTCACAGTGAACTATGAGACTCTTGAATAAAATTTTACTCTACCAGCATTTTAGCAAACTCTTCTTCCAGACATGTATGTTGCTACATTTGGACCTGTTCTATCTTTAGTTATACCTACACTTGGACAGATAGTGAACCATAAATTTGGATTTAAAAGGACAGATGATCTCATTCTGACAATATTTATTGCCAGCTCCTTCCTCCATCATGAAGAAGCAATAGGTTGTGAGTGATTTTTTCTTACTGGAGATAGTCTATGAATTGCAGAGGAGAAATATAAAGAAGACATTTTATCTTAGAATATATTTTCAGATGATACTGATGGATATCCTCTCTTAGAAAATGGACATATTTAAAGAACTTTATAAAACAGGCTATTCCAAAACTGATAAAAAGAATATTAACCAATGAATTGTATGTTATGAAATGCCTTTTTTTTATTATTTTTATCCCCATGGCATTTTTCTTTCACCAAACCTTGCATCTAACTGTAAGTTTCTATTGCACTTTTCAATACTTCTTCACATATAGGTCATCTCTGTAAGGTGTTAATTGCCTTCAGCACCAATTACTTTCCCAGTCAATAGTTGTAACAATTAATACTGTAGTCCTACACCAGCTCCAGTGTTTCCTGCACAAAGGTGATCCAATCCAGTTCCTACTGAAGTCATTGGCATAGCTTTTTATTGGCATTTCATCAAACCTTTCATTTTATAGAGTTTTTTGGACACTGAAGCTTTCCAGTATCAGGCAAAAGGTGCACAGGGGCCTTATAAAACTGAGTTGTTATTGATGAATAATACTGAAAGATTGCTTGCTAATTACCATTTGTTATTCAGATAGTTTCAGCAGCCAATGGCATATTATTAATCCTGCTTTGAATGATTAAATCTAAAGACGATTCTCTTCAGTCTCCTCTTTCATTGTACAATAAGCTCTATTTGCCGTGTTTTACATAAGCTATTTTTTATCCTGTCTGAAGTATTGAAAAAAATTACTAGCTTAGTAATTACTTCAGAATAGGAAATTTCCAGTAAGTCACAGCATTTTATCTTCTGAAAATAAAAAGGCAACACCTCTAATCCTTTGTTAGGATATAGCGGTTTATCCATTCCATTGTTTTTCATTCTGTCTTTTTTGAGGGAGAGTGGAAGTGAGTTTCTGTTTGTTTGCTCTTGAAAATAGACGGGAGGATGAGCAGCACTTGACAGAGTCATCTCAGCAGACAGATAACAGGGCCTGTGTATACATATATATGAACCAAAAAAGATGAAATGGATGTCTGCAAAGAAATTTGAAGTACACTTAGTGAGGAATGGTGTGGGATGCTTGCCACTGCTTTATTTTAAACAGAAATTACTCTGCCAAGGTCAACATCATGAATAATGCTGTGTGATTAGCAGCAGAGATAACTGTGAGCAAAGCAGTTTACCCACTGCTGGTGGATGGTGCTTGACAAGCCCTGGGGAAAGGGCAAGGTTCCTAAAGGTCTCTGAATGAACAGACAGCTACTCCTGGAGTCTGAGAGGAGGTGTGTTTCTTGAGCCTAATATATGACAGAGGCAAGGACAGAGAGGTGCAGACAGTATGGCTTGAGTGGAAGGTGCTGGGGGTTCACGCACGTCAGGGTTTTAGGCAACAGGTCCTTGCTTTAACAATAGTATTTTGTTACTAATCACACAGCTATAGCTCCACGAAATCAAGAAGACAGTGTTTACCCACAGTATTTTTTTAACATCCCCCCCCCCCCCCCCCCCCCGGAATACTTTCTGAAGTTTATTCTTCCATACGATAGATCACTTGCTTACAGAAATGGAAAAGGAAGTTTCATCTATTTCATCCTTTCAATTTTAAGTTCAGAGATGTGAGGAGAGAATAGGGAGCCCAAGACTTTTTAATGTCAAGCTGTTGACCATTGTTTGAAGTAGGAAAATTTGGGTTTCATACCATCATCTGGGATTATGGGTGGGACAAACTGATCCTTGAAGTAGGATGAAATTATCCATGAAGCCTCTAGCAATCCAGTAAGATTTTGTCAAAAATAATTAAGTTGGGGGGGGGGGGGGGGCGAGGAGGTTTTAAAAGTGTAGGGGCTGTGGATATAACAAAAAATGCATTTGCCTGAAGGAGTCAAACATACCTGTTTATAGCAAAGATAGTGTCTACAATACAGAAATTTAACAAATATCTGTAGTGGGTTCATTTGTTGTTCCTTCTTTTTCTGCTTTTTTTTTGGCATTTCACTGTAAAGGAAGGGGGACAGACTGATGATGAGCAAAGTGGAAAAAGTGCCATAATCATTCTGCTCAAACTGTGCAGAATGTGTGTCCCAATGCTTACAAAACATGCTTCCTGTTTTGGGGAGAGAAATCAGTCTTCTGTTAACTTTCATCTACAAAGGGAGGTTACCTGTGGTTTAGATTTATTAAATGAAGTTTACACATTGTCTCTACTCCAAGTAGAGACAGTTAAACTCCACACTGCTGTTGTACTTTGCTTGGTTATTCACAGATTTAACTCATGTTTTTAACCATTGTTCATAAGGCTGCTTTCTGTGTACTATATGGAGTATATTCAAAGTTCCACTCCTACTCAAGACTTTACAACTAGCCTTAAAATATCTTACTTCAGTAGTGGAACCAGGATAACGTCAAGTAACCAGTGCTGCTGGAAGTCCAGGGCTTTATCTTCATCACAGTCATTGTAACAGGCATATGTTACCTCTGAAGTACGGTTCATCCTGGTACCTGTGTGATAATAAACAGCTATAACGTAAATACTGCTCTCATGGTTAGACCAACATCATCAGAAAAAAAAACCCCATATTTAAACAAACTTTAAGGTAGTGATTTTTCTATATTTCCCCTTCCAGTTATTATGAGTTGGGTGGAAAGAAGAAATTTAACCCTGTTGGAGCCAGTTTTCCTTACCTGATGACTCCAACCCCATCATTTGGACTTCTGACATTGTGCTTTCTACTTGCTAGCAAACCTTGTCATCTCCCACTGTTTACATGTATTAGCAATCAACAAGACCAGAGATGAAAATCCAGAAAGTAAGTCTTGGCTCAATTACATTTATGATGATACTCTGATTTCCATTTTGAGGCAACATCAGTGTGTTGTTCCTGACTCTGGCCTGCTGTATGTGGTTAGAAGGGTTATATTTGCTTTAAAAAAGGACCCATACACAAATGTGCTGTGCTTATATTTTATTTGAGTGATGGAAAAAATATGAGGAAAGTCTCATATAGCAGAAACATTTCTTTCTTTGTTCTTGCACAGTGCCTTTTGTCCTTCTTACAGCTCTGATCAAACCATAAGAGTTGCTGTGTATATCTATGCTGTATTATTCTTCATACTGCAACCAGGCCAGAGGATGGCGAAGTTCCCTCGTTGCAGCTGTGGCTAATGTATTTCATTCGGTGTTGCCTTCTGCATTTGCAAATTATTTGTGGGAGAAGGGACAGAATGGTTCAGAGAATTGCTGAAGAATGAGAGAGCCTCTAGGTTACTGATATAAGCCACCTTCAACTAATAGTTACCAAATGTAATTACATCCATACGTGTTTTTGACCTATATGGAAGTCAGTTGAAGTCCTCTGTTCTGCAGGAGGCTGTCAGCAGAAATGATGGTGACAGTCCAGGCATTTCAATGTGCAAGGACTTACCTCTTGCACTGGGGTGGACCCTCCAGTGCCGGTGCCAGGGCCATTTTTGGATATTAAATCAAAATAACACCTGGTGCTGTCTTGTGGCTAGAATGCTTGAGCTGGCCGGTACTTCAGTCTAGCACCTTACATTGTCTCCAAAATGCACGTAGAGAAGATGCGGACATATTTTTTCTGATGGAGTCTAAAAATGGCTGATGGTTATCAAAACCCCTTATCATTATTTAGGTGTAAATCGAGAGACACCCAAAGTACTAAATCCAAATGACACCAGTGCCTGTTTTACACACGGGACTTAGATGGCCAGGGCACCTGCTGAAACATTTGTTAGACACAGTTAAATTTAGTGCTTAAGAAGTGGTATACTTGTGGAAACATGCAGAATCAATTTAATCTTAGCTATTGCTTTTAAATGGCTTTAGCTAGTTTCTGTCTCATAATGGTGTTGCTCTGGTATTGTGACTGGATGGAAATGGGAGTGCACAGGCAGCTCCCTGGGTCTTTGATACACCCAAGGTGTAAGGACTTGTTAGTGGAAGGTGCTAAGTCATGATCAGAGAAATTTTAAGAGTTTCTTTCCAAATTTCCTTGTCCCAGGCAATACTTTACCCACAGCTTGTTTAATTTTTCTGGTTTTGAGCATGACATAACTCTGCTCAATATCTTAACCACATTAGTGAGGTCTCTGAGCTGGATCTTCGGGAATTAAGTCACTCTCTTATTCTGTTTACACTAAAATTTCATTTACAAGCTGTATTTATAAAATCTGCTGGCATAAGCTTTTTGTTCTCTTTGACCTTCTGCGTCAAACTAATACTCCGTAACATAGATGCACACACTGTGTCCTTGCAGGAAACTGTAGAGAGCATTTCAGAGATCTAGTCCTCTGCTAAAGGTTGCTCTATGTGTAAGCATCCTTGCTGATCCACCTGCAGACACAATGTGCCCTAACCTCACAAGGGAATAGATAGAGCAGTAGAGAACATGACCAGATTACCAGGGGCCTGGAATAGCTTTATCACGTGCTATTTACTATTCCACACCTCTGGCTCTGTTGCAGGTCTGCAAAAAAAGAAATGTTGCTGCCTCTGAATGTTGTGAGAGAAAGCACTTGCCAAGAAGAGACAGAAAGATTGACAATTAAGACAAAATATGAGCTGAAGGACCCACAGTTTTTTCTGCTGTAAGTCCTAAAAGTTGATTTACAAGCCTGCGCGGTGTATAAGGCATTCAAATTTCTCAGAGTCTCTACAAAAATATTGTATTATCAAAGTGGAATTCATAAATATTCACAAAAGCATATAAAAAAGAAGCATTGAATAGAAATTCAACTTCTAACTTTTCTAAATACTTGTAGTGTTTTTAAATGCACCCATACAACTGAAGAGTTACATGACCATTTGTATTGGTTTTGTTTGGCAAGGTTTTGGTAGCGGGGGGGGGTTACAGGGGTGGCTTCTGTAAGAAACTGCTGGAAGCTTCCCCTGTGTTCGAGAGAGAGCGAGCCCATACCAGCCGGCTCTAAGACGGACCCGCCGCCGGCCAAGGCCGAGCCAATCAGTGATAGTGGTAACGCCTCTGTGATAACATTTTTAAGAAGGAAAAAAGTTGGGACGGAGAGAAACTGCCGCCGGAGTGAGGAGTGAGAACATGTAAGAGAAACAAGCCTGCGGACACCAAGGTCAGTGAAGAAGGAGGGGGAGGAGATGCTCCAGGCGCCGGAGCGAAGATTCCCCTGCAGCCCGTGGTGAAGACCCTGGTGAGGCAGGCTGTCCCCCTGCAGTCCAGGGAGGTCCACGGTGGAGCAGATCTCTACCTGTAGCCCGTGGAGGACCCCACGCCGGAGCAGGTGGGTTCCCGAAGGAGGCTGTGACCCCGTGGGAACCCCGCGCTGGAGCAGGTTCCTGGCAGGACCTGTGGATCTGTGGAGAGAGGAGCCCACGGAGCAGGCTTTCTGGCAGGACTTGTGACCCCGTGGGGGACCCGCGCTGGAGCAGTGTGCTCCTGAAGGACTGCACACCGTGGAATGGACCCATGCTGGAGCAGTTCGTGAAGAACTGCAGCCCGTGGGAATGGCCCACGTTGGAGGAGTTCGTGGAGGACTGTCTCCCGTGGGTGGGACCCCACGCTGGAGCAGGGGAAGAGTGTGATCAGCCCTCGTCCTGAGGAGGTGAAGCGGCAGAAAATAACGTGTGATGACCATAAACCCCATCCCTGTCCCCCTGTGCCGCTGGGGGGGCTTGGTGGTGAAATCCGGGAGGGTAGTTGTGCCCGGGAAGAACGGAGGGGTGGTGGGAAGGTGTTCTGAGATTTCATTTTACTTCTCATTACCATGCTCTGGTTGATTTGTAATAAATTGAGTTAATTTTGCAAATTGAGTCTGTTTTGCCCGTGACGGTAATAGTGAATGATCTCTCCTGTCCTTATCTCGACCCGCGAGCCTTTTGTTATATTATCTCTCCCCTATCCAGCTGAGGATGGGGGAGTGATAGAACGGCTTTGGTGGGCACCTGGTGTTCAGCCAGGGTTAACCCATCACACCATTCTTTCATCCTTGAAATAAAAAGGTTACCAAATTATTCATGGTGGACTTTTCTATACACTGTTCAAACAACAAGCTGAAAACACCTAAATCAACAAAACAGGAGAGGTAAAAGCAGTATTTCTCACTGTCATGCTTTTGAAAGTGTTGGTAAGTAGTACATGCTGTAGATTGACTCTATGTCAGTTTTTCCTCTGCAGTTCTTCAAATTGTACGTAATGCTGATCAAAGGTGCCATCAGTGCAATACCTCTCTGCGTGGAGGCGAGGGGCGTACTGAGCATACATCAACACAACGCGAGAATCCAAACTGAAATGCTAAATAAATGGTCACTCGGTGCACCAGATAGCAGCTAGCAGAGCTAAGTTATGGGATGAGATCACAAGAAAAAAGCCTTGGCTGGTTCCATAATTCAAAATTCATCCTTCAAGAAATTAATCTGTAAAACAAATCTTTTTACTGAGCCTAAACTTGCAGACACTTGGAACATACAGGACTCTCCTTAGGTAACCTGTCAAGTTTATTTGTCTCTCCAGACAGATTGCCAACCTATTTTCTCTGTGTTCACATACCAAAGGCAATCTAATAGAAATAGGTGAATCATGAAGTAAAAAAGAGCATGTACATGAAGTCTAGGCCCCCCTGTCAAATAAGAGAGTGCAGGTTTTTAATTGTTATTTGATAGAGAGTTTCAGTTGCCCTTTCTTACAGCCTACCCTTAGGCTCAAAAATCAAGTCGTGAATGTTTCACCTCTGCTGCATCTGCTTCATCTGCCCCTCATATATGAGATGCACCTCAAAAGACAAAGCCCAGGTTTCAGAATGTTGAAAATTTCCTTGTGATTATTTCATAAAATAGCGTGAAAACTGGGGACAGAGAGGAGTCATCTGCTGATGCCCCACTATCTTGTGCGAGCTATACAACAGCATTCATGAAAACTATCCCCTGGCAATAGCCAGAGGAAGCACGAGATGCCACTTCAAAAAAATTAGGAAGTTATTAAAATATTACAAAACTAAATAGGTGTGAGTCCACATTCTCCCTCCACTCCCACCCAAGTCTTGTTATCTCCACTGGGGACCTCAGGCGTCAGTACTTCTCTGCTTTCAGGGTCCGAATCTGCACATAAAAGCAGTATCAAACTGAATAAGGGGAGAGGGAGGGGAGAGAGCTCTTTTGTTTTAGGAAAATCATGGCAGCAGTGAATCAGCAGGATGCCAACAGTAAGTAAAATAGCCATTTCAGTGGGATGAGAGCTCTTTGGTTGCCTGTCTTCTTCCTCTTTAACCTATTGTTATCTACAGGGACTAACTCATAGATGTTCCTGTCATTCTTCTTACCGGGGTTAACTAGGATCAGATCATGAGTAAAGATACCCTTTTAAAACTTGCTTCTTTCATTACAATGCTCTGCAATAATTTTTCTAGCCTCTGTTCAGAGACTGAAACCTTCCCATCCTTTTGCTGCCTAGCATTGAAGAAACTCATATAAATCTCCTTAGTGTGCTCTGTTCTTGCAAAGATGCACTTACCTCTAATAAGTCCCCACCATTTACACTCACCCCAAGGGTTACTGGCCTTCCAGGTGCCAGCCATACTTAAAACTCCATCCCTAAGGCTGCTTTTGCTTCTTGTTTTTTTGACCCCTGTGATTTTCGCAGCATGCAGTTGGTGAGCGTGACCCTTTTGTGCTCTCCCAGTGTACACCATGAGCGTACAGGAGGGGACTGGCTTGGGTCACAGCTGACTGACACGCTGGGCATTGCCTCTGGGTAGGTCACCTCAAGGGTGCTGAGCTGCTTAGGACTGAGGCATCCAGTACCAGGCTCAACAGACCCTGAATTCTCCCTTTACCTGGAAGAAAACTGTTTCTCAACCACAGTGACAAAGGCAGCTGCCTTTTAGGAAGGGTTGCCTCACCACCACCTCACTTTCTTCTAACGGCAAAGCTTTTCCCCCTGCAGTGATTGCAGCTGCAGCAGTGTCACACAGAGCAGATTCCAGGGGAGTTTGCTGCTCCCACGGGATGCTGCGCACATCTTTGTGTGTTGCTAGCGTGGGCTAGGAGGCTCCTACCTTTACCCAGGCCAAGTGACTTCAGTGCTGTGGGTGCTGGATGAAGGTGACGACCACAAATTCATCCAATTCCTTGTTGCAGCTGCAGTGAACAGATACCGTGACCTCTCTGTAAGGTGGGCCCCTTGAAAGTCAAGATCTTAATGCTTCCCATTCCAGTGGAAGGGAAAGAGGATGCAATAAGGATATTCATGGCTTTTAAGGCTCTGGAGTTTAGCCCATCCTGCGAGGGTGACCTCTCTGCTTTTAGTCATGCTTATCACTCAACCCTGCCATGCTGGGCTAGGTAGCTAAGGTTTGTCTGCAGTGAACTCTTGGCTTGAGCAATGTTAACTAATTCTGCTGCTCTTATGCCACCGAGTAAGGATTCCTCTCAGAGTTCCACATCTCAGATCTACGGGATTTCTAACCCAAACAGGGAAAATATTCACTGAAGCACCTGGGTGGGAACTTGCTGGTCCAGTGCCTTCCCCCAGTGCATCAATAGATGGCAGCAGGCAGTTCCTCCAGGAGCAGCCTCTGAAGCAGCAGCAGCAACAGGTGATGATCTTCCCTTATGCTCGCAATGGTTTGAGGTTTAAATCCACCTGCAGACACTTCTTAGGATGCTGTCCCCATTAAAAGCAAAATGTGTTGGTTCTCAGGTAGGGTGTATGGGTTTACTGTAGTATCACGGAAGCAGTAAATAAGTATTGGTCTCTAACACAATAGTATCGTAAGAAGATTAAATATTTGGAACCTAACAGATTTTGTGCTACCTTCAGCTCATTTCTTGGCAGTCTTGAATGTTCACAAATCCCACTTCTTTCATTTCTTCTTGAGTCGGATAATTTGCAACAGTCTGACAAGGGGATATACTCTTCTGAGGAGACAAAAGGACAAGTAGAGTCAGTGTATTTAAGAAGAGAGGGAAAAGAAACATGCCTTAAAGAAGGCTAGTGTGCTTCATGGGCTTACACACTCCCTTTCATTCTGAATATTTCAATTGTGAATCTTACAGAGAGTTTGTTTGTTAAACTGTTTGTTAAGTATGTGTTGAGTCATGAGCAATAGCTGCAGGTTGTGTTAAAAATGAAGCTGAAATTCCACATGGGAGAATATAAACGTAGATCAAGTGTTTGGCCAAATCAATCCCCCACCCACTTTTAAAAAAAAAAAAGAAAAAAGAAAAAAAAGTCATGGGGGAACTTTTGATATGTCCAACACTCCTAACGACATAGCGTAAAGCTGATACCACTCACTGACCGGGAAATGCAGTAGCTGGAATTTTACTGTGGGTCCAAGCCAAAGCTGGCAAAAATTTCTTTTGCCTATGGGAGCAATTGGGGTTGTGCTGCAAGGCACTATGCCCACACTTGGAAAGTATAGCTTTGTTTAGTTCTTCCTAATGAACAGTTGCATTGCACTTCAGAGGGGTTGTGTTGAAAATTACCTGTAATGACCAGGGTGATGGAAGAGAGCATCACTATAATGCAAGTTTTAATGTTCCATCTAGTGGATAGAATTGACCCCCTCTGGTGTTTTTAGCCTGATGTGAGACTAAAAGGCTATGTAACGTATCAAGCTTATGGTTAATGACTAAGCTTCAGCCTTGCAAATAGTATTAGCAAACTCTTTATCAAGAAGACACGGTGTGTCTGTGAGCTGGCTCCACAGTCACAGGCATCAATTCATCATACTCATTTACTGTGAAAACAGCAAATTTCAGTCTGCAGTGTAATATAATGCTTTGCTTCCCAGACTTCTGCAATCTCCAGAGTTGAAAAAAAGAAATTTAAAGTCAGGTTTTCAAGTGAAATGATGTAAACCTAAAATTCAATTAAAGTCAAGGTGAGCTGTCTCCCAAATTGCTGATCTCCACCTTTCAAGAAAGATGACGTGATGGTCTTGGTATGAGCACAGAGGGGCTTGAGTCAGGAAGCACTGGGTGAAGAAATAAAACTAAAACCTGTGGGAACCCCCATGCATGGAGGACTGTGTTCCTTTTGGGGGTATGAAGGTTCTCGGCCCTCTTTTATGTCTCTGCCTTCACAGCATAAGGCTTTTTCATTTTGACATGTCAGCTGTATTACAGGGTTTGGGGGAAAGAATACAATTGCTTGTTAATGTTTCAGGGCTGCTGTGGTCCTAGATAATTTTCAGACTTGGTCTCACTCAGAATATTTGTGCATGGTTTGAGTTTATCCACTAAGAAACTGTACAACCTAAAGAGAGAGAGGAAAAAAAGAGTGAACAGAGACAAAAGGTATTAGATAAAAGTATAAAGGCCTAGAAATATGAATGATTACTTAGGAGTTCCAGTGAGGCATTAAGGCGAGAAAGATTATAATTTTTCAAATATCCTCTTAAAAATTATAATCTGAACAGACATATTTTTGCTTTGATATCACTTTTTTATTATTATTTTCTGGATTAGTAACACCAGGATGAATTCCAGTGTCTGTAAGCTATTGAACACAAACATGCTGCATTGCCATCTCTCTTTTCCTGTAGGACATTTTCAGACGCACAATAACTGAGTCAGAATTGCTCTGTATGCTGATAGTCCAAGCCTTGACATGCGAATACTGTCAATGGAGGCATTAACATACTATTCTAAATGTTTCCCATTTGAAACAGGACCTAAATAGCAGAACAAACCCAGCTGCAGATACCAGCCATCAATATCTTTTCATTTTATCTTTCACAAGTATGGCAGAGCTGCTGTGTTTGTAGTTTTCCACACAGCTGAAAAAGTCAGCACTGAATTACTCACCAGCCTTTGGAAGTCTCTTACATGTGCTGGCTTCTGTGAGCTGTAGAGCACCAGCATTCACACTCGAGCAGACTAAATCACTTCCTTTCTCTATTCTGATATATATCAGGATGCGTGTGTCTTTATGGTTCTGGGGTGATAAGCTATCAGCTTTACCTCCTCTGCTGATTGTTCTGGAATTCCTTCACAAATAAGTCAAGGAAGCTAAAAAGGTGTTCAAACAGAGAGTGAGAAACGTCTGTGATAAATAACGTCACCCGAATCCTCCTTCACAACAAGCGCTCTTCAGCTACATCACACTTGAAACCTGCTGTTTATTCTGCCTGCAGCAGCAGACGTTGGTACCCTCTGTCCAGCAACTGGGATAGAAAGGGGGAGATGGGATATTTCGCCAGGGTTTCTGATTAAAGGAAAGTTGCGCTGAAAAAGGTCCGAGGCTATTATTGGGAGGTTCAATTTGATGTTGAGATAACTTGACTTAATAGCTAATTGTCCCTGAAAGCGGCATCCCCGTGGCTCTTCCCGCACTCAGCGTATGCTCACACCACTTTCCTGGCGCTCCCCTGTCTGCCCGGAGACTGTTCGGTGAGTTGAGAGCTACTGCCAAACGGAAAGTGTAAGGAAGAAGGGGAAAGTGGGATCATGCCTTTTAGCAACAGCTAGCTCTCCTCTTTGCTTAACTGTATTATTAACGGCACCCTTGGGGGCTGGAGGAACATGCTGATCCTTGTAAATCCAGCAGTTTGCATGGCAGAGACTTCTGGGGTGCAGGGCATTGCTGGATACAGAGAGGAGACGTTTTGCTCTCCGATTCCAGGCTTACATTGGTAACATTTCTCTCATTATGTGGAACTAGCAGAATTTGGTCATCCATGTTGACAGAGTAACCTAAGCTTGTATGTCCAGTAATGCTCATTTTGACGAGAGGTTCTCACCAGTCCAGCTCACAGTGCTGTTTTACATGCTGTGCGTGAGCAGGCGTGAGAAGAACAGAGTGGAAATTGCTGCAATTTGTTCTGAGCGTGCTTTGATTCAGTGTTGGCCACTAAAGAATTAGCTTAAACCTAACTTCAGTAAGGTACTTTTATTGCAATGCCAGCTCAAAATGCACGTCCTGGTCTCCAGAGGGATTAAATCCATCATCAACGTAGGCCAACAGCACTTCACTCGGTGTCGAAGGGCAAAACTAAGCAGGAACCCTCCCAGCCTTTGAGGCAATCCTGAAGGGCATGCTAGGCTCGTGAGGCCATGGCTCTGCGGCTCTCAAGGGATTTTCTGAAGGACCAGTCGAGGCACTGTTGGTTGGTTTGCTGGAGTGCACAAGGGTCAGCTTCGGTTGCCTGAGTGAAAATGTCTGGTGCTATTTGCAATGCTCTAGAGTAACCTGGATGTCCATGTTGTTTGTTTGGTTGGGTTTTTTTCCCCCCAGTCCCTTCTTGGATATGCCAAGGCATCTGAAATGCATGAGATGATGTCTCCTTTTGGACAGCTGTGACTGCTCTGTGACTGACCTGGCTGAAAGGCTGAGCTCCAGGAGGAGGTGTACAGCTGAGAATCACCATCAGAGCGGTGTGAGAAGTTAGTCAGCTTTGCAGTCCTGCTTTTCTCCTCTTATTTCCTCCTGGCTAGAGATGACAGCTCCCCACTCAGCATGATGACTTCCCAGCATTGTCCTCCTGGGTGTCTGGCTCTCTCCATGCATGGTGTAAGGAACCGTGTGCCTCCACTACAGTAGTGATTTTCCACTGTGGGAGCTGGGCTCCTGGAAGTTTGGCTCACCCACATGTTTCTGCCTAAGTCATCTCAAGATACGTGACGTAGGTCCTTCTGCAAATTTGCATCCACCGCTTAGCCAGGTGTCTCAGAGTTAGTAGCTAGTAGGCAGGTTCCTGCGGCACAGCTGAGAAATGTGTGAATGCAACCCAAAAGGACCCTAAATCTGACCTTGCTCATGGATGTGTCAGCAGGCAGGTAAAGCAGCTGCTAGAGGAGGAACAAGTCTGGTCCGAGGGACCTCCCCTGGGTCATGGAGAGGAGGGAGCAGCCAAGAGGGAGCTCGCTCTGTCACTGTGCGCACCGGCACTGCTGCCTGCATGAAACGGATGTCAGGAATGTTTTACCCCAGCAATTCAAAGGGTGGTTCGGTATCGCTGTAGCCCCTCGGGAAGATGCGTGTCTTAGTTGGAGAACAGAAATATTCCACCGTGTGTGTGTGCTGCTGCTTTTCTATGTGGAAACTGATTCAGTCCCTCCCAGAGTTCTCAAAATAGCATATGGAAATGTGTTCTTGCTTTCACATTCATTTTGTTCTGCCTTACACCTGTTAGACTTTACATTTTCCACAAAAAGAAGCAGCCATTACCTTTTTTCAGAAAATAACTTTTGTTTTTGCCAGAGCCAGCTGAACAGCTTGTGCTCCTGATCAATTTAAAAAAAGCTGTTCACCTAAAACCACAGATAAGTGAATCATATTCAACGAGGTCATCTATTCCCAGCTAAATAAATGACTTTTCTTCCAGAGTAATACAATCTTCCGTTACACAGAGATTAAATTACTGGGTTTAAAAAAAACAGAAGTCTTAACCTTTTAAAATATCAAAAGTTTGGGAATTTGCTTTCAACAGTCTCACTAGCAGAGCAGTCAAACAAAGCAGAACAAGAAATGCTGCTTCTTGGACATCTTCAGAAAACATATGAAGTGGTCCAGCATTCACTTAGATAAAGATTCGTGCTGGAGGTTTTTTCTCTACTCTTCCTAAACCGATCTATTTACTGCTATTACTGCTACAGCTACAAATGGCTTATGACTTCAAAAAGTCAATTAGGAGACTGGCTCTGAATCTCTCTTCTACCTAACTCCTGTCTGTGGCTGGTGTGTTGCCAAGGGAGCTGCATTGTTTCCTAGTGCAGCAAATGAATAAAGTTAAATTTATATCTTGCTATGTGCTAGAGAAATAGAGATGTAGTTATGTATGCATTACCTTGAATATAAATCATGTAGAGATCCCCACCTCCTCTGCCTGCTACAAGGCATGCATGAAAATGTCCCCCTGGAATAGAAATAAAACCATAAAACACCATGTCTGTAGCTAGAGATGAGTCAGATGCAGACTTCAGAAGTGGATCCAGATTTCAAATACCACCCAAATCTCTGTGTGTGATCAAAGGTTTTGGTTCTGACCCAACTCTAAATCACCATAACAGCCTGGATAAAATTCTGAATCCATAAATCTCTACCATTTTATACACCTATTTAACCATATGGAGCTCCTTTCTCAAACTGAAGCCGTGCAAAGAAGGGGAGAACGCCTTGCTGGGCATTGCAAGACATAGGTACGACTCCCAGGTCAGCTGCGGAGCTGTCTTGTGGCCTTGGGTAAAGAATTTAATCCTGGCTGGCATTGCACAAGTGACGGGGCCCGAAGAGGCAGCGACGGGGCTGACTGTATCACCGTTGGGCGCTGGGGAAGGCACGGCCGTGCCGTGGCACCCTCGGGCACGGGGACGCAGGGTTTAGCCCTCAAGCTGGAGGTGCCTTACAAAGTCGGTAGGTGGGGGAAAAATACTCTTTAAACTTTGGGGCGCTGAGATCCAGCAGCTGTGAAGGCACGTGTTGACCAGCAGTGGGGAGATGACCGAGATATTTTGTGGATTTAGTCAAAACTATCGTGTGCTCTTTAATGATAATATTATGTGTTTGTTTTGGTGTTTTTTCCTAAGTAAAATTTAGTTTTTAATTAAACCTCTTTATTAAAATACTTAGTTTTGTTTTCGAACTTTCATTTGGGGTAAAATGTTTTGTTCCAAACAAGTCCTATTTTCAGTATGACAGGCAAAGCAAGAAACAGCTCTAAGCACAGGTTTCTTAAACAATGTTTGCTTTCTTTTCTACTGTATTTCCAGTTGCCTTTTTTGTGAGTGCAGAAGGTGAATCAAAGTACCAGCTAACCTTCAGGTCAGACACAGGTATCAGACTTGGGCTTAGTCAAGTCACCCAACTCGCTGTGACCGATTATGTTACATCTCCATATGTTACAGCCTTCTGAAGCACCACACATATATTTTGCCTTCCTGAGATGTCCTAAAATTAATTAATAAACTATGAAAGAATGATGAGGAGTGCTTGTGTCTCCTTCAGTGAGAAAAAGACCTTGTGTATCACTGTGTAATATGTCATTAGGCTTGACTGTAAATTATCCCTCTCAGTCATAAATAAACATGACTTAGCTCAACTTTAGTATGGCTTTTAAAAATCAGCAAGTGATTTTTGTTGTTAGGCCAATGGAGGGGATGGGGCAGGATGGCAGGAGATAAGTTCTCTCCTCCTTAGGCACCGTCCATCCCCCCTGAACACTGTTCTCTTTACAGAGAGAATTGCTAAATCTAGGAAGAGGACAAAAACCATTCCTTGCCTACATTTAGGGAAAACCCCTGCATTACTGTTTTTTAAGGTTGAGACACAAAGTGAAAGAACGCATTACTTTCAGCATACAGTAACAATTCCAAATCTAAATGGGAACGTTATTTTGGAAGTGTCACATTTTAAAGCGCAACTCTTCCACTTCAGCCTCCTAAAGCTGTTTCCCATTGTCTGAGTAGAAAAAGAAGGGGCATTTAGGATGAGAATTAGAACAGAAATTTGAAAGGCCAGAAAACTTTCAGATGTTTTTAAAAAACGATAAAAAAAAGAAAACCCTTTAAAATATTCCTGAGACATTAATGCTGGTTCCTGGAGGCTTCCAGTCTGACAAAGACACTATTTTATCGCTTCAGTCCCGTGCAGAGAAAATCTGAGCTCACGAGCACTGTGTGGAGATGCCATATGGGAAGCTTTGTAAGCCTCTGGCAAATATCTGTATCAAACATGCACTTGTGCAGTGCCTTCTGCATGCAAAGCACAAAATGGCAATGAATGGAACCTCCCAGCACCAGCGGGAGGCAACAAATTACCTTCTCCGCTTACAGATGGCAAAATTGGACCCACCTGTGCTCCTTGTAGCCTCATCTCTGAGGATGTAACATAAAATCTTGCTGCTCTAAGCCAGCGTTGTGTGTCTGTAGTTAACAAGAGAAGGCTTGGTGGGAGGGATGATGAGCCCAGCACCTGGCTTGGGAGGAACAGGATCTAGATCAGGCTCCCAGGCCACCCTTCTGCCTAGGACTGTCACCCCACAGCTGGTAAGCACAAATACTCTGCAAAGGTACAGATGCAGGTATTGTATTTATTTGGTAACTCGAGCCTGTATACATTCTAGAACTTCTTTGAGAAATACAAATGTAAATCAGCTCTGATTGTGTAGCAGCACTGCAGCATCCTTCAGTGCATGGGGGGATTCCCTCCTCCTTCCAACGCCCCTTATCATCACACTAACTTGCCACATTTATAAGCTTTATCTTGGTGGACCGTAGACCTGTTACAGCTCAGAGCGAGGAAGCTGGTCTTCGAGGACCAGTGAGCTGGACAATACCCTTTATGGCATTCACCCAGGGAAGGCACATGCTGCAAAGCAGAAATGTAAATCAGTTCTTCCCAGGCAGACTGTGAAACAGGGTGACTGTTATCAGGTCCATCCATAATGAAAATGAAAAATGGGAGCATCAGTCTTTCCCTTTTCACATATATCTTTCTCACTCAATATTCTCCCTGAGCCTGGAATATTGGAACACCTTTATTGAGCGTCAAGATATATCATACACACTGTTAATTCCGCTTCATAATGCCATTACCAAACAACCAATTACAACTATCTAAACTGAGCTTCATAGTAGGTAAATATGGGGAAACAGCCTTCATTCACCCTATAGAGTTATTCTGTTCAAAACTATGCTGTCTTCTAATCATTCAGGTGCCACGTAGAGTACCATGAATTCTTTCTTCCCCGTGCACAGCAATTTTTAATTGTTAAATTGTTCCCAACCATTTTTACAGAGAGGTAGTTGTGGTACTGCAACTATTCCTTCTACAGCTCTCATCAATAACACCGGTCTCCCTCCCAGACACCACTAATAAATGCTGAATTTAGCAGCCACGTGCAAAAGCAAGGAAATCTAACTGCAGGATTGTTTATTGCCTGGAGCATCCACCGATAACAGTAGAAGAGATACAGTCTTTATGGAGATCTTACATGCAAGCTAGAGTATGCATCCATAGCTTAATTTAGCTCCCTTATGCCTAGGCATTATGATACATTTGCTAATTACATGATCACATACGGTGTTTTCCCCATTTAACTCCTGCTTCAGTTGGTACATAGGATGCTCTGTGACGGGCAGCTGTTCAGCAATCCTCTTCTTCCAGCTCTCCCATGCAGGGGCCCTGTGTCGCTCTGACTAAGCACTGTGCTGCATGAAATGGAGATAATCACTTCTTCCTCGTCTGCTCTTCTGAAGCGTGAGTCGCGGGGATATCGGAGCGCTTCACAACTATCAGCAAAGTTATCTTCAGAGCTCCCCTGTCACAAAAGGTATTATCCCATTTCAGAGGCACGGCTGAAGCTCCAGCAAGTCTTGTATCTGCTGCAATACACGCCTGAATTTGACCCCCAGCTCTGCCAGGAGTTATTCAGTCTCACCTCAGCAATCCAGGCTGGGAAATAAACGGATACTTGCTTTACAAGGTGAATGCGTGAAGCTTTCCTCAGAAAAGCTCTGAAACGCAGCGAGCTCTTAACACCCGTCCCTGGACGGGCTCCAGACTAACTCATAGCTTCCCCTGGCTCCCAGTATAGATCGTCTTCCCAGAAGAAAGCCAAAGCAAAGCTGGCAGGTTTGAGTGGGGTTGTGCAGCATCCCCGTACGAAGGGAAATGGGTAGCCCCACGTGCCATCAGCCAGAAGCAGAGAGCTAGGCTGGGAGGGGGAAAGAAGTCCCATTACTTAGTCTAGTAAAACAGTGAGAAAACTGATAGGAGAGGTAAATAACTCTAGCTCTGCCTCCTCTGCCTGGAGTACAGCTGAGGACCAAAGTCCTCCTGGCTGTCTGAGCAATGTAGAAGACAAGCTCGTGCCTCAGCTGTGGGGAAAGGAGAGTGTTTCCACTGAGGCTGCTCCTATCAGTCCAGCGTTACTGATGTTAATTGAATTCTTTGGCATGTACACCTGCCTGCAAGCCAGAGCTGGCCCAGACTTTATAGCCGTAATGTTACATTAATGACTTCAGATGGCAGGTCGTGTCATTAATTTCAGCAAGGTTGCGTGGGTTGCAGCCATAGGTAGAAGTGATCCTTCCTCTTTCTCTAACCGTAGAGGAGTGGTACAGGAACATCCCACAAGGGACAATCAATAGTCTGAGACAGATTAAAGCTGGCAAAAGGTATGGCTGTTGACAGAATAATATTTGTGGTAAGAAATCTATCCGTTTCAAACAATCTTGACTTTCAAAGTGTATTTGTTAATGGATTTTCCATGCTTTCCACCCCCAATGAGAAGCTTTGTGCATACCAGGCAACACATACAAATGCTATGCGAGATGAAAACATTTATTACAGACATTTTTAATTGGGTGAAAGAGTCTGAGCAGAAAGGAAACTTCTTTTTGCATCATGATCTGTGGAATTCAGATCATAGGAATTCATGGAGGATGCGAACATTCAGGTTACAGAGAGCAGTTATTTATACCAAGAAGCAGAATAAATAAATTTGGAACAGTAACTCCTTTAAAAATTGGTGTTGGTGAAGGGAAGCCTGAAACCTCATACTTCCAGGCTGAGTGACTAGGGGTCTGGAGAAGCTGTCCTATAACTCTATTTTGTGGAAATTCACGTACCTTTTGAAGTGTCTGCTGCTTCAAACTTGGCAGCTTGATCCACTATGGAAAAAATCTGTATCTCAGCCTGAATAGGATCCATCTCCCTTTCTATTAGACCTATGTAAAATCCTCTTCAGTCTCAACGCAGCAATTTATAATACCAATGCCGACTGGCAGTGCGAGAACTGACACCACAAAACATACTAGTAGCTGTGGCTTTCCTTCCTCCAAACTGGTAGCATCACCTGCAGCTCATCTTTCACATGGTAACCTGAAGCTGCCAAGGATGGGGAGGTGGGGATTTGATGCCCAAGTCAGTGTAAGGAAGGTTTAAGCCTATCGCTCCCAGTTTTTAAGAGTCTGTGTGCTACTCATTACGGTATAGACAACATGAATGGGGAAAAAAGGCTGGAGAAAGGGGAAGAGAGGTTTATAGGGAAGCTGAGAGCAGGTCCCCAGTTGAAACTGTGCAATCGCAAGAGGCAAAATTAAGAGTCTAAAGAGCAAAATTTTAAGCAAGGGCCTGACTCTTACCCCAGTGACGTGGGTACTCTGTGCTCTGGACTGCACCCAGGAGTAGTTTTAATGCACTTTTCCATTAATCATTGGATGAAATTGGGAGGAGGGAGGGACCAAACCCAGCAGAACAGGGCTTAGAGCCAGCTCTGGCAAAATCCCCCCCAAAACCCAAGACCAGATAGTTGGGGCTAGTTATACTGGATGGCATCACTCTTCAGTTCCTTTGCACAAGGCCATTGAATTGGCTCTGTGGTTAAGCACCTTGCAGGCTAGCAGACAGATGCTCAGTTCCTGTAAATCTTCTTTCCTTAGCCTGGTATGAAGGTGTTTAAAAAAAAAAAGAAAAGAAGCATAATTTGCTTATTTGAAAGACCTGACATCTTGTCGGCCACGTTGAGTTGTGCCGTAAAAGGGATTTTCTCATGCCTCTGGGCTTTGATGAGAAGTGCAGCACAGCGATTAATTCAGCACCTCTATTTTCACTTACCTTGACCACGAACATCTAGTCCTTTCTATGCATGGCTTCTTTCTAGGCCACCACACGTCAGCACAGGAGGGGACCCTTCTCAGCTCCTGCGTGCACAAGGACCAAATGCTGGGCACCTGCACAGCGCCAGGCCCCAAGCAAACAGCACGGGTCTCAGCTTGGTCGACCACATGCCAGCAGGTTTTGTTTCCAGCCCACCAGGATAACATGCCCTCAGCACTGCTCTCCTAGTAGAGAGTGCTTTTTATCTCTGGGCTGGTAAAGAAGAGAGAAATTTCCTTTCAATTCACAGCAAAAAGCAGCTATTGCCCTGTCCCAGCTATGCAGGGTTGGCCTCACAGTTCTCTAAAGAAACAGCTTCCTCCTGCAAGCAACCTCTTGATGTTTATTAGCTGTGGAGAAGGAGACACACACCCTTCCCCAAGGGGCTGGAATGAAACCGTCTTGGCTTTGGGGGCTGGAAGCACGTTTAAACCTGCCAGCTCTGACGAAGATCCCTGGGCTGAGTCCCAGCACCTGCACTTAATTTTTCTCCGGCGCAGGTGGGGCCGGTTGTATTTCTGGGTCCTTAAAGAGGTTGCGCTCCCTCCCACGTGTGTGTTGGGGCCTGTTGGGTTTAGGGACACTGTATTGTCTATGCGGCTTGTGCCAGCTGAGCAAATCCTGGGGTAAGCTGTCAATCACCATCCCAGGAGGAAAAGGCTGTTTCTGGGTGCCTTTAAGGGTCTGCCTCCTGCCACACACCCCTCCAGGTGCCAGAATTCAGAGGTCCATGTGTGCAAAAATTAAGGATCCAGGACGTTTTGTTGCTTAAACAAAGTGGCATCATTTTAAGACGTGCCGCCCGTCTTCAAGGGATTATGGCAGTCCGGCCTGGAAGTGCCATGAGCCTCCATCGGCTGCATGGAGAATGAGGCCACTGAAGAGTTGTAATGAGTAAAATCCTACTTCAACTGCTAAACTAACTAAAATAACACTGTAAAGTAGGCTCTAAAAGCTGTTCATTTAGTATCACTCTGTGGCTTTTTGCAGGCTAATTCACAAAGGCTTTTACACAACAAATTTTACAGCCTAAGCCCTGTTCTCATTTACGTCCTGGCAATTTCTTTGGAGGTCGCGGGGTAGTATGCTCCATCACATAGAGTATTAAGTGGGAAACATACAAACACACACGCACAAAAAATAATCAAATGAGTCATACTAAAGCAGGACTATTCCCTGCAGTCTCCAGAATTGTGCTGTTAAACCCCGAGACGGAGGGTTTAACAAAGGCTGGAGACCATTATCTGGCAGTCTCTAACCACTTGCAATTTGCAGTTGGGGTTTAGCTGTATGAGCACTGCAGGATTTGGCTACCATTGAACTTTTTTTTAAATGTTACATTCGCTCGAAATCTGACAGGGGCAGATTTCTGTTGGGAAGCAGATGAATGAGGTGCTAGTGTCTCGGTAATATATAGATTGTTCAAAATTCAGAAGATTTACTGTGAATCTGAATTAAAAAAAAGGCATCATTTAATATTTGGCCCATCATTAAAGCAGTGCCAAATCCCAATATTTTTTTCATTACACATGTGTGGGTTCAATATAATTACACCTCTGTACTGTGTGTACACATTTTTTTTGTCATGCATAAACACGTGGAATCTTTTTGTACAATTCATTCAAAAAGCACAATTAATAGTACCCTTCCCTTACTTGTATCCTAAATAGCAATATCTAGTCCAAAAACACAGTAGTAAGGCAAAATGTTCCTAGGGCAAGCCAATCTCTTTTGGAAAACAGGAAAACTGTAAAGCTGTTTTATGCACATAAATATTGCTTAAGTGTATAATTACATGTAGGAAATTATTTCAAACACAGAAACACAAGAAACATCAAATCAAGTGTGATTCAGTCAAGGCAGTCCTTCGCTGTGCTTTTCCAGGAGGCAAAGCCGTCAATCTAACGTAGCGGTAGGTTCCAGAAATGAATGAAAAAGCTGAAAGTAGGATTCATTTCAAATAACTTTTTCATCTAAAAATAAGGTCTCTTGCACAAGCTGTTCACCTAGGCTCCCTCGACGATCTGAGAAGTGAGAGAAGACAACAAGAGGGAAACCCCACCAGGCACTTTGTCCCATCTTATAATAAGGCTGTCAGATGGAGGATTTTCCCCCAAAGCTACCAATTCTGATCACTAGCTAGAGAAACAGGATTAAATCCCTATTTTTTTTTTTAAATGACTACAACTATGTAATTAAACCCCACCCTGCAATACTTGCCAGAAGCCTCAGAGGGGTACCCGTGGAGGGGATCCCAGGCACAGCAACTTGGCCTCTTGCTAGAGGCAAAATATCACCGTCCTTTCTCTGATCCCCTGGAAACCCCTTTGAACTCCACTTTTCGGAGTTTCCAAAGGATGTTTTTCTTCCATAGGATTTCAGTGGTTTGTGTTTGGACACCTGGCTTCTGCTGGACTCCCGTGCTGCCGTGTGTCCTATGTGGGTGCAGCCAGTTGCTCGCCACAAGCCAGATGTGGAATAGCTGAACAAGGTGCCCTGCACCAAATCAGCACCGTTTACCCAAGGATGTTCCATGTTGTGCACATCAGCCTTACACAGCTCTAGATTTCTTCAATCCTAAATTATTTTCTTGCCCCGACTGATTCAAGACACTATTTTTGATCATACTTTTTCTGTTTTTTAAATCTTTTTTCTTTGGTCATGAAGCTCTTCGTTACCATGTAGGTTTTTTTCATATGTTTCCCTCAAGCCTAAGTTATCCATCACCTGTGCCTTATTTGGGAGCTTGTTTGGATTAAATGCTGAGAACAGATAAGATGGGAGTAGGACCATTTGACCTCCAAGCATATGCTTCTGATTAGTTTACCATTACTAACTACCCTAGGTTTAATATCATTAGTCATTTAAGCATTATGATGACATATTCGTTATGTTTATTGGTTTAAACAGAAGCCAAATGAACACGCCAATGGAAATTACATCCTTTCAAAAGCCATCCCCAGACCTCTCCCTCCTGGCTATGCTGAGGCTGCTTGCATGAATGCCCCAGGGCGACACAACATCGTAGACCCCCTGGTTTTTCCTCGCAGAGCCTTGCAGAAACACCTCCCCGGGCAGCGACCTGGCTGCTCTGGGCTGAGACTCTACGCCCAAGAGCACACGGACACCAGGATCCATGCTAACATCCATGCACGCTCATAAACCAGCCTAATCCCACCGTATGGTGTTCCACCAAAGAGCCTACCTGCAGAGTCAACCTTTCTTGTAAGGGGGTCGTGCCCTGCCGTACAGAGGATTGCTGCTCGCGGCACACGCGCTTGCAGGTTAGGTCTGTGATGTCCTGTCCAGAGGACGTGAGGACGGGTGTAGCTGGGGATCCATCCTCCTCCTACGGTGTGTTATTTCACTGTGTTTTCTACAGGTACATTTTTAAGATTATTTTTTTCCTCCCAAATTACTCGATATATCATTAATGTTGCTTTAGACAGCACAGCAAAAGGAGAGCTACAACAGTAATATAATATTTTCCTCATTCAATGGAAAGTATAGATTCTTGTTCGCTTGTTTTTAAATCAAAGTGTAGATCTGCAGTATTATTAGAGCATGGCCTCTGTAGAAGGTTTTATGGCTATTTAAGAGGAATGGGGGCTGTAAAGAAATATAAGTTTATTATACACTTGGATGAAAATATTTCAGTTTCCGCCGTAAAAATGTACAGTTTTGAAAAACACACTAATATATTATTTATGCTGAAGATTTTAGCATTCCTTCAGATTTTCACACCAGGGTATAGATACGAACACAGTAAATGGTGCAAGTAATGACAATTCAAGATAGACAGTGAAGGACACTTGATGTCCAAAATTTCCTTCTTCCTTGTTTAGAATAATCTCTTGTAAATGTGATAATACAGATCTCCATGGGCTCACCCCAGTGTGTCAGCACACCCGTTTGCTGCTGCTTGGCTAGGAATTGGGGGCTGTAGGCGCTGGGGCATTTCTAGAGGTACTAATCTCAGAGCCATTAAAGGTGACAGCGAGAGCTGGGCTGTTTCTGAGCCAGATCTCGACGTTTCTGTGCAGACTTGGTGCAACAAGTATTTTCGCACTGATGATTTCTTTATTTCCCTTTGCATTGGGCTTTTTTCAGGCTTTCTGTCATCTAAAAAGTCACTTGCTCCTCTTACATGCTCTGCTTTGGGTCCGTCTATGTGGTTCTGCATTTTTAACTGATACACTGACACAGAAATAACTACTGTTTGCTATTGTAAGATGTAGGTCCCAATTGTTCTACACATTGAATTGCTGACTTTTTTGGTTTTATTACATTAAGGCCACATTTAAAGCTTCTTCATGGCAATATATAGGAAGAGTACTAACATATTTATTGAAACCAATATCAGGTGCTTGGTTAATTAGCATGCCATTTCCCGACTGGCCATGTCTGAAATGGATTTGCCACCCCATCTAGCGAAGAAGAAAAGGAGATGTTCTCGGTCATGGCAGCTCCTGCTCCTGCTCGCGCCAGTGGCAATGCATCCGTGGAAATCACTGGTGCAGCGGCATGTTCTTACATCGTAAATACAAACAACCAACAAAATGCCTTACATTTTTCCACAATGAGTTCATGAGATGCACGTGGCAAATAACTCCTATTAATGGCGAGGAAGCAATGTGTGAAGCTCCAGTGAACTGATGAAAAAATAGACTGAAAGAAATTGGCAATGTTGCAGTCTTACTTGATTCGCATACTTAAATATTCGTGTCCTCTGCACTTTCTCAGCGAGAATACATAATGTAATCAGGAATAAAATGCAAATTTCTAGCTAAGGAACATAACTGTCTTTTAACAAAAGGAGCCAGAAGTAACTGTGCTGGGACTGACAGAAATACCTTTGGTTTACAGCACTAATTACACTGTGATCTGTTTTTCTGTTGTTCTGGGTTTTGTTTTGTTCCTTTCATCTATTAAGTATTATTGAAACCAGGTCACATTCAATATCACTGCAATCTTTCTAACTCTTCTGGGGAAGACGAGTGCCATTTGGACATACGGCTGAGGGAGGCAAATATGGAGGATGAAGCAAAAGGAAAAGGCGGTGAATGTCATCTGTAGAAGCAGAAAACTTGCTCTGTGTATACCCCATAAATGTTTTAAAGCTTATATTTAGAAGCATCTCTTCTAGAGAGATTATATGTTGATGTATGCTGTGTTTGGTCTTCAAGATATCACTGATAGTGTCGTCTATACACACAAACCAAACTCCCTTTGATTTGGCATGTTAGCCAAAACAGAAATACCCAGCGATTTGCTCTTAAAGCTAATTGCTCTAACTGCCTGGCCTAAAAGATGTGCCCTTTTCTTCGCATCAACTTCTGCCATCCATTTTGTCTGAAGGCTTGTAGGGAACGAGGGGATCCTTTTAACCCCTTGTTTTACCACTCTGGGATTGTGAAATGTTTCTTGAAATTAGTATGGGACCCACGAAAACTGTAGTTGGGGGATCTAAAATGAAGCTCACAGTGCTTGCTAAGCATTAGGCACAATATTGCCTGATTTAAAAAGGATATTCCTTGTAAAGCACTGGAGGACACTGTCCTCTCTGACATGCGATTATTTACCTTGCTTTTACTGTAGCTACCACTTTCTGATCTAACGTTCCTTTTACACGAGACGTTTCTATTGAAGTTCATGAAAAATGGGGGTGTTCAAGGAAAGGAGCTCTATTTTCATGCTTTAGCATAAAGATGCAAATTAGGGCCACTATTAAAAACCTAACGAAAATGGATGGAATTGTAAAGCAGAGTTTGTATTGGATGGAAGTAATTTGTTCTGACATTTTGAATAAACATTACAAATAAATCAGGATCTTTATTATACATACCGCTTACTGTTGAATAATCTGGCAAAAAGATAGCTGCTGTTATGGAATAGCTTTTTAGTTAGCACTTTCCGGGTCAGTTTTGAACTGGATTTAGGAATTTACTAGAGTGCCCTTCCACGATGTTTGCGTAGAGGGTCTGTGGACAAACTGGGAGGACGCATGCATTAAGGTTGGGCTCAGCTCCATAACAGGAAAAGCAAGATTTAGGTGTCTCACTGTGAGTCCAGGCTCCTGTCACGGGCAGTAGAGTTCTAATTCACGCAGAGAGTGCCTTTGCTTACCCTAAGTGGCTTCATCCTGGCTGGCCGGCCGGCCGAGATAACCCTCTGGCCTCCAGTGGCAGAGCTGAGGAGACCTCCATGGGCTCTCATGGGAGCTACGACAGTTCCCCGAGTTACAAACCGGAGTTTAGGTGTCAGAACTGGAACTGCATTCTGCTCCCAGAATTCTTCTATCCTATGTGTGACCTTATAAAAGGGTAACTCAGGGGCTATTTCCAACTGGAAGCTGTGTAACGAAATGAGTACTTTCTACTGTCACAAAATTAGTGCCTATTTTTCCCCCCCACGGCGTGCTGCCTGGTTGCCGCCACTCAGTCGGGATCACTTCTTTCAGGTGGCTCCTTGCCTGGGCTCCCAACTGGCCCAAGAGGCTGAAAGGCAGTCACTTTCCATACCACGGCATGTGCTGAGTTACTGAGTGCTTTAGAGGTTTCCAAATCCTTGTTTAAAGATTGCATTCAAAGGAAATAGGAGGTCTTGGATTTTACTCTGAAATAACTCCTGGAGACAAGCCAGACTGAAGTAAATGGAAAAATAAATCATTTGGGGAAAAAAAAAAAAAAAAAAAAAAAGTATTTACAAAATCTAATCTGTAAGTGGACTTTGAGTCTGAGCTGTTCTTATGTGAATTTAGCCAGGAAAGAAAACATGTAAGTCTCAAGGGAGGTGACTAATGTCAGCATGACTCTGTAGTTTAGGGCCTACAGAAATTATTCCCCATGCTGCTTCTGCCTGAAATGTAGTGATTTATATATAAATGATATTTATGACAAGCAAGATAAGATGTTAAGTGCAGGAAAAGTGAAAGGGAAGGAATTGTGATAGTAATGTGAGATGGGAAAGAGAAGATGTTGACTCAAAAATTCTTTTTCTAAGATAATTTTTACTTCTTTAATTACAGAAGAACTCAAAGCTTAGGGAGATGGTCAGTGAAAATGGATGTCAAATTGTGGACATGGATGTTCTCATAACATAAGGGCAGGCAACCCATTGCTGAAGCACCAGCGGTCCTCCCTGGGGTATGTTGCAACAAATACACTCTATCACCATCTTTGGTTTGGTTCTATGTATTTACCCTGAGTGTAAGAGCTTCTGGATGGATGCAGTATCAGAGCAGCCCTTAGCCTTGCAGTTGCCTCAGCCAGCACTGGGGAGATGTCAACTCAACAGTCAAGTAGCAAGTATTGGAGACTTATTGTGGAAAACATCACATTTCCTCTTTAATTTTCTTCTATGCCATCCCTTAGAAAAACCTCCAAAGTGCTTCTTGTGTTCCTGCAGCCCTTTTTCGAACCAAGGGGAGTTTCATCTGACTCAGGACTTAGAATCCTTCCTGCCTAGGGTGAATCCCGACCACACTAAGGCCAACGGTACACGTGTTCTTGGTAGTCTGTCCTGACCAGGTCACGTTTCTCCTGGACCACAGAAAATGAGCTAAGTGCCTCCCTGAATCGTGGAGCAAAAGGAGTCTTCCTTTCAAAGGAGTGTTACAGAGCTGGAATCAAGTTTATTCCCTAGAGAAAATCAGTTCTCCTTTAGCCACTACTTTACAGCTAAAATCTATTAGAGACAGGTAAATACAGCTAAAACATTAAGTAGCATATTTTTAAATTTGTAGATCAGACATGATTTACATAATAATTACACTGCAATTACAGTAAAATTACTATAGTTCCATGTTACCTGCAACTACTAATTGACATAGGCTGGTTAGTACATGACAGTGTTATTACAGCATAGACTCAACAGAGTTGGTGTATCTGGGGTCTAAAAATACACTCGGTGATCAGAAAGAGAAAACCCCCAACTCTCAGAGTTGGTGTGTTCAGGGAAGTACAGTCAAAGTCTAATTATAACGTAGTTGCAGTACAATTCAAGAGTAAGTTGAAACCACTGAATGATGTAGCCTTAAACCAAGGTTTTGCAATGTTAAAATCTGACAATGTATTTAAAAGACGCAGAAGTCTTTATAGTTACATTTACTTCATGGCTAGAGTACAAAATGCTAGTAAAAGTAGCCATTTCCATGTGTTTGGAAAAAATCCTTAAAATCACTATCAGTTCTCTGAGTAGTCAATGTGGGTCTGCAAACTCAGGATTGAAAACCTGCCTGACCACAAAGTGTATATAATTTGTATTTGCATTTTTTCCATGTCATGCCACGGTCTCAGAAAGAGAGAACAAAAGCCAAGGAGGATAGTAGCAGACTTCCAGATGAGTTCCAAGGCCTGGGAAAAATACCAAAATAATACAGTAAGCTTAAAAGGGCCTTATGTGATCTATTGTGTCTCTTAAATAACCTTACGCAGTGATTTCTCCTTCTAGCCTAAACTTTTGTTTGAACCATAGCATATCGTTCTGTAAGACGTTCACTCATGTTTTAAAAGCTGCAAGTGAAAGATCAATTATTATTTACCCTCCCTGTTGAAACAGAAGAGTTTCTAGGCTGAGTTTGTCTGGCTATGGTTTTCAACCATTGGATCGTGTGTCTTTTTCTATTAGATTGAAATGTTGCCAGCTGTGAAATGGCTTATGCACTTTGGTTCTGTTACGCTGCGATAAAATCACCTCTTATCCTTTTCTTGGGCAATCAAAATAGATGAAACTTCTAGATTTTCTCACCAGAAGACACTTCCGAAAATTGAGCATTCTTCCCCAGCTCTTTTTTTAATTCCCAGATATAGCAGTATAGCATCCCTCATCTCCCCACCTGCAGCATCTCTGGATGCCCTGGGGCCAGGAGTAATCAATGCCTTGGCATTAGTTATCCTGCCCATTGCCTCCAGGGCACTGAGCCTGGCCTGGCCCTGCCACCGTGCATGGGAACAGGAGGGAAAAAACAAAAGTTGGAAAGATAGACCAGACCCCTGAGAAACAGAGGTGGCAGCTTCATCAACACTCATAGTCAATTTTGTATTTTGGAGTAATAAACATCACTTACAGCAAAACGATGTCATTTCCTTATTCCTTCTTGGCATTTGTATGTTTATATGGTGATGGAGATGGTTTGCTCTTTCAGCTACCACGTTATTTTACTTATCTGTTACAGCTACTAAATCCTCCTATAAAAGCCACTGCTTGATATGACACACACCCCCCCCCCCCCTTATAAATAGGATTTATTTTCTCCTGAAGAATGACCTTACATTTGGTTGTGTTGAAACATGCATTCAAATGAACCCTCCTTTCCAAGCGACCCTGACCTATGCCCGTCATCTTTTCTCTCTTCATTGTTTTCTTTTTATTTGCTACAAATTCTGTCAGCAACGATTTAATATTTTCTTCAAGATCATTGATAAAGATATTGAATAGGATGAGAGCAGCTCCCTGGAGGCTTCTGCTCGAAAACCCCTCAGTGATTGCAAATGCCTTTCTGAGATCTACCAACTGAGCAATCCTTAATCTTTTTAAAATGGGTCTGCATTGATTTTCTTGTACAGCTAATTTTTGTAAGAATGTTATGAAGGACTTGCTCTCATGCCTTCTAGAAGTTGGGTAACTAAATCAGATTTGTGATGTCACAAAACTTTAGCGGTAGATTATAAAAATTGAAGAAAAAAAAAATACAAAATTGACTGGCTCACTTGTTCTTTTGACTTCTTGCTGATTGTTTTCCCTGCCAGTCTTTCCTGGATTTTATTAGAGACCAATGTCAATCTAAGCTTGTTTGTAACCTTGCAAGTTGGATCGGTTTTGATCATTGTAGGACTTACTAGCATTAATTATTCAAAGAGCTCCTTGGCCACCATTATTAATTCTTATAGGTGCAAATTATCCGGTCTGGCAGCCGAAGCTGTCTGAGCAAGACGGGTGGGAAGGAGCGCCCGCTCCGCCGTGCTGGTCCCCGATGACGCCGACTCCGGCTGACGTCACCTCAGCTCCTCAGCACCTGGGGGAAGCGCTGCTTGAGTGCTTCAGCCTTTTGCACTTTGTGATCGATGAGCCTGCCAACCCTGTCTCGCAGCAGGTCCGTGTTGTTAATGGGATTTCATTTCATTTGCTCCTGATGTATGTAAATAAATCCTCCTGGTTAGCCTTAGCCTGGCTGGCCAGTGGTGCCTCTTCTCTCCCTTAGCAATTACTTATATTTCCACATATCCTTATTTCTGCCCATTGCTATCAGTATCGGTTTGTTTTTAATAGTATTTCTACCTCCATTTCATCATTTAATGAAAGGAGGCATTTTTCGTCCAAGGAATTGAGGAGTCTTTGCACAGATATGGATGATTAGGAGTTGCTGCTCTGCTTTCTGCAGAATTTGCTTTCTCTCGACCTGAAATTGAGGAAAAATCCACCAGAGCCCAGAACCGGGCCTTTCTAAGATGGTGCCTTTCGGGTTCATCAGCTGTGCAGTCAGCTGTCCCTGTGGCTCCAGCATCGAATTTCCTCAAGCAGGAGGAACGTCTCAGCAGGACGGACAAACCGAACGTGGTGCGGAGCTGCTGCCGCTGGAGGAGTGGTGGAGGTGGGATGGGATCTGGGATGATTCCCTGGGGGACCTGGCTCCCTCCTCCAGCCCCGTGTGAAAGCGGACAAGAGGCTTCAAGGTGGTAACAGCTTAAAACGACCTGCTCCTCTGAAGGGCTCCTCACCGCCCTACCCCAAAAGCAGCCGGTGCCGGAGCGTTTGGACCCTTTTCCCCTTGGAGGTAGCACCGCCGGGCACGGCAGCGTTTCCCCCCACGGCAGCTCACTGCCCTGACCTGGCCGGGCTCCGACAGGGATGGTCCTGCGCTCCCGCCGGGATGGCAGGATGGCTACCATGGGTTATGGCAGTGGAGCCACGCCGGTTTGGATCCCTGCCTGGTGTGATAACTCATCCAAGAAGAAGGGCAAATGCCAGGCAATGAGCCCAAACTTACTTTAGTGCTATCATGGGGACACTCATAGCCCCAAGCCGTTGCTTATCACCATCCTGAAGTTGATGGCAAAATACTCTCTCCTACTTGCTTTTGCTACATTTTTTTCAGCTTTGGGAAAGTGGTGTTTTTGAAGAAGCAAGCACGTGTACTGCTGGTGAAAACTGTACCTCTTAGCCTAGAGCAAGTAAATGATCGTGAGCGCTTGCATCTACATTGACTGACACATTTGTGTTCATATGTAATATGGATTTATTCCAAGTGTTGTAGTACATTTTGATAGACAAATCAGTAACATTACTGAATTCACTGTCTAGAAAGGGTATATTTGCTTAATAGGTTAAGAGGAGGAGATTTTGGTATTGTGCTAACACTGGGTGCTACTGATACTTTGTAAGATACTATAATCCATAATGTTTGTATATGAAAAGCCAGCAAATGACATCTGAAATGATACTTGCACAATATAATAGTGGCTGATAGACTGGCAGAGGATGTCTCAAACAAAAACACTGTTTCTATTAAATAGTGTGCAACTTAATGCATTTAACTTTACCTGCCAGAATCTAGTTGATCTTTTAATAGATCCCTTAGATATTATAAGCAAGTGTTCATAAACATTAGTTTCCAAAAAAACCCGAAAAGATACTGCGGTTTAGTCTTAGTGATACAGAACTCAGCGCAATCTAATTTTTCCAGTTTCTTAGCTGGACCCTGAGTGCTGGTGGCAAACTTACCCTGGGGTCCAGGGGAGAGAGAGCCCCACCATGTGCCCAGTTGGGTGCAGTGGATGATAAATGCCATGTAGGAAAGGGCAAACTGTGCCACTGGGCAGCTCTCCCACCATTGCTAGTATTATGGCAACTGGATCAAATACAAAGAAATGGCAAACCCTTCCTATCACGCATGGGGCAGCATAGCTCATATGCAAGATATAACTCTAAGAGAATTTTTTCTCTTAAGTGGATTCTTAGTTACCATTGGGATCAACTTAGGATAAACCATGGATGTTTGTAACCTGCAATATTATTTAGGAAATATCAACTAAACTGTTCTGAGTTTTCTGATAAGCCGTGAGCTTAAGGTAGCACACACAAGCTGGGGGTGGCAGAAACTTGCACAGTTACAAGACCTTAAACCAATGTGTAATGTTTCAGTTCTGCTTTCTTCTCAGGGGCCACTAAGGAGATACCAAAATTATGCGCAGACACTGAGGTAATTCGGAGAAATTTGCTTTAAAATACCATAACTTAGAGAAGGCAGTTTTATTGCCAATGAGTATCATCTGAGAGACTAATATGCACTTTTATGCAAAGACCAGTCAGTTGCATTTACAACAAAGCACAGGAAACTAAATCCAGACTGAAAGGGATTTGTTAGCAACTTTAGATTTCGTTTAAATTTCCCCATGGGAGATCCGAACCATATGTGGGAATAAAATCCATGCATAAAACTGCATATTTCTGTGCAGTTTATCAGATACTTGACATCTCAATCAACATACTAATGTACTTCCTGAGACACCTCTTAAGCATCTGCAAATATTTCCTTTTGATTGCCTTTGTTTTCTTCCTGTGAAAGAAATCTTTCTCTTCTGGCTGTTCTCCTCCTGAGCGTGTAACCCTCCCTGCCTGCCCTTGGCTCAGGACTAGGCAAGCACAGTCCTATCTTCCTAGAAATGCAGTGACTCAGAAATTCGTCTTCTGATAGCCTCACGCTGGGAGTGTCCAGCTTCTCGGGAGAATCGCCTTTGGCTTTTAGCCTTGAGTTTTAAAAGAGGAGCCCTCTTAAGTATAGGAGATGTATTTTAGAACATTAAAAGAGTTATTTCATGTCTTTATTCTGAGCTCTCTTTTTTTTTTCTTTTTTTTTGACAGAATTGTACCATTCAACTTACAGTAACCAAAAAAAAGTCTACAATCTGACTTGAGGTCTCCCTGGGTACGTTACTGTTAAATAAGGAGCAGAGTCAGTTCTCCAGCCCTGAAGGGAAGTGGCAAACTCTGGGCTGTGTTCCTTTTGACAAAACTCTCTTTCCCCCCTTCCTCCTGGGCATGGTGACTTCATCCATTCTGCCTTCTGGAAACGGTTCCTGGCCTGTGTATCACCCAAACCGTGCTTGAACGTTCTCCAGGAAGGTACCACTTGGCATGGGTCAAACCCATGCTGGGTAGTGTGTTACTCCGTCTACTCAGTTAAATAGGAGGATGATCACAGGCCAATGGACTATCTGTCACCCTGCTTTGTTTGCTAGAATAGGCATAGCCCCCAGATCCCACCAGTAGGCATTTCCAGGAAGCTATTCGGAGCATCTTGTCGCGACAGCTTGCTGGAGGAGCTGGGTGGAGAGATGTAGTGTGTTTATCGGGGGAATAAAGAGCCTAGCCCTGCCAGCGCTTGGCACCGCTACCCTAGCTCACCTGCTTCCCTCCCCACCTGCAGAGGAGCATACAGGAATCCTGGACAGAAGGCTAGAGGTTTTATCACCTCTCATCTGGGGTGACTGTTGGTGCACACGATCACCATGCTAATGTGTAGATAAAAACCCCTTTGTGTTACACCGTCACGTTTTCCTTATATATCTTCCTCACTCTCTTGCTCTCTCTCTCTCCTCCCATCTGTCTCTAGACATCGCTTACGAGGGAGGGCTGGAGTGCCACAAATTTTGAACACTGACGGTTCCCAGGCACGCAGAATATCACGAGTTTGCTCAGACTTATTGGTATAATACATCCTCTCCCTGCCAAGGTAGCCACACACTAACAAGATGACAAAGTGAGCTATTCAGATGGTGAAAAATCTCCTAAACATAACAAAGCTCTTCATTTGACCCCACTGGAGTTCAGAAAGACTTCACAAGCTGGGCCGACTAACTCAGCACAAATGCTAACGAGCAGCTGACGAAGACTTCTGTCCCTGGACACCTCAGATCCTCAAGCCTAAGCCCACCCTACTGGTACAGGGAAGGCAAACGAAGCATCACATGCATGAACAAACTGAGAGCCAGGCAACTGGCCTAAGAACAGCCTAAGCCCATCTCTCCCACTGGACGGAGAGCAGAGCAGCTCTCACTTAGTTTTTGCTCTTTTCGCTCCCTGGGGCCACTTTGTCTCCGTGCACCACGACCATACACTTTGACACTTCTGCCTGGCCACAATTTGTATACCTTTGGCCCCCAGCACCTCCTGAGCCCAGGTTCCTTTGCTCTGCTGCTCCTTCACTGCCCAAAGGTCTTGGGGAGCTGAGCCCGAAGTGTCCTGAGCCCAAAGGACCCTTCAAGATATACAAGTTGCTGAAGCTCTTCCCAGAGCGGCAAAGTGTCTGGGCTCTTTGATTTAGAGTTTGTTGGTCCAGAGGCAGAATGAAATGTCAAGACAGAGCAAAACTGACTCTACGAGTGTTACTCGTAACTTTAGGCAGCACGGGAACGATCCAGCTTCCCACAGAGTATATGTCTTTATCAGCGGTGTGTCTTTTTCCCTGCTCTTTCCCCAGTCCCTCAGTTTAAATCAGAATCTCTGACATCTCATAGGATCCTTACGCAGCCTGTTCCCTCCTCCCCTTCCCCACCTCGTTAACTCCAAGCCTTTGGTTGGACACGGAAAGCAAAGGAGAAGGGAGAAAAGAGAGAGTTTGTGTTTTGGGGTATATTGCCCAGCGGGTCTCAGGAGGCCACCTCTGTGGCAGGGCGAGCGCTGGGCTCTCACACCAAGCTGGGGGTGAAAAAGCCCAGTTAATTTCACGATACTGGAGGAAAAAAAGGCACGAGTGCCGGGCTGCCGCAGGAGCAGATGGGGCCGGGCGAGGGTCGGTGCTGGAGCGAGCCGCTGCGTGCAGGTGGTGGTCCTGCTCACCTTCAACCAGGGCTTGGATCCAGCATCAGCATCATCAGCCTGGTCCTGGCACGAGCCACGGCAACGGCTGTGCCCGGAGAAACGCAGCCAGGGACCTGCAGCACTGACAAAGCGGAGCTGATTGAAGCCCAAATTTTCTAACATAGGCTCGCCCAGCAGTCCCGCTGATCTCAAATACCTGTGGGCTCCGGGTCTCAGTGGCCAAAAGGGGCCCTGGTGAGAAGAGGATGTTTTCAGGAGCTTGAACAGACTGGGCGCCAGCTGAGCATCCCTCCCACAGCCTCGTGGCGTCTGGGTACAAAGCAGCTGTCTAGCAAATCGCTTACAAATTCTAGCCCTAATTACGCTCCTGGCAAATACCGTGTTAAAGTAAGCTGCTACAGGAGGTGGATTTTTAGAAGACAACTAGCAAGATTCATTTCAACTGTTTATCCATAAGCATGGATAACAATTCGAACATTTCAGTGAGCTGGACCACTACGTCTGAACTGCCCAAGGGCATCCAAGGCAATGGTGCTGATGGAGAACGTCCCCCCTTTTTTTGGTTTGGGGGCAACATTAGGAGGCTGTGTTGCTGAAGCAGAGGAATATTGGTTTCTGTTGGTACTGCTATCACACCGGAGAGAAGGGGATGCTTCATAGCGACAATTATGAAAGTAAAGATAGGCAAAAATAATTGTTTTGCTGTTCTTCAAGCTTCTAGAATGGCCTGATTCATAGGGAAAAAAAAAAAAAGTGTCATCTGACGATACCATAATAGTTTTCCTGCTATTTTGTGCAGAAAAAAACAATCAGCTTATCAGGTTTTGTTCAGCACGTTCACAACTTGCTGGAAACAAGGAGGAGAAGAAAACAATTCTTACAAGCATTTCTGGATTTCCAGGAAGTTCTTTTTTCAATAGCCACTTGTAACAAAATTGGAAAAAGAAGCTTTCTAAAACTCCAGAAATGAAAAGTGAAATTGGCTTTAAGCATCTATAACTAAAATGCTCTAGATCTTCAACAGTTTAAAATCACGGGATTTGCATTTAATGTTCCAAACTGATAAACATGTATTTTTCATTTTGTGATGGCATGTTTAGTCAACACTATCCTCTGCAGTGTAACAAGAAAGGCCCTCCAGACACTGAGGCAGAAAACTTGCACTCAATTTCTCTCAAATGATATTTAGATAGTATTCAGTAAAATAATGTGTCTAGTTAAGATATATACATACATATATGTGACTGTAAGCACATCTAGCTAAGATATGTCTTAGCTAGATATGTTTTTATATACATTTATAGATTATATATAAAAGATGTATTTAATAAAGAAGGAGCAAACCAAATGAAATTATTTATGAAGCATGCAAGCAGTGAAATTTTAGTGTTGACATTAAAAACTTGCCTATTGCTTTACAAAACACCCGAATGGATGTCCATAGTGATGTGGCCCTTGGTCCTTTCGGGATCCCTCCGTACTGCTTAGTCCTGGTGCACAGCAGTGTGGCTTGATGGATGGAGACAGAGCTGGGACCTCCGTTCAGCCTCTCTTCTGCTGTCTGACTTCAGCCCTTCCACTTATTCTTCCAGTGGGAGCAGAGTATTCACAGTATCTCCTTTTAGACATGAGCTAATCCGGGCTCTGAACTGTGTTCTGGGGGATTTCACCTCCCTCATCGTTAGCCAGATACGAAGCCTAAGCCTGAAGTGAGATGATGAGATTAGTAATTATTATTACAGGGCATAAGGTCCAAAACTTCATATTTCATTTAGTAAATGCAGGAAGCACAAGGCTATTGCAAATATGAGAAAGTACTGTCTATTTATCTAACTTACAATAGGCAAATTTTGAAAGGGCACCGCTGCATAAAAGCCCACAGGAGGGAAGAGATAGCACACATACTTAAACCGTGACGAGAGAGAGACATGATACATCTGAGCGAACCAACAGAGATGTTAAAACTCAGAAGCCCCACAGACATCTGCTAACTTGAACATGCAACTGGCAGCTATCACCGAGCCGTGCTCTCGTGTGGCTCTCGGCTGCTGCTTGCCTGTATTTTCTAATTCCAGCATGCCTCCTCGGTGTTACTCCTACATGAACTGGCAGTGTTGTCAGAGGCAATCATGTCAGGGCACTGCAGACCACTTTTTCCCTTGTGAGGAGGAAGTTAATTTGATGGATCTTGTTGCTCAAAATAAAAATGCAGGTTTCATCCATGCAAAGCTTTATATTTTGTACTGGGAACACTGGAACTGTGCGAAGGAATCTTCTCCCACCCATGAAAAGAATATCAAGTAGGAGGAAGGTGTTTCCTTTCACTGGAGGGTGATGAGGTCCACAAGCAAGTGCAATGGATACTCTCAGGGTTCAGAGGAAACAGTACTAAAACATCATCTTTCTCCAGCAGACACAGAAACCAGCATGATAAAGAGCAGATTGGCAAACCTCTCCTGGCTTTGGGCTCACATGGCCTCTCAGTAGAGAGCTGAAGTAGGGTATGATTAATTATCAGGACAAAGAAGGTCTTGCAGTCTGCTGTTGGCATGCATCATTTGCTTTAAACAAAACTTTGCATTTTTGATAATGATCGAGAAGGGTCACCCTCTCCCCTTTCCCTGTTCCCACGTGATGGATAGAAGCAGCTCTTTTTGTACCATCCTCTAACCAGAAAGGCATACACCCTGGCTCCTGTTCAGAAAGAAACTCCACTAAAAAGACCATAAAAATCCTGACTAAATAGGACTCAGGTCTTTTAGTCGTGTTCATAAACTCTTCCTCCCGTTTGTTGATTGGCCTTGGCCAATTCCAGAGATGTGCCCAGCAGCAGAGATGCTGCAAACCTCGGCGGTCCTCCGGGGAGGAGGAGGAGGGTAGGAGCTCCAAGCTGTGCTGCTGCCCAAGAATGATATCTGCTCGCGGTTCTTGATGCTACTTGCAACCAACGCTGGCAGGAGCTGGGAAGTCTGTCTTTGCGATAGCTGTGAATTTTGCCCGTGAAGGTCTTCCCTCCATGATCCTCCCCATGGCAGCTCCTGCAGCCCCTTCACAAGTCAGTTCACGTGTTGGTGGTCTTGGAGTCAGTGCGGGTGGCAGCTGAAACAGAGCTTGAGGACATTTACTTGTCCTTCCTTGCAAGGGGCTCCTGCTCTCAGGAGACATCCCCATGATCAGAAGGACCTGGCCCTTCTTTCTGGAAACTGAGTCCAAACTCCAGAGAGAAGCACTGTACCTTTAGTATCTCCGTTTCCTTGGGACTCTGGGTTGACTGATAGTGGAAGGAAAAACTGGCTGTAAAAGTTTCTAAACATCTTTTTTCTTGCTGCATCTCCGAGCTGCCAGTGAGACTGCAGCCCTGCACCTGCACACAGACCTCCCAGTGCTCCCATTTGCTCCCCGTGCTGCATATGTTAGCGTGCAGGCGCTCCGGCACCCCGTCCTGCTCCCTTCCCAGGCAAAGCGTGAGCGCTCCCCCCCCCGGTACTGTCCCGTGGGACTCCCTTTTCCTTGGAGGTGGTCGCTCGACCTTTCAGAGGAGGCTCTGTTCCCGTGGGTCACGCTGCAGGTGCCTTCCCCGTCGGTGATGTTAGTGAAGAGCTATAACAGAACTGCGCAGCCACCCAAAACGGGGAGCAAAAGAAAAGGGAAGGGTATAGGTAGGGGAACCACTAGGTCATAGATCCACATGGCAGTTTGCAGCCCCCAGAACCACTGACATTTTCATTGATAAATAAGATTAATTGACGTGAAGGGTTAGAGACTTCATTATGAAATATTTGAGCCTACACATTAGTTCAGTTGATGGGAATTGATCCAGAAGGGCGAGGTTTCCTCAGCACCAGCACCACCAGTCCAGAAGCTGGATTTGCACCACTTCCAAAAGCCCAGGACCCAGCAGCCTTTGACTTTGCTGGCACGTGGACCCGGCACGCACCTTGCAGCAAAAGCCAAGTCTCTTCGCTGCTTTCTACAGCACCTGGAGGAAGCATAAACTCCATGTTTTCTGTCTCAAGAAAACTCAATACAACTCTGAAAGATAAGAGGTAATGACTTGTGATAACATGCCTGTAGGCCCAAAGAGACTGATATTAAATACAAACTTTTAAATCACTGTAAAACTATTCCCTGTATATTTTTTAGTCTTTGTGCTGGCTAATAGCCGTGTGTTTTGGGGTACTAGACAGCGGCGCTTTGTCTGTAACTTTCATTATCTTTCTATCAAAGGACCTGTTTCGTGGCATTGATAAAAATTCCCCTCTCACTTCCCATGAAAGAGTCCCCTAAAACTGAAGCCTGCAAACCAGCAATCCGTTTGCTGTTGTTCTCTAATCTGGGAGTGACATTCCTCTCCTGGAGCCCACCCTACCTCAGGGCTTGCTTTTCAGATGAAAAAGAATACCAAAACAGATTGAGAAATACCCACACTGTTCAGAACAAAAGAAATGAATCAAATGCAGCGGTGTACTGAAGTGCCTAAAAAAACCCAACTTGCGAGGCAGCCTCCGACTCCGAGCCTCTACCCCTGCCCTTTGGACACATCCTCTGCCATCCATGGCATACACGGCAACAAGATGCAACTCCAGGAGGATGTAGCTGTATTAATGCGGGAGGAAAACAGAGAGAAGCTCGTTGGGCCACCTCCCGTATGTGACTGGGAATCCTATAGCTGCGTGCCGAAACACCTTTCGGGAGGTGCAATGCTGTAATGAATATACCAAGCACTTGTATATACCAAGCACAGTGACAACTGTGTCATTCGGAGCTTTGTCACCCAAAGCTCCCAGGTCTTATTTTCCGTAATATGTTTGCCTTGTGGATAGGATCGAACCCAGCAGTGCTCTGCAGACTTCAGTGGGGTCAAATCATTGTAAAAAATATACCTCATCAAGATAATCTTCTCCATTTTTATTGCTTCCTTTTCATTTTTACCTCTGGTTAACTCCCTGTTCAAATACAGAGATGGCAAATTAACTAAGTTAAGTGATTAAATCAAAGATGACCATATCTCAGACGAATCATGCTCTATGAAACTTCTTCAGTCTGCAAATCACAGCCTTCCCTCTAGCAATTGGTGTCTGCTAATGTAAAACCACTCAGTCTGATTAAATGTGACTTTGAGCAGTGGACGGGTTTGTGCTTGTCTTTATGTGTAAAGGTAAATGTCAGCAAAATGAATGGAGCTTTGGGTGTTACTTATGTATTTGACGAACCCCTTATACTCTCCCTACCAAGTGTATTGTAAGCGCTTGACTAGATTTATCAGCTGCTTTATAAGGAGCATCAAGAAACCCAGATTAAAGGTTGCTAAGTTACAAACCAGATAAGACATAGGCATATTTCCAAATTTATACAAACACCATGCCTAAATTAAAGAGAAGCGTAAGAAGCGGTCTGAGCTCATGAATAGGTTAGCGTGCAAGATGGATTTCTCTCTCTATTTCTCTGCATGGCTTTACTTCCAGTGATATTTCAAAGGGGCATTACACCATTCAGAACCTATTATAACATGCCAAGTATGAGAGAAATAATGCCTAATACCCAGCATGGGGGCTTTTTAATGGTAATACAAATATTATGCAGCATTTCCCTCCCCAAGTCAAGCTGTGCTTGCCTTGAATACAATCCTCCTACAAATACAAACATGTACATCCTGGGTGCACAAGCCCTTGTTACAATGGGGACAAAGTAGAACTGTCTTCACACACAGATAACATAGACATTAATCCCACGATTGAAGAAATGGGATTTTGAACTGTGCAAATTCCAGTTCAAAGGAGGGATCCTTCTCGGTATAGATGTCTCCGTTATCAGCCCATGTTTAGCTAATAAATGGTTTATTAAAAATGGCACGGCTGTGAGTAGCTTACATACATATTACTGGGTTCGGCGCAGGCCAAAATTACGGCTTACAATGCTGGAGAAGCTGTTAGGAGGTGCTTGCGTGCACCGCACAGGGAAGCAGTGCACAGAAAGATAGGGGTTTTCCATAAGCACCACTTTTTCAGCCTACTTAAGTTCCTCGGCGTTATTTTGGTCTCATGTTATTAGCAAGCATCATCACGGACGGCTGTGGTCCGAGGTCTCTGTGTTTTCTGGTGAGGGAAATGTCGCTGAAGCGTTCAGCGCCCAGACTGGAGGTGGGACCCGTTAGTGGGAGCACTGGTGTGCTGTCAGGTTACCCCGTGGCTGGCACTGTGTGCCCAGGTGGCACCCAGCTCTAAGCCCAGCCAGCTTCCCCGACAAAATGTGTGCTACAGAGTCCTACCGTAGGAGAGAGCAGATGGACTATTTTAAAATATCTGGTGGAGAAATAACTCTATATTTTGCAGGCTAGCTTTTGCCTTCAGAAAAGCTACCCAGATACATTTATCGGATGATTTCTTCCACGTATCTAGCCTTGTTCAGAAAAGAAAATTGGAAAATTTAATTGAATTCCACCTCCGTATGGCATGACGGCTAGAAAAGGCTCCAGCAGGGACTGGCTAACCGGGGTGCAGAAGCACGTTGCCCACAGGCCTTTTTCTCATGCCCTGCTCCTTATGCGGGTACAGGATCCAGCAAAACTAGGCAGAGAGTTCTGCTACACCATATTGATGCCTCCAGGGGATTTCCAGAAAAAAGGTCAACTAGGGGCTTCTGGCTTCATTCTGGTAGTTAAACACAGAATAATCACCTGAATTCCAGACCATGGACACCCCTCAGCCTGGCTTTATCATCACTTGGAGCTCTGCTGCATAATGTCTTAATAAAGTAGAAAGTTGTTGTTGTTGTGCTGTACTACCTTGGTGGTTTTTTTAAAGGAGTATTTTCATTTACATGAAAAAACAACAAAATCCAACCTGAATCCCATCCTTTCTTCTATTTAATTACCAGGTCTTGTGTTTTCAAGCAGTTTTAAGGTAAAGCTATTTATCATGAGAGGAGCTAGGAAGTATGAAATAGGGCTTTTTTCTAGCTGGGAGCCACAAAGGTGCTTCAAAAGCTTTGGCAGGCCAGACAGTAAAACACATCTTAATGTTACTCAGTTATAACAAGAAGAAAAATAGCATGGCTCTAGATCATCTAATGGAAGTTAAAGGCATTACTTGGCCTATGAGCTGTCTGTGCTCCTGTCTGCCAGCCAGACAGAGCGTAACAGGGACCAAAGTCCTGTGTTTTGGGCATTGATTTAAGTCCAGCCTTGTCACGGGTACTAAATTTACGTTAGCTTTCAGCCGGAGCCACAAAATGCTCATTAGAAACAGCTTGCTTTAATTTGGAAATGCTTTTTCCAGTTACACTTCAGAATTTTTCCTTCTACTTACAGATCAGTCTTATCATAGTCTGTAAAGATGCACTTCCCATCAATTTTTTATTGTCTTTGACGTGAAGCCTGTCTGCCTTCTCAGCTCTGAGACTTACGTCCTGGAGAGAATGGCACGTGGTTGCTCCTCTGCACTGGTAGGACCACTGCATCTGCACCAGCAGTTCACCACGATACGCACTCGATCCTTGCTGCTCTGAGCAAAGTCAGAGCACCTACTTATACCTGCAGCCAAATTGATAATGTTTTGTAATCACTGTTATGAGTTTTTTGTAGATACACGCTCTACAGCTTCCTACCATTCCTTGCTCTAGGCAAGATACCATCCTGAGAACATCAAGTAGAAATGAACCCTGCTGCAAGATTAAGTTTTGGACTGAGCCTTTGAGTTATTAGCCTTATAGCTAGCTGCTTTGCTTTTTCTTTGTGTATTTGCCGACGATTTAATCTTTCCCTGCCTGTCAGCTCTTGACTGTAAAATCTTTCAATCCGTGCTCCTGGAGATCTCAGTCATCCCAACAACCAGTGCCACCATTTTAATCATTTCAACCCTCTTTTGCGCATCCGTGGTGGTGAGCAGATGAGAGCGCTGCCTGAAGAATGAGTGTAAAGGGCTTTTCTATAGCCATCCTTTAATTTTATTACATTGCCTGAGTTTGATTCTCTCTTTTTAGGAAGCCAATGATATGGCATTACTTGATACTCCTGTTCTTAACCAAGTCAGTGGAAATTCCTTTAGGAGTATAAGGAAATTAGGTCCTGCAATTTCTATTTCATAGAATCACAGAATCATGGAATCATTTAGGTTGGAAAAGACCTTTTAGATCATGGAGTCCAACCATTAACCTAACACCGCCAAGTCCACCACTAAACCATGTCCCTAAGCACCATGTCTACTTGTCTTTTAAATCCCTCCAGGGATGGTGACCCCACCACTTCCCTGGGCAGCCTGGTCCAATGCTTGACAACCCTTTCAGTGAAGAGATTTTTCCTAATGTCCAACCTAAACCTCCCCTGGTGCAGCTTGAGGCCGTTTCCTCTTATCCTATCGCTTGTTACTTGGGAGAAGAGACCAACCCCCACCTGGCTCCAACCTCCTTTCAGGCAGTTGTAGAGAGCGATCAGGTCTCCCCTCGGCCTCCTTTTCTCCAGGCTAAACAACCCCAGGTCCCTCAGCCGCTGCTCGTAAGACTACTTCACTTGTTCATGGAAACCGAACCCCAAACCAGCAATGTCATTGGTCTTGAAAGAGGTGCTGCCTGAACAGACGAAGCTCATCTTTTCTGCTTCTCAGGTTGTGACATAGGCCTCGCAGTCCTTTTTAGTGCAAAATACCTGTTGATTGCAACGGGAGTTTTGCCTGAAGTATCAAATCCATAGACACTCATGTCTATGCAGTGAGTCTATGTCACACTAACTACAGATGCCACTGCCAAAGGACTTTTTGTCAGACCTTTGCATTTAAATTAGCCAGGTCTGGTGAATAAAAGAAAACATGCTTTCATTAGTGGGGGGTTGGTTTATACTTAGGCCTTTATTTGGAGATTATTTCCTAGGTACTACTTCTCCTTGTCCTAAATGGGAAGAGATACAGCTATATGAGCACTGTCGCTTGTGTCGCCTGCTCGTCTCTGGAGATTATGTTACAAAAATGTAAATACCATGATACCTTGCAGGGAGACTAGGAAAGAGAGTTTCAGAACATCCCTGTATTTGATTTTTTCCTAGATATGGATCAGTCTGGCTGTCTAGGTACACGTTCAAAAATAATCAAGAATTCATTCAAACTTACTGAATTGAAACAATAGTTGGAAGGACAACTCCAATTACATGCTCAGAAGTGGAGGGATTTTGTGTTATGACTGTCATTTGGTGAAACTCCCTCGCTGAGGGTAGGGTCCAGGTGACTCGTGACAGGTCCAGATGAGTTTTGAATGTCCAGGAAAGAAAAGAATTCACAGCCTGTCTGGGTTGCTGTTGTAATGTTTGAACACCATGACAAAATTTTTTCTAGTGCCTTGGAAACAGACATTTCCTTGTTGCAGCTTATGCACATTGCTTTTTGTGCTTCCTCAGGTACCTCCAAGAAGTGTCTGTCCCCATCTTCTTTCTGCTCTCCCATTGTGTAAATGTTTCTTTCTTGTTTTTCTCATCTTCTTTCATCTGCCAGATTTTTCTCCTAGTAAAAAAAGATTTAATCCTTCCCCTATCTTAGCCTGCTTCTAAAATGCTTTGTCCTTAGCTGTGGCCATGTGGAAGTACATGGACTTCAGTGAATATCTGAGTCCAAATGTAGTCACAGGACCTTACTGTGATGTGTATATTATTCTAAAATTTATTTTCTACATTTCACTTTTTGCAGCTCTCGCACATCCCTTTTAAAATAACCCAGAAGCTTTTAAACCTCCAAAAGAACAGCATAGCCAAGTGTTAAAACAACAGTGGCCTTTAAAGCTCCTTCTCTTCGTACCCATCTTCTCTTTCCTGCTCCCCAGAAAAACCGACGCTTTGTGAAGGATGGAGTCCCGTGGGAAAGCTGAGGCAGGGATTATGACATCAAATGTAACGGGGCAGTCGCTGCCACTTCTGAAGTAAGGTCTGCACTGCAGCTTTATATAAATCCTATAAGGACCAAAGTCATTTGGGGCTGGATTGCCTTTGATTAACTGTGCTTGCCTAACTTGACTTTGACGCCCGAGGTTCAGTCACCGGAGGTCCTTTCGAATTCACAGCCTTACTGGTGACTCAGTCGTCCTGCAGGTTGCCTGCCTTCTCCGCTGACTGCATAGCAAACAAGCTGAGATGAGATTTGCCATTTTTAGGCAGCTAACTTTAGAAGACATGAATGAATCACACCTCCCTAGCGTGGTGCCTTCTTCCTGTCATGAGTCTTGTACGAGTTGAATCCCTGCATCCCTTAACTTACCCTTTTAACTTAAGTGGCGTTTTAGGAGGTTCCCTGCAGGCATCCCTCCTCCCTGGCTCAGATGCAAAACTCAAGTGAGTGAGTGATGTCCAATGTGGGTAACACTGGACCAAATACAAATGCATGCTTATGGAACAAGAGCAACACTTCACACCCAAAGCCCCCTATCTAAACATACCACTATCAAGATTTATATTTATGATTTACTATATCTTCAGAAAATCTCACAGTAGTTTATAAATTCCACCGAAGGAGATTACAGGGTGTGTGCTCTAACCTAAACACTCTGATTTACAGCAGGGTTGGAACTTTTTATGGAAAACAGAGCTGAATGGAAGAGGAGAATGAGGTCGACAACTAAGGAAAAGGAGTCGGAATTAGCATGCATCTTTCCAGCATTAACTATGATAAAGCCACAGAGATGTAGCACAGCTGTATTCCACTTTTATGAGATTGTATTCACCAGAAGTGGAGGTAACAGCAGTGTTTTTAGAGGTACGTGAGAAATTCCAACAGACCTCATCTTCGAAGAATCCCAAACTAGAAAACTCAGATTGGTATAAGCTGTGGCAAAACACATATACAGTGTCTGAGACCCATAGAGGTATAGATTTTTCAGACTCACTGTAAATGGGGAAAAAAAGCTTTCACGGTATATTTCTGTTCTGTCTAATTTTCCACGTAAGGTACATTTTCATATTCTGCCTACATACCCACACTACATTTATTATGTATCTGTTGAAAACAAAGAAGCCACATGCAGACACCCAGACACCCCCCTCCGCCAGACCTGCTCCTCCCAGCCGTGGCGTGGGAGCTGCAGCCTATCAGCCGTTCCCTGGGGGGGGCTTTAATAGGGAGATGCCGAGGTCGGCCCCTGTATCTGCGGCACATATGCATTCGTGGAGAATCCATGCATAATCAGGCCAGCGGGGACATCAGAAAACCAAAACCACCACGCAGCATCTCCATAACAATATGTAAGTCTGTGGTGGTTGCTAATATAATTCTGTGGACCGAGAACCACGAGGACTCAGGACCGATGGGGAATCTGGGATAACTGGAAGTTAAAAAAATAAATTAATCTATCAAACATGAGAGATTGAAGCCAAGTTTATGCAAGGAATACAAGGCTGAGACGCGTTTGTTCAGTAACAGACATATTTAGTCAAAGGTTTCAATTCAACCTAGAAATAAAAACCCATCGTATTTCCTGGTAATACACAGGCAAGCCAGGCAAGCAGCAATGATGCCTCGCTTGCTGATGAAGCAAACAGAAAAGAGAGTGAAAAAATCCAGGCTCTCTGGTGCTCAGTTTCCTCTTACTCTCACTGGTTCTGTCCCTTCCCATCTCCTTTTCTCTATTTAATTAAAACACATTAATGGCAACGCCTATCAACTAGCAGCTTTGGATTCGGCATCCGTATCTCTCAGACTAGCCGCCGAGTCAATCTGACGGTTGAGGAGAGTGGTTTGGCTTTTGCAGTCATTTAGCTGCAGCCTCCACGCGCCTGCGATGTGATGCAGAATTGATGGGAGCTGTTCCCGTGCCAGCGGCTTCGGAGGAGAAGCCTGTAACTGAGCACTCTGCTCCATGTGTGTCCATCCTCCGAGCAAACCTGCTTTACTATCCCTTTGCAGTTAACAGTAAGCTTTCTGCTTTTTTTATACTGCTCGTAACACTCTATCCCTGGAAAGGAAACTTTTAAATAGTGTTCTTTCCTCTGTTTTTTTTTTTTTCAAATATAATTTGCAAACAATAGAGATCACTGTACTCCGGGGAAAGGTAGTTATGGGAGAGGAGTAGGGGATTTGTGTATCGTTTTAAGAGGGGAAAGGAGGTCATAAGCAGTATTGTGATAAAAACAATTAACTGCAGATCTTTAGATACTATTAGCAAAAAAACAAGACCGGGAAACCAGTTCTGAACTAGGGGAGGTACCATGCATGGGGCCACTGAATAAATAAAATCTTCTTTTTTTTCTGAACACATTCAGTAACACCGACTAGCTGCTGATGTCCAAGTAAAAGTGATACAGCTAGAAGCAACCTCTGATTATTTTACTTTTCATGTAGAGCCGTCACGCATCAAAGAACTTCATATACATCAGTGAAGTCTCCTGACACCACACTGGGCAAATGAGCGCTACATAGCAGATGGGTAAAACAAGACTTAAAGAAACCAAACAGAAGTGGCCTCCCTGGAAATACAGCTCAGCAGCCTCCTGCTCAGACAGGCATCTTCAGCCTCTTTCTCCATCCTCCCCTTTGCATCCGCAGCACTTTTGTGGCAATCAGCGTGGGAACATTATCCTGGGGGACAGGAGTGGGACCGGAGCATCAGACATGGGATCTGCCGCCGTTGGTTCCATGCCATGGTGGGAAGCATGATGTCAAGTCTCCCACCCTGCTCCCAGCTGTAGGAAGTGAAGCCCGTGCGATGTCCCTTGGAAACGACAGTAGCCAGAATTATCACCCTGCAAGAAATTCTGAGAACCCCACTGAGCTACGTGTCGCACTGCAAACACAACGCTACCTCGTGCCTTAGCTGGTCGGATAGTTCTAGTCTTACTGAATGCAACCAGCTACAAACGTTTAGGGTCACAGTCTCAGATAACTTCTTCAGACAACTCCCCACGTGGTAGTCACCCAGCCAGTGAAGGCAGTAACTGGTACAGGGTATGTTTCACCACCAAATTAGCTCAGGATGCTGCAGGATTTTTAAAGGAAGCCAATTATTTGGTCTCAGAGCAACCCTTTGAAAAATGGCAGTAAGAAGCAATTCTCACTCATAGGGAAACCCTCTAGTGCACTTGAAATTGAAATTTTGAAATGGCCATCAGTAAAAGCCACGTAGCTGAAAGATGCTGTTTTGCTTAATGTGCACTAGAAATGTAAAGGCTAATTTCATTGGCAGTAAGGTATGTTTTTTCCTCTGACTTTAACACCAAACTTCTCAATCTGAGAAATAATTTCAGTCCTTTGACTCAATGTTAGGGAAAATATTTAGTTCTGTGCATAAACTGGAGGGAGGGCCAAAATCTTTCTCCTGTAACCTGCAGAAATTGCTGGAGTTGCTCCAGGGATGCATTTAGTCCCTTCTGTTCAAAATTTAAGACCTGCTGTTTTTCTGACAGCACAGGTAATTGCTACAGCTGGAGCAAGGCTGTATCTCATCGTCTCTGGCCTCAGCTTCTCCCGCCATTCTTTTTTCTTGCAGCAGAAGCACAATGAATCCCTCAGAGCACGGATCCAGTGCTAAATCCTCACCCAATGGGAGCTGGCGAGGGAGGTCTCCGCAACCCGTGGCACATCCCTCCCTGCAGGAAAGGAAGGGCAAGAGCTCACCCTTGGGGGTGGCTTGAGGAATTCCTGCAGATTTTGAGGTACCCACGGAGAATCCCTCCCCTCCGCCAGCCCCGAGTAGCAAGGACAAATCCTCCCACGGTGGGGTCAGCTTGAGAGCTTTCTCCTCCACTTCTCTGGCTCTCACACCCCAGTCCAGCTCCTGTTTCTCCCTTGGAGGTTACTGGTTTGGCCACAGGATGAAAAGCAACCAAAGGCAAAGAATCACCTTCCAAATATACCAAGGTGAAAGCCCCAGCCCTGGAGAGCTTTGGCAAAAAAGAGACAGAAAAGGGGCACCAAGGAGATGATACTAGCTCTGTTTTACAGCTGGAGACCTGAAGCTGAGAGCTGAGATCCCCACAGTAGTGATTTATGCAGGACCATGGGCTCACCCAGCCCCATGGGGGGGTACGAGCCAGACCCCTCCGCTGAGTCCTGCTGCCACGTCTCCATCACACAGCTGCACCTGCGAAGCTCTGAAACCTTCTTGAGTGGGAGAACAATGATAATTTGTGTACGGAGATGAGAAGTTTCTCAGCTTTCAGCCTTCCTAGCTGCAATCACTGCTTGAGAAACAAACGTCTGTGAAAAGGGCAGGATCAAGAGGTGAATTGTCGGACACTCTGCTAAGAACAAATTGGCCGGCTTTCTGTTACGCCAGTCTGTTGCTGCACGGATACACACGCTCACTCATAAAACCAAATGCCAGCAGATTATATTTCCTTCCAAAGAGGATGATCTATTAATATCTATAACTCTATCTTGAATTAGAAAAATCCATCAGTTTTTCCTCTCCCTGTAGGTATACACATAAACATACACGAGTACATGTAGACATCCAGCTATGGTGCACTACACTACAAACAAAAGGTGTAAGTGAAATTATTGCATCTAAAATAGCGCAAACTCAAGAGATGCATATCAGCAGCTCCCCAAATTCCAACACCTCCCCAGCTGCATATCTGCGTCCCATAAATTTGCAGACTTACTGTTACAAATCATTTCAATTTGCAGTTGTTCCCTTAAACTGATTTTAGCCAGATTAATCTTATTTCTTCTTATTAGACACATCTTTCATGCAGAGTGTAAAACAATAATCCACTTGTAATGCTTACTGGCATTGGCTCTCATCAAAGACATAGGTGGAGAATTGCTGTTAATGGCAATAACGGAGAGAGCCCGCTCACCGGGCGGCAGTGCCTCGGAGGGTTTTCTACCGGCCTACTGCAGGACTGAAATCCATGAATTTCAAAGCTGCTTGTGTCTTCATAGTCATTATGGAGGTATCTCTCAGTCAGTACCGATTAATGACAACTGTAACATTTTATGAAGAAAAAATTCCGTACCATCTGGAATTCCTGGAGAGAGAAGAACCTGTGGACTTGTCTTCTGCAGCATGGCAACCCCCGTCGTTACAACCAACACAAAAGCAGACTGATATATTATCATTTTCACTTCCATCTATTACGCTTGTTTGCTCGCTAGTGTGTGTTGGAATATGTGGATTTTGATGTCTGAAGGGCAGGATTTTTCCAGTTGTTTCACCTCTTAATGGTCGGCGGAGCAGCAGTGGCCCCTCACTGCACCCTGGGAAGCTTTATTGTTCAGCCTGCTTTGCTCCAGCTCCAAAAAGTCCTTGCCTTCCCCTAAACAGTTGCAACTATGCAAATAACAGCAGTCATTTTGACCACCCAAAATATGAAGTCTGACCTTGCCTTATACAATCTCCTCAAAAAACATAAATTTGAATGAACAGTGTGTTATCAGGCTGACTAAAATTCTTTAGGCAGTGAAAGAGCATTTTTATACGAGATGCAAGAGGACAGATTTCCTGATAACACTATGTTTCAGTCTTTCTAACAGAAAGCCCAAGCTAGAAAATTGTCCAGTGTCTGTTCCCAGTCTTGTGGGGGTATTTTTCCTGAGATAGAAGGCATAGCGTTCAGTTAAAAGTAGTGGTATTTCACCTGTGAAAACAAGTTATAGATCAGTTGTTTCACACAAGCCTTCCGATACTGCCTGGTATTTGCAAGCAAAAGTTTTAAAATCCACACAGAGACCTTGCAAGTACTTGTTCATGTGTCCTTCCTCCTGGAGCACTCTAGAATGGGTGTGCAGAAACACAACCCAGCTTTTGTATACATGAATCTTGAAATGAAGACCCAAAATATGCTGTTTGGCTGAAGGGATATAAGGAGAGCAGAGATACAACCAAGGTTATATCAAATATAGAATGTTTGCCCCATTCAAATGAAAATTTCCCTTTTTTTTCTGAGCTCCAGTGTCCTGAATGAATAAGCAGTAGCCTTTTTTTCTGCTCTGATCTCTCTTAATGGCCATTTTAATGACTGTCTCCTCAAGTTTACAGCCAGGTGCCTAATTACTGAATGCCAATATTTATGAAAGCCCAGCATACTCAGTGCTAATGACACAAGCCAATATTTACAGGGAGCACTTTTTTCCTAAATACCAACACTGAGGAATCACAATGAGACTATTCACCCCTTACCCTTTCGGGGACTTCAGATCCAGCACGTAGTAGCAGTAGGAAAAAAACTATGATTTCTTATTTCTGAAAAATCCTTGCTGAACTGATGGGGTGAGGGATATTTTTAAGGCGCTGTGATTGATTTGCAGGTGGTGGGGAGCCTGACAAGGTGAGCGACGGGGAGGGAGTACACCAGCTCTCATACAATGGCTCGGTGATTGGAACCATGTTTGGAGAGGGGGGAGAAGAGGTGGGCAGAGTATCAGACTCCCTTTGCCTCTCAAAATCTTCCTTTTCTCGCTAGCAAACTCCAAAGTCTCTGCTTAGAAAATTGCTCAAAAGCAGAGGCACTGCTTGATTTTAGAGCCTGTGAGATGAAGTAGCTGTTAAGAGAAAGTCGTTGTCCAAGACTTGGATGACTCAAAGGCACCTACGCTGCGGTTTTAGTGGAATTTAGCCAGTGGGCATCGGATCCAAAAGCCTGTGAAGATGGGGCAGGACACACATCATGGAGGGAGGAACCGTGCTGGCAAACTTTGTTTCCATGTAGTAAGGGAAAGATTGCAAATTTGAACGTTGAAGAAACTGTTCCTGCCTACTGCTGACTTCTGTACTTCCATGTTCAGGTCACAATTATATTTACCACATAATTGCAACCAAAGGAGAACCTCGGGTTTATATCTTATTCAACAGAAAACTCAACTATTGCGATCTTTTCTAACACTGGAAAAGATGGTAGAAATGATGTCAGTAGCTCACACCATTTCCTGCAGAGCCTGTTTCCCTAAGACCTGTTACTGAGCAATATTCATCCAAAGTAACAAAAGGTGTAAATTAAGTTGAATAAAATTGAATCAAATTGAGGAAATATTCATTCTGCCTGGGAATGACCACACAGATATCTAATGCAGTTTAAATAATGTATCCTAAATGTTTTCCTTTAGACAATTTGATTACTGCTCCTGACCAGCCCCATGTAATAATCAGATGTTCTCTGCTGGAGTATTAACCAGGCTTGCTTGCATTCAGGAGTCTGCTCTGAAGATCTGAAAAAAGATTCCACTGAATCCGCTGGGCTTTGCATCAGGTACCCAGCTTGCAGGGCTGGCTGAAAGGAGCCCAAGGAGCGGAGGAGCAGCCTGCCGCGCTATAACATGACCACGTAACGTAACGCAGAACATCCACATTATGTCAGTGTGAAAGCTCATCTGGTCCTGCTTTCTCTCCCCATGCACACCGTTAGAGGACAGGAATAAAAGAACAAAAGAGTGTGTGTTTGCTTCTGTGTGTGTGGAAGGGAGGAGGTACACAAGTAAAGGAGGGGGAACCATCTCTGTGTACCTCCAAAGCAATAGGGGAATCCCTGAACTACGGGCTATATAACCAGATATTCATGTTTAGTAGCCAGCAACGGACCACTCTTTCATGAATTTGTTTTTCCCCTCCTTAAAGTTTTTATACTGATTAAGGTCCACGTGAAAAGGCCTGTTGTTTAAATCCATTATGCTTTAGCCACAGGTATCTGTTGTGTTCCTTGTCCTCTCCTGGCTTTCCGTCCCCAAGAACAGCAGTGGCTTCAGTATCTGAAGTAACGAAGCTTTTTATTACCATCATTTACTTGGGGGGGGGGTAAGTTGATGAGACATCAATGATTAGTTGCCTAAAGAAAAGGAAGAAAAATGAACATATTTTCAAGCAGAGGGATATATAAAGGGCAAAGTAAAGCCAGCAGCCCAGTGTTTCTGTCCAGTATTTGATCATCTCACTCAAACTCTCTCAGTTTGTTTCCAAATGTGTGAAACAGATATAGCATAAATGACAACATGGACTACTATAATTAATAATTCTGTGATATTTTGAGATTATTGATTACAGTATAAAAGCCAAACACTTGGGGTTTCTTTGTCCTTACTGTAAATGGTTTGCTTGCCTTGGCACTGTCCTTACTTAAATGGGTTAAATTACCACACATATGTACATATATATACATAAAAAAATTGTTAAATTCTTATTGAATGTACTCTCAACGAATTGTAAAATAGCAGTTACCAACATCTCTAGATCCTGCCTTTCTCTTCTGATTGTCACTGGCATAACTTCTGACGCTCAATTTTCCCATGGTGCAAGTTTGCTCTTTTCCTCGGTTTGTGTTTTGTGCAGTGAGACGAAGAACTCGTGTCACTGAAGGAAGCTTGTTTTCCTGTGCGAGGGTATGGGAAGAGCAAATAAAGACTGGCTTCTGTGGAACAAAACGTACCTATACTTACGGCACATATCCAAAAGCTTCATTAGCAGTGATCCGTGAAACTAGGTCTTTGACATGAAAGTGTGAAGTAGACCCTGAAACAGAACGAAAAGAAAGAGACATATTTGCAAATACATAATAAACATTTGCAATTGATTCGAATAGTGTTTGCTGAACACCAGCACATGCAGATTTTGTTTTGCTGTGAAAGGCTGCTCTTGCCATCACCTGATAGGAAGAATGAGTCAATAGTTAAACAAAATGACCCATTAAACAACTGTTATCATGAAATAGAAATGTCTCTTGCTCATTAACTTTGAATAAAGCATGCTGAACAAAAGGCTGATATTTTTAAATGTTGTTTAGAAGCCTGAATAACAACAACCTTGGATCTACAATTTTGTCTCTCTACTCTTCCCATCAACCAAAAAACCTCAGCTCTTAGTCATGATGCATTTTGGTTTCTTATTAACCTCCTTTTTTCAAGGAATTCAGAAGAGTTTATGTGGGTAGTTCATGTCTTCATTTACTAAGCAAGTTCAACTCTCTTTACTACCACTGAGCATGTATCCTGTTTTTGAGCTTTGGGCAGTTTACCCAAAAGGCATCACCTTTCCTTCCTTCCTTTTAATTTTTTTTTTTTTTCTTAATTGGGATTATGGAAGTGTTGAGTTGTTACCTCGCATGCAGGACATCATTATGGCAAAAAACTGGCAGGCAAAAGTTGTGGTCTAAACAGGCTACTCAGACAAGCTGGTTCTCCTTATTCCCAACAACTGCCGTTTCTATCTAAGCCTCAACTTAGAAATATAGTATTATGTAGCTACTATTTCTGGGCATTGCAAAGAGAAAGCCAATGCAAGTCTTGACACTGCCTGTGCCGTGCCTGTAAGGGTAAGGTGCAAAGCCAGCAAGACAGCAGTAGGATTATAACCGGGAGGCTTCACTAATGGGTTACTGGCACGGTATGAAGACTACATTAGATATTCACTGCTGACATGACAAGATACTCTCCCAACAGGGACCATGGATTGAAAGAAAAGAAACATTGCCAGCCTGAAATCTAAGCTGCCCAGCCACATACCCTGCTATGTGCCTGCTGTCAGCTTTCTGCAAGGTTTTGTGAAGTTAGCTGACATTTATCATTTATAATAATCCTTTAAACAAATTCCATGCATGGAATGAGCTAAAAGTATATACCAAGTCATTGTACCCTCTTCAGCCTTGGCCGTGGCTATTTGACAGCCACTGTTCTCTATCGGGAACTTTGTTGTCTACGACAAGGGTAGAGCTGTTACCATCCCAGCCCCCTTCCTAGGGGTCTTTCTTCAAAGGGGGCCCATGTGAGCCAAATGATGGAGTGAAGCTGGGTCGAATAGGCACAATACAGACAGCACGTTCAAGACTAAAACCAGTGCCAAAGCACCGGTTCTCTCTACCTCTGTATCCATCTCCCTTTCTCACAAAAGGATGTACATTTTAAGGAAATCGCTTAAAACTTGCATGGATTTAGCCCTTCAAAAAGATAACCCCATAGCCCAAAGGATGTGAGGGTGATCAGTTGAAGTACCTCTTAAACTCTTTTCATTATTCATTGGATGTCTAGGAAAACATTTTGACTGGTGTAATTCTATATGCCCAACAGGCTGGTGCCAGAGATTCCATTAAACGGGTGCAACGACTACCTGAGCTGCCTGCATGGGGAGAGCCACAGCCCTATATTAACCCTTATCGATCCATGCACAAGAGAGAAAAGATAAAACAGTGCACGGAGGAGCCCTAGCCTGTTGGTCTGGCTGCCCAGGGTAGGCTAAAACTTTCATTTACAGTAACTGGAGCTGATGGCACTTGGGAAATAAAGCCAGAGATGTTAATTTGAGGACAGGATTTCTGCCACTCTTTGAATATTAGACAGGGAGCTCTCTCCGAGTCCCCTGTTCTGAACTTGGAGGGAGAAGGAGGGAGTCTGCTGTGGTAATATAAAGAGTCTGGAACTGGGCAAACCAGAATGAATAAAGGCTCGCTTTTGCTCTATATTTATGTGTCTGCCAGTTGAAGCAGTTTCCTCCCCAGCTTCAACTCCTCCCCAGCTCTGGCCAGATGCCCCAACCTCCATCGCTCCCACTGATACCCACAGCCCCAGAAAGCCTTTCAGGTTTCCATCAGCACTTGCCACCTTCTCCGCATCCTCTGTTGAAACAAAAATCGGGAATGAGGCAGCAATGCTGATTTACGTAGTCACCGATTAACTGAATTCACCCCAGATGGGCTGTGGACTTGCACCATGTTGACCCCACAGGAGCCCGTAGCAGGGAGCACACCCATACTTACGATGAAGGAATGGAAAGACCATCTGAAATTTAGAGGCAGCACTTGCATTTTCTAGGGCTCCCTCTGTTCCAGAGAAGCCCAGCATTTGTTTAAAACCCTGTTTTGTATGTGTTCAGGGTCACTGTCGCTAGGCCTCTTAATCCCCCAAAGTGATTTGTATTTACCTATTCTTGCCCATTCTTGCAGCACCGTCATCACAACCGCTTTTTAGTTTATGAAAATGCAAGGAAAAGGCATTTGTGTATATAAAGAAAGAAACCTTCCAGCTAAGATTTGTCTTGAAAGCAGTGAAGTTCCCTGATTTTACTGTACGTATGATCAGGGCAGCGACGTGGCCTCCTTGCCTTCATTTCTTTTGGCCTTTATTATATCTGTTCAGTGATTTTCTTCACTGTCTTAGAGAGAAAGACCTCTCTCAAAGGCACAAACAGTATATGTGGATATATCTTGAAGGAAACCAGCCAATACCCAGGTACCATGTATCCTGCTTAAACCTTGAAATTAGTGAGATCCCAACAGCCCAACTGTTCCAGAATTTTTCCTCCAACAGTGGGGTGACACTACCCAGACTGCCATGGAAACAGGCTGGGTAGTGTTTTCAAAAGGAATAAGAATTCAATTGTATAAATAATCTGCAGTTAATGTGAATATTGCTCATTGCCAGGGTATAAATGTCATACTTCATAAGAAAAAAAAGTTTCCAGCAGATGTTCCTGTAATCCTGTTTACTGGTTCTATACTATTTCCCCCCGGTCACATAACATGACTTTTCAGTGTTTTTCATGTGTTGGAAAAAAACTTTAATAAACACCATGTAAGAAATAATTCATCACAGGCAGAGGAATGCAGTAGATGACCTAAACAATTTCCAGTTCCTACTGGTTCTTTGTTATACTAAACATGCTCATAATTAGAGGATTAAAGAACAATTATTCTGATGTAAAAACATCCATGTTGTGTGCTAGAATAGTAAAAAATCATTTGGTAAAAAGTCATGCCCCCAAATTAAATAATTATTTTGTACAAAAACTGTGCATCAGCCAGGCTTGGCAAACAGCTCTCCATGTGGGAAGCTGTGCTGGAGTGTGCCCTGGCCTCAGCACTCTACATTTCTCAGGGCATTTACTGTATGATTTCCTGAAATATTAAACTAAACATTGTTTTTCTTTCTTGCTTACTGAACACAAATTAAATCCACAAAAAGTGCAGCTTCTCATATTCACTGGGCTGTAGCTTCTCTCCTTCCTCTCTTCCAGTCTGGTGTTTGTTTGGTTGTAAATTTTAAAAATCTCTTCCTGGGAAATCATCCCGACAATGAAAAGAGAGAGAGAGAGAGAGAAAAGCAACTAAGGCAATGATTTGGCTTTTCCGAAAGAAAGCTGAAGTGGAACAAATAACATTTTAACCCCAGATGTGGTAGTAGTCCTCATGAGTTAATATCGTGAAAGGAACCCCATTATTTTTAGCGCTTTCTCTTAATTTCCCAGTGGGAAGGTATAAGCAGCTGTTCCTATTTCACATATTTACTGGAGATGTGTAACAGACTGGTCATCACTAGGTGCCCCAACTCCAGGATCGAGATGAAACAACTGGAAACAAGCCCGTTGCATCCTGTGCTGCGACTGGGTTTGTGCATGAACTGCTTTAGCAGAACTCCGTGAGGATTTTGGTTTCCAGGGCCGTGACAAATGATGACTTATGTCAGGACATGCTATGAGTTTTACCTTCCCCCATGTTAATCCTTTGTATCTCATCAGGATAAGAGTTTGTAGCGGGCTGATTAGAGAGGGGTATGTGGAAAGCTTGGCCTTGCCAACTTTCCAAGCTAGACCTAGGATGAGAGCAGGATTTCCTTCTTCCCATCAGCTGTGCTTCTTGAAACTGGAAAACTGACAGCGTGAATTTTGTTCAGATGCCCAGACAGGGTTTCTGGAGATCTCTCAGAGCAGAGGGAGCTGACAAAGGTCTGCAATACCTGAGGTTTAAAGGCTTGCTGCATCCTAGCAGGGAGTGCCCTGACAAGGCGCCCGCGATGCACTTGCCTGCATCCTCTCAGGTCCAAGGCGACCAAAAAACCCCACAGAGAACAGATACAGGCCGTCCAATGCATATATAAAACACCCTGTTAGTGTTTGGGTGGTCTCTGAGGAGCCTTGGGAGGTGTGTGGTTTGGCGTCCTTGCCCGAGACCGCAGCACCTTTGCCATCACTCAACGTTGCGTTGACCTGAGACCTGTTACCGACAGTGCTGGGCACCTTGGTCTTGGCTTTCTGGTGACCAAAACGTCAGCAGATGCTGACCCTGGCTTCACTGGCAGAGCAACGCGGGGCGGCAGGGCCAGGTATGTGTGAGAGCTTGACTCCTCGCCCTCTTTTCATACCTGTGTGTTAGTATTTCGACACTATTTTCCGCCAGCCTGTTGGGCAGTGGACAATGTGAGCTGGCTGTTACCTGTCTAAACAGATACTTCATTGGAAACCGCGTAAATTTATTTTCCGTGTTAACAACGGCCCAGTGTCAGACACAACTTCACAACTTCAAATCCAAAAATGGGTTTGCTAAGGATGATTGTATGTTTACTTGCTACAATCTTCTAGTAAGGCCGTCTGAGGGAAGTGGCAATGGTGGCCGGGGAGCAGCGGGCACTTGTTCAGGGACAGCACGAGCCTGTCCCTGCCTCTCGGTCCCAAGGACAAGCTGCCCTCTGCCACCAGAGCTGGCTGGGGTTTTGCATTTGGTTCCGTTCGTGCTTACGGCATACGCGACACAAACGAGTTTCCTTTAGCCACTACTCAGCAGAACCAGTCGAAAAGACTTTTTCACAGGTTTCTTCGGTCTGTAAACAGTTGTCATGAACCCTTTGCAACATCTTTCTCTGTAACACTTCCTAATAAAATAGAATATTTTTATTAAAGAACTTAATGCCTGAAAATTTATTTTAATCACATTTCAATAAAGTAGTTTTTGTAATCAAACTATTTTTTACCTTTGTTAAATACTAGGATTAGATTTAATCTAAAAATCAAATTACTATTTTTAAAACAGTGTTCCAGGAAGTAAATCAAACCTAGAAATTAGATGGAAGTTAGTCAAAGCTGAAAAAAAAATATGTTATGAATAGAAGTATGAGAGCTTCCCTCAGAGGATATTATAGTCTTTGATACAATGTAGCAAACAAATATGTATTTAAGGATTTTAAAATTTGGATTATTGAATCTATAATTGCTATCTTTGATATAAGTACAGTAAGTATTTGTTTAGGAAATATTTAAACAGGATAATATTATGTACAGAGGACAAACTTCAGTGTCACAAAACACAGCGGCTTTCACTCGCAATCCGTCTTACTTTATTGAATTAAAAACTGGCATTACAATTGACATTATGTGTCATTAATTTCCACAGATGAGGTGAAATACCAATGCCTCTGGAATGAAAAAAAAAAAAAAAAGTAAAAAATGAGTCAGTGTTGGTGCAGATTAAGGAAATGCTTCACAGCTGCTTTAGCTTCTCATGCGACCACCAGCACCGCTACCATTCCCCTGGAAAGGAACCCAGATCCAGGCTGGGACACAAACCCGGAGCCTCCAAGGCGAGCTGTCAGTGTCCCGGGATCAGAACCGTACAAGCACTCATGAAAACCTGGGAACAACATCTGCTGCGTGCTCCTCTGCCGTACCTACCTTTCATACTTGGTAATTTGAAAGCAGTGGGAGTTCCACAAGGAGAATGTCTGAGAGCAGATTTTGGTCCCTGGGCTATTTGTTTTTTGAGCTAAAAAGACTAAAGTGGTTGCAGTAGTATAATATACACATCACTTGTCAAATTTAGATCAAAGCAGCTTTAGTTATATGAGAACAGAACATGTCTGAACTTGGCAAACTCCTATTTTTCCTCCAGGGATGCTATACGTTTGTCAAAGAGCAACTTCACAAGACACACTTTCAGCTGCCACCCACTCCTAAAAATATCGCAGCCTCCTTCCTTTCTTCCTAAAAAAAGATAGAATGGGGCTTTTTTCAGCCCCGGCCATCGCCTCCCCCGCGCAGAGGTGGGCAGCGTGCCGTGCCGTGCCGTGCCGTACCAGCCCTTCGGCCCGTGGACCCGGCAGGTTCTCCCCGGTTCTCCCACCTCTCCTGGCCCAGACGGCGAGAGGAGCAAGCTCACAAGCAGGACACACAACAGAAACAGGGGTGTTCCACTTTTTTTTTCTTTTTCTCTTTTTTTTGGTCACTTTACAGCATCCTGTGGGCACTAAGCATGCTTAAATATTTGCAGGGCTAGATAGATCTTTTGTTCACGTTGGTGTTTGCCTCAAAGTTTGGGGATTTGCCAAGATGCAGATCTAACCAACAGCAATCACCCTCTTTGGGAATTTGGATTTTTTCTGCATGTTGAAAAAATTTAACAATTAAATATAAATAATTTACTCTGAACTGCAATATTTTAGTTGGGAACTCACTCAGTCATTATTCCATGGGCCAAGCACTTATTCTGGATTATATCTCCCGATTATACAAGCAAGGATTCCCTCAGTACATTGGTCTTTTTGCCAAAAGATGTGATGTTCCGTGGAAGATGTAATTCATGTACAGAGTTTGTGCAAAAAAAGCAAAGTGCTCATCTACCAATCCCATTAGTATAGCACTGGAAAAAGAAAGAAATCCAGTACCAGAGCTGCAGAAAATCGCTGCAAATTCAAGTGGTTGTTTTTAATGGTTTTAATATGAAATTCCTCTGCTGTTGTTTCTAAATGTATATAGTCAAATTAGGCAAGTGAGTATAAAAGCATGATGTAGCCACAGAATGATAATAACTTAAATGACTGGGGGAAAAAAAAAAAAAAAAGCAACTGATTTTTCTGGAAGTGTTCAAAACCAAAAACTACAAAATCCAAATCTAGAGGATTTTTTTTTTCTGAAGTGTGGACAAAACAGGGGTGATAATGAAAACGCCAACAAACGTGCTGGGATTGTGGTGCTAGTTTGTCCTGCCAGATGCAGAAACAGTTCTATATTTCTAGTATTTTATTTTATTTTATTTTATTTTGGTTTGGTTTGTTTTATTTCATTTTATTTTAATTTCTAGGGAACAATTGTACTTCAGGTCATTTCTATGTCAAATTGTACTTCACATCATTTCTGTACGAGGTGCATTTTTCTTCTTTGGATACTTCAGGAAAACATTATGAGGAGCCTGAAAATTGATTCTATGAGCTGTGGCCAGGATGCAGCCTTACTGAAAGATCATGAGCACTAACTTTCCTTGCCAGTAACCATTAAAATTTGTAAACCAGCATTTTAAAGAGCTTGAGTTGAATGGTAATGACTCCAAATGGCTTTATAAAGATGGTGACAAAAATACTGTAGGTATTTTTCCCTAAGTTCATACCTTTCTCTGTCTTCAATACAGTAATCATAATAAATATTGCCAGACCTGCAGAGGCAGAGCCTGAGAGCTTGTCCATTTTTCCTAAGTGTTTCTGTTGTTCTAATAAACGCTTCCCTGCAATTCTCACCTCCCTTGGATACGTACCTTGTGATATAACCATGCTGACATAGTAAGCACTAACAACAGAAATCAAATTCAGAGCTACAAAACTTGCTGTACAAGGAAAACAGCTAACGAAATGGTAAGTAGTGTCAATGCACATACATGGGAAAAATGGCTTAAACCCTGTATTGCTTTGAAATGGCACGCTTTCCAGTTATTTTTTAATCTTCTGATCAGCATGGGAAACAGAGAGAAGTCCTGCTCTGCTTTGCTGATTTGCCTCCCGTGTTTGCCGTAGCAATGCCAGGGTCCCTGGGAGCACGCTGCGACTTACCTCCAGCTTCCAGGGAGCTGCTGCCCTGCTGCGGGCTTGGAAGACCTTGAAAGCCAAAAAGGGAGAACAAACGCGTGTGCTTTAGCAGGGGTGACTCGAGCGATTAAATAGCCGCCCGCTGGCCTTGTTTTCCAGAATACAAAGGGAAGATTGACAGCCCGTGCCAACGCTCAAACCTCATGTCGTTGCTGAAAGTTGACAGTGAAATCCTGCCGAGTACACCTTGCTCCATTAAACTCGGCACGCTGAAGGAAATGTCCGCTGACAAGCTGGGGGTTAAACGTAGCCTTTTGCTTTGGACAGCAACTAATTAGTATTTGGGGACTGAGAGGTTTGGTTTTTAAATAATTCTTACAGCCTATTTCTGCCCTGGGCAGGAGGAGGTGAGAAGTCCTGAGCACCCGAAGCACGGAAAAGCGGAGTTTTTCCACAGTGGCATCGTGCCCAAGACCGCAGAGCTTGGTTGCCCGCCCAGAGCAGATCCTCGTGGGCTCTGGGAGGCAGTGGGACAGCTGCTCCCACCTGCTTCATGAGCCGCCTTCCTTCTCCTGCATATTATTTTCATTTCCACGACTTGCTATTTCCTCCTTTGCCGCTCCCTCTTTGCTCCTTGCTCTGAATCAATACGCTGCTCAAAGCTAAATATCAACTGAATTGAGGAAGACAAGGTTATGTATACCTTCTCAGGACTTTAATACCACAGGAAGAAGCATGGGAGACTTGGGCACCTGCAGCCCCATGCAAGTGGCTGACTGCTTGGATGGCAGATGCATAAACAGCTTTAGTTTGCATATGGATGGAAAGCGGATTACTTTTTAGGAGACACTGCTACTTTACTCAAATTTGCTACACCACAACTGTCTCGAGGGTTAGGGCACATCTGGGCAGTGTCGCCGTCACAGCGCCCATATGTAGTTTTTACTCAGAAGTTAAAGTTTCTTCTTGTTTTAATGAGCTACAGCCATCAGGACCTGGGTTGAGGGATCTGGTTTTTCCTGCTATAATCAGTTCTTGCTGGAGGAACGCAGGAACCTGAGCCCCTTTCCTGCCTCTTAGGGACTTCTGCATCGACTTTATTTCCTTTTCTGTGCTGGGGGGAAACAGGGAGGAGCTGTTTCTCTTAAGATCTACCCAAAAAAGCAGAAGGATCTCCTCTGCCCCCTTCCCATCTGGGAGAGCTGAGCCCAATGCGCACCTTGATCAGCGCTTGCTCCCAATATAATTGACTCATGGATGTGCTGGGAAGGGGCTGGGAAATAGAATGATGACGCAGGACATACTCAGCTGGAGGAATGATTGCTCCTTTCTCTCTGTGTGTGTATGTATATACGTCCTGATGGCTTTTTTAATCCTATGCCCTTGGAGTAAGGGAAAATATGGACTCAGCTCTGAGCACACGGAGTCGAGGAAGAGAAACCTCTCCTCCAAGGCTCCTCCGTGTAATGCTGTGCCATATTTCATCACCACTTTCTCATTTCCTAAGACCCTTATTCTACCTGTCGACACACGCAACCTCTCTCTTAGGCAAATCATCCCCCAGTCCTTTGGTGGTCTCGCAGAGCTCAGAGCCAAATTGCAGTTGTTACTCGAGAGTACACTAGGGTTTTACAAGCCTGCTTACCCTGAGGAGGCATAAATGAATTTATATAGACTTTAATACAGATAGGCAGTCATTTCTCTGTGGATCAGGCATGGAGAGAACTGAGGGGTCCCTCAATGTAAAGATCTTAGTTTTTGGGGGGTTTTTTTGAAGGTAGCCACTCTGGAAAACTACTGCGTCTTCTCACCTGGAAGAAAAATCTGGTACCTCCTGCTGTTTTTCATATCCTCATGAACCTTCTATTGACATCAGGATGCAACAGCCTACAGAGAGACTGATTAAGTGTTCAGAAAAATAAAAACCATAAGTTTTGACTGCAGACTCTTGGATCTGGAAATCAAATGCGTGCATGGATGACTCATTCTTATTTTCCTGAAAGAGAACTGTACGCTTCCCTTTAACTAAGTTTTATGAGTAAACCCCTTCTGACTGTGTGTTCAGCACAGACTATTTGAAAGATCTTGAAATGTGTCATGTATTGGCAGTGTATCCTGGGCAATAAAATATGCACAAATTCATAAGCACCATCCTCTCAAACTATTTCTGGCCAAATCTCTCAGAAATCAATGAAAAACCTTGACAAGGCAAGCAAAATAAGACATAGCGGGTCCCAGAGAAAGAAATAGCATTCTCCTTTGGCCTTCTGTGTCTTTTTGGCCTAGCTTAAAGTCAGCTGGTGAGATGTTTATGCTGTATGTGACTTTGGATAGGCTACAGGTAGACATACACAGCGGCTCACACCTCAAACCAACAACCAAAACAACTTTTGCATTTATGAAAGGACCTCTGAACAATTTTTCAGATACGCAAGATTTTTTTATCTTTTTTTTCAATCCTACTAACCTGTTTTATATGTGTTAGAGTGTTTGGACAGCATGAGGAATATTTCATTATGTCCCTTTTCAAGAGCCATAAATTGCATAGCCTGTCTGCCAAGTATAAGATGCAAGTACTGTGAATTTATTGTCCATTTTCTGGCTCTGGCACACATCTGTCATGTGAGCATGGGTAAGTCCCTTCACTTTGTGCCTCTCCTCGTCTCCTGTACAACCCGTTTGGATGGCAAGCTTTGCAAGGCAGTGTTTCCTACTTACAACGTGTCCACTCCAGATCCCCCATGTTAGCTGGAGGTTAATGGACATAATATAAATTATGTACACAGATAACACATCACAATAATACACTTAACTGTTATTTCATCCCACTCCAAACAATCTTATAGCTTGGTCTGCGGATATTAATTTTTCACTGGTCGTCAAAAAAATAATTTGGAGATATATACCTGTATAAGCAATTTACTTCCACCATTTTAAGAGGTTACTTTCTTGGTATAGGTTTCCATCCTTTCTTGCCTACTGTGCCTAGGTCTGCTGTTTTGGAAGGTGCCTGCCTCTGCTCTCGTGCCTTTCTCACAATCAGTCACAGCTTGATGCTACTGCAGGCTTCTTGGTTGTCAGTCAAATTATACCACCACAGATGTCCCAGGTTTTTTTCTTCCGTGAATGATGTAGATAATAAATACTTGTTTGCCTCCTGACCTTGATGCTCCTTCCATTATGTTGGGAAGATAATGGGATGATGTTCAGTCTCTGTTAAGGCACAAATTGTAACTGGTAACATATCCATAGGTAATGCCTTAAATAATATAATCCAGTAGCAGGGAAGCCTTTGATTACCAGAACAGAGGCCATGATTTAGGCTCTATATTGAATAAAGAAGGAAGACAAAGTGCAGCTCACTATGCTAGTGATCAGCATATGATGATCTTTAGTGCTGGGTAAAAGACTGGTGCATATTGAACTGGGCGGCGTTCAAGAAGCTCCAGTTTCCGCAGCAGACCTGTAGGAAATAACATCAGCATGGCAGTGATCAGGCTTAGTGCTCTTTGGCTTGTCCAAAATGTTCTTATTAACTGAAGACAGGAATGTATGAATTTTGCTACGATAGGTAAATGGGCATCCAAAACCAACAAGTTATCCACAAACTTGAGACTGAGACTTATTTTAACAATCTTGAGATTTATGCTTTTGAAATAAGGGGAAAATTCTTAACCATGCTTTCCTCCTCCCAGAAGCGACTGCTCTGTTTTGTCTGGATTCACCTTAACCGTGGTTATTTTTCATCCTGATATTGCTTTCAGCAGGAGGCTGGAAAGGCAGCACCGTTCTCCGTGGGACGCAGAGGAGACGGGAAACGAAGGCCCCTCTGTGCTTCAGGCTCTCTCACCCAGCTTGTCTCATAGCCTCGCAGCACCCCCCAGACTGGATGTGGGACTGCAAATGGTGCTACGCATCTGAAGGTAGAAAGGTTTGGGAACAGCCGGTATAGACAAGGGATGACAATATGACAGCAGCAGCTGTGGAGTAGCGGGCAGCATGATGGAGCTGAGCTGCAGGTCATGCCTCCTCCTCCGCCACCTTTCAGCAGTGCAGGCAACCGCGGGCTCCTCCTGTTCTGGTCGGTGCTTTGAGACAAAACAGGTCTTTCTGCTGCTCTTGCCGCTGCTTGAAGGGGCAGATGAGAGGTTTGGAGGCATGCCTCTAGGAAGCTACTAAAGCAGTTCTGGCCTCTTCACCTCCACGCTCGCTAGGCAGATGAGTTTACCTTAAGGCACATGTGGGACCTGAAGGCACATCTGGAGGTGGAAGAGCTTCCCCGGAACAACTTTCTACATTTAGCCACAGAGGAAGAATCCGAGCCATCTCAGAGCATTTCTGTTTAGTTCTACAGGGGTTTTGGAGAGAGTAATACTTGTAATGAACACTACCAAGTGGGTGTTTTCCCTCCTCAGCAGGCAGGGAAAGAGCAAATGTTATGTCTGTACTATGCTCTAGACAGAAACGTACCCATACTGTAGCCCTTCAAAGACATCTGAGGCAACAGTTCTGACTTATCTCGCAAAAAGGGAAAAACATTCTTGGTCATAACTCCAATGTATTCTGTTATAACCAGATTTGGTCCTAAGCTGTTATTGCTCTAGATGTCCCTTCTTTGATGTGGGCAGGACAAGCAGTGAGAAAGCGGCAATTGCTCTTTCTTTGGATTGATGCTAACATCTTCCTTTAACATTTGCAGTTTATTACAATTTGTATCTTCTTTTTACTGGTCCATCAGTTTGAGGCGATGGCTGGAAATGAATAACCATTTTCCTGCTTTGCATTACCACTTCATCCTCAGCTTTAAGAGGATTCTCTCCCTTTCATGTTTAGATCTGGTATTACATTTTCTGCTTTATTCATCCTTAAAAGACCAGAAGCCTTTTTCCCCCGCTTTTTAATTTACTTAGAAAAAGCACATTAATTAAACAGTTACATTTGGTTGGTTGAAGGTTATGCATGTTATTTATTTAGCTGGAGGTTTATCTGGCTGTCAGAATAACTCACTGGAGAGATCACAATTCGATAACAATACTGGTCAACCAATGTGACCTTCAACAGGACCACCTGTGGTGGACCTTATGAGCCAGCCTGTAGCTCTTATCCCTGCCTTTTCTGGCATGATTTTATATGCTGCTGCACCTCAGGCACACAGTATGTAGCTTCTGTCAAGCCTTCAAGAGATCAGCAGTGTGATTCAGAAAGTGCTGATAAACATAGAAGATATGACTCAGAGATGCCCATGTTACCTCTTCTTCTAAGGTTTCCAGGGCTGTAAACAAGGGACGACTGGAATGACCAGACGATCAATTTATGGAACACTGAAAAGGTCAAGATATTGTAATGTGCTGTGTTGCACTGAATATATGGGATATTAAAATTCAGATGCTTCATTCCTAGGAAAATAATTGCAGGGTACAAATACAGAAGCACAGACTTCCACCCCAGTAGCAATCACACAAACAAATGGATCTACTCCGATTACACACCCTGAGAGACAGATTCTTGTGTGATCCTCTTTAGAGGTTGTGTTAAGGTTTAGTTGTTCTCCTCGAGCAGGCAGACTTAACCTGATAATGGCTTGGGATGGAAATCTTCCTTCTTTCCTTCTCATAAATGAAATTATGGGGAAACATTAACAGTCAGATCAACCTCTGCTAACCTTTTAAGCTCAGCAGCTGATGTGACAATGTTAGGAGACTCTCTTAGGAGGTCCTTACATCTTATTTTGTTTCTCTCCCTTCTGATCCTCTGTTTGCGCTTCACATTTTGTTTTACTGGGGTGAGGAATTCTGCCATTGACTATTGGCTTTATTTTGACAAGTCTTCTCTGTTAATTTGGTATACAGACCCCCAGAAATGTAGCTAGGAGCCATTCTGATATAAGAAAAAGACCAGGTTTCTGGTCCGTGTGCTCCTATATCCCTTCCAGGCTTTTGAGAAAAAAACCCTTCCTCCCAGGTTGTGATTTCTAAATCTCTTGTCATCGTTGTGTCTCTAAAAGTTATGCACATTGTTTTTGAAATCCATGCCCAAATCTGGACCCACTGTTACAGCTGAAGATGCAGCAGGAACACGTGGAGCAGAAAGACTATTATATGTATCTTACAGAAAATACTCTTGTCGGTACACCTCTCAGTGTTTGCTCATACTAAGCACTAAAGACCACAAACCTGTATATGCAGCAGAACTCGACTATTTAAAAGGGAAATAAATTCACTAGCTATTCCAGAGAGAGAATCCAAGCAAAACTGCAGGACAAATGAGGAAGGTGAAGTCTGCCATTTGTCTTCAGTTACAGAAAGACAACCTGCCCCACATTAAAGGGGAAACTGCTGTCCTCTTCCATTGTAACTACAAATAAACACAGTCGAAAGAGGAGGGTGAAGTGAGGAGAAAAGGCTTTAATCCCTGATAAGCTGAGAAAGTTGAAACAGCAAGGCCTTAAAATAATGCAAGGTCACACTGCTAACAAATTGTCCACTTTCCAAACGTAATGCTATCTAAATGATTGATGATATGTCCATCGATACCAGAGGGGATGTCCTCCAGGTATAGCCTGCTAGAAGTCACTCTTGGAAAGCATTTTGTTCTTCACCAGTACCCTGAACCTCGTTAGCTGCCGTATGAGTAATCCTTAGCGTCTCTTGCTGCTACCACTACTTTGATTCCCATCTCATTGTTTGGGTGGGAGACATGTCACACCAAATGCCCAAGGTCTGGACCAAAGCCCATATCTTCTTGTTTATTCATGTTTCATCAATACATGATTCATGTTTATTTGCTGTGGATTGCCACCACTGACTGTAGGTAGCTTTGCCTCCATCCAGGACTGGGCTTGTGGAATAGGGTAAAACGCTTCTTACAGCTTGAGTGCGTGCCAGAAACACCACAAGATGCATACTTGTTGGAATTATAGGGTACTCCATAATCCTCTTCCAACTGCGGTCACATTTCAAGAGATGTTAAAATATCTAAAAAGACGTTCTTACACATCCTGCAGGTTGGGGCAATAGACCTGTAAGGTGTTCAGAAATGTTTTCCAGAATATTGCCAGAGTTAAAAATACAGAAAATCAGAAGAGATCTAAGTCATCTGAGAACCAAAGAACTGAAGGATTAATAAAGGATGTAAAACCATGTCCACATCTCTCCAAGGTGTTTTCTGATATCCATGGCAGACTGGTGAATTTGACAGAAACATATCTGTGTCTGCCAGGCAGATCCAGTTACAGGAAAAAATTCTGTTTGCCCATGAAAACTCTGTTTTCAGTAAGAAAGCTATAGAAGCTTATTTCTAATGTATATAAGCTCTTCTGTAAACACGACAAAATCACTCTTCAGGGTACTTTTTGCTCTGTGTTACAGGAAGCCTATCTTTTACAATGCTTTCTTATTGCCATATTTGTGATATAACTGTTTTGCAGCGCTATGAGAACTTAAATAATTTGGTTTTCTTCTGGTTTCTGTTTAGAAATTTGGAGGCTGGTTTTTTTTGGCATTTGGAAGCAAGTCAACTAGAGAGCATTTTCTGTGCCATCTGAGGTTGAAAGTAACAGCATGGAGTCAGAGAGGGCCATTCAGCAGCCAATTTGTATCCCCAGTTGGGTATCCCCTCAGCTGAATGCAGCTGGTATAAAACATACAGGGTCTGGGGCTAGCGGAAACAGCAGAAATTAAGAAAGTGAATTTTCTAGAAATGCTTAAACTATAAAAAGGGTTGAAGAAGCTGTGAATTTGGCTCAGGGAACTGGAGAGCTTTTCCCTTCTTCAGAGTCAGATTGCAATTTCTAATATAAGAGGAACTGGATGTTTCACCCACTTTTTTTCTGTGAAAAGCCTGTGTTTAGATATTTCTAATATTGCCCATTTCTGATCATTTAGGTTGTTTTGCAGTCACAGTGTGGTAAAAACAAAATTTTGGAAAAATTCTGCTATATGAGAAAATGATACTCAGAAAAAAAGATGCAGCTTTACCAGTATTAAAATTTGTTGTGCTTTTTCCTTTGAATAACTCCAGTTTTAGAGCAGGTATTTGAAAATTAGTAGCTAAGTAATCAGAGATATATCCCTCACCGGTCTATAGAAACCTCTCCACTTTAGGTCATTTTATAAGTCCCAGCTCCTCAGCAGAGTGCCTTCGCTGTTAACAGCTAAGAATGAGGGCGCTGAAGACTCTGTCTTCACTGAGAAAACCCATTTCCAAATTTGCTCAAGCTATTAGATTTTGGAAAAAAAAAAAAAAAAATCACGTTAGCACAGATGCTGCAGGGATGCCTCGCATTTTAGCAGCTCTGCTTTCTGAGGACTCGGTCTTCACTGTATGCCCCTGAGCCTCTCGCACCTCCACCGGCTGGCAGCCGGGTCGTGACTTCCCCGATGATCCCGGCGACGCAGGGCTCCGAGTCCAAGGTCAGCCTTTCCCTGCGGCTCTGCTCCGAGGTGGTGCCAGTGTTGGAAATTAAGGAGGGAGCCTTCCTCTCCTGTGTTCTCAGTAACTCCCTACCTGCTATTTATTGGGGAAGTTTTACTGGCTACACTAATAAGGGGCATAGAAATGAAAAATTTTGCCTATGGAGCATGATATATACAATATAAGGCCATATCATGGGTAATTACGATAATACATATAATTGAGGAGATGCTTATTAAGTGAGCATCATCCAACAAGGACGTTACAACTTATGAGCTCACTTAAGAGTACACCTAGGCAGAAGTGGCTGAATTAAGATGGGCGGGCAATTTAAATTGTGCCATTTCCTAATTCTAGAGTGCTTGACTTTGCAGTGGTCTTTTAACATAGGATTTGCTTCCAGTGAGGATTGCAACCTTTTGGGGATCATTCCTTGAGCCTTAAGGAAAGAGCTATGGGTCTTGCAGACATCTTGGAGAAGAGAGGGTGATAAGACACGTCACTATGGGCAGGAAATCCCCAGAACACAGAAGCTGTATGAGTATGCTAACAGAAATCTGGCGACTATTGCAACTAGGTTTTTTTTCCAGTGGGAGACACAATTTCTCTCTCTGCTTCCCTTCCACACTATCCATGCAGAAGCCCGGTGAATTCCTCCATACCTGGTGTCACAACAGAAGAGTGGAAGTCATTTGTCAGGTTATTTCACCTCCTGTGAGTTGTCCCTGCCACCTGAAAGCAGGAGTGCTTCTGCCTCAAGTTTATATGTGTCCTTGTAGACAACATGGTCACACCACTGGATGGTGACTCCAGCATCATGAAGAACGGGCCATACTTTCATTTGGGAAACACAGCCACTAACCGGCGATACCTGTAATATCAATAGTGTTTCAGAAAACTTTACAACAAGCCCCACTTACTCATTTATGGAAAAAAATGCAGAAAAATCTCCTGCAAGAGCCAGTGACGCAGAAAGCAGGAGGCTGTCAAAGCCTGGAAAGAGGGCAGCACTTACCAGGTGGCTGCACTCAAATGAAAGAAGGGTAAGACAATCCAGACAACAAACAGATGATCGGAAATGGCTTATCGAGAAACCAGAGCAACCTCTAGTTTTCATTGCCCTGATGGAGACAGGAATTTCCAATTCTTGAGAAAGATACCCCCTTTTTTCTTTTAGGGGTTTGGGCTTTTCCTTGAAGAGCGTTCAGGGTGTTAAGTCTCCCGAGCACGTTTTTCCCGTGGTTTTGCGATGCACGTGCAGGCTTTATTCTCCTGCCCGACACCCCGTCCCATGGGGATGCAGCCTGGAGCTTGGACTGGGGGCTTTGCAGTGGTCCTCCCCAGCACCAGCTCCCGCAGTCCCACGTCTCCCGCGACACGGCCTCGCACGAGGGGGAACGTGCGAGGGAACCTTCCAGCTGACAGGGGCAGGAGAAGGAGCGCCGGCACCGTGCCTGAGGGAAGGTGGGCAGGCAGAATTACGGAGAGCCACAGCAGGCGTCTGGGGGAACGTAAAAGTAACCTGCAAAAGGCGCCGATGGACTTCTGGTATTTGTAGATCTGTCAGGAGTTGTGTAAATGGCAGCTCCTTGGCCCATCCAGGTGGCTGAGTGCCTTTGCAGAGTGGAGCCACAGAGCCCCCCCTCAAGGTTCACCTGCGAGATGTGAAATTCCCGAGCTTTACTAGATTATTCACATTTACAGTCTTTTTCAGGTATTAAAGGTTCAGTTGTAATTTTCCATTTGGACTTGCAAATATATGACGTGTGTGACATCAGATTACAGCGCTTCCCACGCTGAGTAAAGAAGGGTTTTGCAGTTTAATTTGTACCAGAAAATACAGAGAATGTGTAGCACGGCTGAGTTAACGTTTTGAGCGGAATGTTAGTGTTTGGAGTTTTCAAACTTTTTAATAGTGCTGTAACAATAAACTTTTGCTTTTAATACAGCATACTTTGGGGATGAAGAAGCACGCTCTTTTGCTCTCACTTGACTCCAGAGTCTTATATACAGGTTTTCGTCTGACACGGGGATTTAGCATACAAAAGGTGCTAATGTTTTTTGACTAGCAACGTTGTATAAATCTTTACGGTTGGTAGGAGACTCCTTTAGTCTTTGTAGCGAGGTCACATGTGATATGGTGATGTAATTTTGAAATAACTGAAAGTCCACGGGGATAATATAGCAGTTTGCCTTTGTAAGATTGTCATTGGTCATTCCACCTCCATGAACATATCTTAGCTAAGATAATTGATCTCATTTAAATACACAAGCCAAGATACTGCAATTTCAAATTACTGTATCACCGCAGTTATCCTAAATATCACTGAAATCAATTTACATTTAATCTCATGTGAGTGACATCAACACACTTGTTGATATCTCATGTGGAAAAGAACTACAATGTAACTAATGCGGGCGGGGGGGGGTGTTTTCAAAATTTTGCAACTTAATTCACAGACACCTTGAGAATACTTAAAATAACTTCCCGTATACTTTGTTAAATAAGAAACCATGAAGTTTTATATCTTAAAGGTATAGCTTTTCTAACGCTGTCTGAGAATCACCTTTTTATTCTTCACCATGCTTTGTTAGTCATGTGTTTTGCAATAAAAGGAAAAGTAGACGATTAATTAGATATTGTCTCTGCAAAACTGTGAAAGTCATTGCAGAGAATCCTTGCTAATAAGTAAACTATTTCAAGATGCTTTCTCTGATCTGGAATATCACTTCCTAGAGGACTAGAGGACTGGTTACTGTCGTACTGTCAGACACAGGGTCCCAAAACTGCTTGAGGCATAAGACCGAGCGGTTGAGCCTAAGAAACAGTAAAATACGCTATCCATTTGCAAAACTCTTTTGGAAAAAACAGCAATCACAGGTAAGTCGTTGGCAAAAAGAAGGTGGGAGCCTGGTGCACGCTGCTGTCTGTTTTGGTATGGGGGCTCAGCATGTTGCACTGATGGAACGGCTGAGCAGATGTGGCTGGACCACCAGGTCTGAGCTTTGTACTGGCATAATGAAATTACTCCACACCACAGTGAAAAATGTTATGCTAACAAAACCGTAGTTCTGTCAGTATGAACTGCATCTACATTAGAGGCCTCTGCTGGCACATCTCTGCTGGATAAAAATTACACCTCTAACCCAATTAACCTTTCAGGGAGAAGTCTTGCAGCACAGAGACTGCCCGGATAACTCACCGCTCCGTGCCTTTCACGCGCTGAAGAAATAACCTCTGAGTTACCCACTCGGGGGATTGTCTTTTCTGAAAGACGTCTGTCACCTGGGATCTTCTCTCATCGATCTATCACTTCATTATTCCAATTTTAAGATATTCAGCCTCCCTCTTGCCCCGAACCTTTAAGAAAAGGCAGCCTCAAAGGTCCCATTATATCTTACTGGGCTTTGTAAACTACGGTCAAAATCCATCCTCTTTTATTCTGGTAGGAACATTGCAAGTTATCGTATTTGGAAAACTGGACTCGTGGACAACGTGGCTATCAATTCCTGCCTTTTGGCCAGCCCTTTTAGTAGCCTTTCTTATATCTTAACACTAAGCTCTCTCTAGGCTGCTAGCTGCTGCATTTTTTACGCCTCTCGCTTTCTTAAATGGGTAGCTGAAATGCCAGGAATTATTTGGGGAATGGGGAAATACCACACAGCTCAGCAGGAGAGGTTTTTTTGTTTCCTTTGTTTGTTGGTTTTTTTTTTTTTTCCTCCTGCATCCAAACATGCCTCCACTAGCTAATTCCCTCACCTCAAACCCCACGAACAATTTAGGATCTGCTGGAAACTACAGCTTCAGCTGCAGCTACGCTGACCAGCAGTGCTGACTATTTGTGCAAAACAAAGAGCTGTGAGGCCTAACAGGCTGATAGTCTGGAAGAGGAAGGTTTTTCCAAGGCCCACGGGTGTCATGGGGGCCACTAACTGCAAACCATCTTCCCTAACCCTACCACTTGCAAAGTGTTCTTCCTCCTCTAGCTCTTAGAATGGAGAGAAGAAAACCACATTTTTACTCCGGGGGAGGTATCCAGAAGGTTTTGGACTTGGATGTTACTCACTGGTCGTCTTCTTCTCTCCCTCGCACTCCTGCCTTCCTTTCTCCTGCAACACCATAGGGCTCCTTTTCTTCAGAGGAGTTTAAGGCAATCATCTGAACACTTTTTTTCCCCACATTTCCCCTTTCTGGGAGCTGGAGCACGTAGTCTGCAACACCAGAGCAAAGATGGGGTTCCCCCATGCTCTGCAGACAGGCATTTTTCAGAGCCTGAATAACTTCGAAGCCCCATCCCCCATCAGCAGAAACTTGTGGAATATATTCTGTGCGAGCAAAAACTATCCCTTTGGTGGTTGATCCCGAATCAGCCGCGGACCTGAGGCCGCTGGAGCAGAGAGGGGGTTTGCGGTGGGACGTGGAGTGGGACAGAGCGGAGCAGCAGGCGAGGGGTGAGGACGGAGACCGGGTGGGATGGAGCCAGGGGGTGGCAAGGGCCGCCACGCTCTGTCCCCCCACTCACGCCAAAGTTCGCTCGTGCCCGTGAGCGGCGGCTGTTGGCACAGCTCTGCCCGCAGTCGGGCTTCGGATGGATCCAGCTTCCAGCCTCCGGGCTGCTGGGGGGGTCCTGCGGGCCAAGCTCGCTTGTCAGGACCGGTGGGCTTGACGAGCACTTCACATTATAAGGGACGCGGGCAGGATGATCTATTTCAGAACCGTTCGCTGCCTTTTAACTGCTGCTAAAAATTATAGGTGCCGGGCTGGGGCAAGGTGGGGGGGGAGAGTTAGGAAGTTTTCACACCCCCCCTCATGTATTTTATACCCTTTTTTCCCTTTTGTCTGTCCTCCCCGCTTACGTTAGAAGCTCTCGGAGGCTGGGGCTGCCTCTTCTTCTCCATGTCTGCCTACAGCTCGTTGCAACCGAGCCCTGTTGAGGCCTTTGCATCCTGCTGTTACGCATATCATCATTCCTAACGCCTAGGGCGACGCACAGAAAATACTTCTCCCCCCCCCCCCCCCGCCCTCCCCTTTCCCCAACTCCCTGCCCCTCCGGAGATTACCCCTATTTCAGCTCCAACCCCCCCGGGGGAAACTTTTGGATAAAAAGGCACACCCAGCCCGCTCCTTCAGCGGTGGGGGCAGCGGGCGAGCACGGCCCCTTTAAATTCCAGCTGTGCGGCTTCTGGGGGGGGGGGGGGGGGAGAGAGGTTTGAGGGGGGGGGACGACACACAGACACAGACATAGACACAGACACACAGACACAGCACCGCTGCCGGTGCGCGGCGGCGGAGAGCAGCCCGCGGCCGGCGGCGGGGAGAGACGGGGGTCGGGGAAGGGGGGGGGGGGGGGGGGGGGAAGAGAAACGCGGAGCCCTGAGCCCGGGGTGGGGGGGGGGGAAGAAGGCAGCGGCTGCCGGCGCCGCGGTCCTTCGCGGAGGCGGAGAGGATGAGGATGGCTCCCGGCTTGATATTTTTTTGCCTCCTCGCGATGATTTCCATAGTAACCTGATCGAGCGGTGCAATTTTCGGAAACTGGGGTGGCTTTATTATTTTTATTTTTTCTCCTCTCCCCCCCACCCCCCCCCCTATTTTTTTTTTTTTTTTTTTTTTTTTTTTTCCCGCCTCCTTCCCCCTCTCCCCGTTCCCCGAGGAGTGCCAGCCGGCAGGTAAGGTGCCCCGACCCCGCGGAAAAGGGAGGGATTTTTGTGTGTGTGTGTGTGTGGGGGGGGGAATATTTCCACGCCGCCGAACTTCCCTGGGCGACAGCGGCGAGGAGCGGGGTCCTGCCCGCGGGGTTCCGCGCTGCGCGGCCGGGGGCGGGGGGGGGGGGGGGAGGTTGCCCGGGGCCGGGGGGCGGTAGCCCGGGGCCGCAGCCCCTCCGGTTCCCCCGGGACACACACACACACACACGACGGTACGTCGGGGCGGGGTGCCGGGGAGCCCGGCGGGGGGGGGGGGGTACCCCCCCCGGGGAGACCGCCGAGCTCTTCTTACCCTCTTTGTTTGCTTGTTCCCGGAGAGGGTTTTATTCTTCCCTTTGTTTCTCCCTCCTTTTCTTCTCCCCCCCCCCCCCCCCCCCCCCATCCCTCCCCTGCCTGGTTTGTTTCCTTGATCATCTTTCCCTCCTCCTCCCTTTTGTGAGGGTGAGAAATCGCACACACTTTTACCTCAAAAATCTGCGGCGAAGCCAGAACGCAACCACCCGGTTCCCGGTACCCCCCCCCCCCCCCCCGCATCTCCGCACTTCCCCGACCCCCGGCCGTGCCCCCCCCCCCCCCCCTCCCGCCCAGCCCCCTGCCCTCAGCCCCTCGCTGGGGCGGGCAGGGAACAGCCCTCACCGTCGCATCGGAGAGGAGAGGAGCCCAAATCATCCCCCAGCTGGGTGCTGTGGTCTGGGTCCCCCCCTCCCGGGGCAGAGTGGTGGTGTTGTGGGGGGAGAAACACATCGCGGAAACAGGTTAGTCTAGAAGCTTCTCCCTCCATGACCCCGCTCCTCACCCACCCGCCTGGGCCCGTCCGAAGTTGGAGGATGAGGGACGCGTCTTCTTGCCGCTGCCAGCGGCGTTGGGTTGGCAACGGTGCTGATGGCCCCGTGGGTCCTGTAGTTCCCCCCCCCCCCCCCCCAGCCCCCAGCCCTGCTCCACAGCCTCCTCACGCTGCCGTAGCCCATCTCCCTCGCTCGGGTGGGCTGCGCCGGGGAAAGGCCCCGGCAGGTTTGGGTTTGGTGCTGAGGACTTCTTCCCATCGCTGTCGTCCTCGGTTGGTAGCGCCGTCGCTATTGCCAGGTGGTAGTCGTTCGGCAAGCAGGTCTCTGCTAAAACTTACTGTCGCTTTGCTGTCTTTCCTAGCCCTCTGGGTTTCATCTTTAGGTGGTGTTTTTGACAGTGACTCAGTTTGGGGCCGGGGGGGGGGGGGGGCGGGATTGTCATTTTTTATATCGGTTTGCACTGAACGCAATGAATAGATGAGTCTGGTCAAGGCTTTTTGTTTCTGTCATAAGTGATCAATAATCATCTGGTGGTAAGATGATCTTATTACAGAAAAAGCCAAAGTGCACACTGAGAACAGCTGAAATACAAGGTCAATAACTCTGGGGTTATCAACGTTAAAGCCGCTTTGCGTATTTGAAGATAACGTATTCTTTTCAAAGTAAAGGCAACTTCAAGCTTTCGGTGAGCTTTATTTTCAGTGTAAATAATAAGCATACAGTTAACAGGAAACGAGCCTTGCTTTGGAGAAGATTACCCATCCTAAAACATCCCCGGACCTTTTTTAATCCTTTTCTTTAGTCAAGGTGGCCGAGGATTGCAGTCTTCTTAGGTGACAAGAGTTTTCGTAGCTCCCGATACAAAGCTGGGTTTGTTCCTAGTGCCCAGCAACTGCTACAGGCTTTCCAGACACAAAAGAAAGGCGTAGTCTGTGGCCTGAAGATCGTGCATGCTAAAAAGGCAGTCAGCTGGAGGGTAACGCAGATCAACAACCAGCTCCGCCGCCGCCTAATAACTAGCTTCATTCCGGGGAAATGTAACGGTGCGGTGAGAGAAGTAATTTCTGCCGAGGTGCCGGTGGCTCGGAGAGGACCGCCGTAACCCTCGGGTCGAGCCTTCGGTGGCGGAGGTATGAGGAGCCGGGGCTGCGAGAGAGGGAGCCTGGACAGGAGGAGGCACCCGGGGCAGGTGAGGCAAACCTTCCCTGGAGAAGGAGACGGATACAGGAATGCAACGGGAAAAGGGAGCAGGGCGGATAATCGGCAGGGGAAGAGGTTACGCGGGGACTCGGAGTCAAACATAAAAAGCTCGGAGTAATGAGTTTAATCTACGAAATCTAGTTCTTAAATTGTATGCGCTTGCCAATTAGCTAACCATTCTGCAAATCAGAATGGAATTCAGATCGTATCTTGGTAAATGTATTGACTCTGAAGTGCTGCAAGGAAAAAAAAAATAAATCTTTCCTCTTTCCCCTACTGTGGGCTTTAAATATGAACAAAAGTCAGATCTGAGAATTGAGGAACCTTTTAATAGACTCACTTTCCCGAGTTCACGTTCTATCTAGCCTAGACTCCCACAGTTAAAATCAAAAACCCCTACAGTAATATGGCTTCAGGGTGCCAAATTCAGAGCAGTCGTAGGGCATTTTCACCAGTGAACATTGCAGTGCCTTGTGAGGAGGGGTCACCGCCAGTCACAGTATGGATTAAAGTGCAGGAGATGTGTAGCTGTTACCTTGCGGGGAGCATGCATCCCATACAAAACGTTTGCAGTACAATGAGGGAACCTACGGGCCTCTTGGGCTCCTCTAATAAACACTTCAATGTTACACGTATATAAAAGAGTTGCAGCATAACCTTTATTCTCCTATATTAAAGAGTATGTTCGCGTACGTATGTATTAGTTTATGTGTGTCATAACAGTTTTCAAAATGGCTGAATGATATTGATCCAATTAAAAATACTATGAGAGAATAGCTGAAATTAGTTTAAATTTCAGCTTAAGAGAATTGTAAAAATAATGTCAGTTTTACGTCGCTTCGGCAGACAGCTGCAATAATTCATGGGAACTGACAAGCCTTCAGAAAGCTATTGTTTTACCCAGATTTGACCGGTATGGACTTAGGAAAAGTGGAGAGGAATCAATGCCAGAAATTGCCACCAAGATCAGCACCCTGGGCAGGAGTATTTCCAGCTGTATTTCGGAGACTGGGAATGTTTGCTTTAGATGGCTAGCATTAATGTGGTTTATACTACAGAGGATCAAAAATTCATTATGTTTGATTGGTAGCGCAGGGAGGTAATAAAGCAGAATTTCTAATTTTCTTGGAGAAGTGTTATCTAATTCATGCTAAATTTTGCAGTTAAGCTCCACATTGAGGTGGATCAGAGGTGTATGGCTGGGAGATGTGTAGCTGTTTTTTTATAGGCAGTCTGACTTGCACCGATGCGTGTGCATTTTTTGTACTAGCCGCCTGTGGTATCGCCTGCACGTGTTGATGAAGCAATCTGCCTGAGAGCTGTTAGAATTTGCATGTACAGAACTGGTTTGTTTATATGTAGATCAGTTATTACTGCAAAGATGTGTACGCATGGGGAGTTGTTACCACAGATGGATGCTGAGAACTGGGTCCCATCTCTTTCAGATAAACTTTCATGTATCATGTCAGAGAAACAAGCAAGTGGGGGGCAAAAATACTACTGGGTTTTTGATTATGTTCTGCATCCAGCTGATGCTAGTCAGTATAATATACATTGCAAGGACCCAACACTACGCTTGCCGTGAAAATACTCGGGATTTTGTTGGTGTAAAATCAGAGCCTTACCCACATGCTCAGTGTTTGCCTAACAATCATTATAGGAAACACTGCGGTGAAACTTCTTGCAGAAACATTTTGTAGAAAGATGTAATATGTAATGGTAATTGCTGTATGTTTTGCTTTTATCTTCTTTAATGTTTCTTTGCTACCCTTGAAAATGACTGCATACAAATAGCACTTCTTTACTCAGTTGTTTTTTCCCACTTTCCCATCTATATTTAGAATCGTATCTATTTAATTAAGTGACGAACGTGATGTCTGTCTTCTGTTAACCCAACAAAGACAGACAGGGTAATGGGAGTGTTGAGCTGGCCTCCTTTCTCAACTGGACATTAGCAGAGCAGGATTTGGCTTTGAGCCCCATCCCTGAGCATCCCCCAAGGCTCGCTGGCCCTGGTCCCTGGCGCTTCCCTTCCTCTGGAGTGGGACTCTCTCGAGGCACCACAGAAACCCCGTGCAAGCCAGAAGCATTTAAAAAGCCAGTCCTTCGTCTGACAGAGCTTCTTGGTCCTCGCTGACCACTCAGAGCACTGCTTCGCGCGGCTGTCTGCGCGCAAATCGGGTGTCCTCTGAGGAGCTCAGTCTTGGACGGTGCAAACACTGATGCTCCCTTCTCTGTGACTATGTACAAGCAAGTCAGGAAAATGTATATAAAAGTGGCTTCTCCCAGGGATTTGTGTGGATTGGAGGCAGCTGATCCTAAGGCCTGATGAGCTTTAACTTTGTTAACTTCAGTGGAAGGAGAAGATGTTCAGGTCTTTCAGGAATAGGCCAATAAATGTCACTTACTGCAGTGACTGGTTCACGGTATTTGTGTTTAAGTAGAGCCTAGAGGACTCAGTCAGGCTCATGGCTCTGTAGAGCAAATGTATTCCACGTCCAGACATTTAAGTTGGTAGCCAAATGAGACAGCAATGTCCTTTTAGACTAATTCTGAGAGACAGGAGGGAGGAATGTGTGTAAGAAATATAAGGTCATGCCATTATGTCTACTGATATGTTGATGACTTTCCATCTCTGAACTTAATTTAAAAAGTAATAATTGTTTTCTGTTATATCACAACATAGTCAGCACTGGTCAGTTTACTTGCACACATCAAGCTGCAAGAGTGGGTGCTAAGCTGGAATTTGAAACAGAGGTGGTCCCCACTGATGCTTGGAAAGTAGCCCACTGATGATACCTTTTAGATGGAAAGATTGAAAATAATGGAGTAGTAACTGGAAGCTGGTGAAGTAATAGTGTTAGTAAAGAAAGTGAAGATTTACACTGAACCAGACAAACATTTGCGTAAAGTTAAAAAAAGCCTAAGAGCTATTAAATTAAAGATCATAAGAAAGAATTCTTGACTGAGAGCCGACAGAAATAGAAGCAGTTGTTGTTTCATCAGTTTTTAATGAATCTTCTGTCAGTGACAAACAGAAAACTTGAGATTTTTTGGTTATTCAGAACAATGCTCATAGAGAAATAAAATGTAATCCTGGAGTCCTTTTAAGTGGGCTATCCTGCAGTGTTCTAAACAATTTGATTTGTGTTTACATGTCATAAAAACAACATGAAATATTTTTCATATTAGATTTATTACATAGCTACCTTCTTCTATGTGGAAAAATTACATAAATGTGCTGCTTCTCTCTGTGCTATTGACATTTTCATTGGCAAGATGATGGATGCTGTTTGAAACAAAATGGTTTGCTGAAGACTAGGAGAATCACTGGTTTAGGTTTAGGAAGAAATGTCTTCCACAAGGAAGATGGTACAATCTGCAAATGCTTCATTAATCAAGTTTACAGTTACAAGTCTGAAATTATGGTGTGGTTACCTTTTTCAGGAGTAGTTACTGTATTGAGGGTTCTGGCTTGCTCTTATTTGGCTATTTTTTCCCAATGATGTCAATTACCTCATACAGTGAAATGTTACTTTTTCTCTAATGTATATATAACATCTAGCTTTTTTTGGCCAGTAGGCTCAGTTCCACCCGGCTTTTAAGTAGACATCCATGTCTGACTCTGTTTTATACAACACCAGGTTAGTCGGAAAACCAGTCCTAGGTAGCACGGCAATTTGGAAGAGCATGTCGAAAACAAAATTGTCTAATAGTTCATTATGAAAAACTCTGCTTACTGCAGATGAACAGGTTTTTATGGTAAAACCCCAGCTGGACTATAAAACTTTTGTCTTTGGTCTTTGGTCTATGTTGTAATGCGTTGGTATTAAGCCATAAAAATTAGTAAAGCAGGGGAAATATATTAAATCGGCAATATTTAAAAAACCTCGACAAACCAGCAGTCAAAAATTATTGAAGAAACAGCTGATGAATTTGCGGAAGAACCTAAGAAGATAAGGGCTGCTATGATCTATTTAAGGACACTGCAAATTCATGCAGCATCGCTTTTCTGGAAGTAGAAAATCCAAATATCCTTACAGAAAGTCTTAACTTGCAACAGACAAAGCTGATTAGTCATCCAAACCACCAAAATAGTTAAAGCAAGAGTCAATGTATCTTGGAATATACACTGGAGAATTACTGTAGTTATTTAAAAGTATTTCAGTATGCATAAGGCACTGAGTTACACTACAAACTGTCAGGCAATATAAGACTCCAGTAAAATCACTATTATTTAATTTTGAAGTTTTAGCTGCATGTCACAGATACAAATTCCTGTACAGCTCTTCTATTTTGGGGCATGATCTCTTTAAAATATCTCTGAGGAAGCTGAGAAATATAAATCTGAAAAATATATGTAGGGGGTAACTTTGCATGTAGGAATTGCCTCAGTAAGACCAAGTAAAAGTGGAAGAAATCAGAGTATGCCACAGCAGCACTGATGCACAGTACATTTTCAGAGCATTTGTTTTGGGATGCAGGCTGCTTATGAAAAGAGAGGGGGTACCAACTTTAAGGAAAAAAATCCTAATAGTAATTCGTTCTAGAGCAGTAATAAGTGAACTAGGCCATTACTGGTCTGGGAGGAATTTGTTTTTCTTCTGTTACTAGAAATCACTGTTTATGTAAGCTGTTGTCCTTTCTCTTGAAAGGCTGAAACCAGGACAGTATCAAAGATGTCCGGTGGTTCTGTGTCACTGTGATGCAGAAGTAATGAAGGCAAACCTTCAGAGACTGTCACAACATTGTCATTATTTTGGCAGTGCATTGCAGATAATTTCAGCAATGAGGCAAAGAAGCTCTGTATTGATAAGCAGGTTTGAAGCTGGACAGCTGAGTGGAAATAAACAGTCCCAAGTGGTCAGATACCGGTTTAAAACCAACCTGCTGAGATGTTTATTATTTGCAGAATACAGTGCCCAGATCATGAACGACTTCTAAATGAAAGCAACGGCTGTTTAGCCTTTTTTCCTTCCTCCCTCTGCCCCACACTGATCCTCCTAGAAGCTGTGCTAAGGCACATGGAGGACAGGGAGGTGATTTGAGACACCCAGCATGGCTTCACCAAGGGCATGTCTTGCCTGACCAACCTAGTGGCCTTCTATGATAGAGTGACAAGGGAAGAGCTACAGATGCCATCTATCTGGAATTCTGTAAGGCCTTTGACATGGTCCCCCACAAAACCCTTCTCTCTAAATCAGAGAGATATGGATTTGATGGATGGACTGTTTGGTGGATGAGGAATTGGTTGGATAGTCGCATCGAGAGGGCAGTGGTCAACGCTCAACGTCCCGATGGAGATCAGCAACGAGTGGTGTCCCTCAGGGATCTGTATTAGGACCACTACTGTTTAATATCTTCTTCAGTGACATAGACAGTGGGATTGAGTGCACCCTCAACAAGTTTGCAGATGACACCAAGCTGAGCGGCGCAGTTGATGCCTGAGGGACGGGAGGACATCCAGAGGGACCTGGACAAGCTTGAGAAGTGGGCCCATGTGAACCTCATGAGGTTCAACAAGGCCAAGTGCAAGGTCCTGCACCTGGGTCAGGGCAATGCCCAGTATCAATACAGGCTGGGGGATAAAGGGGTTAAGAGCAGCCCTGCTGAGAAGGACGTGAGGGTACTGGTGGATGAAAAGCTGGACAGGAGCTGACAATGTGCGCTCACAGCCCAGAAAGCGGGTCCAGAGGAGGACCACAAAAATGACTGGAGGGATGGAACACCTCTCCTATGAGGAAAGGATGCAAGAGTTGAGGTTGTTCAGCCTGGAGAAGAGAAGGCTCCAAGGAGACCTTATTGCGGCCTTTCAATACTTAAAGAGGGCTTATAAGAAAGACGGGGAACAGACTTTTTAGCAGTGCCTGTTGCGATAGGACAAGGGGTAATGGTTTAAACTAAAAGAGGTTACATTTTGGACGTAAGGCAGAATTTTTTTACGATGAGGGTGGTGAAATGCTGGTTGTTGCCCAGAGAGGTGGTAGATGCCCCATTCCTGAAAACATTCCAGGTCAGGCTGGACGGGGCTCTGAGCAACCTGATCGAGTTGAAGACATCCCTGCTCATTGCAGGCGGGTTGGACTAGATGGGCTTTAAAGGTCCCTTCCAACCCAAGCTATTCTATGATTCTACATTTCTAAAATATTCAATAACTTTTAGTTTTAACTCCAGTCCCATCCTCTTTCACCACCATCGCTGCCTGTTTGATGCTCTTTGAACATAAGTACATCTTCCATGCCTGCGTGTTGATGAAATGGCAGCAGGGAGTCATGGCACAACATTCCAAGTCTCAACTCCAGTGACTCAATGGAACATTCTTTGATGATTCTCTGAAATACCCCAAATTCCCATTTACTGCCTGTATTTTGTGGGGGTGCTTTTTTTTCTTCTTATCTGAAAAATTTCTGCAAATGTGTTCACAGAACACAGTAACAAAGTGGGGGTTTTCCCCCTTTCTTACTTTTGTCCAGCAAATGCCATCTTTCCTAAAATGAGAAAAGTCCTTCAAAACAGAGAAAGGACAAGCAGCAAGGGCGGCAGAAACTAAGACCTTGTTAACACATATGAATGCAGTTGAAGCTAGGCCAATTAAATAAAGCTCCCCTGACTCTGAACATTGAAATGTCCCTTTGAATTGTTGAAATTTTATTTATGTTTCAACACTGCTGAGAAAAGGAAAAACTAATAGGGCTATTGGAACACTGGAAGACCAAAATATTTTACTTAGGAATTTTCTTTTGTTTAGACAAAGGGAAGATAAAGCAAAAAAGTGATTTGTTTCTGGATAAAATTTTCATTTTTTCATTCAGGGCCAAGCTCTTAGTTACATTGTCAAGAGCTAAGGACTGATAACACATTCCACTGGCATATATAATTTTATGGCCATTGCTTCCATCTGAGTAATCTCACCTTCCTCACAGCACTCCTGCCGATATGAAAGGTCAGCAGTGCTCTTGACCATCTTTTTTTGAGTTACGTGACCTACCTCCAGCCTAACCTCTCTCTTACTCCAGTACAGAGACAAGGGAGAACTAAACTCTACTACACAAATCACAAAGTGCTCCTTTTTGGCACAAGCTGATCTGAAAAGACATCTTAGTTTTTAATAAGGAGCTAAAAGGGGTTGAATGAAAGGACTTCTGTAACTTGACTTACTATAGGCATAGTACGAGAAACATACATGCTCTTTGATTCATGTAGTTTTCTATCAAATTTTATTAATGAACAGATGAAGGCAAAATGACAGTCTGCATCACTCATTCTTGGACTAGATTTAGCTGGTAAATGGCAAAGTGTTATGGAAGTCTTAAATGTGGTACTGGCGCTAAAAAAGATGCAAGTGATAGTTTGAGCTTAACATAGATGTGCTACTAGTCTAGATGTCTGCGTACTGGTGACATTTAAATCCACATTTTCTGCAGTGCAGTTGAAACGATGCTTGTGTCCTTGTGGTCATTTTGCTATGTCTCTGTAGCTGCTCGTTTTCAGCAAGAGTCAGTTTTTAAACACTGACTTTAACAATGAGTCAGTTTTCACTAAAGCCCTGTAACTTGTTTTTATAAGGTACACTACATTAGAAACTGAACATAAATTTGTTTCATTTGCAGCAGGTTGGTTGTAAGATAATTTTCTGTGCTCACATCCATAGAGGAATCAATTAAGAATTCTTGCAACTTACTAACCTGTTCTCTTGCTATTCATTTTGTGTGCTTTGATAAAAGATTAAGCTTGAATACACTTGATTTATATTTTCATTTTGAGGGGGGAGTTTATAAATATCTCTTTTGTGGATCTATACCATTGCATATCTTTTTCTTGCACAGCATACTGCAAATAGTTCACATTATTATGGGTAGAAAACAAACTTACTTAAGTTATCTTGTGGGTGTCAAGTAACTCATTTGAGGACTTCTCACTGACAGCCTGGGAAATCCTGGAAAATGCTGTTAGACTCTGTGGCCATTTGGGGCATTTCTTTGGCTTGCTTTTTCATTTTTAATTTATTGTTTGTAACCTGTCTTAGAAAGGTAGGCAACTATCCTGGATACAACATTGGCTAACTGATGGTTTAAATGTTGAGGAGCAAAGTAGTTAACAGCTTTGAATTTGTGTTTTAACAACCTCTTTCAGAGTCAATAACCCACTGAAATGAGGGGAAGAGCCAAATTAGTCTCTTGAAGCTATTGCCACTATTATCTGTTGCCAGACTGAAGAAGAAAGCACTACGCTGATTTGGGTTTGATGGGCCACTTTCACAACTACAAGGATTAAATCCTAGTAATTCTGCCAGGCACACTTCTGTTCTGGTTGCTTCTATTGAGTTCGTCACCATGGGAAGTCTTTTTATTTTTTTAAGAGAAAGGAATCTGAAGAAGCCTTTGGAAATAACGAAAATTACTGATCTTGAATCCTTGGATTCAGTTGCACGCATTACATTTCATAGCAGTTTCCACTTTTGATATTAGTCGCCTGTGAACTGACCACTGGTAGACTCCTGAGAGAATAAATTTCTCCAGGCATTTCTTCAAAAGATTTTGTTTATGGTCATAGCAAAAACTCCAGACTCCCCTTGCCTAGACTATAAGCCAGCTCTGCAAGGCCAGATGTAAGCCTATGTTTCTTAAGATATTTTTCCTGTTCTATGCTACAGGCACCTTCTGTTTCAAGACATCATCCCCACGATAGAGCGGAGGATGGAAAAAGCTGACTACAGTCTCAGTATGGGCTGATTTTTAGAGACAGGATGACTTGACTTTACTCCTACTGTGTATTTTGTCATCGTTATTGTTTAACTTGATTCTTCTTCTCCTGAAATTGGGTATCTAAGTGGTTTGGTGACTGGAAACCAAGTGCAGTGACAGCACTACTACAGCATCTCTTATACAGTCCTTGGTCACTTTATTGCTGAATGACTGGAGTCCTTCCGGCGTTGCTTGGTCTGTGAAGGAATACACTTCATTCACATATTTGTGGTAGTATCAACATAATTAGTCCCATATTTTCCTGCATTCTTTGAACTGTGTTATATCTCATAATGCTAAAGCCAATAGAGTAAATATGTGGATGAAAAAAAGAAATATTTGGCCCCATATGCTACATTCGGAAACATTTTCTTTTTCTGTGTGTTAGCAGGATTATACAGAGCCCTTTAATGTGAGACTTCTGAAGAGTAAAGTAAAATCAGTTTCCGTAGCTATTAGGGCTCATTGCAAGAATTTGCTATCATCAATGACATGATTAAAGACCAGATTTAGACGAGGTGTGGGCCCATGAAATTCCCAAGCGTACAAACTTACAAGCACTTTTTAAAACATCGCTTATGATATAGCTACAGGCTGTTGTTGGCAGATCTGCTTCTCCCTAGCTTACCCAGCCTCTGCTCATGCTGATGAAAACTTTAGTGCAGTAACTTCATGGCACATAATTCAACGATGTTAAAATAGGAAAATTCATTCCCTTCCCTCTCACATTTTATTTCCTTCTATTAAATAAATTTCAGGCTCAGAAGTAACAAGGGAGTTGAGTTTGTGACCTGAATATAGCTGAGATTTACCTGCAGATAACTTCCAGTCCCATCACATGTTCCTTCCATTTTCAAACTAGAGCTCTCTCTAGTAATATCACGTTAGTTTTTCATGCTGAGGTTTTGAGGCACTGAGTTCCAACCATTTTCATTTTATGATGATCAGTCAATGCGCTCAAGTCAAATCCTGATTTATTCCAGCCATTAAGTGGCAAAGATTCTTGAGTATTTGGGCTGCAAGCAATACATTACGCCAGAGGCAGACAACTTTTTTCTGATGCTCCCGCACACGTATCGCGATCTTCGCACAGTGAGAGCCACAGAACTGGTGTCTCCTTCCTTGCAGAGTGAGTGGGGCAAGTAAGGTTTTTGTCGGGAGGAAGATGGAGGTGGCCTCCAGAGGTCCAACACACTGTCCCTTACAGACAGGAGTGGTCCTAGACTGCAGTAACGATGGCCTCAGCATCATCTCTTAGCTCGATTCCTTTCTCTTGCAGGATCTGAACTACCTGGCAGTTTCTGTATAGCCCCAGGGTGAGAGTTACGCTTGAAGTAATGCCAAACGAAGCTTGGTGTTAGGCATGCGGGTTACTCACTGCTGCTTCGTTGTTGCACTGACACACAGGATTTTCAATATATGCCACCAAATACTGCATAGGTCAAGGTGAGCCTGATGTTAAGGCAGTTATTTAAAATGCATGTGCACAGCTGCTGAATTTAGTACTGTGGATTCTCAAATTAATTTTCTGAAAATCTGTGGCATTTGTTAAGAAGAAGAGACAGAAACAGAAGAAATGAATTTTTGGAAGCAGTGAGTAATGGCAAGTTAAAAAGGGCCCGAGCTGTTTGTTTATAATTGTTTTTTTAAACCCACTTCCACAAATTGCCAAATGACTTGGTGTTTGTTTTAAAAAATACGAATGCCCATCCCTAGCTGCACACGTGTGTAACAGCTCCCAGGTGTGCTCGTGCTGTCCTGGGGAGCACACAAGAGGCATTTCCAGCATTTTATTGCTTGTGCCATTGTCCTCCTTCTACCCAGCCCTCTCATTCACGGCTCCTGTGAGATAAAATGACCGATAGTGTTTAGTGACCCATACCACCACTTTCCACTTCGAGAGCCTGAAATAGATTTTCCTTGTCTCTGACAAATTAAAATCCTCTCTGTGCCCTACGACCCATTGCCTGAAGTGTGCAGGAGAGCAAATAGCAGCTATGGAGGCAATGGAGTTTAAGGCAGCAGGAATCTGTTTGCAGAGCACCAGAATATGCAACTTTCTCGCCACGTGTTATAAGACCAGCCTCTGCTGACACCTCTAAATACTTCTAGAGTTGGCCAAGGTAATCATAAAATGTACATCTTGCTGGACAAAGACCAGTGAATGTGCTGTGCCTTCCCATCTAGGGTAATGCAGAGTAACTCCACAACAGAAAGGATTTTAGCAATAAGGTTAACAGCTGTTACTAGTACAGTCGTTAAATAAGTCCATAAGTGCTAAAGAAACACGTTTTGGACTTACATGTCGTAGGCTCATCTGTGGTCATGAATATGAGTTGTCATCTGAAAATATTCACCAGGATGTCTGTCTGGAAACAGTCAGAAGTCAGACCCGTTGATGTCTAGCTGCTAAAATCAAAGAAGTTTACTGTAAGGTGCTACTCTCGAAGAGCAATTATAAATTCATCTGGTTTTCTTCTTCAGCAAAATGCATTTTCAAAAGAGTGGAATTAAACCTAATGAGGAACCTGCAGGCTCAGTCTGTCCAGTCAGCCTTGGTGCTCCGGAGGGCAGAGGTGCTGCCAGCTGAGCTACAGAGGTGGTTGGATCTCACCTGCAGTTTTTTTCTCTTCTCTAACTTCATCACTTAATGGAGTTCCAGAAATATTTTCTGAGTAAACACAGCAGCCCCTGTTTTCACTGCTGAAAAGATGACTTGGGAAGAATCTTCCTTCTGTAAATACCAGTAATAATGCTAGAGACTTGCATTGCATCATGAATACAGTTGAGGCAGAATTAAAAAAAAAAAAAAATCAGCCTCAGAAATAAAAGAGATGTTTCTAGATATGTAGAGAATATGCAGGAACGACAGCTGTTTCACTCTTTTTGCTTTGCTTTGTTTTTTCAAGTGAATGTTATAGAATACACAGGGACTATTTTGTGCTGTGTCCCTCCCCAGCCCAATTTTTTTTTTTTTTACTGAAGACTTCTGACACCCCTTCAGATAGTAATTTTAATTAATTTCCCAATTATTAAGAGTATGCCTGCTCAGAGAAACATTCTAAACAGCACAATTGTAAAGATTAATTGTTCAGATGTCGTTAGAGCCAAGCTCTGTGCTGAAAAGCACTGGTGAATATCTACAGTCGCATTATTTAAATCATGTAAATCTATCTTGGACTAATGCCATTATCTCTAAAATCAAAATCTGCTCCGTAGCGTTTGATTATCTTCTTGCTTACAGTATTTTTATTGTGCAGTGATGTCAGTGTCTTCAAGGTACTAGTGAAACTAGTCTTTTCATCCTTAAAAACACAAACAAAACCTGGGCAAACTCTGTAGAGCAGAAATGAAACAATTCCTTCTCTCTAGTGGTCATTCCCTTCAGACTTTGGAACAGAAGGCAAAGCCTGTTCTCGGTGAAGCAGTTTTCTGAAGATTAAGTGAGAAATAATTACTACTTTTCAGTTGTGCAAATCAGTGGGACACAAGGCAAGAATAGTTGGGGGGGTGTCGAAAGACAGGGAGGAGGTGATGGTGTTAATGGAAAAGAAGTGGGTGGTAATCGCACATTAAAGACCCTGGGATATTAACCTTTGACTTGCACGTGTTGTTTGTTTCATGCTTGATTAATGGTTTTGAAATTTAGAAGGAAAGGCACCTTTTGGCCTTTTAAACAATGCACACCTTTAGTGAAACACTTCTCTTTGTTTTGGTTGTTTATTGGAAAGGGGAAAATCGAATGGTGTTATTCAGACTCCCAGCCATTTGACTGCATTTATAGCAGTAGTTGATGGCCTCTTATTTGGAGTTTGTGCCGTTTCATTGGGAGTGCAACACATGCAGCATTCATCCAGAGGATTAACTGAATTCGCTGAATTAGGAGGGTGACCTTGTCGAGCACAATGTGTTTGGCTACGTGAGGTTTTGGTTCTCCTTGCTTTTTTCGGGGAGGTTTGGCTTGGGTATTTTTTAATATCCCTGAAGTTTTTGTGCTAGCTTATCCAGGTTCCTGTCCCCGTTTATGTTTTTGAGTGAGTGCCGACAGTATTTTTAATGATGTCACGTGATGTCAGTGTATTCCAGGTGCTAGTGAAACCAGTCTTCTATCCTTAAAAAAGACAAACAAGGAATGTTGGACAAAATTCTGCCTCTGCCACACAGGTAGAGGGTCCTGTTGAGTCCCAGTGCGAGCCGTGCCTACTTGCAAGAGTGCGACTGGGCTTATAAACCTCCGGTCGTGCATCGAGGCAGGCTAGCTCTAGGATGAATGCATTGGGTTGAGTACTACTCTGCTGGCAGTGTTACTATATTTCATGGTTTAACTCACAGAGTAGTAAATTGTCACCTTTGTGTATGACCCCCCCTCATATTTCCAAAGCAGACTGAGTGTGATCAGTGCAATTTACTTGATGATGGTATTTTACATAAGACCCTTAAAAACTCAAATTCATACTTCTCAGTGTGAGTTATTACGGATCCGATTTTTTAAGGCTGTTTAAAGACTTCAGGTACCAAGTTCCTGTTGAATTGTCCAGGTCCCTTCTGGGTTTTGGGGTTTTGCCAGCTTGTCCTAAAACTTGTGGGTACAAGGGAAGGGGATGTAGCTGTGAAATTCTAACCCTAAAGGTCTTGAGGAGAAACAATCTCTGTTTTCCTCCAATCCTTAGTCGGAATTTCTTTAAACAATTTAGCATAACAATATATATATAGTTTTTTTCTACAGGCGTTTTCCCTTGCATTGTGTGAGTGGAATGCCTTGTACATATTCACCTCCAAAGAGCTTTGAGTTGAAAAATCAGCATAATGAAATGTTGTTTAGTGTTGTAGACTTTACTCTGTTTGCATAGCATGCAGTTTTATTTCTGTAAACATCAGATATTCATATCTGTTATTTATGTAAATTTTTATGTCTGCTATAGATTTGCAATCTTTGCATATTCTCTATTGAACTTTGATTATACTGTTTGTAAAACATAGACAAGAATTTAATGCCCGTTCCTGGTGATGATGAAGCATTTTCTTGCTTCCCAGAAGTATACTTAATCTTTTAATTTTATCAGAGGTGGAATTTAAATAGATACATCTGAAAAGCTAACTGAATGAATGTGTTTTTATTTGTTATGGAGCTTTCAGTAAATGGTATGTGACTGTGAAAAGAGCTACTGCGTGTGGGAGTGCTGGTGTTTGAACTGCTGATTGCTGCCAAAGGTTACTGGAGTGAAGACAAAACGAATCCTTCAAGGCAATTAAAAGTAATGTAGTTGATGAAACAGAAGCTGCTAATCCCTTCCAGTTTCATCTAACTTTAGATTTAGGTCAGCATGCCAGTGACATAAACTGCACAGAAGGTGAAAGCCACTGCTAAAACTTCCCTACGGATGGTGTGCCGCGGCGTGTCTTTTGGGGAGGGAGGAGTACCGGGAGCGTATCACACTAATGCTCTACACACTCCAGTGGCTCCCCATTCAATTCTGAACACACTTCGAGGTCCTGATCCTCCTCTTCTTAATGCACCAGGGCCTGGCTTGGAGACTACAGTTCCATTTTCAGCCAGGAGGCACAGGTTTAACAAAGATGCTGCACTTGCTGTAGCCCTGGGTGGAACTGGGAGTCAGAGGCAGAGGATGCTTTAAGCATGGGTCGAGCAACCAGCAAAGGTCAGAGTGAACCTGGACCTGCTTACAGCATGCTGTGAAGACCAAGGTTTTCCCTGTAACTCTGCCCTCAACAGAGAGAACCAAATGAATTTAATTCTCATAGCAGGAAAGAAGTGGGAGGAGGAAAAGGGTGGAGTAGCAGGATAGAAAAGAACACGGGAATTGAAAAATGGAGAGGAAAGTAATAAGCATGTGTTATTCTGGAAAGAAGGCTGATTTAAAAAAATTAAACTTCCTGCTATTAACTAAAATAATACAACCCCAAATAAGCTTAAAATAGACATCTTTCCTATCTTTCCATTAAAAAAAAAAAAAAAAAAAAAAGAAACATCTCTGAGTTTTATCAATTTTGTTTGTTTATTTTATGATGAGACTTGTGGGTTGTCTCAGGTTCAAATATCAGGTTTGCTGTCTTCTCACAAAAATGCATGTAGACTACTGGGTATTTGAAGGGTCATCACTCAAGTCCTGCTCAGAGCAGAGTGGTATCTGTGTTAGCAAAGGAAGATTAAAGACAAAAATCCAGCTGCACCCCAGAGGTCAGAGTATCCTGTGGGCAGAAGCTCTTGCTGCTCTAAGCAGGTCAGCTCAGCTGAACTTTTAATATCTATAAGTTTTAACATACTCTGCCACAACCAGAACTTGGTTTTGTAACATTTCATACTATGTTTCTGCTATATATTTGCACGTAGTCTGAAAAAGATTGGGTTAGGCAAACCCATGTAATGGGTAAATGTCCGTGTAAACCAGTCTTTGCTTTCTGCATGTTTGTTGCTTTAGCCTCAAGGAACTCAGCAGAAGGCGGCGGACACAACTGCCCCAACTGTGTCCACTCCCAGTGCAGGTCAGTGCAACTTGTGCCTTGAAGTCACTTTGTGCTTCTCAAATATTGCCTGTTTTCACACTGAAAGAAGCAGACTTACAGTGCAAAGCAGGTTTTTTTCTCTAAAATTCAGCACATTTCTATTATAGCTAAGCTATGAGAGAAGCAATGCTGTGAGAAGCAAGTCTTTTTGCTGCTGTACATTTGTGCAGTGTGTGCTTCTGCTCTAATGTAGGGGTTCAGGGAATTAAAATGTCTTTATGGTTACAGTAACTGCAGGTTTTGGGGGGTTTCTAAAAGTAGTATTAAGAGGAAAAACCTCACATGGTGTTCATCATCTCTATAATGAACCTATTTCTTACCCATTTACTTCAAGGGATTTCTTCCTCTGCTCACACAAATACAGGCAAGGTCAATACATCCCATTAAAAAGTATACCTCATTCACAAAACGTCTTTCATCCCCATCCTTATCCATCCTATCCGGCAATCGCTCATCTTTTCACCACCGAGGACATCTCACATCACGAGGATATGTGCTGCCCCTTTACCCTCTGGTCCTCAATCACCTGTTAGCTCGAGCACCATGGTGCCAAAATCGTACCTGTTGGTAACACCACTAAAAGATCACGCCACCTCTGAACGGCTGCAGGGCTGTACCCGAGTCCTTCAGAGAAGAACAGATACCGTCCTGCAGCAAGCCTCCCGCCCCGGTATAGCTCTTTATTCCTTGTAGGAAACCCACGGGCCAAGGAAACACCCCTATGCACATGCTGAGCTGTCTCAACGGTAGCACCGGGGCTGAGTGGTTGAAAGTTATTTCAGGTACATCTGACCCGCAGCCACGATGTGAGCGCAGGTTGTGCCGTGCAGCGTGTGTAAGCGGTGCTCCATGCTGCTGGGAGAGCGGGTTAACTCTGACCCTCACTTCTCTAGCCATCTCCTCCCCACGGCATCCCTGGGTACCACTCCTCGCCTCCACGTATGGAATGGGAAGTTGATTTTCCCGTTCCAGGCAGTCACACTGATTATGGACAATGTTTCGGTGCTCTTGGCCGAGGTCAAACAAGGCCCAGTCTTGCCTTTTATTGTAGCTCTCTGTGGCAGCGGCAAAAGTAGGGGGCAAAGCAGTGGAGCAGTATGAGGAAAATACTCTTTACTTAAGGCGAGCTGAACTAAACACTGGAAGCTGTTGTTTGTGACAATACCTGGAGCAAAGAGGTCACATCAGGTGCCCTTGACACAGCACTGCTGTGTCCCAGGGAATGCACTATCCAAATCCTAGCAGAGAAACCAAAATAGCAACAATCAAATGAACGGCTGGAGAAGGTGATGTGGGAAAGGGAGGGAGGTTGAGTTGGGATACGGGAGGGAAGGGGGACGCTCCTCTGCTGGCAGGGGATAGACTGGATCAACTATTCATTGTGTCAGGCAAAGAGGTGAAAGACTTGACAGAGTGAATGGTGTCTATTTTTAGTAGCTAGAAAATGCCTTCTGCCTCTTTTGCATAAGAGAAAGAGCACTACACATCTCTATTTCTGTTTAAAATGAGGGATTCAATCTAGCTCTCCAGTTCAGCCAAAACGCCCGTAGGTGTCATGAGTATCTTTAGAGATGATGACTTGGAGATATCATGCCCACGTTCTTTCTACCGTGCCCATTAATCCCCCCTGCAGCTGCAGTTTTCTTCTGCAAGCTGGGGCGAGCGTGGAGAAGGCGTGAGAAACCCAGGGGAGGGTGGCAATGCCCTGCCTGGGCCAGGGCTTCACTTCGGGGCAGCAACAGCTGGATCCCATCCAGCAGCGATGTGATGGGGCAGAGCTGGGTGCAGATCCCCAGCCAAGCTGGATTCCAGTCCCAGAGGTGACAGAGATGGTTGTGGACACCAAAGTTGTCATCTAGTTTCCATAACAACAGGGCACATCCTTTGTAGTCCGGGCACTCCACGCCTGGTGTGCGATGCTCTGCAGTTGCTCTAACAAGCTAAAATAGGCTTTTATTTTATTCTTGTAACATCTATTGTTTGGGATAGAGAAGGAACAGTAGCTCACAGCCATTGTGTTTTGTGACGGCTTTTTGCCAGCTTGTCCTAAAACTTGTGGGTACAAGGGAAGGGGATGTCCGGATGGTACTGTTTTGCATTCTTTATTTTGAAGATTTGGAAAATAAGCACATAGCATGTATATATGCATAGACAGAAAACACTTGCAGAAAACAAGTTGGCGTATCTGGGAGTTGAATGTCACAGTGAGTTTTTTGGGGTGTTATTCATTGTTAGCAATAAAAAATATTGCTGGGGTTTTAATAGCGTGGTGTTCTCACAGTATGAAGTGTCTGGAAGTTGGTCTGCTCTATCAATTATGTGACATAAATTATTAGTGCAGACCATTCTTCACTATAAAGTTTTTAAAAAACAGTTGTATGTTAAAGAGTCAGGGTCAGGAATAACATGTTAAAAATTTGCCTTTTTTCTCCGTGCTCAGTCTGTGCTCTCTTGTTCTGCTGACATTAAAGAGTCATGGCACAGGAAAGTGCAGAAGACTTGTCATTCCTGTTGCATGACTCATCCCCTAGCATTCAGGAGGACTTTTGTGTGCATAATGTTTCATACAGGCACAATTCTTTACCAGTAAGTCAAATTCTATTGCCTTCATTTTTGTTTACTACCTTGATATTTGGTAGTACTTAGAATAATTTCTAAGGGATCTGATTTCCACCCTAACTCTCAAAAAGATCCAAACCTTTTTAAGGTGACTCCAATCAAACTTTAACACCTTGTCCTAAAATGCTCTGAGGGTTATTGTAAAGCAAGGGTAATAAAAGGTTTCTTTTTAAAACAACGAGACATACATAATATTATTTTATGACACTTTTCTCAACTGGCTGGGTAAAATATTTTCCTGTTGACATTTCTGAAAGAGGCAAGACAATTCTTTTTCAAGAATGAGTTTATATGCAATAGGAAGCTGGAATAGCAATAGCAATCTTTGCAAATCCTAATGAAAGCCATAATCCAGTGGAATAAGTCTGCTTCATAACGCTAAATCATTGTAATTACCGCCTGCTCTTTCAAACCCACAGACCAGCAGCTCCCTGTCTAGATATACTGGAGTCAAGAAATTTTCCCTCTCTGTATATACATACATCACTCACTTGTGATTCCTAACTCAAGCATCAGCATCAGGAATTTAACCACAATGCGTTGAGTGCAGATGGTCAGCATATTAGTTTACTATTCAGCTGAGTCAGTACTCCCTCCAGTTGGCTTCTTCGTTCAGCGTGGTTTCCCATGTGCCATTAAGCTAACCCTGGCTCCAATTACCCTCACAAATAACAACCCCCTACAAATATTTTGAGGGAATTTTCTGAATGCCCCGCCTTGACTAACTGCATGCATTTTACTCCTGCAATACGTTTCAGGTATTCAGTATTTTCTGACTTTGAGGTAATAGTTTTAGTGTTTACAGTCTTGGTAGACTAGCAAAGGCATGCTCGCTACATCATGTTGCACTTGTCAAATGCTGCCTCTATTATTAGCAGGAGGAACTGCACAATATAGCAATTTGAGGCCATAACCAAAAAAATATACATTTTCCATAATAGTATACCTTCTCTTTCTCCTATATGACCAAATTACAGTCTGCTAAAATCAACAGACAATAAACTAGCTGGGTTTTGAAGACTTGTAGAGTAATTCTGGTGCCATAAACAGTCCAAAAATCAGCTGCTCATTTATCCAAGTTCCAAAATGCTGACTCCATCTTTTTTTTTTCAATCACATAATAAACAGTTGCACGACAATAGGCTTTTTGAAATTGCAACTGTTGTCATGAGGTGCTTGAGTATTTTGAACACTGAGTGAAATATTTGTACCAAATCTTTGTTTTCTGGTAAGCACGGGATAAAGGCCATGCACTTGAAAATATGGCACATATTTTCTTAAATGTTTATGTAGTTGTTTGTTGTTTCAGGGCAGTTATTGCATTCCGCTATTGGTAAGGAAAGGCATGCTAGATAAAAAGAAAAAAGGTGGCCAGCAAGAAAAAAAACGTGATTCCTCAGTCTGTTTGCATGAGGCAATTTAGCTAGCTTCAGGCCCTGGGAACAAAGAAAGTGGTAACACTCACTCCTCCAGGCTGCTCTGCCACTGCGGCTAAAAAGCTGTGAAAAAATAGACTCTTTCAGGGCTTGAATGTGAATGAGTTGAGCTCTCCTGTTACTAGAAAATCTTTTCAGAATCAGACAGAACTGAGCAGGTTTTCAGTTAGTCGTATCCCATTCATTCCCTCACCCCTTATCCTCCGCTTGCTGATTCAGCTTGTAACGGTACAGGTTAAGGCTTTTGAAGTCTGATCAAAGATCCCACCGCGGTTGCAGAGTGGTGGAACTGAAGGCACCTTGCCTTTTGTGCTCTTCCTAGTTGCAAACGTTGTTGCTCCATCACAGCCATCATCGTCATCTAAACCAGAAGCAAAAATGCAGATTGCTCTGGAACTTGGCTGGTATTTTAGTTGTTGAATTATGACTAATCCAAAAGGTTGGCTAATGCTAAATGATTTTGTTCCGTCTGCTCATATGCCAATTGCTTCTCAGATCCTACTGCCTCAGTTCCCCGGTCTAAACCGTCACCTCGATCTAAACCACCTTTACAAGAAATATTGTTGAGTACACCTGCATCACCACTCACGTGGGAAGAAAAAGTTACCTGGCTCGTGTCTTACAGCCTCTGCTTATGAACCACTGATGTGTTTTGACTTTTTTAGCCTTCCTGTGTCATTGGAACCATGAGTGAACTGGAAAGCACCTTGTCATTAAATGTTCTTCTTCTCAGTATGATCAAAGCCCCCTTTTTGTGTGAGGTCCATGCAGCCCCATTTACATAAGGTCCACATAGTTTACTTGCTAGGAAGGAAGGAGTGGCAGGGAAGGACTCTGCCTATGGTGAGTAACAATTTAAAAGAAACAGAAGTATTTCTGTAGTCTCTGGAGTGGTTGTAATAGCTTAAGGTACACTGGTAAAACAGCCTTGGATTAACTGATACAGTCTTCACTTAACAATCTTAAAACTATCACCAAGATACGTTTCTCCATTGAGTTTGGAATCAGAGCTGGACAATGTCTGTCTATGTTTTTGCAAATAGGTCTTCTTCTATTTATGTTGTCTCCTGAAACTAACTGTACATTCAATTTTAAATCAGTGAGCAAATCTTGCTTTTTTTTTTTTTTTCAAAGTTGAAACAAGGTACTGGGATATGAACCAGTTACTCCAGCAAGTGACACTTCAGCCCGTCCCTGTTAGCCCAGCAACTTTTATTGACTTTTTGGTGTTTATATATTTATTGCTGTTTTTCCACCCCTTCCACTTTACCCCTAAATTGCTGGGCAGGATAAGGTTTTTGGTTCTGTTCTCCTTTGGGAGAACTCCTTAGGTCTTGCGATGAGAAGAGGTGAGTCCCATGGCTGTTTTTCGTACCACAAAGCTTTCTGCAGGATCAGTCCTTGAGAGGAGATCATAAGGTCCTTCTTGGTAGATGCATGTATGAAGAGACCCCTGTGCCTTTCTCTTCGCTTCTCAGCCCACCTTCCTCAGTAGCGACCTATTCTCCTGCCAGGGAGCCATAGCACCAGAAAAGATCATGAAGGATTTCTCTAACTGGACACTGGGGTCATTTTGCTGCCCAGCTCTCTTATTACTGAGAGTTTCTCCCTGTCCACATCTGATGTCAGTACTGACATCTACCAAGCAAACCAAACTACTTTGACTAGTCAGCAGCACCGTACCCACAAGCTGGTATTTTTCACTTATCTCAGCATTTTTCCTGCAGAGGAAAAAGCTAATGGTTTCTGTATAGCTTTTGATGCAGGGCAAAGGCTGTGTCCTATTGTCAGTTCATTTCAGTTCACATTGCATCTTGTGATTGCATGTGCAGTGCAAAAAATTATTATTTTTGCTATCTGCAGCATGATAAACAACGTTTCAACAAGATTGCTGATCTGTAGCAAGCTCTGTATCGAGCCTAGCACTGGGTTTTCCCAAGTCTGTGAAGGGTGGGCAAAGTTATCGGCAAAGGCTGGGGTCTGCTGAGTTCTGTTTTCCTTCACAGCCTCATTATTTAAATGGCTGCTGATAAATGAGGTAGAGAAAATGACATTAAAATGACTCATGATGTCAGCAATCATGGCTGCCTGGAAATGTTACATTGCTGTCATTGCACAGAGAGAACAGGACCCAGCACTGGCTGGTGTATACCGTCAATAAGGGGAATTGATCCCTGATCCCTTCCTGCCCTTTGCAGAAGAGAAGTGCTTTTGGCTGGGAGAAGTAAAGAGAGGAAAAGAAGCATATAGTTGCATTTATGTTTGTTAATCATTTTTATAGACAACAGAAATAAATATTTTTGTGACTTAAAATACAATGCATCGAAATGTTTCCTGGTGAGGGTAATTAGACCAGCATGTAACGGTGTCTGACGAGCAACATGAATTCATTGACTACCAACTGTTGAATCTTACATATTTGATCTGTTTCTACTCCTTATGTTTTATTAATGCCAACCTTCAGTTCTAATAACACCTTCTTTTGTGCTTCTCAGTCATCTACTGAGAAATGAATTTTCTGGGAGTCATTCCTAAGGAAGAAATGATGTGGGATTGAACCTGTCATTCCTGTGGAGCATTAACCAGGCTCTGGTGTTGAGAGAACTCTTTCAGATCCCTCCACGCAACACATCGTTAATAAAGATAACGCATACAGTAAAAAAACATATTCTGTGAGCTGTGTAGCTTTCTATTTTGCTACATAGAAATCTGGAAGGAGAAAGTCATTAGGACCACAGGTGAGACTCTGATTCTGCATGGGTGTGCGTGGTGCCAGGTAGGGAGGGTGCAAGGACCCCCTCCCGTTGCACGGCAATTAACAGACAGAAACACAATTAATCAACAGCTGTGATAATGTGTTATAGCTTCGGAGATGCAAGGGCTCTGGGCCTGTGTGTAAACCACGAGGATCAGATCTCTGGTCAGCACGTGGATCCCACAGGTAAGGAAAAGACCAGGACGCAGTCTTGTTCCCCTCCTGCACCCCCTTTGCTGCTAGAGGAGGACCCGAGGAGGTGGAGAGGGACCAGGGGAGCCCCAAAACTGGCTTCGGCAAGTGGCCTGGCTCCGGTTGAGCAGGGGACGGGGTTTGCTGCCCGTACGGCAGCTCCCACAGTCACACCTACACCCCCGTCCCATCCACAGCCCTGCCACTGCCAGAGACGGAGACCCCAGACCCTGGGTATAGAGCCCCGCTCAGTGCCGTCGCCTGCGTATCGAGCCATCAAAAAGCATGCTGTTAGGAAAAGGGCGTGTGGAGGCAGGAGCCATGACCTGACCTGATGAATCTTTCGATTCATTTAGGCTGCTTTAGCTGCAGCCAGACCAGGCTTGGCCGAGAGGGAATGCGTATATTTTTTAGAGATTTTATTATACCTGCTTTGTTCCTCTGCTTTTTTTAAATAAAATTCGTCCTTTTCCATTTATATTTGTTTCAAGAGAAACTTGATTTAAAGCTAAGAGATTCTTCTGGTGGGGTGGTTTCTGGGGAGGTGTCCATGAAGGGCCAGCAGCCTGAATGGACAGCCCAGATTTAATGAAAATAAATGGCATCTGCTCACGTGTAACCATCTCTTACGGAGAACCGTATGTAAGGGTGTCTTGGTGTTTCTGTGATACAACAAGCCAGTCAAAATCCCCCCTTTATTTTTCCTACAAGCAAGAGGTGACTCTCCTGATAAGTTTTTTTCAGTTTGTGTCTAAAAGCGAACACTTGAAGGGAGCCTCTGTTTCTGCAGTACAAAGATCACAAGATCTGGGCTTCATGGGTGAGAAGAGCAGACTGTGAATCTTCTGCCATTTGTCTTTGGGATCGCATACCTTACAATGTCAACAGAGAATGCGTTCGATTAATCAGATGAGTGTTGTGTCCTTTTACATGAACCAGCCATCTATAAGGCATGCATCTCTCTCTGCTTTTTAAAAGCAATTTTAGTCTGATGTTTTAATCCACAGGCATATTACAGAATTGTTGTCATACAGCACATATTCCTTTGTATTTACTGTGTTGCACCACAGAATTATTTTGTTCTCATATTGTAATGTACATTTGTGAGAAGCTTTTCTGAAGTAAAAGTACATAACCAGTGCTTTAAAAAAGTATCGCTTGAGGAAATAATTTTATTAATCCTACACACAATATCCTTCCTGTCAAACAGTGGAATTTAGATGGCAGAATCAATAACGTAGTATCCACGTGGGAATTGCTAACACACAAATTAGTGCATGGTGCTTCTGCACTTGGTAAGAAAGATACCCTGTGTTCCCTCAGTCTTTTATTGCTGTGAGATCAAAGAGAATTATGGACACAAACAATCCAGTAAAATATAATGGAATATTTCATGAATTGCGATGTTTACTAACAAGAGTAGAAGTTGCTATTTTCAAGACCTGGCTGAACAGAGTAGCAAACAATATTTAGGGTAGTAATAAAAGGCAAATTATCATTGTTTTCCTTTAAAGCCCATCATGGAGGTAAACTAAAATCTAATGCAATCTGGTAACATTAATATGCACTCTTTATGGCGTAGCGTATGAATATTGGAATACTAATGGTTCATCATATTTATTCCATGTAGCAATATTCTTTTGTGTTACTGAAAATATAAAGGGATGTAAATTAGACATAATAAAATAATTTAATTTCTAATGGTTACAGAATGATCTAAATATACTGAACAAGACCCCATGACTGCCTGCTCCAGTAATTGCTCAGTCGTATGCTTATTTTCATAATCAATGCATTACTCAGACTATCTTTAGTGGAATTTATTGCCTCATTTTCAGTTTCATGCTACTTAAATATGCAGTAGCCAGTCCCTCAGAAAATTGTGATCTGTACAGCAAAGAATCATGGTGTCAGAGGTCAGAGTTCTTTGTTTTGATTCCTCTGAAATTGCTCTTTAATATTCTAAAAAGGGCAAAAAGCATGTAATTTGCATTTAAAATACCGCCTTCCTGCATTACATCCCCTTGAATATATCTTTCGGATAGTGGACATTTATCATAGCATTCCTCTTCACTCTGGAAACAGTGCAGAAGGTAGCTGAAGAACCTTTATAACTGTGCAGTACAAGGCAATAAATCCGAAACTGCCACAGGATTACTATGGTAACCATCAAGCCTGTCGGGCTTCCAGCCGTACTGAAAGGTAGGTTCAATTTTCAGCTCATCAACTCTTCCCAATGATTTACTTGTTGACACCGCACATTTGATATAGTAGTGTTAATGCCCTCTTGCATCACAAGGGACTAATACCGACACCCCGTTTTATAAGGCAATATGCCGTAGCGACCCCAGGAAATAATTTAAAATTGTAGAATTGTATTCCTGTCAGCAAATGCATTAAGTGGCATAAATTACCAGATTTCAAATCCTGTTTTAAGCTGCTGCAACTTTGTATGGAAGAAGAGACTCTTTTCACACGGCAGCACGCCGTGAGTTTGGAATTGAGATTGAAATCTTGTATTTACTTAAACACTTATAGGAAGGGATACGTGCAGGTCATCCTGGTGTGCATATCCCTGTGCATGCCTCCTTCTCCAGTTCTTTACTGCGAAGATGGAGAGGGTTTTGGCATGCAGCGCGGTGATTTGTCTTTTTTGTCCTGTAGTATTCTCCATGGAAATGATCTGTGGTTTTGACTAAGTAAGGCAAATGCTGTTACGCCTCAAACAGATTACTTGAAATGTTATGTTTTGCATTTACGCACCCACTACCTTTCTCCCCAGGGTAGACGGAAGCTGCGTCAGGTTGGGCAAAATAATCCAGGGATTGCTGACTGACATCTTGATATTTCTGTTTGTGAAGCTGTCCCCCAGCTTTCTGAGGTCAATCCAAATATGAATGCTGTGTAAGTGAGCTTAAAGTGCCTTTGTTGCGGAAGAAAGAGAAGAAACCCATATTAGTTTTTAACATTCAGGTAGGTTCCGGAACAATGAAACTTTTGAAGCCTGGTTTACGGGAGGATTTGTGGGTGTGGGTGTGCGTGTGTGTCTCACTTGGAGTGTGGCTGGATCCTTTGGCATCTAGTTAGGTGTGTAATCTGATTGTCTGAATGGTACGTAAAGGCAATTTAGTCTCTGTTATAATATCTCTGTTATGAGTGGATTCTTCTTTGTGTGTCGAAAGCCAAACTCGGTATTTAGCTTTTCTCTCAGCGTGGGTACTGATCAAATTTAACATCTCTGCTCTGATACCTGTCTTCAAAAAGACTGTAGGAGCTTAGTAGCTTCTCGACTTCCACTTTCTGTCAAATTTGTTGGAAACTGACTGGCTGTTTCTAAAGATAGCAGATACAAGAAGGAGTGTGTCCCCTCTCACATATGCCACTCTATAATCATCTTTCTCTGGAAAAAACAATTGGGAAAAAACCTGCATGCAGCAACCAATATGCTGGTAGTCCAGCGCCCTTTGAAGTGGAGATTCTTGACCAGAAAACGTGGGACTTGGTTTGAAATAACTTTCTCAACCCAAACATTCTGATGCCTGATAGTGTCACTCATCCTATCGTCCATTGCAAGGAGGATTTGAAGATTTGTAGCTTGAAGGATCTTTAGATGTCCCTTCCTCCCTTTCCCTAATATAGTCCCTAAGATTCCCCTCAAAACACTATACTCATATTAAAAAAAAAACAAAACAGGCAAAGCATTACTGGTAGTACGGGGGATTTGCAAAAAAATATCTGCCCAAACCCGTTACCCTTCTGCAGCTGTGAAGTATTCCACCTGCTGAAAAATATTTGTATTGGTTTGCCTGGAGAATTCTTTGTTTGCTGTTCCTTGGGACATAACTGCTATTAATTTGTTGGTAATAATCAGTTTGGTTAGTATGAACACCCCATGAAGATAACATGGGAACCCCCAAAACTGGAAATATGCTGTCCCTTACTCCTTCTCACAGTTTGAGTTTGGATCGTCTTCCAAATGGTAAGGGCGGAGGCAGGAGTGGGCCCCCCATCAAACAGGCAGTGGTTCGGCACGCGTACGCCTGGTCTCTGTTCACTGAGAGCAGGGGCACCGTGCTATAGAAGTGCTTCTGTGGGTCCTTTCCCATTGGTGGGGTTTATTTGCTATTATTGGGGAGGCGCGTGTTTGCACTTGGCTGGCTGTCAGATGCCTACCCAGCCGCTCGCTCGCTCCCCCTCCTCAACAGAGTGGGGGAACAAAATAAGATGAAAAGCTCATGGGTTGAGATAAGGGCAGGGAGATCACTCCCTGATTACTGTCATGGGCAAAACAGACTTAACTTGGGGAAGATTAATTTAATTTATTCCCTGTTAAAAATAGAGTAGGAGAGTGAGAAACAAAGGACTAAAACCGCTTTCCTCCACCTCCTTCTTCTCAGGCTCAAATTCACTCCTAACTCTTCTACCTCTTCTGCCCCCTGAGCGGTGCAGGGGGCTGGGGATTGGGGTTGCAGTCAGTCCATAATGCTTAGTCTCTGCTGCTTCTTCCTCCTCACCCTCTTCCCCTGCTCCAGTATGGGCTCCCTCCCACAGGATACAGTCTGTCACAAACTGCTCCAGCGTGGGTCCTTCCCACGGGCTGCAGCTCTTCAAGAGCTCCTCCAGCATAGCTATTACCACTCAAAGGTCATAGTGACCAGCACAGAAATGAAGACTCCGGCATGCGTTTCCCTACAGGGTAATGACTAAGGTATAAGTGAAGTGACGGGCAACGGAAGGTGCCTTTATGCTGGCACCACAATAGCGTTCTGTCTGGTGAAATGACAAAGAAATGTGTTTCTTCAAGAAGGCTGGCCTTCAAAAATATGGGGTGTTCCTTACCTTAATTAGAGGGATCACTCCATCCCATGTGATGACAGTCTCATGTTCTGAGGATCAGTAGCACACTGTCATGCAGGGCCATCTGCTTTATGGGGAAGGCCAGAGGCAAAGGGACATTGCATTTTATAAAGGACAGCAAGAAGGAAAATCTGAGGAAGGAAGAATGTGTTTTTGTTTAAATGTTTGACGGTGATAGATGTTGGTTAGTGTTGCTTTCCAGACCACAGTTGCTTGAAGGCAGTAAAGTTCACTTTTTCTGGCAGGTCATAGCTAGAACTTTGTTTAAAACATTGTTTTCTTGGCTATGCTGTTAAGTAGAAACTTAATAAGCCTCCATATTTTCACAGCCCTAAAGCTCTATCTGGACTGAGATTTAAGTAGATGTATCTATCTTTCTGGACAAACACAGATAGATTCAGTTCTTGTTGGAAAGCTGCTTATAATTTTCTTCAGGCAGTTTATGCATATCTCAAATTAGAAGTGTGCCTAATAAAGCCTGGTATCATTTAATAATAACGCTATGTTCAAATAATCTTTTCTAGAAAGGTGTTAAGACTTTGAAAAAAATGCTGTCTTCCTAGCATGAACGTGGTAGATAATTTAGTGACAGTCTTCTATTTTCTAGAATTGCACACCTTCAAAATTCATCCTTTGCCACAAAATTCAGTTCTGGAATCTGAGCTTTCATTTAAAGAGAAAATTGTCTCTTGACTCTTATTGCTGCGAAGACAATCTTAAAAAATGTGAAGGGAAGTGTGTCTTCCTTCATGATCTTGACAACGTGAAACATGAGAACCTCCTTTGAGAGGTTATTAACTCTGAAACTTAGTGCTTTGATAATTTTAAGGCTTGTTCAACTACTTCAATGCTGTCCTTTTTAGCGGATGTAGCTTCTTTGCTAGCCTGTACTATCATCATTAATAGCTGTATTGATTCAGTCATTCATTTTTATATTTAATTCATTTCAAAAGTGCAACCACTGAAGAGGTTACATAATCCAGAAATCTCAGTGCACTAAATTGGAAGTTGGAAGAAGGAAGCTATAAATTGCAAGGGACCCTTCCTTCCTCTTTATTGCAGGAGTTGTCCTTGTCTGCTTGATACTTCTGACATATTTTACACACTGTCATTTGGATAGCTTTTGAATTTTGTTCTTTCCCTCCATCTCTACGTGTTGCTGCCAGGAAGATTTTTTTTTTATTATTTCGACAGTATTATTGGCTCTACTCCATCAGATTCCAGCAATATTGCAGTAATAGGAAGCCAGTGACTCTGTAGGAGTTTTCACTATCCTGGTGCTCTGTGAAGAGTATCCATCAGTGTATACGCTAAAATGGATAAACACTGATAAAGGGCAGAGAACATAATTATTATCCATGTTTTTGCAGTTACAGAGCTCTGTGATGCATTCACTAGTGCTATTTATACATATGCCACTGAGCAGTCAGTAATATCTCAGTGCTTTAGTTTTAAAATGAAATATGGCTTGAAAATGCTCTAATAAAATCCAAATGCACTGAAATGTTGAAAGAACATTTCTTTTGTTTAAACATACTCATTTTCTGTTTAAAAGAACACTATTTGCTGATGATGGAGCTAAGGGAAGTCATCGTATGCAAAGCAAACCTCTGACAGTTCTGCCTCCAAAGCGTAGAGCCTAAGAAGGGGTGGAAAACGGAGGTAGGTAGATAGATGAGTCTTAAATCATGTGGGATATTAACAGACAGGCTGAAGTTTTAGAGAAGGAAGTCTAGGGGGAGGAGAAACGGAAGAGGCATTTTCCCGGACGTGCAGACGCAAGCCGGTTCTCTTCTGGTTGTGGATGGGACTCAGTGCTGTGTGGTAAAGGATGCTTCTGGCAGGCAACGTCTATGATGCTCAGACATTTCACAGAGTGGGCAGGTGACGTGAGCATGCGTGCTGGCGTTGGTTCCCCGGGAAGGACTGACAAGGCTGGAAGAGTCTTGCTTTGGGGACGTGCTTAGAAGGACTCTGTGGTGGATAACCCACGGCTGAAGCCCAGGGGTTGTCTGCATAATGGAGAAGTGGGGAAAAATGCAAAGGGTATCTGGGAAGGGATAAGCTCCAATATGATCCTACTGTCACCTGTAGGAGATTTCAAAAAAAAGCCACTAGGTACTTCTGCCAAGAATACAAAATTAATCCCTCTCTACTACAGGAGAGAGAGTACCTTGTTGTGTATGGTAATTTGAAGTTCTCTCTATAATTTACTTCATTTGCTAATATGTCGTTGACTTTCCATGTCATGCAAACCTAAGCTTCAAGTGAAATATATTGTTTTAAAAAAAGTTGGACAGCAGCATAAATCGAGAACGAGGAGGTCGATGTTCCATGGCTCCTTCCCTTCAGCGAACATACAATAATGAGATTTAGGGGAGGTGGAGAGAGGGCTTGCAGTAGAGAAATGTGTGATGGTGCCTACCACCAAAGCAAGAGGAATAAAGGGACTCATGTTTGTAATTAACCATGTCCAAGATCAGACCTTGAAAAACATGAGATAGTGCCTATGTAAACTACGCATAATTTTTGCCAGCCTGTATCAAAATGAGACATTATCACAGTGTGCATTGGAACAGGTTGCCAGAAGTGAATGCTTGTGTGATAACTCCCCCAAGTGCATAAATAAAAAAAACCCTTCTCAGCTGTAACGTTTCATCTGTTGGTGGCCATTTTCCATTTGGGAAGCGTGCTTGGCAAGTGGCAGAAACAGACCCTTTACACCCAAGAAGAAGGGATAGAGAAGTGGAACACATTAGACTATATATTTTTGTTTGTTTCTAATATTTTTCTCAGCCTTTTTCTTTTGGGGATCTTTATCATTCAATTACATAAATTTTCATTGAGTTAATGCATTGCTAGTTGTCAGAGGTACACAGTATTGCAAAGTCTAAATTTGTTTCTGAATTGATTTTTCTGTGATATTTTAATGACCTGTTACAGTCATCAATATACTTTTCCATATTGATGTATTTTAGTGGTATGAATAACAAAGTGTTTGATTTGTACCTGAATCAAAAATGGATTCCGCTCATAAGGGAAATCCAAAATAGCTTAATGACCTATTGGCTGGCCAGTATATCTGATACTAGACATAGGACAAGGAAAAAATCTTGAACAGTGATTTGTCTGCTTTTATACCCAACCACATCCATCCAGGCCGAACTCTGCTCACTCATAAAAATATCTCTGCTGCTTGATAACTGGAATTTATCTTCTCTCATACACCTCATTGCTTTTATCAGAGGTAATTAACCTTGTGACTGATTGAAACCACCTTTGGTGTCTGTTAATAAAAGTCCCTCAAAAATATACATCTCAGCTGTTCAAAAACTGAAAATTAAGGTGGTAATTTCACAAGTAACACGAACTGTGAAGGTTTTTTTCTCTTGCCTTGGATTGTTTGTGATCTCGTTCATTTTTGCCAGTTTGGGATTTGTATGTGTTTGGGCCCTGTTTGTTCTAATATACATTTCTCTTTTTCAGGTTTTACTGTCTTATTTTAGTGTGCCTCTTATTCTGCAGCTCTCATGAGTGGTCAAGCACTTTTAACTATTTAGTGGTTTTCCTTGAGTTTTCCTTGCGGCCAGCCTACAGAGCCATAATTTTGGAAGGATTGCCATCGGCGCTTGTTGGAGTGGTACGGCTGTGTCCTGTGGACACTGCAGGTGTCTCCTCTCCACTCAGGCACATGCAGCTGGTGAAAATATCTTGTTTTTGAAGACACCCCAGGCCTCTCGGTTACGCTGAGCTAAATTTACTAACCTTGTTGATTCGTGTGCAGTATTGTGTTGGAGCGTTCTCCTAAAGAGAAATTAACTTCTTAGATGTAGTCTGCCAAATTTTCCGTGTTGAAATATATATTTGCGCTGCATTTAGGTTCAGATTTCAGGAGCTCCATGCTGATCTGAAGTCTTTGCTTTCTAAGAGCTGGTAGACTGCAGACCTCTCAGTCATGGTCACAGTAAGAGAATGGCACTTTCTTTGAGATAAAGCTCAGTTATTAAATAGTTGCAAAGACGGCCTGATTGTCCCCTTAGCCTCTATGAATATCTCAGCATGCGGCTTGGCTTTGCACGTAACGTGGTTCGAGTAGAGGCTGCGTTCAGGAGGGGCAGTCCCACGCTTCCTCCGTCTCATCTGTTTCCCCGGCTTATGTTGTACTGGGTTGAGCAATCTGTAAGCGCAGAGTGAGTCAGTTCAGCCAACTGATCGGATAGAAAACCTTGTTTTGGCAGATTAATCTTCTGTCAGGCAGGTCATTGCACCAGCTGGTGCTGCGGTCGCATGGTTGCTAGTTCTGATGCTAGGGAGAAGGCTGGTGGGAGGCGAGAGAGCTTCTTTCCGTGGCAGCCCATGGTTTCACCAGGCTGGATATAACTTTGTACTGAATTTCAGGACCGGTGCCTGAGTTATGAGGCCCGATGAATGGATTTTACGCAGTCATTTGTTATGCAGTTCACGCTGGACTGGTTTTCAGTCTCCAGAAGCACTGAGCTGTAACTGCCAACAAACTCTGAAATTGCATAAGTCTTTATGAAGGGGGTTTTGTCTTTACATATTATGTGGGATTACAAGCTAAAACGAGTACTGTTTAAGTGTTTTCTTCTCTTTTCATCACTACCTGTGTTTCTCAAGGTACTAACGTAAAGTTTACCAGTCTGTAGTGTCCTAGATTCTCTTTGTGTTTTTCTAAAGCTCAGCCTCAGAAAAGCTCCTCTTCAGCCCGTGGACATCTCCTCTGTTTATTTTTGGTTTGGTTATTAGCATACCCATCCACATAAGCAAGGAAATGAGAATTAATGTAAGCAGGCAGCGTTTTGCATTACGGGAGAGAAGAGGGAAGTGCTCTTTCAGTACAGACCCGTGTAAGCTCTTGTGCAGCCCTTTCCAGAGCAGCAATTACAGGGGAACATCAGAGACAGGCACTTTATAGAACACAGAGATAAACCAGCTGCTCACTCAAGGCAGCTCCTCAGCCCAGACAGGCACTTTCCTTCTGATCCCTGGGAAGTCCTGAGACCACTATTTAGGGTGGTCTGTAGACTCCAAGCCCTTCTGTGCAGGACAGATGATGCCCCAAAGTCTTGGGGTGTATTACTCCAGTCTTTGGTCCCATTCTTGCATCCCCTTGTTAGGTTTTTGGTAGGGAGGGATCTTTTCTTCTCTCATGAGAGGGAAGGAACTTGTTTTGTCTTAGGACATTGACCTCCTCTGGAAATTAATGACTTCCCTTGTCTCTTAGCAATTTTGCTTTTCTCTTCTATTAGTGCTTTTATGACTTATTGTAACAATTCTTGCCATCCACTTTTCTTATTTGTATTGCTATTCATTCCTTTAATCTGATTTTAAGATGTTTCACTTTGCTCTCAAAGTCCTTCTAGCGGTGTATGGATTACCACCTTTATCACGCCAGCCATGAGAACCCCTTGCAAAACTTTTACGTTAGCCCTCCTGTGTTTCTTCCGGCCCTTACTTCGTGCCAGTGCCCCATAAGTATCTGCAAAGCTATTTTGGGTGGTGGTGGTGGTGGTTGTTTTCCCTCAGATCCCTCCTTAAAATCTCCTCCTCTGTTGTAATGCTGTAAAACCAATGGCTTGTTGGTGTGCTGACTTGGCTAGCTGTCAGCCTGATCACAGCTATGTCACTTCTCTGTTATTTCACTCTCTCTGTCTTCCTTCTCTCTTACCTCTTCCCACATGTAAGCTTTCTAAGACAGACACATTGATTTTGATTTCTTTTGAAGACACTCAAGCCCAATAGGGGCTTGGTCCTTGACAAGGACCTCTTAGTTGCTTAGGCATGTACTTCTAACTCTTGTCCCTAGTCCAAGGAAATTTTTTCTCCAGTACCTGTTTCTCAGCCTTAAGACTCTTTTCCTCCCAATATTTTTTTTTACCCCTAATCTAACAATTACCCATGTTCTCATTTATAGGATTTTGGAAAACAGTCACAAGTTTAAAAAGTCTAATTATTTCACCAAAGTATGATGTGTGGCTTTGTTAAAAAAAAAATAAAAATCAAGTTTCTTGTTTGTTCTTGGTTTCTTGTAATTTTAATTAGCAATGGTAACTTAATTAAAGTCATTGTGATTAGAAGCTCTCTCATACGCACCATGCCATTTACTACATGTATTATTCCATTTGCTGTGATAAAAACAAAGCCTAATTCCTGGGTGTGGAAAACATGCTGTAGACCTTAGAAGCAGAACTAGGATTTTGAAGCTGGCTGGCAGTGCTTGAATAATCCAGCTGAATAAATTATCTCTCTCATTCTTGGGATGGCAGGTTTATCTCTCAAAAACCTTCCTCTTGATTTTATGATCTTCTGCTCAGTAACACGATAGCCATACGCTTCCCCTTCTCTTACCATTAATGGGATGCCATTCTATACTAATATATTTCTAAGGTCCTGAATGCAACTTTGAAATGTTCATTGCTATTTAGTGAAACCTGTGTCAAACAGCTCAACGAACTGCTTTCTTAAAGGATGTGGGGTTTTAATGCAATTGGCTGAAAATGTGAAAAAAAGCTTGTGGCTAAAACATACCTACTAGAGATCAACAGTTTTATTCTTCGTAAAACTCTAAGGACCAGATCAACTCAGAAGTTCTTCACTAAAATCAGAGGCAATTCCAAATCGACATATACATAAGGGAGAGCAGAAATCAATTCTTCAATTAGAAACAATTTTGTTTCTAAAAAAAAAAAAAAAAAAAAATTAGTAATAAACCACAATCTCTTCCCTTTTTTTTTTAAAGAAAGGACTATGTTTCACTGAAGTCATGATATTTTCCTTAAACATGTATGAAATGAAAAATTTTATTCAGTGAGTGCTACTTCAGGCTCTGAACCCTGGAAAATCCCATATTTAACCTGAAGCACTTACATAAGAAAATCTCAGTAATAGAGCTTAACTGCCTGATATCTCAGTACAAAAATGTAATTCTACATCTATGCAAAGTATACAGCTGAATTTGGAACTAATTCTGGACAATATCAGACAATGCCAAAATGCTGATCAAGTGACGAGGACAGTGGATAATTACAAAATGACCTAAGATCTGTGAGATAACTTAGCTGCTTTCCTAGGGCAGTGTTACTCGTTTTATAAAGATGGCATTTGCTAAAGATTTCTATATGCATATGTATTTCCTCTTTTTTATCCTTCCAAGCCCTTAGGGCAGTTTATAATCCTTTGGGTTGTCTTTTGTTTTGGTTTTTGCTCTCCTCTTGTCATGTCTCAGTTGAATCAGGATGATAAAATAAACTATGGATGCATGCAGTGCTGATTCCATTCTTTTATTCAAGACAATCTTGCTTGCTTTGTGCAATGTAAGTGAAACATCCTCTGCTTGACCTCCAAAGACCTTTCTGACATCTTGCGCACTATTCCCTGATGTTGTACGCTCTCTCTATTTAAAAGTAGCTGTTTCACTGCCCAGTACTATTTCCTTCTCTTTACTGATCTCCTTGTTCTATTTGTTTCTTCCTTCCTTTCTGGTTGTTACAAACCTCCTGTTTTCCTCTGGGAAAAAGCAGCTACTTGAGTTAGATAATTAACTGATGCACACCAGATCAAAGGGCTGAAGATGGGTCTGTAATCTGAAAGTTCATTCAATTGCACTGTATAAATGACTCCTGGAAACTTCCTGGATCAAAACATTGAGATAGTTGCCTCATGCTATTTTTTCATTATACTCAGACAGCTACTTGTAAAGAATTCCAGATATTGACACAAGTCACCCAAATGCTTGAGCAATGATGGGAAGATCACTCCAGCACAGCTTATAAGAGGGACAGTGCTGCATGGAAGATATGACATTTTCTTTGTGAACTTTATGCCAATGGGAGAACTATGTTTAACAGCCACTTACCTTCTCACCAAGGCATTGAGTCATTAACTGAGACCACTTCCCTCCTTCCTGCCCCATGACAGCTTTGGGGCTGAAAATGATGGTCACAGCTGGAGAGCAGAATTTCAAAAGCTTGTGTGCACATGGGTGGTTTATTCCATTGAGCCCCCCAAAGAGCATGTACATTGAAGTGCAGAGAACGTTTTCAGGACAGTCCTCCAGGTACAAAACCAGTCCAGTGGCATTTTCCATCATCATTCAATGTAGCTCTTCAATTGTAGTTTAGGTTAATAGAGGCTTCAGTCATGGACAAGACAACTGTAATAAAACCGTACATCCTTTTTCTATCATCACCCCTGCAAAGCAGAGCTCTTCCCACCATTTCTTTCATTTTTAATGCAGCTTATCCATGTTTTTAGGCTATGAAATTCATCCTTGACTAATAATACTGATAGAGAAAAGACTATGTTTGATACACTTCTCTGGTTGAAATGTTAGACACTGGCATTCAGCTTCCAGGGAGAAATAAAACAAAACAGTATTGGAATCATTTGTGACAAAGCAGGAAATGGCTTGGGCATGCTTTCTTACTCTTGTCCTCAAACATGATTATGTTCTTCTGCTGATTGGATATTGACTTATTGGCATCAGGATTAGACTTTGCAATGAATAAATTAGGAGGGAAAAAGTATATTGCTGTGCAAGAATAATCATACTTATTGGATACTGCTTTCAGGGGGATGCTCAAGCTGTATTAGCGGTGGTTCCTGGCTCTTGCAGTTCAATGTCATAAGACAAGAGGACCGTCCCTCTGATTTTTCATGTTCTGCACTGTTACTGCTATGTTCTTGTTAGTGCAAAGCTATTGGAAAAGTTATAGCTCCGCGTGAAGCGCTCACTAAAATTATTGGTACAGGGATAAGTAATTTGGGAAAGAGATTCAGGGATTTGGGGAAGAAGGTGAAGGAAGATGGCATAGAAAGTGGACAGAGATTGAAAATTTCTTCTAATAGTGCAACATTTCTGCTCCGGTGTGTTCCTGAGGTACCGGCATCTCAAAGTTAGCATATGCATAATTGCTACCCCTGGGAGCAGCTGGGCTCAGCCACATGTGGCCAGGTACAGGGACTAGGGATAGATCCAACGGCTTTGTGGGCTGAAGCCTGCCACGATACCTCCCCACCACTCATCTCGGTCAGTCGTAGGAATAACTATTTTGTCCTTTGGAGAAGACTCTGGGAAGGGCACTGGAGGGTTGGATGCTTTCAGGTGGCTTTGCCCTGCAGCTTCCCTCAAGACAGGGCAGTTTGAGCAGCTGATTGGAGTCCCACCTTTGGGGGATACCTCAAGCTGGGCAGGCAAACTCAGACATGCAGCACCACGGACTCTTGCTCAGAAGACTGTGTGTGGGCGGTCGGGTGTCTTGGCTTAAACCCAGGTAAAAACCCACATTCATTTTTGCAATGAGAACTGTCAGAACGGACATTTGGCAAGGGAAAGCAGCCCCACTGAGGGCAGTGGCGAGGAAGGAATTGCACATGCGGTCTGTATTTTGCGGTAACCGAGTGGCAGCAGGTACCCTGTGAAGTTCACAGCTGCTGCCTCTAAATCTTGCCTGGTGCCCCGTGGTCCTACTCCGGGGCTCTTCTTCCTACGAGTAGTGCGACCCCTCTGGGTGTGCAGGGGGCTCCATTCATGCAGGCGCACGGAGGGAGAAAGGAACCACCCCCAGTACGAGGCAGCAGCATCACGCTACAGCCTGGATCACAGCTAATGTTTTCCGACAGGGAGTTGGACCCATGACCCCATCTACCCATCACCTGCGTGGAAGAGAGCAGTTTATCATCTCCACTGATTTTAATCGTGAAGGAAAGAGACCCTTAAATATTCTTCTTCTACTGTGCCCTAGAGCCCTTGTGGAGAGGCCAGAAATATCATCTGGCCCTCAACACTTGCCCAAGCAAATTGAATCTATTTATTACTGCCAAAATGTGTACTTTCGGGTTTGTTTACATTTGGAGAATTGTGGTCTTAGACAAATTGTCATTGCTTCCAAGTAAAATACTCTGTTCCTTGTTATTGCTTTCAAACTTCAAAGATAGACTGAGGGGCTGAAAGTGTCAATATGTTATTAATTCTACAGTGGCAAGTTCCTGGCACCAGTCATTCAGATGAAGAGCTGTGATAAAGTGAAGCAGTCTAAAATTACAGCGAGTTCAGGGTAGATATAGTACCTCATTCACAGCATCTTCAGGCGAAATACTGAGATGAAATTGGTGAACTTTGATTGATTGTTTGTTAATCACACCAGTGGACCGAGTTGACAAAATCACCTGCCCTTGCAAGATAATGTGCAGCCATTCGTTTCCATCCTGCCACTCGTGCAACTTGTGCAAGAAATAGCTTTTAAAAAATGAATTAAAATCGATGCAAGCAGCAGGTAGTGCAGATGCAGCTCACGTGAATTCCAGCAATACTTATTTCGTAGGGGTAGGGGAGGCAAATGCACTTTCACTTTCCCCCCCCCAGTCATATTTGGTGAGGATGAACTAGGTTAGAGTATGATTATAGAGAGAAAAGTAGCTCTGAAGGAAGGGTATCACCTTGTCTTGCATATCAGCCCCCCAGAGTGGTGAACTATATTTGCTCATGTCCATGGAAGAAAGAAAGATACTCTTGCCGTTGCCCCACAGTGCCGGTAGAGCAGTGAAGTAGCAGGCTTCAAAGACAGGCTCCGTGAGTCCTTCCTCATACCTTATACTGAAGTCTTTTTACATATACTGGCATTTCAGCACCTCTTTTCACACAAACTTAGTGTGAAAAGTCCATGTTGCAGAGCCTCGCTGAAGCAGTGTGATTTTGCTGATTTTTCCGTCTTTCACTTCCACTAGAATGAGCTTCCAGTTCATTACAGCAGTCCCTGAGACCTCTTTAACGAGCAGCTGAGCCGCTCTGGTGCTTTACTACTGTCCGGAGGAGCTTTGCTCCTGCTCTGTCCCGTCCTTTTGCCACGGCTTCACCATCTACCCATTTCTTGCACTGGCTGTGCTGCTTTTTGACACTCCGATGAGCCTATTTAATCCACGGAAACGGCAGAAGACTCCAGGGTTTCCTGCATGGAGTAGTTTTGTGCCATTTTGATGTTCTCACACTGTGCTTAACTGTTCCCATCTCCTTCTCCGAACAGCGGCAAATACAAGGAATAACTCTTTGTATGCGTATTTGGGGAAGAGCGCCGGGCTGCTCGCGTCTCTCCAGCTGAGGAGGGAACCCCGCGTGATGCTGAGGAGGGTGAGGATGAAGCATCTGGGTGGGACGTGGGAAGGTGGCGGGCAGAGGGCAGCCCTCTCTCCTGCAAAACGTCGCCGAGGGCACGGAGGAGTCCTGCGCAAGAGACGGCCCTGAGAATAGCTGAATTTGCGTTGAGAGTCCATGTTGAATTTGCAGTACTGGCAGTACAAAAAGCGTACTTTGAGTTGCAAATGGCTGCATTTTATATGCAAATTACCAAAAAAGATAAATGTGGAACCCCACAAAGTCCCTTTTAGTTAACGTCAGAATATAATCCAATTTTAATGAATACAGCCTAAACTTTTAAAGAGCTTTCACTTAATTGGAAAAACGTTTATTTGCTGTGTTCATCTTTTTTTTTTTTTCCTAACGAATATTTGAGATGCATTTGGAATATATAGCATAACACCAATAAAAATTTTACTAGCAATATGTCTGGGTCTGTGTGTGTTTGAATAAGTTTACTTTCCTATTTTTATACTAGATTGTAATGCAGGAACTCTATTATCCATCTTGCAGCCTGCAAAATAAGCAACAATTAAATGACTCGCTGGGACTAATTAAAAATGATTCTTGCTGTTCACTCCTTACTTTCACAGAGAGCAACTTGGAAGCCGTACACCAAAATTTTAGATGTGCTTCTTGTCCTTTTATACCTTCCACCTGATCTGTGAAAACTGCCTGCTCACTGCAGATACTTTTGGGTGGGAAAATTTTCCTCCTCCTTACAAGACCGTTAGGCCAGTGTGCATCTCTTCACAAAGGGAGATAGTCCTCTCCCAATCTGGTAGAGCAGAAACTCAACTAGGCTTTCCAGAAGGTGAGTGCAACGCCCAGGACTTGGCTGTGGAAGGGGGCTGGACGCAGTGGGAAATCGCTTTTTATGAACAAACGGAGCTGAGTGGATCAGGATGGTTTGCAACAAGTTGAGAGGGCAGAAGTGCAAAGGGCAGGAGATTGTAGCAGAGAATGGTATTCGGGTAGTTACTTCTCGGGCTAAGGCTTCGGTAATGGCAGAGGATTTTGTTTTGAAACAATCAATCATAGACAAAAGGATGCACTAAGGTTTTTGTATGGCTGTGGTTCTAATTTAAATGGCAGGACATGAAAATACGGAGGTTAAACATATTCTTATTCTCTCTTCACCATCCTCCCTTGCTTTCCCCCCCACCCCGGTAGTATTTTTCAATGAATTCCTCAGTATGAAAAAAATGCTTTTCTTCTCAGACTTTAAGAAAGCCTCTAGAATTAAACCACAAAGTGTTAGAGCTGTGTGATATGTCAGGTTCATGTTGAAATAAAGCTTTATTTTTGCACATAAAGGAGGGGCTATCAGTCTCCAGATCAAAAGACCTTGTTATCCATTCATTCCACCCAGTTTGGGTTTTGTGAGGTTTCTAATTTTTGTATAGTAAGAATGACATAATAAAACAATCATGAAAATGATTTAAATCAAACTTACGCCATTGGAAATAGATAGAGGCATAGGAGGTTGTTTCAATTTAATTTAATTCTAATTTTAGCAGGAATAATTGAAGTGTTCTTTTATCCAGATCTCTATTATCACTGAGGTTTTAAGTGAATATATTTACTGTCTACATCTGCCAGTCAAATGCTAATTTTTTTTAATTCAGAAATATTGTGGATTTATGGCACTCTCTAAATTCCTATGGACAAGTAAGCTATGATTCGGTAGGCAAGAAATCACCTCCCTGCTAGATGAAATTGTCTTTCATGTTAATTACAGAAAATAATACCTACTGCTACAGTAAAGATCAAAATTTCAAAAAGAAAAGATGAATATCTTTACTCATTAATAAATTGAAATGTACATGACTGCTGGTTTAGCAACAGCTTGCTCCAGCAAGCTTTCCCAGGGACTATTCTGGCTGCCTGAAGCAAACACTGAGATCTCTACCAATAGATCACTGACTGAGAGATATTGGGTTTATTGAACTGTGGACCTGTATAATGAATTGTATGAAACATGGGGGGGAAATGTTTTGCATCCCCTCACTCCCCCAGATGGTCAATCAGTCCTGACTACTATTTCTCAGGGTGTAATGAAGTCTTAAATCATAGCCTATATACACTTCTAATCTCTGTCTTTCCATATTTTTGCTAAATGCATATTACCCATGTGTACTAAATGCATATTATATGAGTCTTTTTGATCATTAACTGGGATCTATCCTTTCTAGGTTTTTTTTTCCTATAAACTTCTAACATCTTTCAGGAGCAAAGTAGAACACAGAATTGTGTGAACAGCAGAAACTGCTAATTTATCTGGGAAAGGATAGCGATTAGGAGCCACCACACATTTTGGTCTAAATCTCCATTGATTTGTTGACTAGAAATGAAACTTTTCAAAAATTTTTATCTGTCCTTCAGGTTTCTCCATTTCTGAATGTTCAGCTTAGAGGCATGCAAAGGTTGAAGATGTAATGCAACTTAAGGCCATATAAACCTATTTTAATATGTCCTTCGCACACCGCATTTAATGAAGTACCTTGAATGAGCACATCTCAACTGTAGCGACTTCTGACTGGTTCGACATTGCAGACCGGGAAAATTAAAATGTACTTAACTGCTCCCACTGCTGAAATAGTGCTGAATAGCACGTGCAAAGGTGGGATCTGGCAGAGGCCTTGTATTTTTCTGGTAAGCAGAGAGGTTTTTATCTTATCTGGGGTTTTTTTCGTCTTTAAAGGGCAACACCTGGCTCTTGAAGCCAGAAGCATAAGAAAAATTAGAACACAGAGCTGTGTGAATAGCAGAAACTGCTAATTTATCTGGGAAAGGATCTCGATTAGGAGCCACCACAGGAAAGCACAAGACATGATCAAGTAGCAATATGTGAACTCAAGCAGGCATTTTAATCTCTCTAAATCATGCTATGAATGAGTTTCCTTGTGAACTAATCAGGTGGAGTTTTATATCCTTTGTATCATATTTAATTATAAAATAAATAGGTGTTTCTTATTGCTGATAAACTGTTGAAACAACATACCCAAATGCATGGAGAGGTTAAAGTATCTTTTTCCTGTAGAAGTCAGTAGCATTTAGGTGCTTTTTGAAGATCCAAACGTTATAACCAGATAGTAGCAATTTCTTACTTCTTTTTTCTTTTTATTTGACCTCAAAATAGCATAGACATAAGACGCAGACTAAACATGTTTGGTTACAGCATTGTCGTCGTGTTCCCCCCGCCCCCAAAAAAAGAAGAAAGAAAAGAATTGTATCATTGCCCTGTTTATTTCTGTCCCTACCAGCTGCCTTCCTTCATTAGCAGCAGTGGTTGGGTGGCAGCTCCACGAACCAGCTCAAGGGGAAAAAAGCCACATTTCTCTGATCTGATTCATCGCATGCCTGTATAAGTGGCTAAAACTGGGAAGAGCATGGAGGGATTGAAATTAATGGCCAAGGGGAATGAAGAGAGGGGAGGACTGCTGCTTTTGGCAGCTGAGGTGATGAAGGTGTTTGCTGAGGACTGTAGTTTCATGCTATGCTTAACCCAGTGAAACTGCAGGCTGCCAGCAAAGGATAGTCCTGCTCCTTCTCCATCCCTAGTGATCGTGAGCCAAGTCTGTGGATAGCCAACCAACCAAAACAGAATGTCTCCGTTGGATCTGCTCACTAAGCAGACTCATCTCATAGCCTCCTCCTTGCTACACCAAATGGAGGTGGGAGGAGGGACTTCACTATCAAGGTGAGTGATGTGGAAAGGAAAAGTGATAGCCTCTTGTTGACAACCTGCATGTGTACTGAACTAGGCAGACAGCAAACGTCAGTCCTCGTTCCTTGCTTTACGCTAGCTGTTGAAGCTGGGAATTTCACTTGTCTACAGGAGTGAGGCTCCATAGGATTTTTATTGGCATTTGTTTCTCTGACTTCCTGGACTTCTTAAAAAATTTCCATCTTGGAGCTATAAAATATTTTCTGAAGAGCTGTAGGCTGCTTATTTTGGCTCTTCCAAGGCTTTAAATATCAATAGTACTGTTATAAATTGTAGCCACCAACATAGGCCTCCATAAGCTAGCAGAAGTTACTGAATGCACAATAAAGATGATCCCTGCTCTCCGAATCTTGCAATTTAAGTAAGGACTGAAAAGGAAGCTTTATTCGCCTTATTAAAGGTGAATCGAATCTCAGTGAAACAAAACAGGAAAACTTCCTTTTGCAAAGGTGATGCAAATGCCTGATTTTTATTAAGCAAGTCCACGAGGAGGGGGAAGTTTTCAAAGTCACATGGAGGATAACAAAGAGAGGAAATCAGATTTTCTGACTCTCAGCCCTGCATCTTAACCAGTCATTCTGGTCATCTTTCTTTTCTATATACTTAAAAAAGAATTGAATTACCTTATTAAAAGAAGGCAGGACTGCTTAGTTAGTGCCAGAGAAATTGATTAAATACCTTATGCTGATAGAAAGGTCCATTGGTTACTATTAAACAAAATGGTCTGGATGCAGCCTCAAGCTCAAAAGGCCGCTAAACTAATGCCAGGAGCTGCTAAAGGAGAATTTCTGTACTTGCTTTTTTTCCTGTATTCCTTCTCCAGGCATCTGCTAGAGACATCCATTCCCAAAAAAGCCTTAAAGCTGTCCCTAATTAAGAGGAGAGAACAGAAAGAAGGTGGTAAATCTGGAGGGAAAAAACCAACTATTAAAACTCTCCAGATGACCCTCAGGACAAATGGGATTGCAATGAGGGTAGCTACTAGAATCAGGATACTGTGCTAAATTGTCTTGTGCTTGGCAGAAGAGTATGGTGTGTTGTCTAGTCTTAAAGTTTTAAATCAGAAAACTTTCATGACGTTGATTGAGGAGCTGTAGAAGGCCCTATCGATTTACAGAGGCAGGTAAACTCAGCTTGCCTGACCTTTAGCAGGAGGGCACCTATTTGGTCTGTTAACATTTGCATGCAGAAACTGTCCATCTCTATCAACTGCTGAAGATTTAGTACTGACACCTGTAGGTCAGTATATGGTTAAAAAGTGGGTGGTTCCTGGGTGGCAGGAGGAAGGGAAGAAAACACGTCTGACTGGGATTTTTCTCGTATCGGTCCTTTCCGAACATTGACGTCTGCATTTCCGTTTCTTCCTGAAACACCAAACTTGCCAGAATGATGAGCTCCAGCATGAAAAGTGTTCTAAGAAAGTTTCCTGTTTTCATTTATCCATTATTTCCTTTTCCTTTGCCTCTTGCTGCATAGGTTGTCTGTACCAGTGCCCTAAGTGACAACTGGTGGTAGTAATGAGGCTGCAGACTTCTCCCTAATTGAACCCTGTCAGTCCTTCTCATTAAGCCTGCAGGATGTGTGCTGGCTCATTAATCTAAACTACCTGTGTAATTTCTTCTCAGCTTCCCACCTCACCCTCAGCTGGCATTTGTGCAGATAACGAATGCCCTGTTTTACACATCATGTGCAGGAATGAGCTGCTAATTGCTGCTGCTGTCCTCAGCCTGGGTGGGACCACCTTACAGCTCCTCAGCCAGCAGGAGAAAGCTGGAGGACTGGGAGTTGGTGGTCTTCTGTGCTCTCAATTCGAGGCAGGACCTAGGATGCCCATGTTGGTCACCCAGCATGGAGAATGGAGGAGCCTGACAGCCCAGTCGCTCTCTTTGGAGCCTGCGTGGGGTGTCCAAGCCATCCGCTCTTGCGGTAGAGGGAGGGCACCCCTTTAGAAAAGCCTGTGGGGTAGGTAGGGATGGGAGACCGTAAGCACGATGTCTACGTTCGTGTTGTCTGTGGGATCCCTCTTGAAGGTGGGCAGCTGGGATTGCAAGAGCCTGGCATCCACTGAAGGTAAGGAAGCCTCTCTGGCCAGAGGTGGAAAGGTCTTCTGCTTCGTCATAACTCTAGTAACTATCTAACAACTAATGCGCTGGCATGTTCTGTGTTTGTGACCTGAAAGTTGCTCTTGCTGCTGTAATTTAATGCCATCGCGTGTGGCGACGTGCTCGCGCTAAACCCCAGAATGACTGTGGCAGGTTCTGCTCTAGTGTGGAGCTCTAGCTGTGTGGGTGCATAGCAAGCACTCAGGCTGGCGTGGGGATAGTCAGGGAATTTTTGTGACGGGTAGAGCTAAAGCTGTCTAGATAGTGTTCTTAATGCTAGCTCCCACGTCCTTCCTGCCTTCATTTTTTTTTTATTATTTTTTTTTTTCCCTTCTTGCCTGAAGAATCACTGAAAATACCTATATGCTCTTTGCTCAGCTATTGCAACACTTTTCCCTTTTTATTTTAATCTGTAGCTAGTGCTGGCAGAGATGGTTTGTATGATTTGTTATTGGAAGTCTGCTGCTCTTTGTTAGTGCTGCAGACTGCTTTTTTTTTTCTTTCTGTAAATACAGATAACATTTATCCAATTTTATGTGACGCTAATGTTTTGATTTGCAAGAAGCAGCTCATAAATCAGAAATACTGTGTATTGCAAAACAGTTGAAAATGCACAACATTTTCAAAGAGATTTCATAATAGAATGTATTTTTCTGTGGCGTTTCAGTATATTTTGTGCCTCATTTCTACATAATATTTGAAAAAAACATTGAAATGTAAGTTAGAACAATAAAACTCATTGCAAGAGGTTAATAAACCATGGTTGTGCAGCTGTACAAAAGATCATACTTGCTTTCAACTGGTTTGTGCAGTCAAGTTCTTCTGGTTGCAGGATAATCTAAAGCTTCAGGAATAAGAGAATTCTCATCAAAATGCAAACGTGGATTGAGAAAAAAGAAAGAATTTTTACATTATATAGCCTGGGAACTTCTGTCTACAAATTTCTGCATAACAATTAAGATGAAAAAGTGTCATTTAAGCTTGAAAATGAAAATGCTGCCCCTTTAAGGTAACATTTTGCTTCTTTACGCTGTCAAAGACGAGCTTCTTTACACTGCCGACACTGTGCCAACGCACCTTCAAGGTGCAGCAGTAGTACTCTGAAATTTGACAGGTTGAAGTTTGGAATTGAATTATAGTGACAACCTTGGCCCTTTATATCTCCCTTTAAGGTAGCAAGCCAGAAAACAGTATCCTGTTAATAATAAATCTGTGTGTTGGCATAACATATATGCCTGAGAGGAAGGGATAAGGGCTGAAATGTCTTAAATGAGTATGAAATGAACTAGCAGAAACTGTTTGCTTAATAGCTGTGGTTTTTAAACTACAGGTCAAAGAAAACCATCCTGAAAACCTTAAGGATACTTCAGAGTGGTCTCTTTAAGAAGATAGGCTGCCTATTAGGGGTGGTGGTGTGAGCACTTTCAGTACATGAATTATCTGTTACCTAGGCTCCTGCCTTTCAAAGGATACAGTCAATTGAAGGTCTCATTTTGTTGGTATGTAGAAAAATCAGATGCTAGGGAAGTTGCTTTTCATTGAGGGGGTTTTCTGTACAAAAAACCTTTGTAGGACCAGTGAGGAGGACTGACCATGTCTGGGGAGTGTGATCGGTGACAAAAGAAAAACAGAATTCGGTAAATGTTGCAGAAATCTCGTGGCTGAGTAAAAACTTCCAAGCTGTTGAAAGAATAACGAGCTTGGAGATTTTTCAGGGATTTTGTTTGTTTGTTTTATTGGCTTTTAGGTTTCTGGTTCTTTAGGATATATTCAATTTATGCCTTTGTATATATTTTTTTTTTCTCTTAAACTATGAGACCTGGAAATTTCCTTTATAAGTGGAAGTTTAGAGCTGTCTTTAAGCTATTTGTATTTTTATAATTAGAGGTAGCAGATAATATTAGAAATAAAACAGTAGCCAGTGTCACTCAAATAATGTTTCTAGCGTAGTCCCAGCTCCATTTATTTGACTAGACCTCCTAGCATCTGTTTTGCGTTGGGCCTGAAACACTTGAGATGGCTTCTGTTCCGCAACCAGTAAACTGCGTGCGTGGAGAGCTGGTTGGCAATAGGATCCTATAGATCCAGATGCAGGGGTAAGTTCATGCAGGCAGCAAATGTGGCTTAGCCAAATGCCCTTGTCATGTACTTTTAAGAAGACATGTTGTCTGATAACTTTCAGCTGTAAATCCCTAGGCCAGCCCAAGCTTTCAAGAGGCTGCTCGGACTTGTGTGAGGTTTCCCGCTGCCAGCCAGGAGCATCTGGAAGAGGAGGTTCACGCTCCGCTTTTCTTTAGGACTCTCTGGGGCTGAAGGACTGGAGGGATGGTGGGCACAAAAGCGAAAAGTATAGGGCTGTGAGCAGCTGGATGTAAACTAACTTAAAGGTGTATCAAGCTAGTGATAAAAAAAGCTCTACTTCGTATTGTAGATGGTGCTTTTAACCTAGTTTCCCTGTGTAAACCTATGTGCTTAGTTCCAAACGTGATGCAGACGTGATCAGAAATTTCATAAGGCCATCTGCTTGGATTTCACTCTAGAGTATCTCCCGTGTGATAATTGGTGTTTTTATTAAGCTTTCTAGTAAGCTTTATTCTTCCTAAAGATAAAGCAGCCCTGAAAGAACAGCAGGTAGACTTTGTGTGTTGTAAAATTGCCTGTCTTAGCAGGGAGTTTCCTTCTATTCTGGTGGAGTGGCAATTCCGCCATGCTCTAAATAGCTTTTTATTATCGCTTAATACATGTACACACAACAGCGTGAAAACTGGGCTTATTTTTATGCTTTTTATCAGTGCTAAAAACTTGTTCTGTTTATATAAATTTTGTTATATTGAACACACAGTATACTTGAGGTCAATCTTGGCAATATTATGGGGTTTTCCCCTTTTTGTGCCCCTACTGAATTTGAAGGAAGAAACTTTAGGTTCTTTAAAATCTGTAACAGTGAATTTTTGCTGGGTGGTTAAGGATATATTTGCTTGTTTTCTCAAAGTGTAGAGAACATATATGTAGAAAGGCAGAAAGAAAATGGAAAAATTCTGGTCAAAAGTCTTGCTCTCAAGCTAAGAGACAAAAAGTTTAAAGATGGTCTTTTTTATTTTTCCTAGGCGATATTCTTTGTTTAAATATTTCTTAGTGCAGTCTTTCTTCTCCTCTATTGCCCATGAGAGTGCAAGAAAAACTGAAATAAAAGTGGCTTTAGCGCATCACGGTTCTGAGGTCCCCGAATGAAATCCAGGTTTGCTTCCACAGGTCCCTAAGACCTCAGAGGGATGGGTCCAGGAGGATCATCCGTATTGCTATTTCAGTTTGGTACGTCAACGTTGCCACAAAATGAAAGTCATCCGTAGGCAGAATTCCGGTTGCTTTTTGCACACGTTGGCGCTCACCGGGGGACAGAAGCTGTTGGTGGAATTAGCTCAGCCCCTTCTCTGCTAATGCAGCCCCGATGCAGTGACTTGGACACTGTTCAGCCCTGTTGCTTTCTCTCCAGGCCTCTCTCACTTGAAGGAGATAACTCGAGTGAACCACCCAAAAATATTGGCTGTGCTGCATCAGGCTGTTGTGTTCAGGAGTAGAAGTCGGGGATGCCCTGCCTCTGTTGGAAGTGGCTCCGTGATGCTCCCTATGGGTTTCACCTCGCCCATGCCTGGGATGCAGGGAACGGTGCTGGACAGAAAAGGCCCCTCTTGGTGTTCTCTTGTCTCTTGTTTTTTGTTGAAGACCCCATAGCCCAGCTTTTGTTTGGGCTGGGGAAGTAATTTCTAGGCTTAACGTGAGCTTCTCACACAAACTTTGCTCTTTTCTTACGTGATTTAAGGCTAATGTGTTTTCTTATATCTTGCATTATACACTAGACACGGCTGACTTGGCAGAGAATTTCCAAGCAGGACTTGTTATTATGAGTTTGATTTCACAATTTAATGTATGAATTTTGTGTGTGTCTGGCCACTAGCTGAAGAGCGGTACATGTGTAAATTTTGCTGCTTTTATTTCTTTTCTTATACCATTGCTTTCTGATGATAAACCACAGTATGTGTGATTTCTGGTCATTCAACCACCACAACTCATCAGATAATCTTTGTAGGTACTAGTAGCTGATGAGACAGGTATTTCACAGATGATTTCACGGCTCTATCGAACACAAGATCTAATCTTCTTCAACAAAAATAATTTGGACAATTTACAACACTGAAAAAAGGCAGTAGTGACTGCTGAACTGGTTAAAGAAAGGACATAAACTGATTTTTGGTGGATGTGAGTGCCCTGTTGAAATTGTCACTTACGCTGTGATAAGGAGGACCCAGACCTTGCAAAATCAAAATCCCAGAAAGAATGCTTGAATGCAGTGTTTAGAGTACAGTAAGGTATGCCTGTGTCTTTTCTGAAAATGTTTACATTATATCTATATGAATTAGCTGCTGATGTGTGGTACAAATCTAAATAATTTTAGACATCATAAATGGGAATACCTATTTTCCAACCCTTTCTATTAGAAGACAGTTACATTGCATTATCATGTCTTAAGTTGCTTGAAACTTTCCTGAATATTAAACTTCTGGGTAGAACTCTTTGATGGTTCATATATGTCTCAAAAGATCTTTGAGGGAAAGAGGATTATATGAAAAATATAGCAAAAAGCAACTCTACAGTTTCTCAGAGCAAGTCTATGAAAAGTGAATTGTTTTGCCCATGTTAGGCTCCCTTAGGAACATCACTGAGAAGCTTGAGCGTCGCTGTTCTCTGACTGAAGTGCTTATTGAAATTTCTGTCAAGTCGTATATCTTTTTGCCATTTTGTGAGTGGGGGTTTTTTTTGGAGGTGTGGGTGTCAATTTTAACAGTAGCTCAGATCTGATTATAAACCTCTGGAATCTGTTTTCACAGTTACTTACTTACAATATTACAGCTGGCTGAAACTTGGCATGCCTGTTTTCAATGAAATGCCAACACTGAATTTTTCTCTTTTGAATGAGGATGAAAACAAACATTAATTTGTCCATAAAACTGATTTTTCAAAAAACACTATTTCGGTTTCATTGAAGCACTATTTTAAGGAAATTAAAACATTGTATTCTGCTTTTGATTCTTCTAATTGTTCCATGTAATAAGAAATAACATTCTAAATGATATGTCTTTGAATGAAGCGTGGCTTTTTATAATGAAAAAATAAGCTCAAAACATCAATTTTTGTTGTTCCATTTCTATTCTTTAATTGAAATTCTGAAAAGAAATTCTCAAAATTCCAGCTTCATCAGAATGGCTCTTTCTACCATTGCTTCTGAACCCAATTGAGTCTTGTTAGTGTTCAGAAAACAATTTGAAATTTCAGTATCAAGCAGCAGTTTCCATGCCAGGGCAGTGTTGACTCAATGAGACCTCTCTGTAGCTGCTTCTGGGTATGGTCGGGCACAAAACCCAAGACCACTACCTGTCTTTTGGTCCTCCCTCACCTCTATCCCCTGTTATCTGTGCCTGGGCAGCAGGAGAGAATGTAGTTGTTGTTATTAGGAGGATGTAAAGGACTTCTTTGCATTTGGAGAGCTGGAAATGGAAAAGGAGTGTCTGAGGTTAAAGCGCAGAGTAGACTAACTGGAAATTAAAGAAGAGATAATTGGTTGAGTTGGAGGTGAGGAGCTGTGCTGCGATGTCAGTGGGGCACCCTGGGTTTGGACACTATCCTGCCATCAGCAAGAATTACAAATGCCGCTGAGAGCGAGTGCGTTGCTTCCCTTTTGTGGCTTTCAAGAGAGGGCTATTTTGGCCAACCCGATGCGTAGAGTATGGTAAAGAGGATCTAGCTGTTGTCTCTGCTCATATTCTGCCTTGGGGGAGGTAAATAAAGAGCAGATATTTCACTATTTGCAAGAAACGGGGAGATGCATGCAAACTATACAGCAGTAAAATTTCAAGCAAATGAAAAGCAAGCCTGCCCTACGTAATATGGTGTAGAATTTGTTGCCAGAGGATATTTTAAAGGCCAAAACTATGAAGGATTTGAAAGGGGCCAAAGCAATTTAATAGGAACGGAGGATCTCAAAATAGTCTTTGGCTCAAAAAAATCCCATAGCTACAAGTTATTTGAAGCTGTAGGGCTCCCAAGGAAACGATCATTCAGCAGATGTTCTGCTGCTGTTTAGCTCCCTAAATTGTGAGTACTGCTGGAGTCAAGGTGCTGCCGAGTTTGATGCATCTTTGGCCTTGTCAGAAATGGCTGGTCTTAGTTTTGTGCAATGGATAACTTTTTTTTCTGTATGCATGTTTTTAAGGACCTGAAAAGGTAAAAAAATAAAATAAAAAATTAACAGTATTAAGTCAGCAAGCTGATGTTGCCAGAAGTAATGGAAAGACCTACTTGGAACTGCCTGTATAGAGCAAATTGTCTTATCCAGTGGTTCTGCTTAGGGACAGGGTCAGAAAAAATAGCATGAGTTCACAAAATATCATAATACTTGCACATGAGAGATGCTAATTAAAATCAAAAGCTTGTCTTTGTAACATAGCTTTGTTCTTCTCTGATTTTCTTTTTTTTTTTAATTTATTTTAAAAGCTACAGAAGCATGTGAGAATATCAGCTGAATTTTCCTCGTCAGATGGTTTCAAAGCTCAAATTCCAGTATTGCAAGTGTGGACCTTTGCCATTTCATCTATAGTATGTACTGACAAAAGCAAATTGAAATGAAGGACAATGGTTTTGTTCGTGAGCTCCAGATTCTCTTAGCCTGACACAGAGTCAAGGAAACTTGCCCAGTGCTCTTGTCCCCCTGCCCTAGCAGTTGAAGAGAGATGCCGGAGTAAGGGTCTTTCTGAGGATACCTGAGGGATGAAGACTGCGAGTATGGTCTTCTGCCATTAAAGCTGCAAGTTAATGACTCTGTGGTCCTCCCAGTATCAAAGGTGATAACAGGAGGGTGCTTACCACCAGTTTAGTGGGAGCCTTAGCACATTTGCCTTTGCTTCTTATTTGGGCACCATTAATACTCTCTTGATTGCAGAAACTGGTGGGGGTTTTTGTTGGGGTGGTTGTTTGTTTTGGTTTGGTTTTTTTCCTGAGATGTTTCTTTCTTAGCTACACAGGAATGGAGTTTAATCAGGTGGAGACAGCAGCCTGTCGAATTTCAGAGCTTTGTTGTGGGCCACTGAGGTGTTAGTGTCTCTCTGGAAAGGTCACAAGGATCCTTTTGAAAAGAATTTGTTTGACAGCCCAGATGCAGGGGCTGTATTCCTCTTGTACTACAGATTTCAGTTCCACAGGACTTCTGGATTTGAACATTTTTTAAAAATGAAAGTGTCTGTTTTGCACACTTGAAATGAGTAGTGGTCATGACTGGATTGCTGGGGCTTTTAAAATTTTGGTTTTTTAATTTGTTCCTCAATTTTGCTACTATTAATTTCATCCTTTTTTTTGTCAGTAATGTTGAGAGTATGAGTCACTATGTATTCCCGAGTGCTCTTAGAACTAGTGTTTAACTTCTATCTCAAAACTTTTATCAGGAATCCTTGTATATGGGGTATTTGTTAAATGCAAAACTACCCTTGTTTTTCTCAAAATGACATTTGCATTTACCTTCCCTTCCTCAAGGCATTTGCTATCCAAATGCTGAAGGAAAAAGGGATTTTTTTTTCCCCCTGTTATATAAATATGGCTTTGTTTTGCCAAATTCACCCTTTCTTCTAGAAGAAACCCACAGGAGAGATCTGGGGAGACAGTAGCATCCCTGTGATTGACTTAAATTTTCTGCAGTGTACGTGGTGAGAGACGTGTGAGCACCGGCAGTGCGGTCCCACAGCCCTGCTTGCCTGAAGGACTCTTGGACAAGGGATTCCCTGGGCACCTGGAGGCTTTGAAGAAGAGAGTAGTGACATCCGCAGAGGCCGCTGCCTTTTTGAGCTGCAGCCTGGTCTTTCTTTCCCTCCTTAGCTACCTCACTCTTCAAATATGTATTCTGTTGTTGTCCAGATCCCTTGAAAAAAGCCAGAGAAGGGATTCAGTGGCTGTTCCTGGAGGGATGTGAGCAGTGGCAGTCGCTGCCTGTATTCCATGAACTACAGAAACCAGGCAAATTTCTGGTTCACCTTCCCCCAAAGCTGCTGAAAATAACTTAGAAGAAGCAGAAGTAAAAATTATGTTCAAGACAAATAAAGCTTGCTGGAATATAATCCAAAGTCCTCAATCTCATTAGTATTGAGAGACATGATATAGCCACAAATCAGTTATCTAAATGAAACTACAAATGAGGTTAATAATAAAATTTAGCAAGGATGTCTGGTTTAACCCCAATCAGTAATGAAGCCCCACAGCTTGCTTACTCCCCCCACAGTGGAATGGGGGAGACAATCAGAAGGGTAAAAGTGAGAAAACCTGTGGACTGAGCTAAGGACAGTTTAATGGGTAAAGCAAAACCTGCGCACGCAAGCAAAGCAAAATGAGGAATCCATTCCCCACCTCCCACGGGCAGGCGGGTGTTCAGCCATCTCCAGGACAGCAGGGCTCCATCACGCCTAACGGGGACTTGGGAAGACAAACGCCATCACTCCCAACGTCCTCCCCATCCTTCTTCTTCCCCCAGCTTTATGTGCTGAGCATGACGTCCTATGGGCTGGAATGTCCCTTGGGTCAGTTGGGGTCAGCTGTCCCGGCTGTGTCCCCTCCCAAATCCTTGTGCCCCCCCCCAGCCTGCTCGCTGGTGGGGTGGGGGGAGAAGCAGAAAAGCCCTTGGCTCTGGGTAAGCACTGCTCAGCAATAAGGAAAAATCTCTGTGTTATCAACACTGTTTTCAGCACAAATCCAAAACACAGTCCCTTCCTAGCTCCTGTGAAGAAAAGTAACTCTATTCCAGCCAAACCCAGCACCCATGGTAATAAGATAAGAAGTAAGATTACAGTGTCAGTGGTAGGTTATAAATATATTTTCTGACTTGAATCCAGGTTTGCAGTTAAGGGTTTTAAGGGGCAAAATGGTGTTTTTCTACAGAGAAGCTATGCAAACTTTGTTCGAGGGGTGCTGAAATAATCTCTCGGAAGTAAACCTTGAGCTACACTGAGCTCTAGAATCATTATACCCTAGGCTATTTTTAATTAAGATTTATCAGCATTTTTCAACTGGATTACAAAGTGTAAAGCTCCTAGGCATGCTTATGAACAATGCATGGTAAATATGCTGCAAAAGTGCTTTCTGCTCCCTTCTTCAAACCGTCCAACACTTCAAGTTGAAAAATAGCGTTTTCTACATGTACTAGCTAACCCTTTGTTATTTAAATATATGGTGGTTAGGGCTCTATTTTTTCTATTGTTTGCATGTGAAGTAGCTTGGATTTCCATGGAATTTGAATGCAACTTGTCATTATTCTCCTACTTAGCAGCTGGTGCACATCTCTGGATGCTGGCCAGAAGGAAAGGTGGGAGAAGGGGTGTAAGCTTCAGAAGGGAGAGTATTGTTTGGTTTTAAGCACCAGACAATCACCCTGCCTTTCCCTTTTCCTTATGTGCTAAGCTCAGAAGATGAGGGCTCAAATTCCTGTATCTCAGGGTTGATTGCAGTTTGAGACTGGTACGGGAATTTAAGCATTTATTGTTGGCTCTTACGTGCAAATTGGGTGTCTAACTCCCATTACAATCAGTGAAGATCTAGGAAATTGTTCAATTTCCTGAATAAGCAGCTAGTGCCAGTTGAGATAATGTCCAGAGGCACATGAGTCTTCCATCAGTCCCACCTGGTACCTGCGATCCCTTGGGCACTTCAAAGGACATGAAACATGGATGTTAAGGCAACTGCATTGACCTTCAAGTTGGGACAGGCTCCAGGCTCCTAGAGAGCAATTCAGCTTTCCCCGAAGGAGACACTCAAATCCATTGCCTTCACCAGTGACTATAATGGGAGCTTGAACGCTTTTCAGAGACTCCTCAATGTGGATATTTTAATCTCAGGTAGATCCTAGTCAGAGCAATTACCTTGCCTCTGGTAACAGCTTGGGATTTTGGCGGCCTTGGTTGTTAATTTACATTATGAGAACTTAATTTTTGTATAACAGCAGTTTTCACTAATAACAAACCTTTAATAAGCTTTTCCAGTTTAGTGCTGGCCGCCTTTATTATTTACTACATAACGTTGTGGCTAGAAAACCTATGTATGGATGTGAACATGTAGCTGGAGAATACTTAGTTCAGTATTTGTTTGAGCCGATAGTGGCTTGCTGGGAATAATTTGTACACAGCCATGCATCTATTCTCCCTATGCACGCGCACACCATGAGCAGGTTTCTTATACCATCTGATTTAATTTCAAATTATCCCAACAGCGCTTTGCATTATGTACAGTGTTTCCACACAATAAGTTATATCAAAAACTATTTATTGATGACTTTTTATTTGATTGTGGTTAAAATAGTACATGTAACAGTAGAAATCCATCCAGGAATAGCCTCTTAATCACTCTGACATCTGAGCAACAGCCCACAACACTTTACTAGGCTGGATATCGCATCTTGCCTGGATTGTTGTGAATCAATATGTTCCTATTTTTATCTCAAACAGTAACGTTGTAAAAATCAAAGAAACGGCAACAAAAATCCCAATAGCAGCACGAATATGTAAACCACTTTAGTTCCTGTTTGTATGATTCTAATGCAGTAATATGAACAAAATACCTTTGATATATTGGCTCCATTTTACAGAAAGGCTATGGGTGAATTGTCAGTCATGATGTTTGACAAAGAGATCATGATTTAAAACCGTAACAACAGAATCTGGAAACCTGCTAATTCAGGGTGTTTACATGTATGTTCACTATCAAATAACTGAAATCAGGTTTGTGAAGAGAGGTAGCAGAAAAATTTGATATAGATACAATTAGACCTACAGCCCTAACAAAGGGGCTTTTAATTTTTCCCTATAAATTACAGTAATACAGGCTGAAATACTTTTGCTAATGCATAGGAAAAGGGGAGGGAAGGATTGAGCTCGAGTAGAATACTAAGATTTCCTTTTGATATGTATAAAACTTGATTTTGAAAGGAGCACAAAATAATTAGGAGAACTGGTAGAAAAAACCTAATTCTGTAGTGGTGAAGTTGAGTAAGATATTTAAACATATATTGCATGTTTAAAGTTGAGCATATTTTTCAGCTAGCTGCACCAAGTATGTACCTTCTATCTAAATTTAAAATTTCAGATTGTTTGCTCGGTTATCACCTAACCCAGAGGAAACCAAAGTTTATTTGCAGAAAACTTCAATATGTTCCATGGCCTTCAAATATTTTTTACGAGAATGAGATAATTCACTGACAGAATAGTGGTATGACTTTTAAGATGACTTTGCCTTTTCAGCTTTTCACAGTGTTTGTCTTTGGAAAATCCTACCCAGTGTGAAGGCATTTATGGATCCTGTTAGGGCCTGACTGCCCTATTGCATTGAATGTGAGAGTTCAGGCTTTTAAATTAAGATTTATGGATTAGACTGTTCAGCTATTTGCTACTTAGCTGACCTTTCCTTCTTTAAAGCATAAGTTTGTGGTGTATGAGTTGTTGGGGTGTTGATTCGGGTTTGAGGATGGGGTTTTTTGGTGGTTTTTTTCTACTGTTTGAAATAATTACATATAAGGTAGCTTTATTTTTTTTTAGATGTGGTGCAGTGAATGCTTTGTTTACATTTTTTATGGATGATTTTTTTATCTTCTAGTGGGAAAGTTATGCTTTCATATAAGGATACAGGGCAAAGCATGATAAAGAACTAGAGATTGAAGGTAGAAAGCTGATGCAGTGTGCTGTTAGGAAAAATGCTAGATACTTCCTTTACAAAACACTCCCCATTATCGCAGTCGATGATGAAACACGGCAAGTAGGAAGGTAACAGTTATCACAGCCTGGGTGGTTCATTCAACTTCTGCATGCAGATCCCGCTGAACCTGAATGGGCATTTCTGGACTTTCTGAGGCTGAACGCACGCAAGGTTCTGTCTCTGGCTGTAGATTTCCAAGGAAGAGTCAGGGCTCAGGTTGTGGTTGAGATTATTGTGGCTCAGCTGGTCTGCAGTAACCTGTGAAGCGCAGTGTGCGTGATTAGCCCGCAGTCAGTACAGAGCAACTGTGCCTGGGATAACCACGTTTCACTGCGGCGAAGTCGAGTCCTTAGCCCGCACCAAGTGCAAAGTAGCATGTGCAGAGATAGTCGTGGCTCTGAGTGTCGAGCTAGTAAACTGCGGTAACTTGCTCTGTTAGTTTATCCGTTTCGAAAGCTCTGGAGAGCTGAGAACTTGTGGCCTCATCAGTGATGCCCTGTGACCACTGCTTGCTTCTCCAAACTCCTAAGTAGCTCAAGAAAAGGATCTAGAAAAGAGTGTGCTGACAGGGCATCTCTTTAGGATCACACAGTGATGAAAGCAAACAGATGTATCCCTTGCAAAGGGTTCAGCACTTCTCGTTTTAGAAAGTACTAGTTGTTTATTCCATCCTCACCTCTCTGAAGGGCTATTTAGAAACTGGGCCAGGATCTTTTAAGATTTACTCCCCAGAACTTTATTTTTGAAAGTCTGTTTTCTGCAGATTGCTCTCTTCTTTCCTGTAGCTGACTTCTCTTACCTTGGCTGTTTTGTGTCAAACCTTTCCCATGTCCATCCTTTTTCTGAGTCTCTCCTGCTGTGTGATTATTGTTTTTTAAATCCTTTTTTAAACTTATTTTTTTCCTCCTCTTTCTTGTCCAAGATTCAGTACATATACAGGTATGGTTCTGCTTTGGAGAAATATCTACTCCTTCAAATTTTTGCTAACTTCCCACAAGAAAGGTGGCTATATTAGATTTTGCCAGTGCATTGTTTAAAATTTTGTGTTCATACAGGTGTTAATTGAAGTTTGTCATTTGTTGTCTGTCATGGCCACTCCTCCCTTGGTTGCTGGTCAGAGCAGCTCTATCAGAGCAGGCATGCTGATCAATGTTGAGCCCTAAACATGAAAGGAACGGGATGTTCTGGGAATCATATCTTTCGTCCATCTTTCTTGGCAAAGGGTGTGATTAGAAGCACAGTCTAGCTGTGCTACAAATTTAAGTAATTAAATACTGACTCTCCAATATGATAGTGTACCAAATTAATACGGTATAAATCTCCTATCGCATATTTAGTGTTTCATTTTGTGGCCTGTCTGATGCCAATGATGGCCCATATTTTCATTGGTTTTATACAGATTTCACTTGCGATCTTTTAACCTCTTCAAGCTTTATTGTCTCAGATAAATCAGTTGTTCAGCTTATTTTTAGAGCTGGGTTTATGCCTGGTCAATTAATGAACAGGAAACCTCTCCCTCACTCAGTTCTGCCTATGTTGTGTTCTGGTTTGCCTTTGATGCCTCAGTAAATGGTGATTTGATGAAGAAAAAAAAAACCAAAACAAACAACAAAAAACCCCCACCAAAACCCAGCAAACAGTAAAAAAAAAAAACCAAAAACAAACAACAGAATTTTCCAAAGGTGCCTTAGAAAACAAGGATGACAAACTGCCAGCCAGACTTTGCTTATAAATCAGGTTGTCTTTATTTTCATGCTTAGCAATTATAACCACGTGTTTCTGTGTTCTGCCTGAATCATCTCTGATATTTGGATTCCGGTGTTAGTATGGTACACTCATGCTGTACCACCATAATGATGGGCTTAGGGAGGCAGGGTGCCGCAAAGACCCTAATTGCTCAGCAATGATACAGTAATTACTGATGTGGTGACTTTCTACCAGCAGAGTCTTTGTCACGCTCTCCAATGATGGGTCAGTCGTACTGACCGCGTGGGATACCTATTCTGCCTGATGAGTATGGTGCTGAGGAAGGAATGTGTGGAGGACAGCTTCGTAGTCAGATCTTCTTGTTAAGCTGATACGTATCACTCTGATCTTGGTTATAGCATTTTAATTTGTCGGGGTGAATAATGTCTGAGACTTCTGTGAGTAGTGTTGCTTGCAAGCTATGGATTTGGACACATGCTTGATGGGACGTGCGTTTCCTTCTTTATGCCCACCGATGATGAAAGACAGGCATGGTACCCAAAGACAAGATCCAAGCTTTCCTACAGCTCAGGTCTAGAAGTGTTCTGAATGAAGGCTTTTTTCGCTGTCTATATCTCTGTTGTACTGGACCGCCCAGTGTACGAACACACAAGATCACAGGTACTCATCTGTGTGCTCCTTCAGCTGAGGCCTGTCGATTCCATCAAATAGATCACTTCTGCACCACTGTCCTTAGGAGAACATTAATCATAACTTTCCACTGTTCTCGGTTACTTCAGAGCTACCCATGTGGCCATTTTTGGGGTATCTTGCAATACAGCTGGACTTGGAAAAGTTAGGCTTTTTCAACACCCCTGTCTCCCAGTCAGTCGTTATATCAAGGTAAAGCTAAAGCCACCTTGTTATATATAAACATTGGAGCCCAGATGTCCCACTTGAGTCACAAAGAAAATTCTCTGAGCTGGTTCACTGAAAATACTGTCTTTACTTTCTCAGACTCCCAAGGAATTTCAATCTGTGCAGAACTTATGAAACAGTATTGAAATTCAGCATAGCATAGGAGAATTACATCATGTCACACATGCTCTCAAAAATAGCATCTTGTTGATGGCATTCAAGTAACAGTATTTAATTGTGCATTTTTTTCACAGTTTTTCAAGACATTTGGTGGAATTCTATATACAACAAGAAAGCTAAGGCCTTTTATACTCTGTACTGCAGGAGGTAGACTGTAGCCCAAGGACCTGGGAGAGGACAAAGCATTTCATTTTGCCCTCAAAACTTTATCCGCTTTATTTTAATTGGCACAGCTGTGTCCAATCTCCATTTCCCTGCCTCTCTTTGAAACCCTCTGGATGGTAGAAACCATTTCAGGTTGGAAGTGTTGCCCCTCAGAGCCAGACGGTACATCAACCGGTATCTGCAATGGCTAAAATTACCACTTTAGAAGAGGGGATACTGCTGCAAGTACAGATTTTCTCTGGCAAGAGCCAGGTTTTACACAGTGGGAATTTGTTGCAACTTTAACTCTTCAAATAGCTCTAGGTCACTCGAGTAAGATCTATCAGTAACAAATTTCTGTCATAGAGGGGAGAACCAATATGTTCTTTGTTCACTCCAAGCTTGTTGCTCCTAATGCAGGGCAGAAAAAAGTTGAGACCAAGGCTTGCCATTGACAGATGCGTGCTAGCAGGAAATCTCTGGGAAGAGGGTTTTGGCTGGTGAAGTTTGGCAGGATAAGAGCCTCTTTTTGCTATCTCGGTGTGAAAAGATGATTTGTGCTTGGGAATCTGTCCCCAGTCTTTTTGTGCATGTGTAGTCACAGAGCAGGTGGCATATAGATTGTACCATACAGAGATCAACACATGCAAATTGGAATGAACTTAAATACAGGGTGACTCAAGATGGAGGTGATGTGTACCACAGACTTGGGAAATGGTATTGCTTCTTGTGATTCTGATCTGTATGCTGTCACCCTATTCCCAAACACACATGCACCCTTCTCTGTAGACTTGGCAAGGAATTAAGCCATCAGCTCTGGTGTATTTGGAAAAGATTATAAACTCATATGAACCAGGACATTTGTTTCGGGGCCCTTGCCTGGACTTGGAATGCAGATACGTTCTGAACATCTACTGGTTTGAACAGTAGATATGTTCTTCTGTTCCCTCCTTAAATTACCTAATGCTTCACACATCAAAAAGACAGTTGTAAAGAACAGGAGATGGGCCTTTTGATCATGGGACCTGTGTTGATAGCCTAAATATGATGAAATCCATATTTAGCACTTGTCTATGTTAGTGTTTGAGCTTGGATTATGGATACATTCTTGAAATCAGTATTTCTATTTTGGTTCATGGAACAGTATTGGACCGCTCCCTCCAGGATGAAAAGTGCTCCAACACCAGTGTGTATCCATGGAGTTATTTAGAAATGGAAATATCAGACAGGAGTTACGGAGAAATAGCCACCTTCCCTCACACTATATGTGTACTGTGGATGTCATGTCCTCAACACCAGCTGTTTCACACTACAAATCCCCTATTGGGCAGTGCTTTTTCATGACACAGCCCTAAAGTTCTTTTGGCAGGAGCAAGGATGGTTGGTCTGACTCGGGGCACCACAGCGGGGGGTGGGGTGTCTCATCTAGGAGATACAACTTGGTTCCACTTCAGGGTCTAAACTAGTAAAACATGCCTCTCCTTGTAGAGGTAGAGGGCTTGCTTTGTGATCAGTGGAAGAGATATCACACAGTACCTACAAAATCTGCATTTAATACACTCTGTCTATATCAAGAACATTTTGTGAAAGCCATCGGCTAAGGTCAGCATCTTATTATAGGGTTGTCCTTTAGCAAGTTAGAAATCTTTTTGCCTCAAAACTGCTTTACACAAATATTTTCCTATATAGTAGTAAAATTACATTAACAATGTTCTTAATCATAAAAGAGAAGTGTTTTTAAGAGCTGTGGCTTGCAGTGCATCTGGTCCTCTTGTTTCAGAGAAAAAGCTCACTGTTAAATACTTGGCTAATTTGGGCCTGCAGGCTTGAGAACCTGGCATGGCTTTATTGTATGCTCAGGTAGATAATAATTGGGCTTCAACCTTGCACGGCTATTTTGAAACCATTTTCTTTGCATTATGCTTGTGTGTATTGCAGTTCCAATCTTTCATGTTGCAGTTCCATCTTTCCATGCATAAGACTGACTCACCAGTGTGTTGTGCAAAATTGGGTATGTGTGCTGCTCTTGCTCTTTCTCTCTCTTTGCGTACTTAAATGAATATATACTTATCAAGGGAAAGTGATGATGGTAACAGATCCTTAAGTGGGGCAACTTTTGTACAATTATAGGAAATCGGACTCCTCAATGAACCTGCAAAGTTGCACTTGGTGGTCCCTCTTCCTACTGGCACGTTTCTTGAGCTCAAAATGGGCTGCGTTTTCCTCTCGCCGCTATTATTAAGAACTACTGTGATTAAACCCCATATTTATTACCATCATCATCGTTGCTACTTTTAAAATGCTGGGGCCGTGGACCTCCTGGCTCTGAGGGGGTCTTCTCTGCGTTGCTTATACCTCCAACCATGCCTGCAAACACCCCGGCCGTTAATCTGGGGAGCTGCTGTCGAGTTGTGGTCTCGCCGTGTGAGCGCCGTCTGAACGCGGTGCGTGCAGCCTGCTTGCCAGGATGGGCAGAGCAGGGGAAGAGGAGCTTGTTCCTGCTGCCTTCTCCTCCTCTTCTTGCCTTGTTACTGCGGTACTGCATCCAATGGCAAACCCGCGATCCTTATTGGATTTTCTAGGCTTTCTGAAAGTACTATTTCTACTACTAATGTAGAAATAACATTGATCAATTCAAAGCCCTAGCTCTTTTTCTACTACAGAAGGATAATTCTTTACATAATTGTGCATTACGTTTGCTTTTCTGTCTGGTAATGGATTTTTTTTGTAAATAATACCGTTCACTGCTGCCACTATTAACCCCCCTTTTTTGTCACCCATTTTACTTGTCACATTACAATATCGTTACTGAATCTTGTCTCAACTTGCACTTTAAGCACTGTAAGCCCAGTCCCTTGTTAACTCCACGAAATCTTGATCAGATTGGAATCTGTCTATTACCATAATGAAAATATTAAACAGTAATTTCCTTCTCAGATAGCAATAGATGTAGCATTACGGGGACTCCTGAACTGCTTATCAAATAGAAACTTTAACACCTGTAGCTGAAATGAAGTGAAATACTCAGTGGCTGCTGTGCTAATGTTTCTGTGAAGGAGATAAAACTGAAAATGTATGCAAAACAAGTGACAATGCTTAATATAAATGTTTATTCAAACTTTATGAAAGGGTGAGGGGAAATACTATTCTGATGTATAGTTTGATACTGACATTTTAATAGAAAAGTTATTTTTCTCCGCATTTTGTTGAGGAAAGAAACTATCAAGCCCTCTATATGTGTTTCAGCTGTGGGTGTTAAAGGATATGATGATGCTTCCCTTGCTCCTTCTCTTTCTTGCCTCTCTGCAAGAATTTGATTCTTTGATCTTGTCAGTGCAGGAAAGCTAAATGCTGTCTGCAGTGCTGTTGGATTATTCCCAAACTAGCTTCTTCCATTAAGGATATTATTTTAAAATATATTATGGCCTCTGACCAGTGTTGAAACCTCTTTTGAAACTAGTGCCATATATCTGCCTTTACTGGCAAACACGCTGATGATGCTTCAAGTTTGCGGTGTTGCTCAGGTCTAAAACTAATTCATTGTGTCCCATGGAAGCAGTCCAACAGGATAGTCGTTGAACAGTTACATCTTTGTGATTACTCACCTATTTCAGACAGTTATGCATTGTCTACAAGAGCTCTTAACTTTAATTCTCCTGTGGTATGGAAATGCACAATTTAAATACTATTATAATTTGATTCATGTTTTCCCTGTCATATTATAGAATAGTATTTATGGTTCTATAGCAAGAACAGCTTTTATGAATATCCGTTGCTCTGGCTGTGTCTCAGTGTTTAATCACTCTACCATGAGCAATATCCTTGAAAGGGTAACAGGATGTGAACATTCTGGTTCATGAAGAACATATGCAACAAAATTATTAAAACATTAGTCTCCATAGATCATGTTTTCTTGGTGTATTAATACATTTCAAGTGTTTGGGGAGGTATGAGACTACAGCAATAGATTTATAGGAATAGAAGTGTGGAACCTGTGCCTTTAATAGCAAGGTAACAGGTTTAGCGAATACAGTTAATTCTTTTTGTCTTCTGCCACATTCTGTGAACCAAAATGATTGACAGTAAGTTCTCCAGAATGATAGAATCGTAGAATCATTTAGGTTGGAAAAGACCCTGAAGATTGTTCAGTTCAACGATTAACCTAGCACTACCAAGTCCATCACTAAACCATGTCCCTAGGCACCATGTCCACGCATGTTTTGAATACCTCCAGGAATGGTGACTTGTTACCTGGGAGAAGAGACCAACCCCCACCTGGCTTCAACCTCCTTTCAGGTAGTTGTAGAGAGCGATCAGGTCTCCCCTCGGCCTCCTTTTCTCCAGGTTAAACAACCCCAGGTCCCTCAGCCGCTCTCATCAGACTTGTGCTCCAGACCCTTCACCAGCTCCGTTGCTCTTCTCTGGACACGCTCCAGCACCTCAATGTCCTTCTTGTAGTGAGGGGCCCAAAACTGAACACAGGACTCAAGGTGCAGCCTCGCCAGTGCCGAGTACAGGGCTACGATCACGGCCCTGCTCCTGCTGGCCACACTAGTTCTGATACAAGCCAGGATGCCGTCGGCCTTCTTGGCCACCTGGGCACACTGCTGGCTCATATTCAGCTGGCTGTTGACCAGTACCCCCAGGTCCTTTTCTGCCAGGCAGCTTTCCAGCCACTCTTCCCCAAGCCTGTAGCGTTGCGTGGGGTTGTTGTGACCCAAGTGCAGGACCCGGCACTTGGCCTTGTTGACCCTCATACAATTGGCCTTGGCCCATCGATCCAGCCTGTCCAGATCCCTCTGTAGAGCCTTCCTGCCCTCCAGCAGATCAACACTCCTACCCAACTTGGTGTCCTCTGCAAACTCACTGAGGCTGCACTCGATCCCCTTGTCCAGATCACTGATAAGAGCTTTGCCAGTTCTATTTAATATCTTATTTATATCAAGGTAAAACTTACTAACAAGTCAGGTTATTTGTGGGAGACTTCTTTTAAAGTTTCAGTAATGTTTCTCCAAATTTAACAACCAAGAAAAAATTGCCGTTTATTCCAGTGGTAGCTTGGTATAGAATGGTAGATTACACTTTCCTGTTAAAGTGAGGGTTGCAGTAATTTCTTCCTTCCTTCCCCACTTCCCCCCTTACATGTTTGTAACTGAATGATGTTCTTTCTGTGCCCTCCAGAGCTTTCCAAGGGAGAAGAGCTCAGAAATGGGCTAATTTTATGAGAAATATTGCACCCTCTATCTGAAATAGTGTTTCATAACTTGAAAGAATGACCAGCTGCTTAAGTCTATTTTTCTAAAAGGTTCAAGCTGGGTAGCTTTAATAGGAAGTAGTATTAAAATTCCATTATTCTAAAATGGTCAAAGTTCAGCTATCATTAATTGTCATAGACCTTAAGTGAACAATTCCAATCTAGAGATCTATATCAATGTAGCATTTATTATTAAAGCTAATTGTTTGTTTAATTATTCACAGCACTGTCATGAATTGATTTATCTGTCATCTGGGGCTAGAATTTGACTTGAATTTTAGAATAAATTAGAGAAATGTTTTGTACAATTATTCTATTTGTAGCATATGTGATTGAAAGAGCCACTTATTTCCCCTTGAGGCACTTTTGTTTACCTGTTAATATAAATATCAAATCTAAAGAACATAATAATTTTTATTTATGGACTGATTCTGAAGTTTTAATTTGATGTATTGCCTGGTATTAAAAAATAGTTAAAGGAAGGTTACAGGACTTTGAATTAACTTCTACATTTACTGCTTCTAAAGAATAAAATTAAGATAAATTAACTGCCATGGTAAATGTAGACTGAGGGGAAAAGCTGATACATATCAAATATGTGAATCCTGCCCCTCTCCCCCAGTCACTTGTGTGTATACTTGGGTCTGGGGCTGTACTGTCTGTTTTGCTTCAGCTTTTTTGGTATCGGACACCAAATGTTGAGAACTATGCTTCTTTAAAATGTAGTATACTGGCTATCACTGAATTAAATCCAGAGAAATGGGGATGACAAGAGACCTGGCCATATGACCACCGTGTCCCCACACATGGTCAGCTTGAGTTGCTCCCCACCAATATCTGGAGGTTGTTTTGGAACAGATGAGGAATGACAGCATTTCTGCTGTTGGCTTAGGACACTTATCCCAGTTTTACTCCTAGAAAAACTTGCTGAAGCTTGCATGTGTTTGTGGACTGTGCCTGTTCACTTTTCTAAGTATCCTGTTTTATTCAGCATTTCCTCACGAGTCCCGTTTTCTAGACCCCTCAATATCCTCATGGTCACTAACTGAGCTTGCTTTGGAGGGTTCCCATCTTTGCTGAAATGCAGTGATATATAAGGCTGGGAGCTGAAGAGAGCAGGATTACTTCACACCTTGCACATCTTCCATGTTTCAAAGCACTGGCTGGTTTCTCTCAACTTGATGCGGGTTCTGCATTTAATAAGTAGCCCATCCCTACTAATCTTAAAGAAGGAATTGAGCAGTGCAATACCTAGGATGCATTCTTATAATGCTCACTCTGTAGGTGACGGTCTTCAGTCAAGGCTGTGGAAGGCAGAGATATGTGACCACAGCAGTCCAAAGGATGCTTTTATTGTATACCTGTCTAGGTTTTCCTTAATTTACAGGAGTCCTGAACCAAGGCAAGTTCTGAACTCTACTGGATGCTGAATTTTAATCAATGAACTTGCCTAAAAAGGTTTTGGACCTATTTTGGACTTTTAACATATGCTACGTCATGTGCCACTGTATTGATTTGGTCTAGAAAAAGTACATTTTTGTTTTTTTCAAACTTCTGTTTACTAATTTAATCTTACTTGATACTTCATGTCCCATTAGAATTAGAGACTATTATTTTCTGTTTACCTTTCTACATAATGATTTCACAAAAATTGTTACTTTCATTGTCTTCTATCCCACATTCAGTCTGAGCAGTTCTACTGTGTAATCCTTCTAATACAAAAGACTTTTCCATTAGTTTGTTGACTCCCTCTCTATTTCTAGTCTGAGGTTTTTGTGATGATAGTTAAAGACACCAGAACTCCATGCAGTATTCTAGCTGGGAACATGTGACATGTATATATAATTGCATGCTGACGTTTTCTCGTTGTTGTTGTTGTAATTTTTCCTGATGTTCTGTCTTGTCCTCTGGACAGCCATCAAGTGGAGTAATGTCTGTGGTGGCTTCAGTTGCGTAGGTTTTTGGTTGTTTTGTTGTGTGTGGCTTTTTTTTTTTTTAACTGGAACATTTGATGGTGGATCTACACTACGGATCCTAAATGGTATTAACAAATTTAGACTCTAATTATTGCCTGTTGATAGCCAAAGCTAGTCTTAGTTACGTGCCTTACTTTCACATTTGAATTTCACTTGCCGTTTTATTGCCCAATTGCTTAGTACTGTGAGATTTTTCTGTAGCTCTTCATAGCTTTAGTTTTTTGAGAATTGCTCAGGGTTACCCAATGTGCTTTTCATTCATACTTTTTCTGCCATTAGGCACATATTAATCTGTCAGTTGATCTTTCCTCCTGTTTCAAGAGAGTGATGTTTTTCAGGGCTTTTGATATGGAACCTTGCTGGTTTTATGACTGCTGTCCTGCTTCCTGATCAAAGGCATTTTGTAAACCCATGGGATCACCTTTTATTTGCATGCTAGCTAATTCCTTCAAAGAGTTTTTAATATTTTTGTCCCTTATCAATTCCCCTACTAAAGCTATGTTGGCCCTTCTCCTATATATCGCGGATATTCATTTACATAATGACGCTATTCGTTATTGTCATTTCCAGCACTGAAGCAGAGTTAAATGATAGATTTTACAAATGGGATATTGCATGATAGTTATGACACTACTTTGGCAATTTCATATAAGAACTTTTTCGAATCTCCTGGGTGAACACCATCTAGTCTTGACAATTTGTTACTGTTCTACAGCTACTCTACTGATACATCAGTTTAAGATAGCTTCTCATTCTACATGAAAGAAAGACTTGGCGTGGGATCATTCAAAAATCTCCTGGTATAAATAAGTCTCATATCCCTTTCCTATCTGTCATCAGCCATACGAGCTCTCATGTAGGTTTCTCATTCATTTATTTTATTTGAGGGAAAACAGTTATTGCTGCTATGCCCTTAGCAAATTTTCTACAAATTCTTTACTAATAAGTCATCCTATTTGACGTTTGTCAGAATTGCAAGGTGTATTATTTGCATGTGACTTCCGTGACCAGTAGCGAAGTTCTGTTATCTTACCAAACAGGCAAACAAGGTGATTACTTTGGTTTTTTTTTTTTTTTGGTACTTCTGTTGTGGGGTTTTTTTTGGTTGGTTGGGTTGGGTTTTTTCTCATTCCAGACCCTTGTCTTTGATCCTTCCTTTTGTTATGGAACAGGAGCACAACAGCAGGCTCCAGGACAGCACTCCAGGACAGATCATCTACCTGGGTTGTGAGGTGCCACCTCGGCACCCAGCGGGCACCCCGTGGTGTGGGTGTCACTGCCAGCACTGACCCATCCGTCTGCTTGCCCGGGCTTCACGTGTCACAGGGCAGAGAGCTTCAAGCATCGTGTGTAGTATAATAAGGTAGAAAATGCATGAGCTCCTGCTGGGCTTGTTCTTGTGTTTGCTTTCACCAGTAGATTTTGACGTTCTCTCTGCTCTTTATCTGTTTGTTCATTACACTTCCCTTTCTCTGCTAGAAGAGCCCTCCTTCCCTGCCCTAGTCTATGGGTACGTGGTTTTGTTTGGGTTCTTTCTCAGTTAGAGGTGGAGGCCCTATTAGCAGATGCCCAGCTTCATCTGCTCACTTGGGAAAGTCTTGGCAGATGAAGCCTTTCGCACTTCCCCCCGCCCCCCCCCCAAAGCTCCATGCTCTTGATGGTTATTTTGTTGCTTTACCAGGCAGCTTTGAGGATGAAAGTAAGAATTCAGTTTGTATAAAGGTTTAGACGAGTAGGTAGAAATTAGAAAAGTAAGTCAACTTGGAGGTTCACAGCTTTAATGTCATTGGGGGGGGGGTGGAAGAAAGAAAAAAGACTAATATAAGGGGATGTGTGCATATGTTGTTGGATGCTTTGGGAATATTGGAGGATGCTTGGAAAGGTAAGGAGTGAAAACATGACAGGATTAATAGTGATGAAAGTATGAGTAGGATATTGTTCTTCACATTGAAATTTACATTAAGTATTTAAGTATGATTTTTTTTTTTGTGCCATGACAGGGACCTACTTGAGCACACTTCTGTTTTTTGCTTACAGTGGTAACATTTCAGCTCCTGACACTTTTATTTTATGAAAACCTGACTCTTCTTTTGAGACATCCAGCAGGTTTTATTACTTTTCAGCTGTTATTACTTTAAGTATCTTACTCTAATTAGGGAAGGGAGGCAGGACTGTGTGAAATCAGAAAGATGTGCATAAAAACTTAGACCTTTTTATCTTGTCTGTTAATGACTTTTAATGCTGCTTTTAAAACAAACAAAAAACCCCAATCAAAAAAATCAGCAAAACCCTATTTAAAAAATGTATTTATAGATACACATTATGGGGTAGAGCCTCAACTAATGCAAGTAGTCACAACCCTATTAAAGTCCAAAGACTTCCTTCAATTTCTGCAAGCTAAGGCTTTGTGTGTGTAAGCCTTGAACTGTGGGGAAACGTTCAATTTATTTGTTACTGTCTGAGCATGGTTTGGGCAGTGAGGGTTCTTCTCCTGCCACTGTCACAGAGCAACTGCATTAAGGGCAGCTGGGCTGCGGTGGGCTCTTGTGGAGCTGCTGAGAGCAACTGCAGGACCGCTGCAGAGAAGTCCTGTTGGAGCCAGGACACATGCCTGCGGTCCTTGGGGAATTCAGTTGCCAAATCCTAGGAAGTCTTTGAGCATGCATGAATTGGGACTTTCAGGAGCCCAGCCTTTTTACTCAACGCAGATTTTCAGAGATGAGAAAGGCACAGACAGCAGAGAAGCCACCTGGCCATTTGGAAACCTTCACCTCTCAAACAGCTCTTCCCAGCTCGGTGCCGCCGTTGGCCGTACGTCTACACGGAATGTCCACCACATCCACGGGATGCAGGCTGCGCACCCTTGCACACAAGTTTCTTGCCAAAAGTCTGCGTCTTCTCCCATCTGAGGAGTGCCCAGACCAGAGTGACTGGGATATAACGTACCGCGGTGTGTTTGTGGTTATCCCCCATCCAGGCTTTTCTCATCTTCCCTCCTCCTCAGGGTGCCTCTGCTCTTCTTCCATCCAGCATCTGACCCACTGGTGGGGATGATGTTCTGGGACCCTGGGGGGAAGGAATGGGTGTGGATGGGCTCTGCGGACAGAGGAATCTCTGGTTGGCAGAAGTGCTGGGGAAACCAGAGGGATTTTTCCTTGGATGCACGGAGCGCTCTCCTCCCTGCTCTAATGGATTAAAAATGCTTGAGTTCCTCAGCCAAACCACTGCCAGCTCATTTGTTTGCTTTTTAGCACAGGTTAAGTAGTGGAATTATTAAATCTGAGAAATGACTGGAACTCTCTACTAAAATGGTCCATGTAAAATGACGGTGTCCTAAAGTAGGTGCCCTGGGTAGAATATTTCAGTTGAAATTATTCAGATTGTCAAAGACATAATTGACCAAAACTAGTCTTATAACAAATGGTACAATTAATTGCAAGTGGTGCTAGCAGTCTCACCTATGTGTATATACAGATATCTCTGAATACTTCTTTAATACTTTATTACTACTCCATAACTGTGTAACTCTTCATTCTAGAGGCTCGAGTAACTTTGTATTACTGTACGGATGACTCTTCAAAGCCCTTGTGAGCTGGATAACTATTCAGTTAATATTATGGCATATAGAAGTTGAGTGTCTTTTCATCTGGCTCAATGTTTCACTACAGAGTTCTGTGTTTATTAATAACACTTATTAATGAAAGTGTCAAGTTGTTACAGAGTTTTGTGGCAGTGTTTGGTGAAGATCATTTGAGCAAAATGGAATTCAAACAGGTTATTGGCTGGAGAAAGACATGTGTTTACAGGATTAATCATTTGGAGAATATTTTTATATCTAATAAAGGGCTTAATTAAAAGATCCTACAGTCCTCTGAGACATTCAGATGCTCAGAACAATATATTTAGGTTAAAAAATAAATAGTAAAAAAACCCACCAAAGACAATTGGGAGTACACAGTAATAAAATGTGAATATATCCTATTTTATTGTTCAATTGCCATTAAATGTGTTACGGAAGTGATGTTTGGTAGTACGTACTGTCCTGTGAGCCAACTGCAATGTATTTTGTATGACATTACTTTTTTTAACCCTCTCAGTTTCTGTAAAGCTATGGGCGTGGTTTTTTTTTATTTGTCAGGAGAGTCTTAGAAAAAAATGAAAATGTACCTTTAGCTGAGAGGATAAATGTGCTTTGGTTCTGAACTGAAACAGGACTATAAAAATTGCACCTTCCTACCCAGGAGATCTGATCTCTATATTTTTAGCCTGTTTCATTCATTAATTTTAATGACTAAAAAGTCATCTTTCACTGGTTTTTATCCCAGTTGGTTAGTAAACTGTCATGTAGCAAAAAATAGATTTTATTTTGCTTTATGCTTAAACACTGAAGTTGATAATTAATCCCCAGCTGTAGGGCCAAATTTTTCCAAGTTTTGTCAGTCAAATTCCACAGTGTAAATTATTTTAGGTGTTGAAGAGTTGCATTGGAGTAACTGCAGATTATTTTTTTTTCTTGGACATTTCTCTTTCGATAGCCCTACCTGGACAGAGAAGAAATTAGCTTGTCCTTCAAAACGCGCTAGGCTGAGTTTTTCAACTGCTTGGTCTCCACTGCTACAATGAAATTGTTTATAAATTAAGGCGGTGCAGTCAAAATAATTGAGGTACTCCCACAAGCATCCCCAAGAATGGAACTCAAGGAGAGAATTCTTGAGGTGGGACTAATTCTTGGGACTTCAGAGGGCTTTGGATCATGCTTATGAACACATTCTTAACTAGTTATTAACATCATAAATAAATTTTCCTCATAGCTGTTGCTTTCTTGGGGTTTTCTAGGGGGTGGAGATATAGGAAGGGTTGGCCTATTCTTAATCAGTGTTAAAATCAGATAAATAATCTCTAATGTCTACTGCTGTTTTGACCACAAATGAGAGAGTACTATCAATTAAAATGTATACTTGTTTTTTTAATTTGTTTTTAATTCAGGCTTTCAAAGCTTTGCCTTTTTTTTCTAATTTCCCGCTTCTGCTGACCTATTTTGCTAATATGCTTACTACCCTGTTTGTTCATTAAAATGAAGGCCAACAAAATTTACTTTTATTTTATGTTTATTCAAAGTCTTGGGGGAAGAAGCCATTCTGTTTTGTCACAAAGCCCCCAAAGGACTATTCAGACACGGTTCCAGCAATGTATATTATGGAGGAATTTATACATGCGGGTGGACAGAATGAATTACATTTGGACTGCACTCCTATAACTCCAGTCATTCTCCTTGGTCCGTACAAGGGGGATGTGGATAGAACTTAAAAGTACCTGTGCATTTGCTGCCTTGACACAGATGTGTTACTGTGGAAGACAGTTACAATCTGGAAGTGAGATCTACCCCGAGATATCGGGGATCTGCCTCGGCACTTGATGTGCTTTTTCTGGAAGAGGGTGTCCCTGGGTCTGTGGTGTAGATGTCGAAGGGGGATGAACCAGAAGCTGCAGTCTATCTGTTCCCATCGCAGCATGGGATGGACGTGTGGTACCTCCAGCCCGCTGCCCCTTGGAGATCTCTGGCAGCTCCCGAACACCCAGCTGGGTGGTGACAGACCTGCTGAAGAGCAGGAGCATCCCCGCGGAGGATGGCACTGCTGCGGGAGCACACGGTGTACCTGAGGATGCTCCTGTCTCTTGGAGGTCCTGAGCGGTCCCCTGAGATTCATGTTGCCAACACTTGAAAGTTAATAAGTGCATTCGCTCCTGGCCCTTGTTTGCCAAATACGAACTGGTTTTCCTTCCAGCGTGAGAGGTTCTGAGAAGTGAGGGTGATTGTGTGCAGAGGGAATCCCATGTTTTCTTTGATCCGTTCAGGAGATACTACTTCTGTTGCCTGGCTTGAGATATTCAAGGGCCCCTCTGAAATGGAGTACTGGGTAATGTTTCATCTGTTCCTTATTGGTATTTGGATTATGGAAAAAGGGCAGACCTTAAATCTGATATTTCTATTCTGTATTTTGTAAAGGTCATCTGTGTACAAATTTCTAAAAAGATCTTATTGATTCCTTCTGTGGTATTCTTATGCTGGATAGGGAACCTCTAACATGGAGAAATGAAGTTGTTCCTTGGTGTTATTTCCATTTATTGGCCTGCAGAAAAAAAGAGTTTAAGATAATTTGTGAGCATGTTTGTAGTTAACGGGCATGACCACTTTAATTTGTCTCAAGTAATATGTGCAGGTGATAACATCTAATGCCTAGATGTAAGTATCCGAAGTGAGAAGTTACTACCTTGACGTGCAGAGATTAGCTTCACTACGTCCTTGCCTAACTGCTAAATGTTAGAAAAAATGCTTCAGTAGCAGGGTTAAACATTGGGGAGTAACTGGGGACAAAACTTGCTCTCAGTTATGTCCATTAACTTCAAAATAACTGAGACATGTTTTATGGAATTGCAGGGGGGTGATTTATAGCCCCAAATACGCTTTTGTGCTCTCTTTAACTAGCAGAGATCTATTTCAGGTCTGTATTTGCCTTTTGGGGCTCTACAGTAGCTGCCAGCGTGAAATTTTTGGAGACCGTGGTGATTCTAGGCCTGCTTTCCTGCTCTTGGCAGGTGAGAGCTGCTGATGCTCAGAGGCTGAGGTGACCCCGAGGTTCCCGTGTCTGACCAGCCCTGCCCGCGGGGAGAGCCTTTCCAGTGGGCGCATCGGCTCCGAGTTAGCGTGGGAGCCAGGAAAAGTACTAGATTAGTTAAATTCAGCTTCTTCCAACAGTTTGCAGAAAGGTGGGTAGGAAGAAATCGTTGGGGATTCAGAGGGTAGGTCTCTGTAGGGTACTACAATTTGACAGGTAATTGATAAGTTTGGTTTGGTAGCTCTGTATTACTTTACGAATGAAAGCAGGTAATTTTATTCTCTGGAATTAAGTGATAGCATGCTCAGTTTCCAGCAAAACAACAGCTGTTATCTAAAGCATCTTTACTAGTGTGAAGAAAGTTTAGTGATATAGGAATATAATTCCTATTTTAATACCAAAAAATTAGATTGCTTGGTTATTAAAATGACAGTTTCACCAAACAGTGAAGACAGCTACCTTATGTTTGTGAGTGCACGTACTGGAACTCCATACTGAGATCAAATATTCAGGTTAGCTTCAACCGATTTACTTAACTTGCTAATTTAAGCAGTAGCTCTGCTCCTACAGCACGTCAGCGAAGGAAGTCAGTAGGACCCTGACTTTGTTTGCACTAAGGAAGATGTGGTGGACCAGATTAATTCCTGCTCTTAAGCTACATACAGAGCTAGCCTGTATCATGCAGCTGTAGGAATTGTTCCTATTCATCAAGCTTGATATATCTAGACATCTGGGGAATAGTTCTGATAAAACTCCCAAAGTTTTATTTTTGTTACAGAAACCTAATGCAGTCTGTACGGCATAACCCGACTGGGTACAGCAAACTCTGTGGGCACAGGGTGTCGTGCAAAACGCGATACAAAAGGAAGCCTCTGGTAGCTGATCTGTAAGGAGAGAAAGGAGTTGTGTTAGAGGAAAACAAGGGTGGTTTGGGGAGGTGAGAGGAGCAGCGGTGCCTGCAGTGGGAGCTGCAGGATGGAGAGAGGGAGGGTCCGGCCGGGGGCACCAGGGGGCTTGGGCATTGCTTCCCATGGCCTCCCTTGTCCAGAGCTCTCCCAGGAACTAGGGCTGCAGTCTTTGAAATCAGAGGAATGGGAATCAGGCTGCTTGGCCTCTACCTGTTACTTTTGGCTCCACACTTTTTCTGTAATTTGCTTTTCATCTCTTTGCATTTCGATTTTTAGTATGGAGAAGAGGAGGTGAAGAAGTCCTCAGATGCTTCAGGTAGAGCTGTTCAAATACTAGGTTTGAACCTGCGTGTCCAGTTATTGCAGACTAAACTATAAGGCAGACCTGCACCTCCTTTTCCAGTTCTGCAGACGGCTGCTGGGAAACCAACCCAAAAAAGTAAAGTGTGCCAAATGAATCATTTTGGCATCCCTTTAAATGTTCGGTTCTTTGTTCATTCAAAACTATTCCCCATATTTAATTTGAATTTGTGAATAGTTTTGACCACCTTAATGGTATTTTTCAGTGAATGAAAATTTCTGTGGAAACATTCTATCTATATAAGTGAATTCCGAGATCCTAAAAAAATTAGGATGATAGATGGTTCTGTGGAAAGAAATGCTCAGTAGTTATTATCTGGCAAATGCCCCAGATACTTCCAAGTTCTCTACAGGCAGTTTGACAAAGTACTTGGTTTTCCCACTGTAATTCTGTATTACTGAATTCTGCATAATTCAGCATTAGCCTTCTTAATCTGTTTTGATATGTCTTATTGTAATAGCAAGGCAGTAAAAGCAAGACCTGAACCGTGAGCGTTTGGTTCCACTTGTCAAGAGGTGGGTTTTTTCTTCTTTTAAAAGAAGAGATACATAAAATTAGGAGAGTTTAAAAATAAATTCGTTCTTAAGGAGTAAGACCTGGATTCTGAGTTTGCTCAATCGTTGCACTGTTTCAGAGATAGTATAACCCTTACAGTTTTATAAGCAGGTTTGAGACTCTTGGCTTGAATGCTTGCAGGTGTTTGGCGTCTGCTTTCAGGTGTTTTCTTTTCATCCAGTGGATGAGCTGTGGAGGGCCAAGTTCCCTCTCCTCAGGCTGCTTGCAGCTCCGCCTGGGAGGGGGACCCAGTATGGGACAGGGAATCCCACTTAGTCTTTTCACAAGGGTGCAAATGAATGCCACCCAGTTAAGATTTCAGAGAGTTAAGGTTTAAGGTGATATCTTTTGGTTTCTGTCGTTTTGCGTGTGACTTGAACTGGCAAAGTGGTGTGTGTTCCATTCAAATGGGCTCTATGTGATATTTGATGCGTACACTTGTGGGAGAAAGGATCAATGTCTACGTATTATAAAGATCACAGAGGATCGGTTTTCCTCTGTCTTGCTCACAAACTCAAGTTGTATCTTCTGCAAATCCAAAGTAGATGCACCTGGTCTTTAAAGGTTAGCACAACCTTTAGAATGAACGTAGAAGATGTGGAGCTTGGTTTCCTCCTGGCCGGTTTGTGCCTGGGAGCTGCTGGTTCAGCAGGGAGGCATATCGGGACTAGGGAAATAAATGGTCTTGTACAACTGAGGTAAAGTGTGACTTACCTTTTTTTTTTTTTTTTTTTGCAACCCCCACCCCAACCCCCCCATAAGACTAATTCCTGGCTGTTAAGGTTTCTTTTAAGAGGTCAGGTTTCCAGTTTAATACAAACAGCATACTGTATCTAGAATCATTGTCTACTTTTATCCATTCCTATGAAATCTCTCTGTTGGAGGCAGAAATTTCTGTAAACAGTTAATTTGCCATTATTATCCTTAGCCAAGATCTTCTATAAATAGTATTTCCATGTTGAGTCTATAAAACCACTTGTCTTGGGTTTGCTATCTTCACTCTTTGTGGTAGCTTTTTTTTTTCTTGCTCTGAACATGAAATAAGTTTTTCAGCAGTGGAATACTGATGTTCCACAGAGAAAGGAAATATTAGTAAGAAAGGTTCTTTGATTAATTTCATACAACACAGATTATTTTTTTTATAAGCCAGTCAAAGAGGTAATAATTAAATGAACATATGAATCTTCTATAAAACAAAAAGAGCCTGCATTCCTTTAAAGGTGGTAGATATTGCTTTTATTAGCAGCGCATGTATTAGCAAACCTTCTTCTAATGCAGATTGGTAGGATCACTAGTAAAGCTGGTTGCATGTGTGATAAACACTGGTATTTGGACTGACCCCGGGTGCTCCCTGTGCCATGTCTATCTGGTGTGTGAGGGAAACGGTAAGAGAGTGTTAAAGCAGCTCTGGAGTTGTGGCTGGCTTTTACTTATGTGCACACCTGCTTGGTCAAACCACCAGAGCAGAGGCCATCTTTACGTTCACTTTTGTCTCAGCTCAGCAAAAGACCTGGATGAGAATAATTTTAAATATGTATGGGAATATGCTTAAAATGAAAACATTTCAATTGTCAGCCTGTAATGCTGGGGAAATGATATTTTATTTAAATCTTATGAATATCGGTGCAGACACCTAGGTTAATGTAGAATTATGGCTGAGAATTTAAATGCAAGGAGAAATAAGAAAAAAAGTCAGGAAATTCAAAGTGACGGTTACCAAAGCAACTATAATTTTTCCCCACTTGTACTCTAGTGGTGCTGTATGCTTCTCAGTACTGCCAAGCTCTGATGTGTTAATATATACATGCAGTGTAGCCGAGTTACTGTGGGAACCAAAGTTGTGGGGGTTGTTAGATGCAAATCCTTTGTAGAGTACCAGAGATGGTGGAGCGTTTTGCTTTTGTCTTGGTATTCACTTTTTTTGCAATGATCATAAACCAGGAGTCACTAAAGACAAATAATGGAAAATGAGAACATATAACCCTAACAGAGAGCAAAATGCATGCAGGTCTTCTAGCTCAGCAGTCGGACAAAAACGCAGGGTAGGAGGACAGGAGCAGATTTTGACATGGCAGCATATGATTATTTTCTTGCTCCTGGGAGAGGAAATAAGTTAAAAGATTAGATTAAACCCTGTAAATCAAAAATTGTAGTCATAGCAAATGGGAAATGCTTTCAAGATAAGGAGTTAGCTGGAAGACTAATGCCCCCTTCCCACCAGCACCAGCCTTGCCAAAGCATGGCATTGGGGCAGAGCAGGAGCTGCCCCAGCTCTCCTGGTAGGCAAAAGCACTTCTGACCAGCTTCTCCTCCTACATGGTGCAGTGAGAGCTCCCCCTCCCGTTTTCAGCCTTACCTGAGCTTCTAGACAGCAGCAGTAATATTCATTAGTATTTTAAGGGCATTTTAAAAATCTGCGAGGAGCTACGATGCTTCTGCACAGCCGAGGGCAAGAAGGACCCTATGGCACGTTGCGCCTTCGGGTGCTCGGGTCAGCAAAGAGGGTGCCTGAGCTGAGTAAATCTACGACCAGCAGTGACATTCGGTGGAGCCATTTATCGTTAGGTTTTGTACAAATATACAGTTCCTGTGGTCAGGAGGGAAGTTCTTTGTTTTGTAGCCAAAGGGCCTCTGCTTTTTCGGGTTCCTTGCGTCTTCAAGCCTTCCCCAGTCAACAGTCAACCCAGTACAGTCAATCACCATCTGTACACTAAACCTGCAGAGTAGATCTAATAAATACCTGTGGGGAAAGGGATGTGTGATGGGTTGACCCTGGCTGAACACCAGGTGCCCACCAAAGCCATTCTATCACTCCCCCATCCTCAGCTGGATAGGGGAGAGAAAATATAACAAAAGGCTCGCGGGTCGAGATAAGGACAGGAGAGATCATTCACTATTACCGTCACGGGCAAAACAGACTCAATTTGCAAAACATACTCAATTTATTACAAATCAACCAGAGCAAGGTAATGAGAAGTAAAATGAAATCTCAGAACACCTTCCCACCACCCCTCCGTTCTTCCCGGGCACAACTACCCTCCCGGATTTCACCACCAAGCCCCCCCAGCGGCACAGGGGGACAGGGATGGGGTTTATGGTCATCACACGTTATTTTCTGCCGCTTCACCTCTTCAGGACGAGGGCTGATCACACTCTTCCCCTGCTCCAGCGTGGGGTCCCACCCACGGGAGACAGTCCTCCACGAACTCCTCCAACGTGGGCCATTCCCACGGGCTGCAGTTCTTCACGAACTGCTCCAGCATGGGTCCATTCCACGGCCTGCAGTCCTTCAGGAGCACACTGCTCCAGCGCGGGTCCCCCACGGGGTCACAAGTCCTGCCAGAAAACCTGCTCCGTGGGCTCCTCTCTCCACAGATCCGCAGGTCCTGCCAGGAACCTGCTCCAGCGCGGGGTTCCCACGGGGTCACAGCCTCCTTCGGGAACCCACCTGCTCCGGCGTGGGGTCCTCCACGGGCTGCAGGTGGAGATCTGCTCCCCCGTGGACCTCCAAGGGCTGCAGGGGGACAGCCTGCCTCACCAGGGTCTTCACCACGGGCTGCAGGGGAATCTTCGCTCCGGCGCCTGGAGCATCTCCTCCCCCTCCTTCTTCACTGACCTTGGTGTCCGCAGGCTTGTTTCTCTTACATGTTCTCACTCCTCACTCCGGCGGCAGTTTCCCTCCGTCCCAACTTTTTTTCCTTCTTAAAAATGTTATCACAGAGGCGTTACCACTATCACTGATTGGCTCGGCCTTGGCCGGCGGCGGGTCCGTCTTAGAGCCAGCTAGTATGGGCTCGCTCTCTCTCGAACACAGGGGAAGCTTCCAGCAGCTTCTTACAGAAGCCACCCCTGTAACCCCCCCCGCTACCAAAACCTTGCCAAACAAAACCAATACAGGATGCTATGGTGATAGGAAGAAAATTAGGAAGTTTGCAAGACAAGGTATTATGCCTGCCTCCTTGGATCTCCAAACCTTTCAGAGGCAATTGTATTCAAGCCGTCACATTCCCATCGTATTAGTCAGAAAACGCTTATTGTAGCTTCATGGGTTTTATGCAAGATACAGTACCTGATAAAGTGAGAGTATTACAGGTAAGGTGATACCTTATCTAGTGTAAAGCAGCTGCACATGTTGAACTGTCAGAATTGTTTGAGCACAGATTTGATCAGTGATTTGTGTCATGTAGTCCTTACAGTTTGGGTGCAGACACTAACGTTTGATTTTTCTATCCCGTCAATTCAAAGTTTGGGAACAGACATGACAGAAGATAGGCAACTTAAACTTGCAGTCTGAGCCAGTGTTTTTCACCCCTTTGCAACGCAGTTTTTCAGTAGGCTAAGAAAGAGGATTGTCTTCATCTAGTGTGCCATGTATCCATCATGAAGATAATGGGTTTCATTAACTGTTGAAATTATTCTTTCATGGTAATAATCCAGAATTTATATACTCAAATTTGTCAACTTCACCTGTAGAAATATAATTCTATAAAGAAGTACTAGTTAGACATACAGCTGTGCAGACAGCTTCAACCTTGCCTTTTTATCTAGATCTGGGGCTCCTCAACAGAAAGCAGAAAAAGCAATATTGGAGTTGTGGATGCTACATAAGATCTAAGATGTCCATGACTTCTTTGAGTTATTACTGGAAATAGATATCTGATAAACACTGTGTGCTTATTTGACCGTGGTAAGTAGATTGCAATAGTCTGAGAGAGGTAACAAGCCTTGTAGCTGTGCCAGTAAGTTAGGAAGTGGTTTCTTGTCCGTACTTAAGTGAATTTGCTAAAGGATTCTTCGTTCAAGTGACATAATCGCCTTAATGCTTCTAGAGTCAGCTTGGCATATCTTCTTCAGAGCTGCTCTTCATGCAAAGTGGAACACCCATTGCTATCCACATTTAGAAAAATGTTTGAATAACAGTTGTTTGCTGCCTTGTGACAGGTTTCCCTCCTCTTGATTTATTTTTGGGTACAGCCTCAATCTGTTTCTCCTTGAACTGCGCAATAGAATTAATTCCATAAATAACTTAGCACTTTTGTGTAGCATATCTAGCAGACAGATATTTTTTTCCTGTGGATGTATTCTTGTGTAGGTTGCCACTCTTTCTTGTGTGACTTTTGAGTGAAGCCACCATAATCTGATGTTAATTTAAATGTCAAATTAAGAATGTATCTACGGAAGTCGAGGATCCTACCCCAGCTAATTATTCACTAAGGGGTCTGCATTATATGTTAATGAGGTAAAACACGCAAAAGACCAAATAGCTGAACATCAAAGCTGCTATAAGTGAATGTGCAAGAGATTTAAAACTAAAAAAGCTCTGTACAGCAGTTTCTTAACATGTGTAGATAAAAAGGGAGGTACTTAGATGGCTTAAAGCAATAATAAAATATGAATTCAAATCCCTAAATGTCAGTGCAGTGAGGAAAGACTTCAGCTATCCACGAATCAGTGGATAGCACACAGCTATGACAGCACAGCCATAAAACTGATGGAGCTATGCAAATGTGGAGGTGCAATGTAGTATTATCCATTTCCAAAGAGGGATAGGCCAGCCTTCTTGAATGGGTATGAAATTTAGGCAACCGTGATGTACATTAGGGAAACCTGCAACAAAACTGCTATTGGAATCCTCATTTTCATTTTAGTATTTGGGTTGGCAGTTTTTTTGGATAACCACCGTAACGAGGACTGTGCGTCTTGCATTTGCCTAAACTGGGACGTTAAATGCTGTTGTCTGTTCAGCAGGTTGTCCTTACTCTGGTCCCGCACACGTCTGCCACCTCGCAGTGATGCTGATCTGATGGGTTAGGGAGGGGCAGCAGTTTCCCAGTGGTCTTGAGCAAAGTCTGCCAAAACCAGCAGCAGCTTGGGGTACTGTGCTGGCAACCTGCATGTTTGAGTAAGGTCCTTTGTTGGTTTTTTACAGTTTGAAAGCTATAAATGGTTTGGGATTTGGTTAAGAGTGAGGGTATGTAGCCTATTTCTGATAGCGTTAGCAAAGCTCAGAGTACTTTTTGTAATGGTGAACAAAAGCAGGCAGTTATTGAGGTGTTTTTGTGAAAGCCTCTCTAAAATCACTGGAAAGGGTATGGGAGTGTTTATGTTCCTCTGGTGTTTTATTTTGTCTGTAGACCATTATAGAATTAAGTGTTTGGTGAGCACTGAGCAATTCTCTGTTTATTGCAATGATATTGATAAGATTGTGAAATTGGCTGTTGCAAAGCATTCTAGAGCATAGAAAAGGCCCCACCGGAATGGCTGACATCTCCTATAAATCTAAAGAAATAATAAAAATAGAAAATGTGTGTTGTGCCCAGAATACACAGACAATAACAATTCACCTGGGAAATACCTTCTGACTGATTCACTGATTGGTAAATAGCTGATGGGATCAGAGAATAGTCAGGAAACAGTGGTGTAGAAAAGGAGGAGTTTTCCTTCTATGAACTTTAAAATATTTGCCCGTTAAGGCAAATAGGGCCAGTTAAGAGATTTATCATGACTCGGTAGTGAGTGCTTTGTGTTTGTTTTGTAAAAAGAAAAAAAAAGTAATAGGGTAAAGAATGTTTAATTTTGTTTTGTTATGAAAATTCCCTTCCCTATTATATCAAATTGGTCTTTATAGTAAAGTGTATTAACTTTGTTAACATATCTCTATATATACTAGTTCACATTAGACACTGTAATGTAAAGAGGTAGTAGAATTTTACTGGAGGCTCTCCTATTGTTCATGTTTAAGTAAAACAATCTAAAAGACAGCCCAGCTATGGAAACAAGAACTTTCCTTCGTGGCAGCTTAGAGCGGTCTGTGAAGGATAAAGGATACCCCTGGACATCCAAGATAACGCCAGCACCCTAGCCCTTCTAGCATGTCTTTGAAACCCTCCCAGCGTTGTCTGGCACCATAGATAAGTACCTATAGCAAGACCGACATCTGGATCAATAGACAAGTATCAAGAATGCTGCAGAAATACAGTTGCTTTGCAAAGTTTTACTGTAATTAGTAATTGGTAGTGTGGGTGCCAGTGATTAAAAAATTTGAAGGGTATGAGAACCCTGTTGAAAACCCCATTTGAGGTGCCCCAATTTGGCTGGGACACCTCATGCACATGAAAAAAATATTTACTCTGGTAATTCTATACTTTGCATCCTAACCTCTCTCCTTGGTCAGCACTAGCCGGTTGTGAATTTTCCTGACAGTTTCCACTTTTCTCACCCTATACTTTTTCTCACCTTGTCCTTTCTTCTGTATTTCAGTGCTTGGTGTTCTCACATTAATTCTCTCTTTTTCCCTCCGCTTCTTCATTGCTTCTGCATTGCATGCTCCTTTCACAGTCTCCAGTGACTTTTAATCCTTTTTTTCCCCTTGAAATCCTTCTTAATAGATTCATTCTTTGTTTTATCATGCCTTTTAAAATGTTCTTGTTCTTCCTCCTTCTTCCTGCCTTCTCTCTCCTTATCAAGATGTTTACCTCTTCTCCCTAGATTCAATATTCCTTATCACCTCTCCATGAACTTTTTTATTTTGCCTTACTTCCCTGCGGTTACAATGTTCAAATATGCTTCCACATGCATCTAAGAGGGGGGAAAAAAAATTTTCAATTCTCTTAGTGCTGATTATGAACCCTCGGGCACTGGTCCTCTCTAGCCTTTTAGTAGCAGGTGCTTTGTGTGTGCACATAAAGTTGCACTGAGCAACAAGGATAGGTAATAATATTCCTGTGCACATTCTGATTCAAACAGTAAATCAGATATGCATTGAGGATTAGAGGGTTGAGAAGGATAATATTAGGCACCTTTTCCTACCTCCTACTTTGAAATAACGTCTAACACTTCTGGCCTTCTCTGGTAATATGTTCTTGAATAAATCAAAACAAAGGAAAAAGGGTTAGCAGAGGGAGTGAGGTTGGATACATATTACACAAAAATGAAAAAAAAATCCTGTTTGCTGCTGAGACAGTAATGGATCCATGATTAGTTTCAGTGTATTTCTAGCTAGGTGAGCTGCTGTGAATGAGCCAGACTTTCAGATATTCCACATACATATGTTTTGCGCGATTGTGACTTCCAGTTGTACTTAGCTATGTACACATCCTCTCAATGATTTATCAACCTTGCAATTCAGTGAATGTGGAAGGAGATGTAGTGGGTTTTTTCTTTTTTTTTTTCCTTTTTAGATCTTTATATTTTAGTCTATGTATTTGCATCATCTAAATCTCTGTTTGTTTAGCATGATCTGTTGTAAGGATCTGAAAATCATATCAGACTCAAAGCTAGGCTGTTGAACCCAAATGTGTGATTTTTTTATTCTGAATGTTTAGGCACCAATACTCGTGTTATTAATTGCCCCGGAACGGTGAGCAGATCAGAAGCATAAAGGCCTTCAAGGGAGTTGAGACATACTAACAAGTTTACGATAGATACTGATATACTGATTCAAATATAACCCTAGTCTCGGATGTCTCACCAAGCTGAAGGCTGCTTGAAGCCAGCAGGGCAAGTTGGATTGACTTATGCTTGCACTGATCTTTATTCTGTGAACATCTGCTATTGGATTTTGCCCCTCAAACAATCAGACAGCGAACTGCGAACTCTTCTTCAACTGTTTGCATGCAGCATGTCTGGTGATTAACACATCGACAAACCTGTGTTTATAGGCTACAAGATGTAGGAGCTTTCATTTCCGTACCTGTATTTTTCTGAGTGTCTGTGAGATTGGCTAAAACCCATCACAGATTCAGGAAGAACAGGGTTGGTAGCCCCAGGTAATGTATGGTGAGTCTGACTTTCAAGAAATAACATTAATATGGTTGGTTTTCTAAAACCACAGTATTTCCTATTCCATGGCAGTGCTGGATAGCATCAGCTAGAGGTTACAAAGGACACTTTCTCACATGCCTCAGCCTGCCTTTCAAGCTGATAGAAACCAGCGTGTGCTTGTATTGATCACAGCGCGCTTCCCCTTCTTCATAGAGGGAATTTTGTATTCGGAGCTTCTGTGGGGTAAGCTTTCTATAATTTTGGGTGTAGCCACAGTTGTTTGACTAAGATATATATTTTGTTGACCATTCCTTTCTCTGTAAGCGTTGTTTTGCCTGATGTTGATCATGCTGCTTTCCTAGTGCCTCTGAAGAAAGGTGAGGGTCCTCGGGCTCTGGGCAGCGGTAGAGCTCTTCCTATCGGCCCCAACGTGCCAAACTGCGGCTCTTCGGCCTTGGTTAGGAGCGAAGGGCTTGGGAGCTGCTCTGTAGGAGGAGAGCCATCAGGATTGCTGCCCTAGGTCCTCAATAATCCCATTTGGGTCCCGTTACCGAGCTCTTATGCACAGGCTTCGGCCGAGTTGAGCACACCGTCACCAAGAAGCACGTGTTTAAATCGCCAGGACTGTGTGCTCCGGTACCGACCTGGAGTGAGGGAGCACCTCCCGCAGTGTAGTACCAGTCCAGGGGTGTGATGCAGCCCGTGAGCGGATCTGTCGCAGCCTCTGCTGTGATTAGTTGATGCCGTGAAGCATGAAATAGCATTTGCTTTCTGTGCTGCAGCTATCAGATGGTGTGCCCTTCTTATTGCTCCAGTGGTATGATAAACAACTGTATTTCATAAACTGGCATTTCTGAAGAGGTCCTGCTCGTTGAACTGAAGCCAATTGACACAAAGTTTAACCAGCAACAGCGTATAAAACTCTAAAGCTAATTAATTCTAATGGTGAAAATCCAGCCTAAGACTGATTTGCTGTCTGGAGCATTAATATGCCATGTGCTTTAGTTTCATTTTCTGCAGCCCTGCTTACCCTAGAGAATATAAAATGTTGACCTTTATTTAAAATGAGATTACTTAAAGGTGATCATTAGTTGAACACAGGCTACATAGGTGATAGAGTTAGAAAACAATCTCTTTAGTATGATGGGAAGAACTGAAGGTCTGAAATAGTTGGAAGATGCACCCATAAGCAAATAAGGAGAAAAAAGTAATGAAATCTAGTTTTCAGTTGGCTGATTTTAACAGAAGCATATTTTAATAGGCTAAGAAGAAACAGAAGATTGTCTCAAATTCTGGCAAACAAACTATTGCAGTGAGCTTATTTTTCAAGACACAAAGCCTTGGACCAAATCCTTAGCACTGAGCAAACTTTCAAATACTGATTTGTGGGATTCCATTGCTATATTTTGCGTGACGCTCAGTACTCGGTTCCCTGCCTTTTGGAAAATTTTCTTTTGAATTAAAAGTAACTTCATTGTTTTTGCTTAGGTAATGAGTCCATTAAGGGCATTTCATCAGCAACCAACCTTATCTTTTTCTGGAAAAAGTAATTACCCATTGTCAAATACAGGTAACGTAAGACAGCTTGAGTATCTAATGTATGCACTGTACGTGCCTGGCTTTGGAGAAGGACTACTTTTGTTTCAGCATAGAAATCCCATAACAATAAAATCTGATGATGTATTTACATAGACTGCATCAGGTTCAGACTTTGTCAGTTGCTTTCTCTGCTAATTTTCTGTCAGCTTTACTTGTGTTTCTCCTAGAGTGAGTCAATTATATCAGTTACAGTGAATATTCACAAAATTGTTTACCTTTTAATATTAAAGTAATATACAGTACAGTAACTTCTTAGCTTATTAAATTTCTGTAGCTTGAATCCTGCCAAGCTTTCCTCTTTATACAGTATAAGGCTTGTTGAGATGATTACATTAATAATACATTACTATAAAAATTAAAGTGCATCACAGAGAACATGCTAATAGGTTTCATCGATTTCAACTTGTAAATAGGTGCTGGCAATCAGAATCCAGGTGCGAATCTGACTTCAAATGAACTGATAGAGATAACAGTGCCAAAATCATTGGTGAGATTCATAGCTTTGGTGTTCAGGGGGAAAAAAAATGTTAAGTATAATGAAGTTACTTAGAATTAAGCTTGAAGAAAAAAGTGAAGTGTATGCACTGGACTTCTGCAGAGATGCTCTTTTTTTGCTGTTATGAATTTAAACCTCTGTTTAGTATTTTCACACTCTCCTATTTAATTTCTCCTTGAACTTGTTTTCAGAAAGATTTAAAAATATTTGTGGAGTAAGATTAGTTTTATTCTATGTAGATGGTGGAAGTAATTTTCTTAAGAGTAAACTTAGATTTCAAGGCATCAGAAAAACAGTGAGCATTTAACAACACTTAAAAGCAATACTCTGCCATAAGGTATTGTTAGACTTACCACTTCTAGTTGCAGACAATAGTACTGTTCTCTAAAAACAGGGGGGAAATGGTAATATCCTTCATTTTCTTAAAGAAAACAGAGCAATTGAACAGAAAGCCTGGCTGTCATTGATATGCAAGGATTATTTTGTTTTATTAATGAATAGGAATGTATTGTGCTTTGTAGAGATCTGGAGTCATGTTCTTACCTGGTTGTCTCTAAGTTTTGATTTACAGGTACACTTTAAGGTGACTTTGCACTTGGAAGTGACTTTGAACTTTCTAACTTGTGTATGTGCTGCCGTTAAAATGTTGTCTCGGAGACGATGTTCTAAATCAATCAATGTTGAGTCTTCAAATGTAAAGTTTTCTGCTGCATATTAGATTTCTTTAAGAGTTTGCTCCTGCCCAGAGGGGACCATGTTCAATTTTGTGTATGAAGAGTGGAAGCTTGTGGTCTGAAAATTAGGATATCATCAAGTGTTTTCTGGTCACTTCAGATACTGTGAGTCAGATACCGTTTGTTGTTGTTTCATCTTCTCTTGCAGACCTGTCCTACAGCTTTAGTTTCGTATCAAAAACTTTAAGAAACCTACTCTTTGTTTATGATAACTCTTGTTTTGGATCTTTTTTTCACAGGCTTTTTGGTTTTTTTATTATTATTTTATTTTTTTTTATTGCTCCTCTCTCTGTGGTAGCAGAGCCCTTCAGAATGCTTATCTGGAATCTCTGCAGGATGCAGGGCACTACTGATATCTTAAGTATACAGACCTGAAGATAGAAGAAGGAGGCTTGTGGAAAATCACAGAGGAAACTGGTATCAGATCTGGAAATTGAATCCAGATTTTAGCACAGAACTGTAACAATACACATCAGCTGGCTACTATCCATGTCCTTATTTCCTGCAAATTTAAATTTTAGGCAGGGAGCTTTGGAGATACTGGGCAAGATCAGACTATTGAGATTCTTGTGGCTTTTTGTAGAGAATTTTAAGTCTGTAATATACCACCCTTCCTTTTTACAAGGGGTAGTTTGAATCTGTATGAAGGTCTACCCTGTGAACCTGCCAAGCAGCTGAACCAGATGTGCCTTGCTATGCAGAGATAAAGCAAGAAACTCTTTGAAGAAAAAGAGAGAGGAAAAAAATGAAAACAGAGAAGAGAATCCAGCAAAAGCAAACATGGGAATGGGCACATTAAATATATCTTGAAATATGGTGGTTCATGAATTACTTGTTTGTTTCTTAGCTAGGGCATGGAAAAGGATAGGAAAAAAAGACAGACCTCACATATGGGACTGAGTCAGTGTGAGACTTCATTGCTTATTTTGTGTACTGGGGTTTGGATATTCCCAGGGTTGAATCCGTGCGTGCCGCTGTTTCGGCAGTGCGCTAACAGGGAAGAGTTACTGGGCACTGTCCCTCGCTGGTGGGGGACGGCTGCTGCTCAGCCATCCGCCCCTCCCTCACACCCGATACACGCTCCTGCCGATTGCCAGCACAAATATAGGCTTAAAGACTGTAAGAATCGCCTGTGCCTGTTTTTTTGGCTGCCAGAGGATTGTTTCTCTGTGGTATTTTTGTGTCACTTGGGTTCTACCATTTTACATTTCTTTTTTTCCCTGTAGGTGTGTGCTTTGGAGATATCCAATAGACATCTAAGACGGCATGTATTGTAAGCTTGGTAATCTTTTATAGATTTAACTGCCCTGTAAAATTTGAGAAAAGAATAAATGCAAATGACTTGGCTTGGCCACCTGCTTACCTCAGGCTTCGTGAGCTGGCTGAGAGGCTGTCTGCATGGAGGGGCAATTGCAGGTTGACAGTAAAGAGGATGGGCCTTTTAAAAACTGGCAATGAATCTCAGGATGATATATTGACTCTAAAGTCCTCTAGTCTTACTTAAATCATTCACTGGTAGAGGAATCGGTTTCTATTGAAGTGTCTATATAGGGGGCTATATTGACACTATATAGCTATGTTGAAGGGCTATATAGCTATTTAATTCCTTTGCTCTCTCACCTATGGGGGCTGCAGGGAAGAAGGCAGCTGCCCGTTTGCCTTCTCTTGCTTGCTGCGTGCCGGCTTCCATGAAAGCTGTGGAAGGCAAGGAGGCTGCTGGCTTGTTCCCACAGTGGGCAAAACGTGGACGTGCAAGAGGGTGGTAATTCCTGGGAACAGCAAGGAGGGAAAACACGGGAGGCTGCTGGGGTGATTTTCTACATGGGCCCTTTGGGTCTCAAGAGAGTCTGGAGTGGGGGGCAAGTAGCATCGGAGGGGGGAAAGGAGGAACAAAAGGATCCTTTTGGAAAGGGCAGGCTGAGCAGAGGGGAGATGGGTTTGCAAGTCTCTCTTACTGTTACCCTGTCTTAGCCACCAGAGAGGAGTTGCCTCTATTTTAAAAGGCCCTAACTTATATTCTAATAAAACCCAGCATGGGACACTCAAAAGCGTTTTCATTTTCATTGGGGTGCTGAGTGTAAGAAAAGATACAGTCCAGGTTGTCTGAAAGGTCATGGCTCATGCAGGGACTCAATGGGCAAAGATTCCTTATTTTTGAGACCTGAGTGCATAGAACCAACATATTTCATCTAGTTCAAGTCAGTCCCAAAACACTGCAAATGGTAGTGACATAAGTAACTATAGGTACCATAAGTTGTGATTCAAATCGTATTTTGTTGCTGCATCATTTATTTCTCTAGAAACGCACTTAAATTTCAGGTCAGGAAGAAACACTTTCTTTTTTTCAATCGTGCCCTGGAATGGATTTTCAGATTTTCTTTTTACATAACTGAGGCTTGGCTAAACAGGAAAAAATAAAAGGTGTTTGAGAGTTCATATTAGAAAGCTGTGTGTGTAGGCGGAGATAAGCTGAGGTTTGAAAAAATACAACAGTTAATTACACTTGAGGAGGTGGTGGTGGTGGTAGACTATAGAGGGCTGATGTGTTTACCTGCAGTCTCCTGTTCTCTTGTCTACAATACACAAGGGAAAGGAAACAGGAAAAATGTTCCACAAGCAATTTTTTTTTCCCCCTCAGAAGCATGTCTGATTAATTTCCAGTATGGTAGTGGCAGTCACATTATATATGCTCCGCATGTCTCACTTGTCCTTTTTTGCCTACTGATGTTTAAATAAGAATTTGTAACCCAGACTTTTTTCTTTTTCTACCCAAAATGTTCATTGAAAGGAAGTTCAAAAACATGAATGCTAGTCATGAATTCATTATTATTAGATGATTCTCCTGTGCATTCTGTTTATGGCACTGACAGCACTGAATAACATTACTGGCCTTCTTAAACAGCACCATATTATTATTAGTAGTAGTAGTATTGCCTGGTGTATTTAATTGTAACGTTCATTACAGATTTTATGAGATGTGGATTAAAGGTAAAAATCTCTGGAGTTGAGCTGCTAATAATCATGCTGTGGGTTTCAATTATAGAATAATTCCTCCAATTATTCTGCTTAATTTTAGGAAGCAAAGGTCACAGGAATAAATTTTCTTTGTGTGAATAAACGCTGGGGAAATTATTGAGGACCTAGCTATTATCGTATGAGATGACAGTCCGTTCTGTCAATCTAGATGCTTGCAGGTCACAGTGATGGCAAATCCATGCAGTTTTATTAGCAGTGATGCGAGGAGTCAGAAATTTTAAGGGAGTCTTTGAAAATGCTCCCTGTGAGATTGGCTGCTCCAGTAAAGCCACTGCAGGATCCATAGGCTTTGCTGTGAACACAGGTAGGTCAATGTTGAGTGTTTTGGTGAATTTTATCCTTTTTTTTTTTTTTTTTTAACACTGTGGGAAGGACTAGAGCAGTGAATGATACAGATGTGTAGAAGTTCCTTTGCTGCCCCCGGTGTAAGACTGCGTCAGTAGTGGTCAGTCAGCTCTCTGCCCAGTTTTACTCATACTTGATTTAGGAATTAAGGTATTTTCTTACTAGAAAAGATGGGGAGGGTTGGTGGTTGCTTTTAGATTTTTTGAGTGCCTCTGAGGAATGGCTACAATACAGGACTAGCACAGAATATTACTGCATTTTAGTATTTTAATTATGAGGTCATGGAAAATGACTTCTTTGGCTATCTAGTGATCCTCCTCTGCTTCACCTGAATGTTAAACAATCCTGTAGACATTGTACTTGCTATCTATAATTTCCACGGCCATTAATCACATAAATGTGATGTGTAGAGTGCAGTGATGTCGGGAGACTCTTCGGGCGCTCTCTTCAGAGTGTCATTGAACAGGAGCTGGAGGTGGCCGCGGGGCAGCAGCGTGTCTGAGCCTGGAGCGGGTGGCCCGGGGAGTTTGGGGTGCCCTCGGAGGCCTTTCAAACACAACTTGGCAGGACCCGAGCAGCCTGGTCTGACTTTGAAGTTAGCTTTGCTTTCCGCAGGGGGTTGGACTCGATGGCCTCGGGAGGTCCTTTCCAGTCTAAGTCCTTTTATAATCCTATGACTTGGCCTAAACCGCGCTTTCCCCCACTTCTCCCCGCCGTCCGTTCTGTCTTCCTGTCTGTTTCTTATCCTATTTCCTTTGCTGAGAAAAGTATGCACATCAGAACCACCAGCCTGTAACTAAAAGAGTAACTTTCCCTTGTCTCAATTAGTTTTGCTGTGGAGGCTGTCTCAGCATTGTGGACATGTATACGGAGATGCTCATAATGGTTAATGGAATACAGCTGAGTGAAAACACGTGATGTTATATAAAGCCTGATACTTGGGAACATGGGAAAGGGTAAGAAAAGATAAAAGGCATCCAGTTTTTCAGAGGAAAAGCTGTAATGGAGATCTGTCAAGAGAAGACCTTTGGGTGGGAAATGAAGAATAGTTTTATTCCTTTGTATAAATAGAATTCAGGGCTCCCAGACATAGTGAAATAAAAAAGCAAAGAGATTTGTCACTTGGATGTAAAGGAAATGTGGGAGATTTATGTCCCTACACTAAAAAGTCTCATATATATATAAGCCAGCCAGCCATTTTAGTTTTGTCAAATGAGAGGGGTATAATTATTCATTCTGGTTGATGTTCTATGAAGGAATGTGCTTATTCAAACTAGATGCATCTGATAGAAAATGAAAAGCTTTCCCTTTTTTGCCTTTATAAAAATCTGGTTCCTTTCTTTATGGTGACATTTAAAAGGAAGAAAAACAAAAAAGATAGTAAGGATTATCCTAAAAAAAAAAACCCCAACCAACAACCCACCCCACCCTGCCAAAAAAAAAAACCCTCCCAAATAAAAAAACTTCTTCTGCAGAGAGAAAAAAAAAATCATTGTAATTCATTTTATGTTGTTATACATAATAATCAAAAAACCCCAGGGAGTAAGAATTGTAAGTGAAACCTCGCTATAGAGTTACAAGATGAAATGATTTGGGATATGCTATGGATCACCAACAAATTGGGATGGAGATCTTCACCTTTGGGAAGCATTATTTTAATTTACCTCTGAATTATTCAAATGTGAATCCATTTACACATACCTCAGATAGGAAAAGGGCTTATGAGAATCTTATGAAAGATGGGCTGGACTCTAACAGGTACCCTAAAGTAACTGCAGGTGGAGCCAGGGATGGAGTCCAAACAACCTGGTGGGAACCTAGGAAGGGAATTTTGAAAATGTAAAACTGCTGCTTTCCCTTATTTTTCAGAAATTTTAATGACACCTTGCTAATCCTTAGGTTTTGCTTGCTGGTTGTGGCATTTGACATCTCACTTCTACAGTACTCGTTGGAAGGAAAAGGCTGCTGTTGCCAAACTTAAGCACAGGAGTGTGTTAGTCTCTCTGGAAAAAGATTTGTGTGTTTATGGGCTCTCCTGCTACTATCAGAGCCTCTACATTTTCACATTGCTGAAGTATGAAAATCATACTTTTGGGAATTTTATGTAGCTGCTTTGTGATTGTGTCTGAAGAGCCAGTTCCAGCCGGCTTTCCTAGCAAATTATCTGTGTAGTTCATTATGACTTTGTGTCGTGTAAGAGTTGTTAGAAAGGAGATTGCTCTTTAACAAAAAAATTGTATTTTTTTTCCTTCTGCTTATTCTTCCAAAACTTGAGTATGTGAAAATGGGTATTTTTCAAGGTTTCATGGAGGTGTATGCTTTTATGTATTTCTTCCCTCAGTGAGGGGTGACGACACACACTATGTATGTAAACAGAGATTGGCTATTGCTGCTCATCATCAGGACTTTACATCGTGTTGTAAAGATTGCTCATCCCTCCTGACGCTGGCTTGGTTCAGATTGCTTTTTCTTCTATGCTACTTGAGTGCGAGCCTTGCTGTGCAAGTGAAATCTATGAATCAGAAAATAAATGGCCCTCAAACTGTTTATAAATGGAAGGCATCGAACAAGTTGGTAATAACTGTATTTAATATGTATATTAGTGTCCTTATCGTGCATGAGGCTAGCTGTGCTTTAATGTATACTGGGCAAAGTCTGTTGCCACCTCATGCATTTAAGAAACCATAATAAGATTAGTGGGGAATTACATTAAAAGAGCAAACATCTTCAATTTGAAGGAGATGTGTAAGGCTTCCTGTGACAGTGGAAAATTCTAATGAGAAGCCTTTCGGTAATCCCTGTGATCTGGGGAAAGGAGAGAAGGGGGGTGGGGTGTAAATATCTGTGAGGAACTGGTAAAAATCTCTTTCTGGATCTTGTCGTGTCTCCAGAAATAAGTTTATCAACTAGTTCCAACGTGTTTTGTGACAGGATTTATCTGAAAAAATGGAAATGCTCTTTTATACTTTTAAAAGCCATGCTGAATTTGGAAAAATATAGTAATGCCTTTTTTAATGGCAATGGCATTCTTCTAATAGCATACTTCTCAAACTTTAGCTTTTCCTTAGTAATAAAGTTGAGCAATGTTTTTAAAGAACTGAATATTCTTACTGGTGTGAAATACACAAAAAACATAGTTTGCGTTGAACTGACAACGTGATACTGACCATTAACATCTTTGAAACTCCATAATAGATGAGAGGAAAGAATCATAGCTACAGTTCAGTGTCAGAGCCCACTTTAATATTCCAGTGACACCTTAAAAAAAGGAGAAAATTTATATAAAACCCCTCACATCAACTATATTTTATTTGTTGTAAGTAATGAAAGTTGAATATAAATGGGTATCTTTACCTAGGAGGGGTGAGTTATAGAAGTAATACGTGATGAACATTTATGAAATGTCTTTTTCTGTCTTGCGCTTCTCAAAGTCATTTGCTGTCATCTTCATGGCTGTTGTGATCACTGTTATAGAAAGTATTTCAACATTCTCACTCTTCAAAGTGTTTCCATGAATCTGACAGTTGGTACCCAAATAAAGTCATTACCTAAAGCAGCAGCAGAGAAGAGAATGTGCTGCTATTATTACATTTGAAGAGAAGACTTATTTTTAAACTCTGCTCAGCCTGCTATTATGTGCATGCTGGTTTTACCTTGTTATTAAAATATCACAACAGAGATCAAATTCAGCTGTGAGGAAGAACATGCCATCTGTATGTAATTTTATTGCTTAAAAGTATGGTATGGTAATAGTCACATGGAAAAAAAAATGGTGTCTCTAAGAATTTATTCAGCTTGTATAAAGACCAGCCAGGGCTTAAATATTAGTAGTTTTTCCTTTTTGGTGGTTTTATTAGGAGATAAAATGCAAATGCAAGTATTTGGGTCAAGTTTTCAGGTGCATGTGAAATATACTAAATGCAAGTGGTTTGGGAAGGTATCTCATCCCTCAACACGGGAGAAAAAAAAAAAAAGAGGGATTTGGTTAGCTCTCACAGCATGGGGTGGCTGAAGGCAGCTCTACTTGATGTTAACAGCGACAGTCCCATCGGGGCTTTTGTAAGCACATGGAACGAGAAGATTTTCTGTCCCATGTGTTTCTGTAGTATGAAAAAAGAACAGAATAAAAGCCCATTACTTTGTCCTGTCTACGTGTTGTTCTCTTATTCCCTTGTGTTATATAGATTTGTGTTTCACTAAGCTCCACTGAAACGTGTGCAAGTCACCTAGGTTATCATTTTATAACCCAGGAAATGACCGTCCCCTTCAGAGCAGGGTATGGGTATGAGAGAGGGTAAGAGGTAAGGAGGGAGGTGGAGCTGTAATTCCCCAATATCCTTGCAAGTGGCGTAGGAATAGTTGTGGTAATATAGTAAGCAAAGCAATGTAATACTTCTTCCTCTGTGTCACTGGCTATTGCACTGGCTTGTTTTCTTTGCTTGCCAGCAGTAAAGCAAAATCATAGAAATTTGATTAAGGTAATTCATAGCTGTTTAGCACCTTCTTTAGGAGTAAAGTGGGAGGATTTTGTTTTTAACAGAAGATACAGCAGATGTACTGACAATGGCTGAAGCGTGGCTGCCTTAGTCTTCAGAAACTGCATTCCTGTGGGGAAAACGCACATCTCAGCCAAACATTCCTTCATTTTCCCTCATGGCGTAGGCACGCACAAATGTCCTAGTGAACTGGGATGAATGGGAAGGCTATCGTTATGGTAGAAGAACTTTGATCCAGCTTTCTTTGTAGCCTGTGGAAAGAGTCCAACCGAATTCCCTGGGAATTAGGTTGAAAAATGCAGTCCATGGGAAGCAAAGCTATTGCATTTTCCTTTTCAAACTTAACTGAGACTGATTAAGCATATCTGTGCTCCAGTTTTCTTCAGAGAGCAGTAGCCTTTGTCACCCTCCTCCCCTCTTCTGCCTACAGAAAATCTGGTTTTGTTGATGTGTCTTGTTTGGTTGTTTTTTTAATGCAATTACGACGATACAATGTATACCTGCCTTCTTTGAGGGGTGCTTGTGTGCTCTGTTCAGATGAAATGGCCTTAATCAGGTTGTTACGCAGGAGAAAATATTGACATAAACTGTATTTTTCTCTAGATGCCTTATGCCAGTGGTTTAAGACTAGATTGGGAATGGTAATTTCTAACTTTATTGAAAAAGTGTATAACCATTCATTCCATGGGATAATAGAAGTGTAGCTAAGAGAGGACTGTAGAAAATGCATTTTGTGCTTGCATGTAACAAAGCTAGGAGCAAATAAAAGATGCATGTGGCACTCCGCAGAGTGGATACAAACCCCTGTGTTATCTTCTTAGTTGAGCAAGGCAGGCCTGAAAACAGTGTGGACTGCTGCCTGGATATCTCTTTCAAGTGCATGCTTGTGTTGCTTTAAAATGCAGAGGTTTAACATCTCTGAGATGAGGGCTGAGGTCAAGCAGGTGGAATGCTTGTATGTGTTGGGCTAGACACGAACCGACCACTCTTGATCTAGTTTGTCAGCAAGCTATTGAGCTATTCCCGGATACCATTATCTGAGGAGGCAGGAAGGGAATACATAAGTCAGAAAAGCGTAGTTGTCCTTCTTGGCCTTATATCCTCTTGATGTAACTAGTACTTTCCCAGAGAGAGCAGTGAGGTGGAAGGAAGGTACAAGGTGTGCTCTCTCCTTGCTGTCATTAGTAGGCTAGGGCCAGGTGAGTGGCTGCGGAAAGCTCTCAGCTTTAGAATGTCTGGCATTGTTGTTAATACTTGTATTTGTTAGGCAGAGAATAGGCATATTTCTGTGAAACCTCCTAGTTCATCAGATTCCCAACCAGCGCTGGCCTGAGGCCGAGAGAACTGAGCAACATCCTAGTTGGCGCTAGTTATGAGCCTGAACCGTAGCAGATTTCTGTTGCCAGAGGTAAAACTAGATGGTTCCAGAGGTAAAACTAGATGGTTCCACAGGCCATGTGTGTGATCTCATTTATCTGCAAGGTACTGAGCTATTTGTGGTTATCGTACCTGGGAAGAACTGGGAGTGGGGGGAATGCCTTCCCCAGGTGAAGATAGCACCCTTTTCTAACCACCTCTGCACCCAGCTTTTGAAATCACTGATGAAAAGACTTATTTTTCATAGATTTCCCCTCCAACTCTCATAGCGCTTGGAAGTTCTTGTTTTCTACACAAGGGCGTTTAGTGAGCCTTTCCCTTATTTATTTTTCTTTTTAAGGCCTGGGTATTTCTTTTTGCCTTAAGAAAAAATCACAATTCAGAACACATAATATTATCAGGTGTTAGCTTGTTGAGTTACCACTCGCACAGCTTCATGTTTGACTTGCAAACATATTCAGGGTGTTGGGGGGTGGGAGAGTAGCTGTGAAAAGGTCAGTCTTGGCAAATGATTCATTGTGATTAACTTCCTTTCATGCGTTGACTAACAAATGTTCCTATCACTTGGAGACCAGGGTGTATTAGGAAAAAACGATAAATACAAAGTGACAGAACAAAATGACCTGATAGGGCCTGACAACAGATTTGTTAAATAACCTTCCCTGTAAAGATTTTGCTTCTGTTTATCTGACTTGATTTCCAAGTGTATAGATAAAACACAGTGGTGAACTTGGGAAAGGGACAATTCTTCTAACTTCCTCTTCAAGCCTGTCACTCACGTGAGAAAAGGAAGGTCGGCAGAAACTGTATGGAGAAGACAGTGTGGAGAAATAAATAAAACACATTTCCTGTGAATCTGGAAAGGGGAACCCTTTTGTCTTAAACTTCCCAGTCAGCTCCACCAAATGGATTTTCCTTTTTCTGGTTGATGGCCTGGCTCTTAGGAGGGCTTTGTCAAGGTCTTCCCTGGATTTCTCCAAGCAGTTTCGCAGCAGGTTTGGAAGTTCTTCAAGGCTCAGTGAGTTACCCCTGGAGCTGTTGATTAGATGTTGGATTTTACCATAGCTTAAAGCACAAAAGCACCCACTTCATAATATCAAGACAGGTAAAATCACTTGTTCTCCAGTATGTTTAATTTCCTCCTAACATCAAAATATCTGTCAAGTTCTGCTATAGAATCATAGGATGCTCTGGGTCGGACTCTGCTGTCAGGGTCCCTCCGGGTGGCATCCCTTCCCTCCAGCGTGTCGACCGCACCACACAGCGTGGTGTTGTCAGCAAACTCGCTGAGAGTGTGCTCAATCCCACCGGCCATGTCGCCGACGAAGATGTTAAACAGCTCCGTTATGGCTGGGGAGGGAAAAAACCTCGGATGTCTGTGAGCAAAGCTATAGGATGCCGCCTCAGGTACACAAAACAACATTCAAGATGTGAGATATGGGGGTAGTTTAGCTATGGGATGTGACATCTGAGGGCATGGTAGCCCAGCTGCTGAAAGGCAGAGGCCAGTATCGCCTGCAGTGCGAAAATGCTTGCCAGGTCTTTGCACAATATTCAAATTTGTCTCCTGTGGGGAGAGCTTAGTGACAGTTTGCTTCAAGGTCACTTAAGATGTGGCAAAATAGTATATTTGGTAACCTGTTAAAGAAGGTACTGTGAGAGGAGCAACAGGTTGAACTGTGCAGAAGTTATAGTCGGTGCTGTTTGTAGTCTCTTAAGTTGAAAGCTTCGGTTTTTAAAGGAGTACTGGAAGAGGCCAGTGATGTTGGACAACATAGCTAGGTGTAACTGCGAGAGCTCTAAGCTGAGAATCCTGAAGAGCTTATGTTGTTCTTATAGTGGGTACAAATGTGTGGCTTTATTCCTTCCCCAGTAAGATTGTGATATTACCTTTGCATACAGTCTAATCTTAATTCTAGTATAAAATTACTAACTGTGGTGCTTTTCTTGACAAAGATAATAATGGGTATGAGGAGGACTTGATCTTTATTTTAGATCATATAGTGGCAATACAGGGGCCTATTTAAAATGACTAATGTCTTGCTTATCAGGAAGCATCTAAACTGATGGTGTTTAGAGGCAGTTTCATTAAACTAGGCTGTATAAATTAAATGATTTTCCTGTTTTCCTTTGTCTTGTACATAGTCTTCATCTGCATTTAAGTGGAATGTAACCTCTGCTTAAAAACACTGAGTAGAAACAGTCAGAATTTGCAGGAAGAAAAGATGATGTTTGAGTGAAATCTACAGAATTTGTAGGTGACGTTATGCAAAATAAACAAAGATTTCATTACCAATTTCAAATTCTCTTTATTTTCAGAGTTGACTCACACCTCAAATTCTGTTTGAACTGAGGTTTTAGGAATTTCTTAAATACAGTACTTTGACTTTCAAAAATTAAACTGGTGAGAAACTAGCCAAAACCTAAATGCTTACATTGACTCCTACCTTTTATATCAAATTTATCCTACCATATAAAAGAGAAATTTAGTAAGTGATAATGCACTAATGGAGGGTTTTTTAATTAAGATAAGCTTCATTTTCTTTCCATTCTGCTTAATATATTTTCAAAAACAAGTAGTAACATGCTTATTTATACTATGTTAGGGATGGGGGGAAGGAAATTAGCAGGAAAAACTTTCAACCACTTGCAGCTTTCTTGGAGTCCTTTTATTTAAAAGTGGGAAAGCAGGGGTTTTATTTCCGCTCTAAATTGAACTCTATGCATAATGCCTGCTTATTCTGAAACCACTTACCATACGTGCTGTAGTCCCAAGTCATGCTTAACAATCAAGCATATTTGGATAAATGTGTTTCAGAGCAGATTTTAGGGAAATTCCCTGAACAGTGAGGTATGCAGGTTAGGTAGCACAGGAGAATCTCTGGTTTTGATGATGAAGCCATTTTAAGAAGTTTCTGCTTGCCCTGGGCCACTGCTGCACAGAAGTTTGCCATTTGTTCACTGGGATGGTAGGAGTATTTGTAAAACTGCACTGTAAATGAGCTCTGTGGAAAAAAGCAGAGTAAAAAGGAGGGCGATTTCCCCATTTTCGTACATTTGAACACAGTTACATCAGTTTAACAAAGTACATCAGCTTAAGTGGGATGGAAGCGTCTCCCTTCATAGCACTGTACATTGATTTTGACTTTAATGTCAGTGGAAGTACATAGTAAAACTGTCATATGTACTTCCATAAAATCAGCTGGTTTTAATGAGCTGCTATGTTAATTTGAAACATATTCACCATGACAAAGACATGCCATGTAATTGTTGAATCTCCATTGTGTTTCTTATAATTGAATATTTAATTATAATTTTTTAATGATAATATAATTACCATAATTTATTTGAGAAATCCATATTACTATCCTTAATTACATTATTTCTAACAATACTGCACATTAAAGATAGTCTGATAAGGGTTCACACGGTTCTATTCCTTGGTGCTTGCCCTCTAGACATCTGATAGTAATCCTTACATTTCTGAGGAGAAAAAAAAAAAATCTATCACTTCAGCATTATGGAAATGCATGTAGTCTGGCAAATCAATCCCATTAACCTCTCTTACCCCAATGGTTTTGGTTATTCATAGCTTTTTGCATGAAACTGTAAAAGTATAAAACTAACAGTAATGCAGGTTTAAATCCTTGCAAGCTGTTCTGCTTTTGGGATGTTTGTATCACTGCAGATGTTCTGAAAGAATGTAATCCGAGTACGGTGTATATTGGATCGTTCACTTTTAAAGACTCATCTTTGAAGAAGTATCTGTTCGGTGGTATAAACTTCTGGCTGAGCCAGATGTCACAAACCTAAAACCGAACTGGAGTCCTTCTACAGCCATGCCTATTTATATCTTATGTAAACTGGAAATATTTGGGGTATAAACATACAGGGAAACACTGACAGTATTCTTGAGGGAACTGAGGATGTGTTAGCTCTGTCGCTCACAAAGGGACCGTCTGTGAAGGAGCTGGAGTGGAAAAGCCGGCTCTCACGCCGGCTCTCGGGACGTGGGAGCCTGGTTCCACGTGCCAGCTCTGCCTCGGCGAGGGTCACGTCGGGAGCGTGCAGCTTGCTGCGGTGCCTCGTTGCCCTGGGCCCTCCAGCTCGTGTAGGCAAAAATGATGGCCCGTGAACTGTTTGCCCAGACGTGGGATCTGGCATGTGAATGCCCTGGCATCGCCTGCCCCTGGCTCTCTGCCTCGAGGTGGAGAGTCTTTGCTGTCTAAAGCCACTGGTGCCAGGAGAGTGGACAATGCTCTTCTGTCTCTAATAAAGATATCTATGTATAAAATCTTTATTACGATTAAAGAAATGCTTCTTTGTCTGATTGAACTGTTCTCTATGTTCTCTCTTTACATCTTTTTTCTGTTTTTCATTCAAACAGAAGCTATATTTAGGAGGAAAAATCAGTGAAGTCTAAAGGAACGCATCAAGTTGTCTTTGGAGTTTAATAAACTTGGCTGTGGTAGGACTCAGACTGTCTGTGTCCGGTGCTGCTAGCTGTCTAATCCAAATGTGGTTGGTTGTGAAATATATGGTTCTACCCTTACAAATAGCTGGTAATTTTAACTCAATGTGAGGCATTAAAAACTCCCCTCCTCTCTATGCTTGTACAGCACAGTAGGAAGGAGGCCTCTTCTATTTTGTGTGCTGCTACAGACAGAGGTCCATCAGAGCTCCATAGGGAGATAGTATAGCTTAACTACACTATATGCATGCATACGACCCATGGGAACAAATCATCTATGCTTCTGGTTTGTCTATTTTGGTATGCTTTGTGATTATCATTGATTTTCTTTGTTACACCACACAAAGCAACAGCTTAAAGTATTCAGCTAAAGTCTGAGCATTGAACATGAATTAAATAGGGAAAAAGGCTTGAAATATATCTTGAAAATAAGATTAGAGGTAAAACAAGAAAAGAATAAGGTTTATTGGAGAGAAAAGAAATTGGTAATCCTATGCACTAGAGAGGATGAGGTGAGAAGCACAAAAGAAGAGGTAATAAGAGTGGAAAATGGCTTGTTCAGGTAGGGAGAGATCCATGTTGTATGCAGAGGTGGCAGATGAGGGATTAGAGGGTAAAATAAACCAGTTACTGGATCAAATGTTGAGGAATCTGGTTCAGTACAGAGGGGTGAAAATCTAGGCTGCTAGGAAAAGGATTAGTATTGAAAAGTGGTAATTGCAGTTGAAAAGGAAGACAATAAGGCTTGCACAAGAGGGGAAAGGAGCAAAGTAAAAAACCCCAGGATTTAGTGAAGCAGAAGTCTGCCATGCAATAGAAGCTTCTCATTTAATCCAGGAGGGGATGATGATAACACAAATGAATAATCAATTTAGTTTCAGTTTTCCTCACATGGTGTGTGCCTCAGAATCTTTCCTGGAGGACAGAGGCAGGGAGGTCATGGTTGTCATTACATGAAATGGATTTGGAGCACTTACCATTTGCAGCTGCTGCCAGGTATGCTCCAAGGGGGAAACTTTCAAAACCACGATCGGAAGATGTGCGTACAAAAGCTTGGGGTTTGTTTGGAGGAAAATGGATTTAGGATGCATCTCTCTCCCACTGAGTTTGCATCCTTAAATCTGTCAAGAGACCTCCCATTCTTCCCCAGAGATGTGTATGTATTTATTTTCATATATATATTTGGATAGTGGTAGGGAATTTTTATATAGCCAGTGTGAGTTTTTCCCCCCCTTCAGTAGGAAATTCTGATGCAAGAATAATTTTAGTTGCTAATGATATCAGAGTTTGGAGCAATTTTGGAATTTTTTTAACATGGAATTCAGTGAAGCAATAATGAACAGTTAGTCCAACACTAGTAAAATGTATTTAAATCATTCTCTGATTGATTGGAGGAGGTATCATTGAATTATTCATGAGCTATTTTTCAGACATAAATTAATGCAAAATGTATTCACACTTTATTTGAAGCAATATAAAATTAATATATGATTGCAATTAATAATTTGAATGAGTGTAGGCACTGTTCATGATGATTTTTGCTTTCTGCAATACCTAAGATATGAAAAAGAGTAAGTCAGGTATAGTGATCTAAAATGAAAATGCTTGCTTGTGCTGCAGAGCTGAGCTCTTCCAAGGGACAGAAATCACTGAGTCCCTTTAGAAATGTCCTATAGCATTTTTATTCCGGTGTCTGAAGTTGATGCTGTTGGCTGAATGCATCTGCTTCTTTGTGTATTCTGAGGATAAGGGCAAGATAGTCCAAAGTTCCGAAGAGCAAATACTATCTTCTAATTTTGCTTCATGAAAAATGCATTTGTTTCAGAAGAACAGTTTCCTGAACAGTTTCTTAGATTTCTTTTCACTGCCTGAGGACTGAATTCTTATAACTTCTGCATTTTTGTCAATAAAGTAAACCACGGAAGTGAAGTGAACATCTGTGCCTGTGTATCTTGGTTGGATCAAGGTTGGATGCATTTTTCAAAGGTCTGTGCTAGACTGTCACAAGTTCTTGGTTTCAGTCCCAGATCAACTGTGGTGGCCCACATTATATGGGCCATTATACACTAAGCCAGACTAGAGAACTTGATGTGGCCTTTCCCAGCCCTAAGTTATATGAATTTTGGTTAATATCTGTCTGTCCAGTGTGAAGGAGGAGCATGGGATAGGCTATTAGTTTCAAATTATAGATATTACGCAGTAGAAGAAGGTGGCCTTCATCTCTTAACAATTAGTTTACATTCATTAGGGGGATCTAACTGTAATTGCCCACGTTTTTAATTTTTGGCTATGATGCAGTAAAAGGCTGATGTACTAGCATCAGATCTTGGGATACTCTGCGGCTCCACGTCATAACACACTTTCACACAAAGGTGGAAGAAACTGAATACTTTGACATGTTAATGGTCCTAGTAGTTTTTCTTGTAACCTGCTGCAGTTTAGACTTTCTCCAGTGCCTTCTGATCGAAAGCAACCAATTGCTAAAGATGTCCAAAGAAAAGGATGCCTAGTGTGGTTTTAATTTCCCAAAAGACTACTTGTTAACGAGATCATTGCCTTATCTGGGAATTTTGTAAAACCATGGTGATTTAATAAATGCCTATAAGCCACCTTTCAGTGCCTCCCCATATCATACACTAATGCATCAAATAATGAGCCAGGGGAGGAAAAGCTGCTTGGTGTGGAAAATCATGTTCAGCTTTGACATTTTAAGTCTGACTGTTATACTGAAAAAGTATTTGAAATAACTTTGCAGGATTCTCGACATGTCACATTTATAACCGATCTCCTTACTTTGTAATGTAAATCTGAATTTTTAAAAAATAGTTCTTTTTCTTGTCTCTTCCCCCCCGAAGAGTCACTCACTTTGGATTGATTTCTGCTTCCTGAATAGGACGTAACTGCTATTTAATAGTCTTGTTGGGCACACTTATTCAGAAATAAGTATATTATTATCACAGGAGTACTTTTCATGCAATTGTCAGAAAGGTGAAAGGTGTATTAAGAGTCACTTGAAATAAGGAGGTGGACAAGTTTTGTCTTTATCAAAACAAGATGTAAAACTTAAAGTATATGCCAAGAAGCTGATTAGGAACAGCTAATGCTGTTTTGGTCAGCAGAACCGTAACATTTCCATACTCGCATGCAATTTGGACTAGTCTTTTTCTTTTCCAAAGCTCTGTAGTGAGTAGAACTGATGTTAGAGGAATTATCCACAAACAAATTAGTTTTCTTTGATTAGTTGTTAATGATGTATCTTCCTCTTATGGAAGCTCCTTCATTCCCCTGGGCTGGAGATGAGATCCTTCAGGTGATGCTGCCTTTGCCCATCTCCACTCCAGAACAGGAATGCGATACAGAGCTCAGCAAGAGATATGACTGGATATTTCCTCTTTTCCCTGCACAAGATGTCTTGCACAGTTTTTTTTAGAAGTTGCCATGGACTTCAGTTGTTGAACATTATATTCAGGCTTGTTTTTCCTCTTGGCATTGTTATGTTTTTTTGGCTATGCCATCATTCTTACTTTTGCTACCAGATAGCTACAAAGCATTGCAAAAACCTCAGAAAAATTCCTGAGGCGTTCAATAATCTATTGACTATGATCAGTGACAAATAACATTATCTATTTTCTTTACCTCTGTCAGGAAGAATTGTGATGTCTCGTGTGAGGTAAAGGCAAGTTCCTCAACCCTTGATAAAATGTCTGCTTTCAGAATTAAGGTAATTGGAAAGAAATGTGAATGGGCAGAACAAATATGATCTGGATGCAGTTATACATAGTGAATAAGGTTCAGCTTCATTTGTGACTTAATGATTCACGGGACTGCATACCAACTTCAAATTTTAAAGCAATGCAGATGTTTCAGGGACACAAGATTTCATTTCTTAGGTTTCATGTAAACTATAGAAGATCAATTAAGCAGAAAATTTTCTTTAATGAAAAAAATATGTTCCTTGATCAGTGTTTTTCAAATGCCAGATATTCCTGCTGCACACCTGATTGCAAAATATTCAAAATCTGTGTGAGATCTTAACAGAGAATTACAACAGGGTATACTTCTGCATTTTATGCAGTGGAAGTAGTAATGGGCTGAACTATTGGCCGAGGTGACTGTAGTAACAAAAAATTCATGCATGTAATTTTTGTTGCTTGTGTTTTCAATTCAAACATTAATGCAGACTTGCTATATTTTTAAATATTCACTTTGTTTAATATTGCGAGAGAGATAATGCACATAGATCTATTGCTTACAGCAGATATGCTTACCGCTGAAATCCTACAAAAAGGATTGCTTATCACAGAAATATCCCAAACTTTTTAATTAAATGAATAGTAATCTATTATATCAAAGTTTGAAGCTAAATGGAAAAAAAAAAAAAAAGATTCAGCAGCCACTGGTGGTTATATCTTTATAGAGTGGTGGATAGAACTGTGTCTTATCTTTAAATAAATGGCAACTCTCTTTAAATTATTAAATGTACATGCAGTCCACACTTTCAGGGTTTTAAAATTTGTTTGGCTTTCTCCATCCTTCCTGGTCTTCTGGTTTTATTTAAAACAAATTAAAACACCCCCCACTGATCAATCCCCTTCCCCCCCCCCCCCCCCCCCCCCCATTTCAACCTAGGATTGCAGGTTCATCAAAACCCTCTTATTATATACATCTGAGTTCTAGTCACTATTTTTACTGTTGAAGGAGTAGAAAATACTGAAGGCTTAATCTGAGACTCCCTTTTTTCCCCCCAAAGTACATGATGATACATTATTATAATTGCTGTGTACTTTAGTTGAGAATAGCACATTGCCTTTAAAAAGTGCTAAATGGATTATTATTGTGATTTATTTTAGCCTATTACGAGAGAGTTAAGGGACAGTAAAAGATTATTTATCTATTCAAACGATTATTGAAGTTTAAATTTCCAAACATATCACTGTGCTCCGGAAATACATCTGTTTTTATGTTGTTAGCATAAGATAAAGGTCACTGTTCAAGGCAAGTCAGTTCTGAAAAGATTTTTGGTAAATATTTGAATTCTAAAGAACTTCTGGCTGTCCTTTGGGCCTAAATTCACAGTTAGTATTGACAGCTGACAATTCTACAACAATATTTGCCTTTGGGGAATTTTAGTGAGTATTTACTAGATAGTTGTGATGGTCCTTCCTTGATTTACCTCATTGCTTGAGAGTCTCCATTACTAACTGCGTAACTTGCTGAGGAAAGATTATAACATACCTTGCTTTTCCATATTGGGCAACAGAATTGCCTTTCATAAGCCACTTTCCTTCTTATTGTAGAAAAGCCTATTGAGGGTCTGGATTTGACTGGCAGCTGATCTACCCTGGCCCTTCAGTGCCTCTGTAGAAGTACGAGCAAGTGAGTTGCAGCAGGTCACAAAGCATGCGTTTGCCCATCCAACGCATCTGTTTTAAGAACTGTGAGGCACACAAATGTCTGCAGGTGAAATGTGAAAGAACACTTGTTATTGCACAACTTTGTTTTAAATAACAGTTGCAGCTACCAAGATGAAATATATTGACAGAAATCAAAATCTTTTTTTGTGCCCTGTAATTCATATTAGAAATGCCTGTTTTCAGTCACTTGGAGCTGAGAGTCTAGAATTTTTTTTACATATAATTAATTTTTCCAATTACATTACATTTATTACTTGTAACTAAATTTAAGGCTGCTTAAGATAGCAATTTTAAACACCTGGGGCATGGGGGGGGATGTAAAAAACACAAATGGGAAATTAACAGATATTCCTGTCAGCACGTGATTAACTTGATTTACATGGAATTACAAATGTTTATGTAGCAAGCATTTGGTCCGCATGTTGTAAGCTAAACCTGTGTGACTAAAACCTTTGTTTACGTTTTTGCTTTTGAACATAGTAAGGTTACAGGTTCCAATATGGTTAAAGTGAACAATTGTTCCTAGCTACTTTTTTTGTGGCATTTGCCAGGCCCAACAAATATACCTGAATTTCTATTATTATAAAGTTTATATTGTTCTTTAGTTCCTCACGGTAAGGAAATGATAAAGCTCAAGTGGCAGTGAGTATGCCTTGGTTAGCTTTGTAGCCTATGTTGGGTTGAATGCCTAACCACTAGAAAAGTAAGTAAACAAAATGAAAAGCAGGGATTGTTTATGATTAAAAAAACACCACAACACAAAACCAATAAAAAACCCAAAACAACAAAACAAACAAAAACCACCTAAAGGTAAGATTTGTTCTAGTTCGGATGTAATTAGTCAGCATATGAATGTAAATGTTCTGAAACACTTCCATCTGGAGAGAGGTTTTTATTAGGAATGAATGCTATTTTCCCCTTATTTTACATTCCCTTATTCTTGTTTCCAACTTAAATGATTCAGATGTTGAATATCACACAGATAGGTTCCTTAAAAAAAAAAAAAAAGTTGTGGGTTTTTTGGGGTGTTTTTTTTTTGGGGGGGGGGGGGGGGTTAGTGTGTGGTTTTTTGTTTGTTTTTTTTTTTTAAATTTTTGTCAATTCAGGTATTAATTTAGCGTTGTTCTGCCCCATTTCAAAAGCAGGGACTTTCATTACTGTTACAATTGCCATGCTGCCACCGTAAGGTGTGACTTGACTGTGATCTCATTAATAGGATAGAAATTAGGACTCAACAGAGTGAGTGAAATTAATTCCTGTTGCTGCTCCTTGGGACTACAGGGACGTGGAGCGAGCGCCTGCCTCCTTGCAGCTGGGGAGAAGAGGAAAATCCAGTTCCAGCAGGAGAGCCCTTTAGGATGCTACACAATGGGAGGAAAACTGCAGTCAGAGCTGGAAACCTAAATCTGGGTTCTATCATTGTGTCAGACAAACAAACCAACAAACGCGCGGGAGGTAAATAAACGGCATGCAGAAAGGAGAGATGAAATGGGAGCGGACGCGGTGGCCGGGAGGCTCTCTGTGGGCTGCTGAAGGAAATAAAAAGAGAGAGCTGAAGAGATGTGTCCCCCCGCTGCCATCGCCCCCGTGCCTTGCAGAAAGGCTTTCAGAGGAATGCGTCACCTCTCGTTCTCTTCTCCTGCTGTCAGGCATACTTCGGTATTGACCCTTTTTATTTTGCCACAGAAGCCCTTCAGGTGGCCGGCAGTGGTGCGGAGGGGAAGAAGGGATTTTGCTGGTGATGTGCGTTGTGCCGTCGCTCGTCCTTCCCTCACGGGATAGCAGCGGGCAGCAGTCAGGCCTCTCCTCCACCCCGTGCACCTTCAGCACCCAATTGTTCCTCAAAAATCGGGTCCCCTAAAGCAGTAGCCGAAGATTAGGGCTTGGCAAGCTGAGATGGCGGGGCACAAAGTGAAGCAGATTTGCTTAGCAGGCCTGGGAGCTCGGGGCAGGCCAAGGCCTGGGGCCTGGACAGGGCCACCTCAGGCAATGGCTGCCCGGGCAGGCTCTGGCCCTGCTGCCTTCCCTCCTCACCCCCGTCGTTCCCCAGGGATCGGTGGGGCTGTTGCTGCCATCACAGCCCAGTTGAGGTATGGGGGGTCCAGGCTGCTGGGGGGGGGGTCAGACCCAGCTCAGCCCCCGCTGTCCTGGAGCGCTTTTGGCCCGTGTCTTGCTCAGTGTTGATGTGAACGTGACAGCTTACTAATATATAATGCCTTCCTTAATGACAGTGTCTGTCACGTATATCTGTACCATAAGGTACAGTTCCTCCTCTCAGCAAATTATAGAGATGTTGTGGGGAGAGCTTTCAGGAGAGCTTTTCCTCAGGAGTGTGTGCCGGTTTGACTGCTGCACGACATGGCAGCAGGCGTGACTTTCTTCATCTTACAGCCCATACTTTTTGTCTCCACTTGTAACTCGCCGAGGCAATTTGAGGTAAAATAAGGTTGGTTACAACATCTTTATACATGGGTTGTGAATCCACATTGTGGACTGTTAATTAGTTATCTTGTGCACCTTATTTACCTTATTTATCCAAACCAGGTTTTATTTTTTTATTTATTTCTGAGTGTTTAAAAACTGAGGGTCATTTTTGGTGTTGACATGTAAATAAGTTGTTGCTGTTACCTTGGGTGCTGTTTGTTGCAGCCGAGTGCTGGCGTACCTGCTCTTGCCTGCCACCAAATGCAGGGAAATTTGAAGTAGTTATTCTGCCCGATAAAACGTATTTTTATAATTTGAGATTTTCCCAGTGCCATTTCTGAGCTGTTGCATCTGGTTCAGATCGTGTTATAATTAGGCAAACTATTTCTTCTCACTTAGTTCAAAATGGATCTTCATCTGAAACAGAGAGAATCCAGTAAAATTTGATATTTATTCTTGTTGCATGTGGATAGTGATGCTATGAGGAAAGGAGATTAGTTGCTGTTTGGAGGTGTGGAAAGAGGAAAAGTAGATCTTCCTAGTAATGCACTGTGGTTAAAGAAAACATACTTAGTGGTTTGGTGAAATTACGTGACTACAGAAGATCTTTGAAAATTGAACATTTTCCTCCTCCTTTTTAGATTCTTCCCATATTAAAAAATACGAGAACTGTATTGTTAGCCTCCAGCTTTAAGAAGTATTTTTTGAAAAAAATCTATGAGAGCTTATGGACTTGTATTTTAAATTTGGGATTGTCTTGGATTTGGGTAAATTCAGTATTGCGGAGTAACTTATCTGTTCATGTCGAGTTTATTTTGGGGACTATGGTCATATTTTAAAAAAGAAGCTATGAGGTCATAAGACTTTTATGAAATAGGGCATTGATGGAAAAAAACTTAGGATGAAGCAGCTTTCATGTAGGCAGTGTCGGGAGTGGATTTTGGCACAGAAGCAGCACCCACAGCAACTGTGAAGATCAGTGTATCTTCCATATCTCTGTCTTGGAGCGCTGCTTGGTAAGGAGATGTCAGCTGGCAGTAATCAGGTATTGACACTTCTAAGATTTGTGGATTTTTGGTATTGAGAGCTTTAAAAGTGTATGGCTTTAATTCTTGCCTTCCATAAAAAAGAATCTTATCAGAAGTCGTTAAATTGTGTGTTTTCCCATGTTCTTTATTCTCTCTCGCTCTCTGTTAGCAGTAGTAATATTTCATTTATTTGTTGAATCCAGTCTGACAACAGCAAATTATGTGATTGTGAAAGAGTCGCAGAGTAGTCTAGCACTAGTGTCAGTCATGTGAGTAGTGACTGATGAAAGGACATCAGGGCATCTTCTAAGTATCCTGCATTCATGTTTTGAGAGGTGTACTGTCTTGTGTGGAGCACTGTCAGGTTGCAGTGTGGATGAATGGCTGTTATCTGAGACACAGGACTATACTTAAGTATTCCAACATCTGGCTACTTAAGGGGGGGGGGGGGGGGGGGGTAAGAACTCTAGAGAATTGTTTTAAGATACTCTTTGCTTGCTTATGTACAAGCCCTTTTTTTGATTTAAATTTTGTTGGCAGTTTAACTTTTTCCCCTTGCCTGACCTTTCTTCCTGGGTCTTTCCATCTGCTTTGGTTAATGTGATAGCTGTTTTCTCCTGTCTTGTAGTTCTCCTAAAAAGCCTTGGTGGGGTTAAGTCTGTACTTGCCAAAATCAATCTGTACGATTTACTCGGTTGTTCTATTTTTAGATTGCTTCCTGCTCTGTGGGAGATGCAACAAGCAGAACCCTCATTTCTATGCAGAATCATAAATTCTGTAGCATTTCCAGTGCATATGCTCCAAGTCAGGCAGAACAGGGAATTGTACCTTTGCCTGCTACACCCAAGCTGAAAGTGGGGCTCAGCAAGATGGAGACATATGCTTTCCTTATTTCCTCTGGACACCTTTGGACATAGGTGCTGGACAAATACAACTTGCTTCAGAGTCTGAGAAGTGTGGAGAATTACTTATCTTTTGAGCACTTCCTTCAGGACTGAGGCTACCTTAGAGAGATATTTTAGGTTACCTGGATCCTGAGAGGACTTAGAAATTATTGATACATGGAAGGCCTTGCAAACTTTGGCAGGAGAAAACTGAAATGCTCTGGAGACTTGAGCAGTAATAGGGCAGGATCTGCATAGAAAATTGGACAAAGTGTTTAGTGTGATTAGATACTTGTAGGTCTCTGCAAATCTGGGTCTATCTCTAAATGAATGTCTTAAGTAGCCTGTGATGATGAAAAAGGAGCATGGATAAGGTTCCCATGCATTGAGTAGATTTCCCTGACTTACTGAATACTGCTAAAATTCTCAGGAAAAGGACTTTGCTCTTTGTTATGTAGCACTTAGTACAGGAAATCACAATCTTGGCTAGAGTTTCATGGCAGTACCACAGAATAAATATAGAATAATAACTCAACCAAAGAAGCACTGTACTAGATGTTTTCCAGACCACTGGAGAAGGTGATATCCCAGAAGGAAGCAGAGAAATTCTGATGATTCCAGTAGGAGCCGTTTCTTGCTAATGTCATTGAGAATTGCAGAGTTACAGCTCCTTTGAATCAAGATGCATAAATACAGTTATAACTTGCATTAATGGGAAATCCTTGCACCTGACCACCCATAAAACTGTTGGACAGCAAATTATTCTTTGGTTTTTGTTGTGGCCAATAAAATGATTAGCCTCTTAAGCTTCCAGAGTATTCATCAGTCTTGAACTTCTGAGCTATAGGAAGAAGTTTTGAAAGGGCCCAAATAATTAGGGAACTAATACACATTATAAAACATTCTTCACATCAGAAATCATTCACAAATTTGGCCACTAGCTTAATCTGTGGGAGAACTGGGCTTGGTTTTCTCAGCCAGTGTTGCCCTCAGGGAATAATACAGTGCACGATTCGGATCCTGAATTCTAAAATACAATTGTGATTCTCAATTACCATACAACTTATTGTGAAGAGAATCCCTGGAAGCTTGTGCTGTGAAAAAGTATGCTATGTAGGTTTATATTTCAAGCACTTGTAAAAATGTTGTCCAAGTATCCGATGGCATAAATTCACAACTGGAAGTACAAGTTTTTATGGTTTCACTAGACCTTGGTCATATCTAGGTAAGTCTTCTGTACTTATGATTATGTCTCTCATGTATCTTTTCCATTATTAACAATGCAGCCTACCTAGATAATGTTAATTTGAAAGAGGGTTCTAGATTTGATTTTGCTAGTATTGTAGTGATAAAGCTCTTGTTGGCACCTGTCTGCTTCTAGTTACACTAGTTCTAGACCTTTGTTTGCTTCTTTTCTGTGCAGGTAACCAGAACTAGAATAAGAGTAATGCTTGCTAGCAGCAGAAGGTAATTCTGTGATTTCTTGAAAAAGTAAGTTTGATTTAGTGCTCCATGTGATATTCTGTCTATGGCTAATCTATAAAACATGTTCAAAGAGAATCAGCAATATTTTGGAGAGCTTTTTCTCCTATTTTCTTTTGGATTGATTATTTCATTTGGAAGATAGCTCTGTAGTAAGTTAAGTGCAGTTTGTTTTCTGACTGTGCTGCTTCATGATCCTGTTTCAGTTTAGAATCCGATTTGCAAGAAGAGCTATATTTTCCTCAGTCTTGCTATGTTAATTCAAGCAACTGTTTAAAGAAGCAGTTCTATAGCACAGAGAGGATTGGACTTTTTGGTAGGAAGGGTGACTGAGCAAACCTGAAGTTATCTGCAATAATAATTATGATAAATTTCTGTGCCTGCTAAAATGACAGAGGTTAGATAAGCATTGGCTTCTGCCACAAATTGAGGCTTTGCAACAAGGCTTAGTAATGTGTGTGTGTGTCTGTCTATCACAGTTTTTGATACCCGTCAGGCTCTTGCATAATCTTTTCCTTGAATAAATAAGGGACTTCAAAATGTGCCAGAGAGAATAGGCACTCTGCACACAGGCAGAGTGATGGACTTGATGATTTATAGCCTCTTCCTATTGCTGGTTTTATTGGACTATGATTTGCCCTATATATACATAGCTTTACTGTCAAAATAAGCCACTATAATATGCTGGCCCAAGAAAAATTATTTACAAGAGAAGGAATGCTTTTATTTGTCTGCATTTCAAAAAATATCATTATAAAATACTGTTATTTGTTTTTGCAAATTTTGTTTTCTAGCTACTAGACTGTATTTCCATTTCTTAAAATATTTTCTTCCCATTTGAACAATAATTCTGCTTTTAAATTTCCACTGTTGTAATTTGTGTGTGATTAAAATTGACTTAATATCCCTCTACAAAAGCTGGCTGTTTTCCCTGCTCCACAAAAGGAAAGTTTCAAACCAGATTGAAACTGTTTTCTTATATATGCAATGTTTCCAGTTCACTTTAACACATGCTGAGTTTTAAACAAGTTTCTGTTTGCAGATGTCAGGACACTTCAGTCCTGTGAAACTGTTTTGCTGTCTACAAAGTCCACTGAAGACTGGTTGCTTAAGGCCTTTTTCACTCTACAAGTCACGTTCCTTTTCGTAAGCCTCATTGCAGATCAATTCATTCAAGTGACACAGTAACAAACCTCCAGCACCTAATTATAGTTCTATCAGCCAAAGGGGTGATTTTTCAGAAGAGTAGGATGCAAGTGATGGACCCTATTGTGTGCAGAGCCACCATGGTGAGCTTTTATGTTTGTGCAATTGTAGTGTTTGTATATTTTTTGTAACTGCTCATATCTGCATGTAGAAACAGATAAGCTGCACTTTTTGGTTTTTAAAAAACACAGGGCTCCAACATGAATTGTATTTTATGGATGAAGTTCATTTGCATTAGGTTTAATTTTTGTTCATTTACCTACAATTATCACTAATTTCCTGAAAATTACAGTTTAGTCAAGAGGGACTTCAGGATGAATAATAACGGATGAATGAATGCAGCATGTATGTTGCAGTTCCAGCCATCTGCTATATGTTTATCCTGGGAGTTTCTACTCTGATTGAATCTATACTGGCAACTTTGTGATCCCACACAGTCTCTGACTGTAGAAGTACATAGAGAAATTCTGCTTTTACATATACCTATGCTTTTGAGGGTTAGGTAGCTTAGTTTGGTGTCAAGAGGCACACCAGTCTGAGCTCTGAAGCTACCCTACGTGCATTATGTCTGTCTTTCTAGTGTGGGCATTTTCTTCTAAATGAGCTTTTCAAATTTCAGTGGTGATTCATCTCTTTGGTAAGGTTTCACAGTGGGCTACTGTGCCCTTCAGAAAAAGAAATCTGCTGATATAATAGAGGTGAAACAGGCTTTGAACTCTCTGCTTGTGTCAGGGCACACCAGGAAACTGCTATCTGTTCTGGTGCTCCTCGGTTTGTTTGGAGGAAAAGTCTTGTAGCTGAAAAGTATGGAATTGCTTATGAATGCCATATTTTTTTGCAATAGTGGCATGCATTTTTACAAGAAATAATTGGTAAGGAGCACTTTTGTCAGCAATATTATGCCCACAGATTCTCTTATGTGTCTGCCAGTGGTTTTGCAGAAACTGAACTTGCACATCACGGTTGAGGTGAAAGTCTGGTCTCCTGCAAGCAGATTCCATCCCTAAAGGCGAGAGGAAGATGATGTTCAGCCATAACAGCATTATCCTAAAGGGTAGAGGGGAAGTCCCTTGAACCCAGGAAGCCTATATAAGTATACCTAAAAGTCTGTAAATACTGAACATTTCTACTTGGAGCCAAAAAGTACATAATTATGCTTTGGATTGTGAGCTCATCTCTAAAATTAGTTCTGTAGCTGCCATGTACTTAGAAGTTAGTTATATTCCTGTTACATTCTTTGAGATGTGTGCTTTGTAAATTTTTTTTTTAGTCTAGCAAATGTTTAGATGCAACACAAACACAATGAAGCTAACTTCACAAATCACAATAGCGTAGGGTTTTGCTATTGATTATTGTTATGTCTTTCCCAATTTTATGGTGCATAGATTTTACTCATTTCTTCTCATGAGGACTTTTCTCCCACATTATTGTTTTTTTCTTAATGTAGTCATATGCTTTCAAAGTCACAGAATGGAATTCTATTGTAATAGAAAATTATTATCTTGGTTAAAATATCTGATCAGTTTGTTCTTCATCTTCCTGTGTGTGATTTTTCGCTTTTACAGACTTGCATTAATTTCTAGATCCTCTTTTGTTATGTCAACGCTTCTTTTGCATGTGGTGCAGAAGCTGTAGGTAATAAAATAATAACATAAATAACAAATACATATTTTGCAGTGAAATGTAATATTTTATAGTTTTTAATTAGAAGAAAAAAGCAAATAGTCTATATCTACATGAAAAAAGATGTGAAGTGTTTCAACATCTTAATCTTCAGTGTCATTTGCCAAATGGGGTTTCGTTTACTTTTATTTTCATAATAAAAGCAAGATCATATGCTGTTTTCTTAATACTCTAATATCACTTTTGAATGGTGCAGCTGGTTTTTTTTGGTTCTATACAAGTCCTTGCTATTTCTAGAAATATACAATTGATTCCAAATAAATGCTATCATAAAAATGACTCCTACGATCAAGTATCATCAAAAAATCTAGGTGGACAAGAAAGCATCGAGTTAAGAAAGAAACAACTTTCTAAAACTTGAAACAAAAGTATACCAAAACAATTATCAGATCTTTGCTTGAATACCCACCAAAGTGCTTAGATCCAAATTTCTTAATGTAAGAATTCCATATTAATGGGTTGTCACTGTTTTCTAAAATTCAACTGTAATGGCTTTTTTTCAAGTTCTTGTTCATTTAAGTAGTTTGCCATTGTGAACCACATCTTAGGATTGTCCTGTTTCAAATCTTCTGCTGGTGAAGTGAAGGTGCAGAGAAATGATTCAAACCCCAGCCAAGAACTGTTGACCCATGTTAACAGTAACTAATTCTCATTTTGACTAAATGACTTTCTTTTAACATGCTCACATGCTAAAATGAGAGCACTAATATAGCTTCAGGGAAAGCTGTGTTAGTATAAGCATAGAGATATATACTAGTATAAGATCCAGGGACTTTTAACTCATTTCCTAGTATGAAGAGTATTCTTTAATCAGCAGAAATACATGCTGAGATATGCATGTATGCCTTCTTTTTAGCCCACTTTCCTGATTTTTGCCTTAAGGGATCCTAAGAAGTATTCTTCCATTTCATGCAGACTAAAAGTTGCTGTGCGGAAATAATCTTTCTCTTTTCTGTCTCTTTGGCAGCTTTTTTTTAATGTAAAGATAATAATAATAAAAAAAAATCTAAGGGGAAAATAACACAAAGTCTCAGAAAAATGATTAATACCAGATCTACCTCTAGCAACATGAAGTTAGAGAAACCAAGCAGGAGTGTAATCTATCTGGAGAGGAATTGTATTTCTTGCTTTAACCTGACTCCTGGATGGTTTCTTCAAACTCTTACAAATTTCAGACCAGAAAAGCCCCTAGCTCTAGCATAGGGACTGTTGGTCTGCATCCTTGTTTAGGACTGTCTGTGCAATCTGCAGGTCTCTTTGTCATGACATTTGGGGAATGGTCTTCAGACAGGACAAATTGAGCTGTTGGCAGCAGGACTCTCTCCCAAGCACTGTGTTCCTCATGAGCTTCAGTCTCTGCAGCCTATTGCAATGCTGTACTCAGTGAATCCAGTGTAGTATTTTGTTCTGCACATGCAGGTTAGCTGGCAAATCAGATGTGTGAATGTTAAATCTGTTGGGTGGGGTGGTAAGGTTTTCACTGCTGCTCTAGGTTTTAGAGAAGATCTTGGGCAGTACACCTTTTTCTTGAGCCTTCAGCAAGGAGGCTGTTGGAGCTCCTTTCTCACGTTCATTTGACAACAGTGAATCGCCATTCTGTCTGGCAAGTCTGAAGAGCAGAGGTAATTCAGCAGCGTGGTCTACTGAAGACTTCTCCAGATAATTCGTTTGCAGGCAGAGAAAAGTCTCTTCTGTGCACTTTTCTTACTCATTTGTCTTGGTCGCTTTGTCAATGTCCTTTTGCCAGGTTTCAGTAATGCCTTCTTGGCGAGAGGAGACTGTAGCTGTTGAGCTATGCCATCCTAGCAGTGCCACTTCATTACCACCCTCTTCACCACCGTGCTTTCCCCGGGTCTTTTATGTATTTCCGAGTACCTGATGTTGAAAACTACCTCAGACTTATGCCCTTTCCCCCGGACAGATACTCTCTTATGAATAGGTGTTAATGCTTTCTATGGCACTTTCTGGTAATCTTCCTTTCCACAGATTAATTTTCTTGCATGGTAGGATTTGAGTTCATTTGTTCAAGACACTTGTAAATTTACCACTATTCTTTTTGTCAGGATTTTCCTTTCCCAAATTAAGAACCAGTGCCTTGGTTTCGCAAGAGCCTCAGAGCTCCACTGCCGAGAGCAGTGTCTGGGCTCACACAAGTTTGTTTCACGGCACAGAAATGCAGTTGGTTTCCTGCTTAGCAGCTCACTAATCTGTGCTTATGTTTGCAGTCTTCCAGTATTTCATACCGATGTCAGATTAAAACTTGAGTTTCACTTAAGTTTTTCAATGTAAAATGAATTCTTAAAGAAATCTATAAATATTAGAAGTGGAAGAAAAAAATCTTGTGTTAACATGTATGCTTGCTTTTTATATTTCTATTTTTTTAATATTGTTCTTCTTGAGCAGATCTTTTCTTTATCATTTAAGCTTGCATTCGCATTCTATCTTTATTATGTGGATGAGGCCACTGCAACTGCAGTGTTTATTTTTGCTTCTGACAGCGTTATTTTGGATGCTACAGTTTCTTCCTATTTTTCATCCTCAGCAGTGTCATTAGCTACTCAAATATGCTTTACGTAAGCCTGCAAGAGTTCTCTGATTGTTTAACATAAAGTTGTGGGTATTCATATAAAAGATTTGCAGCCTTCTAGTATGAACCACTTATAGTTCTCAATTTAACTGCTATTGTGTATTAGTCATGACTTTTTTGTAAGACTGACTTCCATTTATTAGCAGATTTTTACAAAAGTGTCCAGTGAGTTCTTTAATATCTTTGCTTGTGATAACTTTGGAAGCAATGTACAGCTATGGAAGCTTGTCGTTAGAATTAGACACCCATGGTATGTGTGTGGGGTTGTTAATTTATTTTTTTTTTAAACACAGGCAAGGTAGATTTCCATAAATAAGTTGCCAAAAAATGCACAGACTGTTTTCTGGAACTTCACCAAAAAAAAAAAATAAAAAAATAAAAAAAATCATTAATTTCTCTGTCATATGGCATTGTATTTAATTGTTAGTTGATGTAAAGAAATTTCACTTCTGAGGATAAGCTGCTACTTTGTCTCTCTGCTGAGCACTAGTGAGAAATGTACTTTCTTTGTACTTGACTGTTACATATTTGCTGTATGTTTGCAGGTGCTAATTTACATGTTAAACCTGTACGGGTTCTATTCTCCCTTCAGAACATATGCATTTGGTTATGGGTCTGTCTCTTGTTGGAACTACTTGGTCCTAGAACTGTCTCTTTCTAATGTTTCCAAAACTCTTAAACAAAAGCAATTCTGTAATATTTAAAAAAAGATTATGTTTTTATACTTAAACAAAATTAATAGATTAAAAAATGGCAGTGTGTTCCCCAGAGCTATGCTATTTTTCATCAGATTTTTATTTTTTAGGAGGTTAACCCTCCAAGTGTTACAACGTATGCAAGTTTTGAATTTTTTTAAAGCAACTGTCATGCAGTGGGGCATTATAGATATATGAAATGCAGATGGCAATGCAGAAGAATATGGAAGTATGTTTATGCCCTTATTTTCAGCTGATTGCTGGACCTGTTACTTTTCATGTCCCATGTGAACTGTAAAAGGAGCCCTCCCAAAGCACCAACTGCCATTTCTCTTTCCTACAAATACATAAGCAAACATATAGTGATTCCCCCCCACCCCCGAACAACAGAGCAATTATTTCTGACTGTAATTGCTGTGTATGGTTATTTATAAAAGTGTAAGAAATAAGTCCTCTGTTCATATACTTAATTATATAGAAGTAAAACTTTGAAAAGTGGGGGAGGGGGTCCAAGTTGTAGTTTGTAGTTGACATGTATAGTTGGTAGGGAAATAGATTAATATCTACAAGGAATGTTTCATTAATAAATCTGAAGATCTGTAAAGACATTCTTGCAAGCAAATAAATTTCTGTGAATTTTGTTTTCATTTTTGTTCTTAGATTCTTCTCTAGTAGAGATCATGTGAAAACATGCTTGTTTACCCCAGTATGAAAACTGCTCTGAATACATAAATGCAGCTTTATGCTTATCTGAAATTAAAAGAACAACTCAGCATTATGCTCAGATAGTTCACTGCACAATTAATACGAATTTTTAAACTACTAATGTCTTGTAAGAATATAAACAGAAATTCTTCTCCTTTGGAGCTATCAAGCATCATCCAGTCAGTGTGTAATGGACAGTAAATGAATAACCTCTTTGTCAGCCTGTAGGATGATGCTATTATTAACAATTTTGTCATGTAGTACATGTTTCTTCGTTCCCAAGTAAGCTGTCAAAGGCTGCGTCTGAAAAATTACTCTGTGCCTGTTATGTGAATATACATTATGAGAAGATACAACTCTATCCTGGCAACACATGACTTCATTGCTAGCAGTAATTTTCTGAACATTTGTGGCAATATAGAGCCGTCATCTTCTTCATTTTTTGTTACTTTTATTTGAGAAGCTTCTGATAGTAGTAATGTGTCCCTTATACTTTATATCACTGTAACTAGTGAAGAATAAACTGTGCTATGATGATAGTCTCAAAAGTATTAACATCTGGTGTGCTGCATCACATCCAATTTTTCTTGAAAATAATTTTCTTTAATTTCAACATACTTCCCCAGTGGAGATGAGGGGAGGAGGAGGGAGGCAACTATCCAGATTGAAATTCAGTAAGTCTCAGTGTGGAGAAGGGTAGCTTTTAATTAATTTCCCAAGAGAATGATATTGCAAAAAGGATGGAAGAGAAATGTTGCTAATGGCCCTAGTTACAACTCAGGGGAATTTAACGCTGAACTTATAACCTGCAAAGAAAATGCTGGTCTCTTGTTAGGGATCAGCTCTTTTTGGTAGTTGAACTTTGAGTTTCCTAGAACTAAGATCTCAAATGGACAAACCCTCCTCATTCTAGCCTGGGGCTGGCTACTCTGTCAAAAGAGCAGATTCACTCCGTACCCAGTGCAGCTAGGGGCCAAGCAGTAGAGATTTTGTACATCATGAGAAGAGGACCCATGATCCATCAAGGTAGTCATGGGACTGGTGCAGGCAACAGAGAGCAGTCCTTGGATGCCTTCCCAGGGAGAGAAAAGCGGGGACAGTCTTGGATGTGCAGACCTCTGTTGGGTAGACTGTTGTGCTGCTACCTTTGCTGCCTGTGGTCATGTTGTTGCAAGGTTTGATTCTCTGTTTTTGTTTGCAGTTTTTTACCCTTACAGGAATAAACATGTTAAAACAAATTGATTCAGCTTAGCATGTAACTGCACTCAGAGACAATACAAGTCATGTGTGATTTAGTCAAGACTAAACACCACCAGTCCTTCAGGCTCTATGTTTGTGCACTGTGCTGCTTAATTTTTCAGCTGTATAAATACTTCACTCACAGCTAAAATGGCTGGTTTTCCTTCCTCCTGTGACCTTAACATTCTTAATCAAATTAAGTTTTCCAGGATGGTATTGTCAAATTCATCTAGATGTTGGAGTGTCCAGGATGTTTATATTCAGCAGGCTGTTTGGGAAGACACCATTTGTTGTAATGTCTAACATTAAACACTTTGAGAAGAGTCATTCATGACATTAGAAGCCTCTAAGGAGGAAAAGTATAAATATGCCATAGTCGAGGTTGGCAGCATGGGCTTTTGAAGGACAAAAGCTGTGGGGAGGGTATGGAAAGACAGGACAGTGTGAACACCTCGCCTCACACAGAGCCTTTGAGGTACAGGGTGGATGTGCATGCTCTTGCATAGCAGAGGTTAGGCTGAGCTTTGAAGGACTTTCTGAAAAGGCGTATCATCAACTGAAAACAAAGTCATTTCACATCTTTTCCTAAAGACAGCTGTTGGCTGTATTAAGGCAAAAAATATCACAGTAACAGGAAAATATATGGGGTACTGGAAGAAACACTAACCTTTTTCTATGCGTACTTGTTTTTGGAATCTTTTCTGCTGAGATGGGCTCTAGCCCTCTGTTTTCAATACATGAATGAGGATCACAAGAAGCTCTACCAGATGTGTGGCATTTTTCTGTTTCCTGAAGCATGGGGAGACTGATTGCCAGACAGGACATCACTGATTAACTCCAGATATACTGTGACAGTAGCACTGTGTGCTTGGGTATACAAATCAAACGTGCGTCATTAAGTAGTGGCAGTAGCGGTGTGGTGTCGCAAAAAGAAATTTGTGTACTTTAAAATGATCAGTGCTGTGCTAACATGGTATACAGTATGACCTAGTAAGAGACAGGTATAAAGCAGTTCAAGCAGTAACTCAAACTAAAAACCGATGGGTGAAGATTTCAGTATTTTTCTTCTGAACACTTATTGAATGGTGTCCTATCCTCAGGTGTGTGCATTGACACAGGCAGCTAGAGTGATGAGCCTTTACATGCGTTTAGGCCTTTAACAACATGTGTTTATGGATATTCAGCAAGCATACAAGCATGATGAAAATACAATGGCTTACAGGAGATGGATGGCACCAGAGAGTTCCTGAGCTAAAAGAAAAGCTGGAAAAGTAACATGTTCTTTACAGGTGAATAGGGCTGTGGTGATGAAATGATGCAGAAGTATGGAGCAGAGGAACAAATGGGAAAAGCTTGTTTCCCAGGGACAGACTGCAACTCAGGAACTCATGGGTGATTAGTTTTCCATGCAGCAATAAATATGGCTGTCAAATCATCATGATAGTGTATCTTCTCACCTTTTCTGAAGAAGCAACATCTGAGACTGAGAATGAAAAAAGTGTATTTAATATGCACACACATACAATTTTATATGTAACATGGGATCTTAAATTCGTAATAGAAAACACTCGTCCAAAAAATTGCAGTCTTCCAGTATCTCTAATTCTCTTCATTTCATGTTCTGGTGCACTCATTACTTCACTGTCAGAAGCTGTATTATTTTATTTTCCCTTCAGTGATTTGTGTTTCTTTTGGTCTTCTTTAGATGTTAACTCTGTTTCTTTTGCTCTCTTTTGAGCTGAAAATTAAGCAATCCAGAGAGTCATCTTCAAGATAACCTGTAGAATCTATACTTAAAGTAACAAAGCAAGCCTGCTGGTTGTAGATGTAATACTTAATTATTTTAAACATAATTCTGGTAATTCTTGCTTCCGTTCTAACTCAGACTTAATGGTTTTCTGCTACTAAGAACTTTATAGTAACTCAGCAAATGACAGATCAGTTGGTTTAATGGAAACCAAGGGCAGCTATGTTAAAAAGATACTTCTAAAAGCAACGAAAGAAGGAATGACCAGTAGTAAAGAGCTGAAGCTTTTGGTTTGACATATTTTACTGTAACTAACTTTTCCTCTTTTTTTTTTTTTTGTGTGTGTGTGTGCTGTCTTATTAGATGGCTCTGTTCTTGGTCTTTTATTCCTGCTCATATAGCCTGTTTGCTTGCTTTTCTTGGGAAGTTTCTGATGTACTGAAGTTTTATTTAGCCATTGCAGCTTGTTTTGATGCACTTCTTCAACATTCTATTAGATACTGAAGCCTTTCTGATCTTAAACAGCTCTTGTTCTGTCTGTTTTCACTAGAGTACTCCAAAAAAACTCCAGTGCAAGTATATTTACAGTAATGCTACTTTATTTTTGTAGTGAGAGGTCAGTGTTTTTCAGGTTTTATTCTTCCTATTTCAGTAATTAAAAAAGACTTGTATATTCTCAGTTGCCATTATTCAGGTTAGTCATTAAGTTAGTCATTACAATTTATCACCTAAAGAAACATGGGATCAAGACACTTCTACATTGTAGCATGTATTTCAGATGTAGAGCATTATGTATCATAGCATACAGTTAGCTGCAAGGCCAATTCTGTCTGCTTCCAAGAGATGGGGGTTCCCTGAGGAATTTTTCTGTAGCTCCATCTCCTCTCCAGCCAGGCCACAATTTGGAGAGAAATTTTCACAGAACGTGACTTCTGGCTAGACTATGCTTATACTTTCAAGTTCCTTGGCTGATAAGCAGGCTTCTTTGAATTGCATGGAGTTGAGTAAAAATTAAAACAGCCCTTAGACTACTTTAATTTTCAGTAAGGATCTGTTGTGGCCAATGCACTGAGTGTAAATATGACTTTTACCCCTTTTCTTCTGCTTGTGCTGGACTAGGTTGGAAGATTTAGTCTCTAACTTAGGGTTGCCAGAATTTTGAGCGTCTGTTTTGAAGTGACCGTAGTTTTGAAAGGGCCATTTTCAGTATTGTGAACTGGCCAGCATAGTTCTGAACTGGCCAGCATAACTCCATGAAACACAGATTGTTAAGTACAATGGTACTACTGAGTGAATATAAAGACAAATTAAGCCAGCTATTATGGTGCTCAGAAAATATCTGCTGAAGAAGGACAACAATAAAGATAAAACAATTGAGTTCTCTTTTCAGTTGTTGACCCAACTATTAAAGAGCTATCAGAGTGACCTGTCTATTAGTAGTCAATTTATGATCCTTTCAGAAAACAATTTTCTGAGGGAAAGTAATAACTTTCAGACAGCTTTCTATTCTCCCTTTACCTACTTATTTTCCTGCAAATATTTTATAAAAGCTGCCTGACATTTGATAGCCTGGCTGGAGTGCAGGAGTGCATCACCCAGATTTTGTCCCCATGGCTGAGTTTCGGCAGGCAGAACTAAGTAGAATGTAAACTTTGTAGGTCTGCCTCTTCAGTTTGCATCTTTCATTATCAAAGGGCAGATTGAATGCCAACAGACAATATGGAAGAAGGTATAGTAAATAGGTTACAGCATTGTCAGTGATGGATCTGCAGATTTTGATGCAAAGTGGTAAAGTCTCAGTAGTTCACAACAGTCAGGAATACAGTTGTGTTCTCTTTAATTAGAAGTGTAACAAAATACAGGCACTCCAAAATTTGTTTAATTAAAAACCCAACCAGACAAAAAAACCCCACCCCAAACTAAACCACCTTAGGAGTGTGAGATTTATGGATTTTCTAATATAATATATTCGAAATATAGCATGGTGATGAAGTGAATTTATAGAAGAGAAAGAAGCTGTAAAACAAAGGTGATGAATAGGCACTGAGTATGTTAGCTCCTTTGTTTTTCATGGTTTGTGCCATGAGAAAACTATAGAAACAGCTTGAGTCATCTAGTCCTTCATTTTAGTAATTTTACCTCATTTTTAGTAGCTTAATCTTACCAGTAGAACGTTCACCCTGGAAGGTAAAACTATAGGAGGTAAGGCTGATCAGGCCATGAACAGATTAGTTGGCTCATGTATTCAGGAAATAAATTGCATTTGTCCAATAAGATCATAAAATGAAGCAGCATAAGAAAGTTTAGTGGCAAACTAAGGCAAGGCTAGGTTGAGATGAAACTAAAGAAGTGGACGTGTTGAAACAAAGGAATTATGTATATGTGCATGTTTGTTCATTTAGCAGCTACTTTCTGGATTTGGAAACCTGTTTTCAGACTTGTGAATGAAGTTTCTCTGAGTTATGTTTCTTTTTGCTAAATTTTGCGTTTGGGGAAAGAGGAGGAAAGCAGCCTGATATCAGATTAGTGGACTACTTTATATGCATGGATTTATTGTTGCTTGATGTGATTGAATGCAGCAATACTGAGATACCAAAATAACGACACTGTCTTGATTGAAAGCCTACTGAAGTCAACAGGGGGGAAAAAATCATAGAATTATGAGGTTTTGGGCAGGCCAGAAAACTGCCCCTTGTAAGCTTGAAACCTAGGTATCTTTCCACTGACCTCGTGCTAATAGATCTGTCATTACACCATCTCAGCTCCAATTATAGGGGTTGTTGGAAGCGTTATTGCTCTATTTCTACTGTGTGTGTTATCTTATGTCAGTTGTAGTGTAATCCTCATCCTCGTGCATAGTCTAGTAAACCATGGTGATCTATGTGATGTGGGTTAATTGAAGGGAGAGGAAGTCCTGGGAATCAGTGGTAATAAGCATTAGCAGATTATAATGTTTCATTGGCTCCGCATTACACAAGCTCTGAAATCTGAGGAAGACTTCCTTCCAAAGGCAGGGGGCTGGGAAGGAGGATCTGCATTTCATATCAGCTGCTGTTCCAAGTTACCCTCAGGCTAGCATATTTGCTCTTTCATTTTTTTTGCATGAGTTCGATATCTCTCTGTCTTAAAATCTGTTTAATTTCTTTTTGTGTTGTAGCACCATTAATTTTTGCCTTATGGAATAGTTTGAATGCAAAGTGTTTTAAAAGAAGGCAATGAGAGCCTGGGTTTATTTTGGGTAAAAACTCTTGCTGTTGGGGGATGCTGGAAGAAAGGACATCATGTAAAAGAATTAGGATGCATCATTTTTAGCAGCTGACGTGTATCTTAATAACCCTTTGCTCTAATTGGCATTTTAATTAAAGGTGACATTTTAATTGGTTATTTTACCAATTTAACTTTGTTATTAGCATCAGCTACTCCTTTCATTACTGATAATTCATCTGTGCATCCATACCCATATTAGATGTTTTCAAACAGTATTTTGCTGTTCTGAAGAGTCTGAAATCCTTTTCTGTTGTTCCTCCAATGCACTTCCTGGTGTTTTTGCTAAAGTCCGCAGTGTTTACCATTTAAAAAAGTGGACTTAGTGTATCATAGTATCAGAGTTGAACAGGAAAAAAAAGTCTTAATAGCAAATAACTATAAATTATCATTGTTGGTACATCAAGCCTTTTAAATGCAAACCAGCTGTGCAATATTCCTTACAGTCTACCTGCCAGGTACTGTTTGGCTGTGCATTTTTCAGACACTTGAAATATAGTCTTACAATTTTTTTCCTTCACTATTCTTAATCTATCCTGGTTTTGTATATGATTTTAATTTCCTATTTTGAATTTTACATGAAGCAAAATAGAAAATGTACTGCTAAATTTGAGATGTAGTAATAGGTTACGCTTCTAGAAAGTGGGAGAGTGCCAAATATTCATTGAGAACAAAGAAAACATAAGTACCGTACACAACCTTCAAAAAAAACCCCAAACAACCGAAAACACAAGGATGGGGGAAAGGTATGTGCTTAATATGGTTTAACAAAACTGAGATTTTTGTTTTCTCTTTGCAAAAAGAGCCTTGGGTTCATTAGGAAAGCTAGAATCTTCAAAGAAGCCCACAGGAGCCCAGCTGGGGCCTTGAATGGGGCTTTGAAAATCCAAGCTTAAGAAAACTTAGTCTCAGCAGCTTTAGGTTCTCCATTATTATATTTTGCTCTTTAGGAAGCTGTCACGTTGTGCCACAGAGGATAGAAGTGTGGGTGAAATGATTGTCTCTGTTCTTGAAATGCTTCATAGGAGACTTTTGAGAGCTAATTAATATTAACCACTTGAAAATTGCCTGGTGAAAAGCGTGATATAAATGGAATATAAGAGAAGTTATTTATCATGAAAACAGTGAGTTATTTCTAAATACTTGTGCAAGAGAACTTACGGCTCCTCTGAGGTGCCAGATTGACAGTGCTGTCTGCTCCTTAACCCACAGAACATATGCGCTGTGGGCAGCAGTACTGCAAGTTATCCCGCCGGTGCTTCTGCCCTGTCCTAGATGGCTTGCCTCCCGCTTCCAGCTCGCCTCTTGGCTCTGCTAAAACTGCTAGTTAATATCTGCTTTTGTGATGGTAGCTTTTTTTTCAGTGTGGATGGTTGCCTGCTGTGAATAGGATGGAGACTATCTTTCTCCATTTCATTTTTCATTCTGTGCTAATGAAGAACAGGATGTTATATGGTTTATCCAGCTCAACAACAATTTTTATGTAAAGCAAAGAAAGAGCTCACAAATCAAGGTGATGAAATTTGAATGTCGTGGTCGCCATCATTAATTCTTTCACTATTTCATGTGGAGATAGAAAACTGTTCTTGTAAATGCAAATGGCTGCTAAGATGCTGCTTAGCCTGATTATAGAAGCTGGAACAGAAAGTGGTTTGCTTATAAAACATTGATATTGTTTTGATGATGTTTTGTTCTTGAAAATATTATGCAGAGAAATGTCACTGTAGGTACTTAATGAAAACAATTTCAGATCATAAATTATAATATGGGTCTTTGCATTTTGACTTTGCGCTACTAACATCCATGGTAAACTGCACAGATAAGCTATCTTTGTTACTACTGCTATTTTTATGAAGCAGTCATGAAAATGGCCTGCGTTTATTTGTTTCAACTCATTTCATTAAGGGGTAAAAAGAAAAGGGATGGGGGAGAGGAGTCATGACCCTTTTTTTCTTTGCCCTTACAAAGGAATAAGCTTGTTCAGGGTAAACAAGTGCATTTCTAATGCAGAGACCCTAACAGTTTAACCAGATTTTTTTTTTTAATTTCTTTAAACATGACTTTTGGTTTGGGTTTTCTGGTTTTGTTTTGTTTTGTTTGTTCTTTTGTTGGTGGTGGGGTTTTTGGTTTTGGGTTTTTTGGGGGTTTCGTTTGTTTGTTTGTTTTTTTACTTGTCAATAACAGTTGCTTTTATGGCTCATAAAGAAAGAGCTTGACATTGCTCTGTGATGTTTGCTTCATGTATTAGTTCAGATAAATTAAAAGCAGAAAGTAACCGTTCTAGTGAAGGTGTTGATGTTTTGTGTGGGTGTCCAGCGCTGCACTGGAGTGTTAATAGCATCTTATGCAGTATAGCTAAACCTTGAGTGAATTAATGCCTATCTTACAGCAATAAGAATAACTTCCTCCAGACTGCAGATACTAGACTACAGTTTGAACTTGTTGCTGGCACTAAGAAGTTAATCATAGGTATCTAGCTGACCTATCTAGATATCTAGCTGAGGTGGTTGGGGCTGTCTTTTCCCCAATATTTGTTTACAGTCTACAGGAGTATGTTTTACTGCTTACAAAACTTGCTTACCATTCCCTTTCTCAAGCTCTTATAAAGCACAGAGCCTTTTGCTTGCTTCAGTTACATTGACTGACCAGGTCATGAATTTTCATGATGATTCTTCTGCAAAAGACTGTGTTCTGCTTCCTATTATCTAGGAATGTTGTGTGCACAAATGCATAGTTGCTGAGTTAGGCTGTTTTGCTTTCTGCTCTTGTTTTGGAGAAAGCTTATTCAAATACTTCTGAACCCCAAATATTTCACAGCTTTCCCTTTTATTTCTCTACTTAAGGGTTCAATATCAGAGATCCACCTTCTACTAGAGGATGTCTGCGCAGAATAGTCTCGCAGCCAATCAATGCCACTGCTAATCTGGCAGGATAAAGCGGTGTATTCCCTTCCACTCCAGGGGACTGCCTTCGCTGCCTGAGCGACTCCCCACCACCTGCCAAGAAAAGACCAGACTTGGCTTTGTGATACAGTGGTATGGGGAATTAGGCAGTGGGCTGCCAGGCTAGTAAAGGCAAACATGCTCAAATCAAACAGAGATGTTCTCTATTCGTGTTGCTGAGAAATACGAGAAAGGGCTCTGTGTGAATTGCAGTATCTGAGCTAGCTTGGTAGGCTGCGTGGTAATACATGTTTCTGATGACAGCAGGCGTTTAACATGCCGTAGGTTTAACGCTCTCAGGCAGCACGCTTTTCTCCTGGTATTGGCTTCTGGGAAGGATGAGCTGTCACCACTCTTGATGTGTGTAGAGAACAGAGGTCTCCTGAGATAAGGTTGTTCATTATGCTTCCTGAAGAACCATTAAATTTCTATCAGTGCAATGTGATCTACTCCTTGGGCAGAGACGTTGTTTTCTGAGCCTTTTCTTCTATCCTAACCTCCACTTCTGTGATTTTTAAAATTATTATTTTTTTAAATCTACAAACAGCAAGAATGTAGAAATGTGTAAGTAGTAATAATGCAGTATTTTCATGCAGAATCTCACAGTGACAAGATGAAAAATTATGCCTTCTTAATGCATTATCCGGTATGTATAATAACCCTTTATAAAATGAGGCATCGTTCACATCATGCTGCTTTGTATAAATTTACTGGATTTGGGGTTCACTGCTCTCTCTTTAAAACCACATCAATATTGTGCCAGTATTTCAAGGTGGTTGTTAGTATTATACAGTAATAACTGTAACAATCTTTATTTTGGTTGAGGCTGTTTAGGCTGCTTCATCTAAAGAATTAAAAGAAAAAGTTGGGTTTATTTATGGAAAAGCAATTGAAGTAAATATAAACATTGAGATATTGCATCTGAGATCTGTGTGCATGCTATGTAATAACAGTCATGGAATTTGTGAATTTGCAAAAAAAGTGTGGAGTATTTTTGTGCATAACAATAATATTCTCTGTATATTGGCTGTCTTTTCAGATGTATTAATATGTTCAGAATTATCTTCTTACTCTGAAATTTTATTGGCTGTTGAAAATGAACAGTACTGGGACATCTTTTTAGGGTGAAACTTTTAAATATTTGCAGAGAATTATATAATGCAATTAATTGCAGAAAGTTCTTCAGGCAGAAATTTTTTCTGTGATAGGGTATATAGTACATTTTACAGAACTGTTTCAATCTTCTCTTTGCCAGTCTGAGCATCTGGTGAACAAATTAATTAAATTTGAGTTTATAATTTCAGAAAACAGATTTTCTTAAAATACATACTCAGCCCAGCTGCTAAATCTCTCTTTCAGAGTTATTTCACACATGCTTTGTGATTATTAGTAATGCTAATGGTAAATTCAGATTATTATACAGATGAGATGCAGATATTATCCAGCTAAACACTGTTCACAGTCCTTAATAGACTCAGTCTGCATGTGTTTGATCACATGAAGTAATTGTGCTTATTTTGTCAATGTGGATGATCTCTGACCTTCACATTTGTTTATCTTTTGAATGATACATGTTCTGTGTGGTGATTACCAATCATGTCTGGGAGACTGACAATATTTAGATGTAAATACAGCAGTGCAAGCCGTGCACGTTTGTGGTCTAATTCAGCAGCGTGTTTGTGACATGAGTCACGTTTTAATAATTGGGAGGGCAAATTGCATGACAGCTGTCTCAACAGAGAAAATAAGAATTGTTTGCACTGTTAATTAGCATTCCTTTTTTCTTTAATTACTGCATGTTTCAAACATACTTAGCTAATTTTTTGGCACTTTTTGAAGGGCTGGAACATGTGTTTGTTTAAAAAGAGGAACATAACCTCTGGTAAGCTTTCAAACCGGGTGAGTTGTAGATCAGCACTATACGTATAGCCATTGCGGTACCAAGAGGGAAGGGAGATTTAGCAGTATTATTCTCTGAGTTATTGGACTCATTGAGGAAAGGCTGCTAAGGGTAATATTTGTTGCTCTGTACATGTTAGCGGTTATTTCTAAATATTTTTTGAGGCTTAGGGCTAAACTGTAGTAATTTGTTAATTTGAAACTTGTATACTGGCAATACAAGTACAGGCTGTTTAATGATACTTTAAAGGGAGGATTAAAACATTATTCCTAGAATGCTGACCATTAGCAAAGTCAAGGGGAAATCTGAAATAGCCAGACCATAGACTGTGTAAGTGTATTTCTTGAAATCCAAAGCGATGCCAAAGTCTTAACTAGACTTGTGTTGTCTAGGCTTTGTGGGCAAGCTAAACTTATCATCAGTGACATGGAGGTCCGCTACTCCTTTTCACAGGGTGGATTTCACCCTAAAATAATCTCTGATGTAAACGAAAATAGTTGCGCTAGTGAGGCAAGAAACAGTGTCCTTTTTACAGTTGTTCTAGCTTTTAAGAACAGTCTAAAAACCTCATGTTTCAAGTTTGGCCATACCTTTTTCAGGGACAAAAAGTAGGGAAATTAGTACTTTCTAAATAATCGATCCTATAATTAACTTGGATGAAGGTTGATTAACAATAAGCAGCAATTCACTGTCAGAGCTTCACTTTTAGGATCTGAGGAAAATCTGTGGTACTATATGTTTGCATGATGTTAAAAATTGCTTAGAAGTGAGGAACAAAATATAAAGTGCTACAGACAATGTTAATGTAACTTATGCAGTAAACAGTAGAGGATATTACAAATTGTATTATAAAACATGTTGCAAACACAGCCTTTGATTTAAATTTCTCTGATCTCACACTGTGACAAAGAATCCCAGAACCTCTAAATATAAACACAGGATATGGGTGGTGAGGAGAGAATTTGTAGCTAGGTCAGGGATCCATATTACTTAGATACAAGGAGGGGTATCTATATAGGTAGAAGTCATAGGATTGTTACAGTTGCTATTGCTATTTTTTCAGGGCAGGTAATGCAAAAAGGAGATGATCTTCACAGTGTTATGTTACAGAAATAGGACAAGCTAAGTCTACCAAGAAAACACTGTGTCAGAAAAATATTCTGCATAATGAGAGGTAAAACAACTCTCAAAACTGTTTCTAAGGTTTAAAAGAAAATAGTGAAGGGCCTATTTTTTGCTTTCATAAGGCTTCTCATTGATTTGAGTAGCTGTACGATACTTTTTAAATATAAATAAAAACCAGGATATGGTTTGGAGTACTTAAGAGGTATTTTTGTGCCTTTTGTACTGAAAAGGAATCAGATAAGGCTTTTTTGTAAGACTTTTGAAAAACTGTTTGCCAAGTTAAAATTCAACTTTTAAGGAAGAAGAGGAATACCTCTCAGTGAAGGGATTGTTGTAGGCAAGATTTTGTGAAAGGAGTAGCTCACTTATTGGAGCAACCAAAATTTTCAGCTGTGACAAAGCAGAAAAAAATCAGATGTTCCTGCAGCAAGACACCACTCCACTTTGAATGAAGAGATGTTAGTGGCTGGTAGGTTACTTGTACAGAATTATTTCAGTAGGACTTGATCAGATGTATGACTGTGTTTAGGCTTCTTATATTTTTTATTGGTTTGAATGTATCAACATCATGTATTCTGTCCCTTAAGAAGTGTGTTTTGAAGGAAGAGATTACTCTCACCTGATTTTGTGTATCAGTCATCAAATGTCTGTGCCTTACATAGTCACCATGTTGTCTTTCTGCAGTCAGTGGAAAGAGGTAGGGATTTTTAAGTCATGATTCATTTGAGCTGTTTTGGATGAGAAGAAACCCATTCTAAAAATACCTATTTATTTCCTCAAACTACAGAGAGACCACTGAGCCATTATCTCAGACTTGTGCATCTGTGTGTGTTCAGATGAATCGCCACCCAAGACAGTTTCGCAGACACTGGGTACTTTGTTCTTCCCGGAGATGCAGATCTCAAGTGGAGCGTAACATTGTACTTTGAGTACCTTACTGTCTTGACATATTTTGGGACATTCAAGAGTGGACATATGCTCTGTTCCAAGTAGACCCAAAGCCATTTACTTCCCATAGCTACAAGGAGCTAATACATAGTTGGTAGTAGTCATATGCCAGACAGCTATATAAGATTTTTAGGATTATTTCCTATGTGTTACCTCAAACACTTTGTAGTTCTGCATTTTCAGGAAAGCTTAGGACTGTCTAGATATTCCTGTGTTTCTAGTCCCATGTTAATTTTAGTTAAAGCTCTTTTAATGTAACTTTTGAATGGACTTTCAGCTTTGAGGTTTCGGGAACAATTGACAAAGTGCTATGACATCCTGAAATGCAGTTATGTATTTGGTATTCTCAAGGTCTATTTGAGTTTTACTTGGATGGATCAAGAACTAGATAAGCCAAACTTGAGTCTAAATAAGAGTTTGCTTAGATACTCATGTTAACAGAAGAAACTCTTGAACGTGTTCAAAACTGTGAGGATGCAATCAGTATGTAAAAATATATGGAGTGAGCAATTGCCTGTGTAGGCAAAGATTTATACAGATTGTTTGAAGAATGTAAAATTCAGTTTAAAAATTAACTGCATATACCTTGCCTTTAAGAAACTTCCTAGAGTATTCAGACCTATTGGGCTGTTTAATATTCTCCTGTGAGAAACACTGTAAGCCATGTCACTTGGGAATTTAAAGTAATGCCAGAATAAAACATTAGAAAATACACTGTAGTAACTTACTCTGCACTGGCAGATCAGGAAGCTAACTTACCTAGAAGGTCTTTCCCAGCTCAAATTTAAACAGGTTTGTGATCCTGTTATTGTGAAGATGAATAAACTTCCACCATTAAAGGTCATCTTTTTAGTTTATGATTAAGATGCACCAGCTACTGCTGCTTTTTGTCTTCAGATATTTTAATATTTTTTTGTTACTTGAATCTGTTTCAATAAAAAAATATTTGTAATCCTTTTGCATCCCCCCCCCCCCCCTTTTTTTTTTTCCTTCCCCTCAAACAGCTGTCTCATTTGGTTAGCTATATCTCTGCTCTGCAGTGTCTAGGAGCTGTTTGTTGTTTCAGCCACATATTTGTTTGAATCAATTGAATTAATTGCAAGAGACTAGTCTGGACATGGATAGAATACTGAGGCACCAGATGTAGTGGAGCATTGCTTGCAGTGTTTAATCAGCACCCGTATGTAATTTCTAGGGATAAGTATAGGGTTCACCTGAAAATGCTGCTGCTAAACAAATATTGAAATAATTAATTGGCAATTTTGAAGCACCCGTGAAATTGTCAGAGACATGTTCTGCAAAGATAGGTATGATTTTTTTACTCTATCACTTGTAACAGGCATAGAGTTAAAAAGGTTCTGAAAAAGCAGCTGGCTCTTTGATCCAACGGAGTTATTTAGCAAGTCATGGTAGACCAAGAGAGTCTGTGTGATTTAATGGTATTTTTAAGATTTAAGGATTTAGATTTATCAAAGTGGGGAGTATAAGTCCTCATTTCCAGTAAGGTAGGGGAAATGGATTTAACTGTTTCATGTAAGAGTAACTGGAGCATCTTCAGTATGCTGTTTCTGTGTCTGAATACATAAATTGCTCAAAACAGCAACATATGTGAAACTTCAGTCTGTGCTCCTGTTTCTCTTATGCATAGCCTATGAATCAGAGAGACTGCACCTCCCCTTGGACAGCGTTGCCATTTGTGGAGTGGTAGCATATGTGGGGTATTGAGAAATACCAGATATATTAGTCTCCATAGGACTACCACATATCTAGATATTTCCCAAAGCACATTGCCTGTTTCTTCCTGGAAATTTTGTAAAGTGGACAAAAAGAAGTATTTGGTAATTTGTCTGGGATTTCCGGTGTCTTGGCAAACTGGTTAGAGTAATAGCTGTAGATGACTAAATGTCCCCGAAGAATGGCCACTGCTCAGGCATAGATCAGCTGCATCTTTTTTTCAGCCTGCAAATCAAAACTTAAAAGCAACAGAAAGGAAGGCTTAATAGCTCCCTAGGAAACAAAATTTCAAAGGTATGCAAGCTCTCTACTATTTTCGATTAGCCTTTCTCTTTCTCATGAGCCTCATAAATTTCTCTGTCCCATTAACTGAAACAGTCTCCTTATAAGAAACCTATTTAAAATCCATATAGGTGTACTTGCATTTTTTGATTAAAATGTATTTTCTTGCCTACTCTTTCCATAGTATACCTGAATATGAGAATATGCTTTTATCTTCCCCTTTGTTTCCAGCTCAGTGCTGTCTATTTTTTCTTGTATCCCATTTGGATTGTTGGTAGGTTCTGCAGAGTATGTATCTATCTTCTTTTTCAAGGTAGCTCTGTTGTTGTACATGCAGTGTTATAAATTATAATACAAATATGGTAAACTATTTACCATGTACACAAATAAGGAATATTCATTCTTTCTATTGGTTCCCAAACATTATAAATGCAAAAAATTACACCATACTGTTTTCATGAGAAGACATTGTATCTATTTCAACAGTACAGACAAATATTCAAAATAACTTTGGACAACAATGGGAGAAATATCCCACTGAAATTGGAGATGGAATTGAGATAACTGTTCAAGCTGGAATTTCAGCGCAGCACCTCTGCAGAAGTGCTGTAAGACACATTGAAATGTAGACATTTTATGTATCGCTCAAAAGATTGCGTATGTAGCAGGACAAAGTTGAGTAAGATAACCAAATTTCATTTAGATCTGATGCTCACTTATGTATCCTGGCACTGAGTACTGTGCGTGCAACAAAACTGTCATCTCTCGCTTCACATCTTTAAGACAGACTGTAATAAAAGGCTGGACTGGACTATCTCTCAGAAATGTACTTTGTATTCCCATTCCTATGCTTTCTTTATCTCTGATGCTCAATGGCCAAAGAATTGGATGATGGAAGAGAGAAGGCATTCCTGTCTGGTATTGGTTCCAAGTTTGAAATAAGATTGACATGTAATAGCAGCTCTAAATTCTGTGCATAACATTCAGCCTGTTTGATGGAGGTTGCTGTAAAAGCCAAAAGGATTTGAGAAAGCTAAACGGGTTTGAGTTGCTGCACCAGTTATAGCAATGGTTTCTGAGAATATCAGGATCTAGAACAGTCTCTTAATATATATTATTTTTCTATTTGCTTGCAAAATCACTGTATGAACCAGTTTTAACTTGTGCATTCAATCTGATGATGTAGAGCCAATCAGCATCCTGTTTTGCAGAACAGCAATGACAGAATAAGTATTTGATGCCCCTTTATTTTTTTCTTTAATGTGTACAAATCCAAAAATAAACGTAATAATTTGCATTGGTTAGAGCCAGGGACAATGCAAGCAATTGTAATTCTATCCTCACTGATAATGTGATGACTCCAACATAGCATTCTGTGCTGAAGAGGAGTTTTGCCCTATGGAGAAACGCAGAGGATGGGATGACACCACTTACAGAAATAATACAAAATGTTTCAGCCACACATGCACTTAAAGGAAATACCATCTCTGGACTTGTCCTTACGTGGTTGCTTTTAACGTGAGTCAACACCATTGCATTGATTAGAAAGAGCTGTATACACTGCAGCTTTTTGTATTGCTGTGAATCAGGAGTGTATTTGGACCAGTTTTACTGCTTTTTGGATGACAGTTCATTTTGTATCAGAATAAATAATTCTGTAGGCAAGCGTCACTGCTTAGAGATATTTTGTTGGCTTACCAGCTGCCTTCCCAGGCTGCTTTCATCTGGTGCAGGCAAGCCTTTCTATGGCACTTCTGTCATACGTGTTTGCAGAGAACAGATATTGGCTTCTCAGAACGAGTGCTGGCTAAAAGCAGTGTTCTTTGGCATTGCTCTCAAATCCTCCAAGAGTCAACATCATCCTCTTTTCCTGATAACTCTCTGTGTGTCTGATCATTATGTTTGCAGTTAGACCCTAAATGCTTTTTCCCTGTGGGAAAAGACTACAAAGAAGCTTTCATGATTAGAGGTCAGCTTTTCTGAGGCCATTGTGAAGCTATTGCTATGGGTAAGTTATTAGAGCCATACTGTGGTGACACATCACCTAGAGGTTTCGTAGGAGCGTATCAAGGATGGAAGTCACATTTCTGATATCCCTGAACTGCCTGTCTTCAATGTGGAGCTGAATAACTTTACATAACTTAGTAAAATTTTAGTGGTGAGCCTCATTTTTATTGCAATTGCCTGAAGAATCAGCCCCAAAGACAGTGGGGCAGAGGATGCCTTGCACAAGAATGTGCCCCACTGCTCATCCCAAGGGACTCGTGGGGCCTTGACATTCTCCCAACCTCTTCTCTGACCTGTGCTGCCATCCCTGGCAACACTGATGGACAGGAACTAGGGCTGGTTTGTATCTTGCTGATACTTGCTTTTGATCCTGGCATAGACACTATTGTGTGTGAAAGAGGTGAACAGGTATTGTCTTCAATTTCTGCTCCCTCCCAGTCCCCAGATTCCACATCACCATTATAACTGCATGTAAAGTAGAAGCTCCATTTTGGTAATGATGTATTAACACTGAGAATTGGTACGGTTTCCCTCTAAAATTTGCATGGCTTTTCCTATCAGCGTACCCAGAAAACATTTTCTGTATCCTTTAATGAAAACAACTCTCAAATGCTCTTAACCATAAAACCTTATCAGTGCAGCTGATAATACTCAGGATGCGGTTCAGGAGGCTTATCCTGTACTCAAGAAAAATTGAAAAGCACAAATTGCAGCCATGGTTTCATACCTGCACCTGCCTCAAGCTCACTGCAAAGTCACTTTAATGGTGTTGCAAAAGCTGTGAATGTCCATGTGAGCACAATAAGATTCCGGAAAGGAGACTAATCTGTGGGGCCTCTAATGTACCCCTCTTCCCCATCCTTGCCAACGATAACTACCACAGAGCAGCGTTTTGGTGTGCAACCTCCTAGGTAGCCATCAGAATGCACTTTATGAGGTCATGGCATTTTAATACATCAGAAGGCCATGGGCAATGGGAGGAAATCCAGGAAAAAACCTCATTATCTAGATTTTTTCTAAGGTTATAGAGTAACTTTGTCTTTGTAGAACCATGAAAACTGACCAAGACACAGTAATTACTTACAAGTCCCCCTCCCTGCCCCTGCTCCCCAACCAGGCTGACTTGCAACATCCAGACTCTCTAAAGATATTTGTTAACTTCCACCAAATATTTAGTGAATGTGCCACTGAAGGGAAAATAATAATAATAATAATAATAAAAATACGGAAGAGAATCTCTTCAGAGAGCTTGAGGATGCTGGTTGCTTCCTGAAAATCCTATCAGTGTGAACTTTTCAAGAACTACCTGTGTTGATGATAACTCTAGTAGAGAAAGGATAGCTCTGGTTAATTCTCAGAATATAATCTGGGGTTGTCCCCCCCTAGTCTACGAGTAACATGTAGCTCATAGTGAAGTAAAGCAAAAAGATCTTTCAGGCACATTTCAACTGAATTAAGTCCACATGAATTTAGGCAAGTAATAGAGATATCTAAACCAGAATAAACCAGAAGCTTATTCACCCTGAATGCCTTCCATGGCACATCTCTAGAGGAGGAAGTTGCTAACCCCCAGTCAGAAATACTTCTGCAAAATATTTTCCTCCTTGTGTTGTTTAACAAAAAAGTCTAAGGATGCTCCTAGCTTGGATAGCTTGCTCACTTCCTTTAGGCCTGTGTTTGCAATGCTGAATGCTTAATCTGCCAGACTATTTTATTATGAGTATCTGTAAATGATTAGAGATTATCGAATGACTGTTATGTGTCTGTAAAGGGAATAAAATTGTAAACCAGCTCTAATTCATCTTGCCTTTCGCATTTGTAGATGGCCTAGTAAAATCTATGTTATTTAGTGTGTGATCATTAGGATTTCTAGGACACTTTGGATATTTTATTCTGTGATTGTGTGTATGTCAACTATCAGTGTAAAATGGTGAATAATAAATCGTGCGACAAAAAAATAAAAAAATAAAAAATAAATTGCCAGCCAAGAGCATTTAATTACAGCTGTTTATGTTGAAAAGGCTGAAGACCATGGAACAATGTGCTGAATGGAATGAGCAAGAATTGCCACCCTGTGCTTTGCATGTTAAAAGTAATGAGGGCAGTCCAAACAAAATTATTTGCATTCTGTCCAACTTTGGCTAGAAAACACCATACAGTTCCACAGAATAGCTTAATTGCCTAGTATAGCATAATTACCAGGCAGGGGGAGTAATATAATTTACATGTCTGACCATGAAATGAACCAGGGAAACGGCTGGTTCTTGACAGCTTGATTTTGGCTTACCTGAGCTTTAGGATTGTTACCAGTGTAAATCCAGATGTTGATTGCTGCAGCAGTACCTCATGTTTCATATCCCTGCATCCTGGTCTTATGGACTTGTGGATTTTGTGGATGCCTGAAACCATCAAATGGGGGGAATCACAGGTTGTGGCTGTGAGGTTCTGGGCAGGGCTGGGGACGGTCTGTGCCCGAGCATGATGACTGGCACTGTCCTGCTGCACCTCTGTGGAAATAGGGTGAGAAAAGCTGGGTGTGCCTGGGGAGGTTATAGCATACCACTGAAGCTGATCTGCTGCTTAATCCAATAAAAAGTCTAAGTTTATGGAAGATTTTAACAATGCAGTTTTAATGACTACCTTCTATTTTCTGGGCAGTTAACATGCATTACACTCTTGTTATTTATTTCACTGACTTCCCCAGGATGCTCTAAATAATGAATAGAAAGATGCTTTCTAAGCATTTGAGTCTACTTTCGTGAGTGTATTTATAATATAATGCTTATCTGTGTCATTTGCAGGAGGAAGTGATTCTCAAAAGTTAGAGTAGCAAGCAAAATTGGTTATATGCTTAGGTGAGACGTATCAGGCTAAAGCTGTGTTTGGGAAACAAGTTTCTGCCCAGGTGTGCATTCTCTCATGTAGTAGCTTCGTGTACAATTGTTTATATTTCTATGATTTCACAAGGCAGATGCATCTTCTGCTTGCTTCTAGTTATTTTTGGAACAGACTTGTCCTTATTACATGATTAGTCCTTTGATATCATGTTCAAATGTATGTGAAGATAAATATGGATAAGAAGTAGGTGCCTTACACTGTGGTGTTGAGAATAATCAATTTTTATTCTCTGATGGAACACTATTAGGTTTGAAGGAGATATTGTATCTCATAGGGTAATATGCTGTCAGTGGTTCTTTGTATCAATATTGAGCTCTTGATTTTTGTCTCGCTGTTGTGTTTATCCCACCCTTGTGGGATCACCCAACATGTGGTAACAGCTTAAGTCTTTCTCCTGTTTATGACTGGATCACAAAAAGAAAGCTTGCTATTTTAGTGCTGGGACTAGGCATTTTTGCTTGTTTGATTTTTTTGTTTGTTTGTTTTTAATTCAGTGTTATCAAAAAAGGAGATCCCTCCATGGACCACAGCAGGTTTTGCCTTTAAGTCCTGGGTGAAAAATGCAAATCTGAGAATACTCAGAGAAATCCAAGCTACCACCAACAACCAAATAAAAAACTAAGCTGTACAAGTTGTTTGTCATGGTGTGAGCCCAGTGACATCTATTAAAAAACATAAGTGACTCATTGTGAATACAGAAGGTTAGTTCAGATGCTCCTAGAAACAGCTGTTAGACTTGACTGTCAGTTTGCAGTCTTTGTTTCTGAACGTCAGGTTGAGGCATTGTTGTGGTTTGGGTTTAAGCCCAGCCAGCACCAAAAGCACCACAAAGCTGCTCACTTACTCCTTCCCGCACCCCCAGCTGGTGGGATGGCAAGGAGAAAATATAAAGAAAAGCTCCTGGGCTGAGAAAATGACCGGGAGGGATCACTTGCTGATTATGGTTATGGGCAAAAAACAGACTCAACTTGGGGAAAAAACAAAATCAATTTAATTTACTGCCAGTCAAATCGAAACAAGGATAATGGGAAGTAAACCCAAATCTTGAAACACCTTCCCCCCACCCCTGGATTTCTTTCTTTGGAAAAACTTCAGCCATCAGATTTACAATTTTTGGCCTAAGTGTAAACCAGTTACAATAGAGTAACACTTACACCTTAGGTCTGATTAAAAGATAGTTTAAGTTGATAATATTGGTAATGACTCTTGAATTTTGGGTTTATTTATTTTGTTAAGAGAAAATAATCTTTTCAATGTCATTTTATTAGAGACAGACTGCATGACCTCGCATGTACCATTCAATATACTACCTAGAGATCTTTATCCCATATGCATTAGTGAAGGCATGTTGTGAACATTATGCATTTAAAATGAATTGAAATGGCATTCAAATTAGTTTTTATGTAGGCTTCGTCTACTCAGTTAACTTGGTTTAAATACAACTGGCTTTCAGTTGCACTGAAGGCATGAATATTCTACAATTTTATTGTAAAAAATGACAGAAGAGACACTGACTCTTTCTCTTGCTGTTAGCAGAACTCTAACTTTCTGGCAAACAAATCCTGTTTGTAGTTTGTTTTGTTTTGTTCCGCCCTCCCCCTGCCATGTGCAGCCTTCAAGAGAACTTTTTTTGGAGAAACGTTGTTTTGTGGGTTTTTTTGGTTTTTGGTTTGTTTTTTTTTCTTTTTAAAGTTGTTGTATTGACTAGGACTTAGTATTCTGACTACAAGTTTTCACTGTCTGACCCTGTCAGTGTTACACTGGCTATCACTTTTTGAAGGCACTGAGTAGGAAGTAGATGATGGAGATGAAAAATTTTCACCTATGCTGCCTTTAGTCAGCTCTTTCCTTTAACTTTTCCTTGATGTCTGCAGCTGGAATTCACTAGCTGTTCTCAGTAAATACTCTGTGTGCCTGCACTGATGCGGGGCGGGGGATGAGTGGGATCATGCATAGGATCATCCTGCCAAGTATTAAATCAAAACCTAGTATTAGTTACTAAAAAACCAAACACCCCCACCCCACCCCAAACCAACCAAAAAAAACCCAAACCAAGACAAACACCACCTTCCTGCCCTGCCCCCAAACACCTGAGGAAGACAGATAATCATTACAAAGAGTGACAGCAAATCGCTGATCAATCTTGATGATTTTTTTTTTTTCTCAACAGGTTCACAGTCAGGATGTAACCTTCTGTAAAATGGAAACCTGTGAAGAAAGACATAGATAGCAGTTGGAGTTAAAAGCAGCAGATGAATATTTCTCTTCTTAAGCATCAGCTTTTTAAAACGCTATGGTGATTTGGAAAGTCTCAAGAGTGAACTGCAAAGTTTTCCTCAGCTCGATCGATGGATTTCTTAGTCATTTCTCCAAGTCATTGATGCTCAGAGATGGTGTGTGATGGAAAAAAACACCATGTCTCTGTGTTTGTAGCCCCTATTTTTTGGATTAGTTTGCTGTATTGCTGAACCGATTTCATTTTGAAGGGCAAGGAGTGAATGTGATGGATTTATCTTCAGAGATGAACAAACATGGAAGGAATCCAGTAAGTCACAAACTAGAAGATCAAAAGAAGGTAAGATTATTTTTAATTATACTTAATTGTATTTGAACCACTTGCAAACTCTTTGATTTCTAGTAAACTGGAAACTAATGTGCTTTTGAGGATAAAGTAGTCTGCTATGTTCACCAATACAGTGAACTGCTGTTGTGGGACTCAATTTCTTCATTGTCCAGTAATTTTCTTTCTAATACTACTTGATTGTCCGGTAATCTTGTGTTAAAAGGTCCTTGAATTTGTCTAGCAAATTATTTGGCAAAACCTTTACTCACTAGCAATGCTGAGTTCATGGCAGAGACATGATCCGAAGTAAGTGTCTGACATCAACCTGATACTGTTTGAGATCTTCATCCTTTACAGTGGATATGTGGATAGACCCTTCCTATTGTATTCTACCAGTAGTTCTGTATAATTTGGTTTTCTGATAATTTGTTGTTGTTGTTCAAGTTTCATCCTTCAGTACCCAAGGCAGTTTAAGCATGTAAATTCATGGTTCCACAATACAGAAAGTACTTTCGGAAATTCCATTTCTGCAACAGACGGTCCCAAGAGGCTCACCTTCCCAGGTCATCTGTTTAACGTACTCATGCTATGGTCTGGAAACTTTTCTAATGCTTATTTCGTAAACTTGAACTGATGCTTTTTAACATCTTCAGGTCTTTCTCCCACACTTTGTTGATCTTTTGTTACATTCATAGATTATTATTTTTGCCTGAAAAAAAAAATGTGGTTTTTTTATTCTTCAGTTTATTAGAAGTTCAAAACTCTGTAATACTTTTAGATTAGGAGGAGCTCATCGAACTCGAGTTCAGCAAATATGTTTTGAAAAACCCTACAAAGCCTTCTTTATCAAATGCATTGACCTGCTTTGTTACTTACCTCTCAATCTTTTCTTACCATGCATGGTAAGATCTGCACGTAAATAAAATCTCCACCAGTGATGCTTAACAGGCTTCGTGGATTTTTCAGAACACATGACTGTTCAGTAGAAACAAGACTCGCTCGACCCCCAGGCAGTTCTGAGATTATTATAAGAATGTTTCATTGTCTCAGATTTATTTCCTATTAATCTATCAGCTGTTTCTTTGCACTGATGCAGCCTTTCCAAAATAGTTGGCCATAGGGATCCCCAGTGTGTGCCTGTGGCTGATGAAGCCATAATTCCCTGAGCTTTGATCCTGGCTCCATGCACCACTGTCTCATTTACCTGTGTATGTCTGATCTGGCTCAGGTGTGAGCATCAGTCATGTTTCTGTTGAACCAGGCAGAGCATGTGACATAGGGTTAACATCAGATTAATGCACTTTATGCTAACTGAGGGATGACAGGCTTGGGGCTTATTATTCCTGGTCTGCCTGGGCTCTAATGTAGGGTCTGCACCAAATGGCAGCCAGCTTGAGAGAGTGCGTTCTGGTGTAGCGTTTTGTGACTGTGGTGTTCTTCATACTAGGCCTTAATGAGATTTACTGGCCTCTTTGAATTATTGCATGGGTTAAATGGGGCTGTTAATATCCAAATCATGTATTAGAGTGAAGGTTATGTACTTTATTGTTACACAGGCTTGTTATAAAAAGTGCTGCTGGGTTGGGGTTTTTTTCCAAATTTTGGTATGAAAGTGGCTGGCTAATGTTTTAAATAATTTCGATCTTGTTTGGGAAAAATACAAATTAGGAGAATTTATGGGCAACATAAACTAAACAGTTTTAAAACTTAGAAAATCAAATACTTTGTTCTAGTGCCTCTGAGATTTGTATGTGCTAATCTAAGTCATTTGGTTACAGCCAATAACCTTGTAAAGTGCAGAGAATTGCAGGAAACGTACCACGATAACACATGTGATGAAATTATTGGGAAAATGTATTTAGCCTTTGAGCAGGTTTTTTGTAATGGAAAAGACACAGAAGTACGTGATGGCGGATAAATCATTTAGAGCATAGGAATTTCTTCAACTCATAATTCCCACCCTTCTGTGGCACAAAAGAAAAGCTGAGAAATGTTAGCATTAGTCTTACCAAATGGTGAACTGTTTTCTGAACCGTTATTATCTGATCTGGAACTGAGTATGCTTGAGTCCCCTCTTTCCCCCAACCCCCCTCTTATTTCAAAAGGATTTTTTTTCCCCTTCATGTCTAATACCTGCAGATTCACTTCTAGAGACTGACTCTTCAGATTGCTTAGGAGGAGAAAGTTTGTTTCAAAGGGGATCTGTTGTACCTCAAGGTCAAATGTTTTCTTTGAGCCAGCCTGTGGATATTTTATCCAGCTGTAGAACTATGCGACGACTGCCAAAGGCTCTGCAGCTGCTAAAAGTCTCTGCTCCTGTGGTGTGGTTGATGAAGATCTAAATGTGATGATAATAAACAGAAGCATGGTTAGTTTTCATTACGTTCAGGAATCCTTACTAGTAATTTAATATCTTTGATATGCTAGTATCTGCTTCACTAGTACAAGGATAATGTTATATTTTAATAAAATAAGGCTTTAAAAAGGTGATAGGGAAACATAACAAGTAGTAGTAATTTGGCTATTTCTTTATGCTGCAGTGAATGTAGGGTAAATTTTGAAATATGTTAGACAGAAATGAGTGAAATAAAAAGGGACCACTTTAGGAAATATTGGCTGACTTACTGGCTGACATGGATGCCTTACTGGTGCTCTACCTGGATCAGACTGGGCAGAAGTCAAGCTGAATCTATTGGATAGCTTATGTTCTATAAATAAATGAAAAATACTGTGTTCCAGGAAGTCTCAACTGTTGTGTTGCTGCAGAAGGTATTACTACTGGACTGTTTTCTGCATGGGGAATTCAGGGGAAAAAAAAAAAGTCAAAGAACAAAACTCCATGTTAATTAAGGATATAAAACTTTTCAAGTGGTTTTAAAAATGCAGATTGTGCTTTGGCATTTAGCTTTTCTAATAATTTAATAGGGCAGTATATGCTATATAGTTACTTTCCTATGATCTGGATTTGGGCCTGGACAACTATATTTATGTAACTTTCATTTTGTTGCTAACATGTGAATGGTCATGTCTGTAGGACACTCAGATTTGCTCCTTATCTCAAAACCCATCAAATGCTACCAACTGCATTTTAAATAGGAGTATATTCATTTTTATGGCTGCAGAACTATCAAGCTCCTTAGCCTTTCTGCAGCTCCAAGACGTAGTGGCAGTTTTACTGATTTCTGCCAATAGTCTGCTGACTTTTGTGGAATTGGCAGGTGTCTCCGACTGGGCTGATACTCGTGTGTTTGACCCTCTTATGTACAAAATGAGGCTCAGGCCCAGAGTGAGAACTTCTGGTAGCTGTATGGAAGCAGTAGTCCAATTTCTGTGGCTGAAGTGTTGGGGAAAGAAGGGAGGCAGGCTAACAGAAGGCAGTGCAGGGAGGAAAAAGATATTGAGAAAGATCATTGTAATTGATTAATTTGACCTCCTACAGAAAACAGGCATAGGGCTTCCCTCTACAAATTCTTCTAGCTGGGTGCAAAGCCTCAGGAAATCAATGAGCTGGAACAGGCAGTTCTGGGATGTCCATCAGCTTTATCTGTTTGAGGACCATGTGTCCATGGTATCTCTGTCCAAAACATGTCCTTCCTTCCTCTAAGCTGGATGTGACAGGCATACAGCTCCATCCAGGTAGAGATTTCAGGTTAAGTGCTGTGCTTCTGCATCTATTTGCCATTCCCACAGTGCACTGTAATTTCTTATTTTAAAAGTATGATAATATTCAAGGCTTTAGGACATAAATGCCAGTAAATAGCAAATGCCTGTATTGCTGTTTACAGTATGGTGTTCATGATTTAGCATGTGGTAAATGGTAGAGAGCGCTGTGAACTAACAGTTTGAATAACAGGTTTCTATAGGCAACTTGCCGCAAATAACCATTTTAAAACCCCGAAAATACTGCTTTATCTATCTGCATTTCATCATTCAACAGGGTTCTTCTGTTTTCAAAATCAACATAAAAATTTGTAATCTGCTGCCACATGCATGGTTTATGCTAGTCAAATCTGTAAAGTACATATCCAAGATTTCCCAGCTACTCCAGTCATTAATTTTAATGTGTGTGTGTCCCCCCCCCCCCCAAGAAAGTCCCATTGTGGCCATTTCTTTGACAGACTCTCCAGGTTACTTGGTATCTTCGAAAAACACCTGCTTGCTGCAGGCAGGCAAAGCCAAGCCTTTGAATGATGCTGCAGCTGTGGCCTTGTTAAAGTCTGGAGGCTGGGGTGGGAGCCTGGGAGTGTGCTTCGCTGTGGGCGTACGGGTGTGTGTGAGGCAATGTGCAGGCAAATAACACAGGTTGCAATACCCTTAAGTATCATTTATGTACTTGACCCTGTGTAAACCTATAAAATTGTTTCAGAAATACAGTAATGTATAAAATGCTTCCCAGCAACAATAGTACTCCATCCCATAAGGTTTTGGCATACCTGCTTTGTCTGCTAACTAATTTACTGCTTTCTGTTCCACAATGTCTAGGGTGTTTCAGACAAGCCCACTGAGTCCCTGTCCTGACTCACACCAAAAGATATGTGTCTAGATTTGAAATCCATCATGCAGAATATGGTTGTAATGATCGTCTTGCAGAATTGCTAGTTTCCAAAAGCGGAAAAACTTTTGCACCTCTGCTGACACCACCGACACATGGCTTGGAGTTCTTTTTCATCACATTTTCTTTTAAAGTCTCTTGATCATAGGCCTTAGTCCTTCTGTTTAGAGGCTGATCCAAACCAAATGAAAACACAGGAAAGTTTTTAGTACTTCCCCCCCCCCCCCCCCCATATGCTTTAAAGTTAAATATGAGAAAGCGCAAGTTGCTTTCAGAACAAATTGCATTATTTCCTTCAGTTTTTCTTTTTGAAGGCAGATGAGCCCCTGAACTCAGAGGGGTTTTTAACAGACACCAAGACTCTATTACTGAGCAATAATTAAATATAATTAATCAGAAGGAATACCAAACAAGCCTTGTCTACTGTTGAATGTTTTGCTGGTCTCCCCAGTAGCCATTTGAAGATTAACTATATGCCCAATAATCAGTCTGGTTTTACTTGTTAGGGTAAAATAGTAGGTTACTTTCAAAAGCATCAGGCAGCCTTGATACGCAATCAAGAGAGAAGCTTTAGAAGGGACAGATGAAATGGGAGCAATCAGCATGTACATCACACTGTTCCTCCATCCCCTGCCTGCTTCGTCTTAGTCAATATTCAGTGCACAGAACAACATTTTGGGAAAATCGGATGTCGTCATCATGACGCAGCTGGGCCAGGAGCACAATTTGTTCTCGCTGACACGTTCATACTGCTGTGTCTGTGCTCCCCATTTTCACATCTCAGTTCTCATTTTTATGACTAATTCTGTAGTCACCTAACAACTCTTTTTAAAAATAACAGCATGAAATATTGGGCAGGCTGGGGTTGTTGATATTCTTATTTAATAGCTCATTTTCATTTGAGGACCTAGGATCTGGATGATGTTGCTTGCTATCTCAACAAAAAAGTTGATTTCTACCATTCTGTTTTTATTTCTCCCTCCAAGGCTGCTCTAACTGAGCTTTCTCTCCCTCCTGCTCTCCCCACCCCAGTCCCTCCTACACATATATACATATATATGTATGTTCTGTGTGGTTTTTGCCCATCTGCCCATCTGTGTCTCTGTCAGGGGATGCCTTGCAAACAACTGGAGGTCTGAAGATCTGGTGAAGAGTCAGAGACTCCTTAAGCTCGATGTTCACTATTATCCTGTATCACATAACAGCTGGCAGGTTATTTTTTTTTTTTTTTCAGGATGTATATTCAGTGCTTTAACAAAAAATACTGGGTCAAAGGGATAGTGAGAAGTCTTCAAGGCTGAGGGGAGAGGTTTGTGCTCTATTTTAATGTTGTTTTTTTCTTTAATACCTTTGAATTAGGCAGAGATAGGAAAAGCCCACCCAGCTGATAAGAAGAAATGGGCTGTGGGCATAAAACTACAGTTGCTTTCCAAATTCTTTGCTATATACGCCTGTCATATATTACTGCTGTCTTTCCCTTAAGCTGTCTCCCTCCATACTCCAGGAGTTTTCTGTTTCAAAATTTATGCTAGAAAGACTTGAATTATTCTTCTCTCTGTCAAACCTCCCTGGGGCCCCACCACCTGACTCCTCTCGCTTGCTGAAATTGTTCTGTGCACTCTGCTAGTGCAGTTGTTCAAATTTTTTAAAAAAATCTCTACAGGCTCAATAAATGGTGTTAAATATCATGTTATGAAATATGAAGCCCATACTTAATTCATAAAGTAAATTCATGTCCTCTGCTGCATGTTTACAGGTTTTTTCCCTCCTATTAGAGAACTGTGATGTAAATAAGATCGTACACATTTTTTAATGCTTTTTCTTTTTCCTTGCCTTCCCAACGCCACTATCTGCAACAGTCTCGATTACAGAGCAGTATTTTGACCCAGTGCTGCACAAAAAGAGCTGAGAAATTAAATGCTGATTAATTAATTCTTCTCTTAAAAGGATACTGGCTGGCTGTATTTTATATTTCAGTAGTATGCCTTGGTTTCTTAGCTTGTTTCTTTTCTTGCCACTCAATGTTATCTTTAAGTTGTTGCTCTTAATGCATGCGTGATAAGAATAAAACTTGTTTAAGAATACCAGGTAAAAGTTGTACAGGATGTCATTGCTGCCTGGTTGGAAGGAGCTCAGCTGCTTTGCAGTTGTTTGCGCTGGCAGATTTTTGCGTAATCAGATAGCTGAAATGAATACTATTTTGTATGTACACATATGACGTGATTTTGAATATGCACTACAGAGTAGAGTGAGAGGAAGAAGGTGCCTTTTCATTTGGGTTGGTTACTTCTCCCCCTGCCCTGCAAAAAAAGTAATACTATTACTTACTGGCCTTGGTCTTCACTTACTACTAAAGGCAAAGTTTCCCATTTCTACCAATTACATTGCTATTAGTAAATACACAAAGGTAGATTTAAGCATCTTGTCTCAAATGGTCTTACCTAATTTGGAATAAGATACAATGTCTAAAAGGCAGAAAAAAGTGAAATTCATGGAGGTAATATCTCATGATTATACAGTTTGCTCTGGGACACATTGATGGTTACAAACTGTCTGCAAGGTTTTCATTTGTCAAGTACAAAAGACTAGAGTCTTTCTACCATAAATCCTGTTTTTTGATTGCTGTTTGTTGCTCCTAGCTTTTTCAAATAAGCTCGTTAGCCTCAGTACAAAGAACAATTTAAGTGATAATAAATAGCTAAGCTAGTAAATAAAGTCACATGGCTTTCTTTTTTGTTGTTTCTCTGCAGTGGCATTGCAAAATAAGGAAATCACTGTAATAATTTAGTATTTTCCTGCTCTTACTCTTGTTATTTAAATGTTACCGAATAATATTTGTTTAGTTGCTTTTTTCTCAAAACCATCATCTGGGAAAATCTTCTGTATTTAAAGGATGAAATGTAGATTAGGAAAGGGTTGGGATGCTTAAATAATATGTAACCTGGTCCTGTCTTTTCCTTTCTAAGAAGGAGCACAAGCTTGAGAAGCAGTTGCACAGAGCACTGTACAGCAGAGGATCTGAACTGAGGCTTCTAGGTGATGCCTTGTCTTGCACTGTGACCTTGTTTGGGGATTTTTATCACTCAACTTCATGAAGATCATACCTTCAAAAGGCTTTTTGAGGGTTTTGCAGTTTGAAATCTGTTCTTTGCAATAGGGATGGTCCCATAATGGGTGCATTAGGAGTCAACTATCCTGCTTGCTGACTTTTAAAGTATTTTGTTAAATATTGCGGATGACCCTGTATTAAACTGCATTTAGAGCAAGTGCCTATTTTCTTGTCTCTCTTCTCTTGAACTTTGAACTTCTTATGGGAAGATACTTTTTTCACTTTGATAGTTGTTCTACTTTTACATTAAGTGAAAGGTGCTGGTGTGTTTACAAAGTAGCTGGGAAAGCTTTTTGTTATTGTTATTACCACATTTGCATTGAGCTAGTTTCTCTAAATCACTCTATTGTTACCTTGAGATTTTTAACTGGAACCTAAACTCAGGTCAAGGACTCTGCATCTTCCTGGTTATCTCTGCAGTCTTGCAGTACAGGTAAAGGATTGCAAGTATTGAATCTGTGTGTTGTGCGTGGAAGTTCTGCCTATTTGCTTCTCTAATTCCCCTGGAACACTAATTGTTGAAACTGGAAGGAGAAGCATGTGCTGCTGCTGCTATATCAGAAGTAGTAAGCCAGTGAGTGACTATACTACAGTGTGCCTTTATAGGAGGGATATAAAGACCTTTTTAAGACTACATTTTGTAAACGCTAAAGCAAGAAGTCTCTTGTGAGACTGTATTGCGTGCCTGCTTATAAAGCAGAGTTACTAACCTTTTAAACTAATTCTAGATAGGTCTAGCCTTAAGCAACATATGAGAGGACAACTCTGCCTGGTACTGTGGCTTTTAGCTTCTGAATAGAAACATCTGGTGGAATCATTGAGTTATTACCAACAACATCTAATACTCCCAGATTAAACCAGATCTTTTTTCTAAGGTACAGTATGTAAATATGCACTATAAACAGAGAAAATGAGACAGGGTTGACAAAGCTTGGTCCAAATGCAGAAATGATGCACAGAAAAGTTTAAAGCCTAGCTTCTACAAATTAGTTTTCTAGGAATTTTGCATGCTTACTAAAGGAAACGCATGTGGAAAAAACCCAAACACACAAACCTGTAGAATTGGGGTCAAGGTATATTATATAGCTGAGGCCACATTAGTTTGTCACATTAGTTTCGTAATGCAGGCAGCCCTTAAATGTGAGTCTGTGGAGTCTGGGTATTGTACCAGAATGGAAGACTGTGCTTTGTTACACCTTAAACTGAAGTCTCAGGGTGCAGTCATGCTGTGTTCCAATAAAAGAATACTGCTGGGAGATGCTTCATTTTTATTTTTTAATGCCTACGTAGTGGTATTAGCTTTTCTCCAGTGCTCAAGTACAAAAGAATGTAAAGGCAGAGAAGAACTCTGGAAATGGTTATAATTTTCTTCTTAGTGTAAACTTCCTTTCTTTCACAGTTGGTTGCTGGCAAGAACATGCATATCCATACTGATTTGAATATTAGTATGTGTATATATACAAACTAACATAGTTATGCTGTATGTTTTCTGCAGGTAAATGAGTAAAGCTTCTTTGTTAGAAGAGAAGAAAAAGTTGATAGAGCTACTGAGTTTAATACCAATATGTTTCCTCTGTTTCACAGCTGTGGCTTTTGTTTGTTCTTTGGGTTTTGTTTTGGTTTTGTTGATTTTTTTTTTTATTTATTTTGTTGGGGGGGGGGTTGCAGTTAGACTGCAGAATATTCTACTGTTAGTAAAGTGAACCTTAGAATGTTATAATTTGTTTTCCTTTTGTAGCTGTTAAGATCTAGTAAAACTGTATCTCAGTAGGCACTGCTGTATGCAAATTCCATTTTTTAAATATTAAAATTCCTTGATGTCTTCTAGAATTGTCAGTATCAGGCACAGAAATTCCTCTTAATGGCACTTTTACCTGAGTGACCGAATGTAGGTTTTGCCAGGGAAAGGAACAGCTCCCAGCATCCAGGACTTTAGCTGAAGGTATATAGCAAAGTTGCTGTTGTTCCAGTTTAACATTATGTATTCCTGAAGGAAAAATAAACCTGTAGTTGAAACGCAAGTCAGCAGGCTGTCTTTATTAGTTGAGCTCTTGATGTTTTTTTTTTTTTTGTCTGCTTCTCCTTTCTTTTTGTTGTTGCTGTTTTTTCCTTTCTCTGTCAAGTGAGTTCTCCTTACCTGTCATGTTCCCTCTATCCTTGCCGCATGTTTTTTGCCCTCTATATGTTTGTTTTCATTTTCCTTCTCCCTTGCTCAAATTAACTTGGCTTATTGGCTTTTTTTAGTATACGTGCATATAAAAACACGCAGATAATTGTATGTGTGAATATGCATATCTACACATATTTGTGTGTACAAGTATTTTGAGTGTGTGCTTGCATAGAAACATGTAACATGGACAACAATGCATAGGACAATCTCTGGTGTAATCATATGTTAAAATGCTTTGCTTTCTCCATATTCCATTTGTTTCTTGATTATTTTTTTTCTTTCTAGAAAATAGTATCCTTAGCTCAGGGTCTTTTTTTACCCTGTGCACCTCTGTGCATGTCTGTGCAGTGCATAGGATTGGAGTCAGTTCTCTGTAACTAGGGTCCCTGAGTCTCTTAAAACAATAGTATTAGTAATTATGATTTAAAAGTTTTGTTTTATATAAAATGGGATTATTTTTTTAAAATCTCCATTTCTTAAATTTTGTTGGTGAGAAATTTGTGTGTTTACTTGTTTCCTCTCATAGAGCCTGTCAGTGTTCTCCAGCTCAGTCAGAAACATGGCAGTTGCTCTGAGGCCTTGATAGAAGAGGTGTAGCCTTAAAATACTATTAGTCCCCGTGTCATCTGACTGACATGGAGCAGGGAGAGCAAACGTCCCGCTTTATCTGAATTGCTGAATTGATGCCAGTAATAAGTTGCTTGGTAAGTCCAGGACATGGCGTGTAGTTATTCATAAGTATGGTGGAGGCATTGTAGAGATAAAAGAGGACCGGGAGAAGCTGCCAATAATCTTTTTTTTTTTTTTTAATTGCCTGATGTAAACACTGTGTCCATAATTTGTCATTTGGAAGGGATAATTTCCAGCAGGTGTTCTTTTTGGCTCGATTGTAGAGGTCAGGTGACTTTGTATTTATTGTTGGCATCATAAATGAGAACCAAAGGGGACTACAATACACAAATGCAGAGTGATTCAACATCATAGCCTCTACAATGTTAGCAAGTATCCATAAAGCAGTAAAAAATGTGGCCCCCAATGGAGGGCATCATTTAAACCCAGCTTTTACCTATGGTTACTATAAAATATGCTCTGATACCTTGAAGGTATTTGTTACTTGTGTGTAGTGATTGAGGTACATATTGACTTCTCGACAGTGATCTCTCTTTTTTTAATTTTTTTTAAAAATATTTTGACTACTTAAACAGGAATTAGCTTAGACACCTATCGTTTTTAACACTGTTGAGGTAGCAGATCGGTATTAATGCAAAAATTCTGGAAGGTGGTTATTTAGTTTGCCTGAACCTGCTCTGTATTTAGAGGGCAACAGTTACTGCTTTGTGAAATGCTTTCTGTATGTTTAAATGTATATGGAAGTGTTATGTAATAGCTTATTAGTAATATAAATATGCCTATTGCTATATGACAGTTGCCACTGTATCAGTTTTAGGATGGATGATGTAAGTAAAGGTTGAGGCCAAAAGGCTAAAGGCCTGTTTCTTTTCTAGCTTTGTCAATTTTTCTTTGTACCCTCAGGGAAGTTGCTTAAACTCAGTTTTATCTATGTATAAAATTAAAAGATTTTCTGAATCATTGATAATTGATTTCTCTTAGAGCATTAAGACCCTCAGATTGAAGGTCAAATATATTTGCCTAGTGTTTAAAATAAGTATGCTGCACTCATGGCTGTTTATTTAGATTGTGGCAGAGGACAGGAGTCTCAGTCATGAATCAGGACATAGTTGTGCTGCTGCTGTAGGAACACAGTAAAAAAATTATTATGTCTGGTTTAAAGACCTTACAGTTTGCTTGTCATTTCCCTTGATTCCACTCTTGTATTTAGTCCCTAAGAGTGGAATATGCTGCTTTTTGTTGTTGTTGTTGTTAGTATGGGATCTCCTATGCAAAACCACTCATCACTTAGGAATGAAGTTGTACTGTATGAGAGAGGAGAAGTTTGTGTACACAAAGGAAGGGAATATACAAGCTTTTTCTTTGTCGTGCTCACCAAAAACTTATAATGCCTTAGCTGTTACTGCATTGTATCTATATTTTCGCCTAATTTCCCAATTTTTCTCCATCATAGTAATCTAAACATGCTCTCAGGACTACAGCAGCCCATTTGGCTGTGTGTTAGGGGAATACATGCTTAATTTGTTCCGTTTAGGTGGTAGCTAAAGTAGATGGCACTTTCCTGTCATTGTCAACTGCTACATGATGACTACTTACAATGCCACTTACTCTATATATTTCCAAATGGTCGTTTAAAGAAATCATTGCAAGAAGAGCAAATGGATCAGTCGGGGAGGTGGAAGAAAGAGATAATAGAAGAAAATTGCAGAGTTTTCCTAACATTTTCTGATGCCAGTTTAGACAACTGGGATTTTGTTCTTTTCTGAAAGCAGATGGAGGTGGTTATAATTTTCTCTGGATTAGCATCAGTCCTGGTGTAAAATGAGCTTTCTGGCTCAAAATCCAAAGGAGTTCCCTTCTTAAAAAATGTATCAGGAATGCAAGCTGATTTGCAGAATAGCCATACATACAAAAAACAATAAAATGATGCATAAAAACAACACTCATGAGTCAAAGCTGTCTGTTAGGAATTAACATTACATCAAGATTTAATTTACATGTCTTGCAGAAAAACACTTCAATATTCCATGTTATCGCATGCTTAACAGTAATGAGCTAAAATGGTATGTAAACATTATAAACAAAGATAATCCCAAGAGCAAAATTCCTAAGTGGATCTGTAATTCAAAAGTGCCAAAGAGTGATTATAGAGATCTCAGAGTTGATTTTAACCCATGATAAGCAGAAATAGTGCATGCCTTCTGCTTTGTTCCCCCCTCTTCTCCCCTAGTGTTTTTGTTCACTTTTGGTTAGTATTGCTATAAACAATCTATTAAGCATAAAAAGAGATGCAAAATACCTTTAACAGTAGTTAGTCTTTTTCTTGCCCTTTACTTATCTGTGTATGTCCATCAAATGATTAAAGCAAACAAAGTCATTTCTCCACAACATGTGTCTAATAATTGTGGCCAATGCAAATTTGGTCTGTCAAAAAATCTTGTGTTATCTTGATACGTCAGTTCACGGCACAGCTAGAAAGAAAGGAGGAGTTGTCATTCGTTAGCAGAACAGCTGGCATAACAGACTGGAAGTTGTGTTCTCCAGGAATTAATTTTTTACCAAGGTAAGTTCAGTCACAGATTTTAAACTGTTAAATTTGCAGCTCAGGCTTTGCTGCTTGCCTGGGTAACAATAGAATTTCAGACGAGATAAAAGGGAAACCATGGAACATATGTTTGGGGGGTGCTGGTCTTAATTTTTATTTTCCTCCCCTGTAAAGGAGGTTTCTGTGACCGAGGTTGATTGCTCTGACAGCTGCCCAGGGAAACCAGAGACTGTCCTGTGTGGAAGTCAGAACATGTATGCTATATAATTGTTTATTTGGTTTTTTTTTCATTCTTTTTCTTAGTAGGATTTTTCTTAGTAAAACAACTGAAACCTCATTGAGGGGGGAAAAAAATGAATCCATTACTGCTATTTAATATTTTGAAAAAGTACCTGTTTCTCCCCATCTTTCTTTAAGACAATGTATTGAGTATGCTGAACTCTATTTTTTCATTCCTTCTTTACTGAAGTATATGTTTAGGAACACTATGGACACAATATTCCTAGAAGTATACCACTTGAATCAGGAGGGCTCAAACGAAGAAAAAGAATAGAGGGTTGCACGTTCTCCGTGGCAAAAAAACTTTTTAGACTTAAAAATTTATTTTTCTGTGTGTTTTGAATGCTGTTTAAAACTTTTAGCCTTTAATGCCATACATGGTGATTGAAGGGGCAGGGAAGCATTTGTTATATTTGCAAGATACTCTGTGATTGTCTTGGTGCTCTGGCTACAAATGCATCCTGGTAAATGCTCCAAGCACGTGCCATGAGTGTTTGTAACATCATATTTCTTCTAGTAAATTATGCTATGAAGCAGTTCTCCAAATCAGTAGTGCGCATGGATTTTTTGAAGAGGTGTAATATTGGTGGCAATCTCATGGTTAAGGCTGTGTTTAGATTTACATTAAAATACTTCACAGTTATACTCTAAAGGTGTAATTACCCAGACCTCTTAGATAACAGTGGGAATATTTCCAGTGATTTTTGGCAGGCTTTCTGTAGAGCCTTTCAATTTTTGATGTAACATTTTTGTAAAAAGTCCTTACTAAATTGTAAAGAAAAAGCAATCAATATTGGTCTATTTTCTTTCTTTTTATTTTTTCTTGTTTTGGAAAAAAAACAAAAAACCAAAACCAACCAAAAAACCCACCACCACCAAAGAACAGACCTAAATGTGGCTACTCACAGCAGGTGAGAATTACAGCCTTCATCTGCCAATATATGTGTGTGCATGCAGATTGTGACAGGAGTTGGGCCCTGGGGACACATTTGAGAAGTTAAAATCAAAGACATCTGTAGCTGTTGACCTTGTTGAGAACAACCTAAAGTCAGTTTGTCAGACAAAGGAATGTCAATTTGCCAAAGCCACTGCAGGCCCACTGAAGTCCACAGTCTTTTGTGTCACCTCTTGGAGAGCATTAGTTAACTTGAGTGGAAAAAAAGTTGACATAATGAATCAAAAAATTCAACCATCAAAAACGTACAAAGGGTCTTCTTTCATGGCTTCGTTTTTAAGGCAACAGTGCAGATTGCTTTTAAAGACTGAAACTCTTTGAAATCATGTTTTGTTGAATGAGGTCCCTAAATTTGACTCTTCAGACAAGGATTGGATTGGTTGAATTGCTTCTAATAGTGTTTGGATCAAACACTTGCTGACTCTTTCAGAGGAAACATTTTTAATGTTCCTTAAAATTCTTCATTGAATGTAGTTTGGGTTCAGATTTGTTTAACAGAAGGGCCAGAAAACAGAAGCTGAGCTGGTACCGAAGATGTAGGATGATATTTGGATTTTACTTAAGCATTATTTCTTATAGTCACTTTGCTTCTGGATATTTGATAGATTTCTCCAGATCTACTGGCTGTTATGTTTCTTGAGCTTCCCATCTTATTTTTTAAAGATAGACTGCACAGTTTCCATGCAGTACACCCAACCTGCCTCGATACAAAAGAAAAACCTATTAGCTAAACTGAAGGGGTTGACATGGCTCTGGGTGTTAGAAATATTATTCCAATGCTGTGAGCTGGGGGAAGAGACTGCCTGCGAGGTACCTGGGCTCTGTATGCTCTGGGGTGCCCCAATCACTGTAGGTTACCCTACAGCCCTGCTATCTGGTCCTATGTCTTGGTAAGTAAAGGCTAAAGTCTACTTAAGAAGGAGAGTCTAGATGACAGCAAGGTAGAGTAGTTTTCCCAGTCATTCCTCCTCTTATAAAGTCTCTTTTTTTTTTTTTTTTTTTTTCCATAGAAAAAGGTAGCTCAGCTATCAGGTGGAGGATGAGGAAAGTGGATGAGAAATTTATGCAGATGAGGGGGTTTTATTTGGTTTTAGAATTTATGTGGAAAGACTGTTGGAAAAGTACTTATACAAAGTTCAGGGTAGCATAATGAGACTTGTGTTCTTAGAGACAACTATAATCATTCCTAACTTTCTCAGTATCAGATTGAACTTTTTGTACAGTATTTTTAGTTGGTTCCCACTCTGTGATGCTTCAATTATTGCACTTGTTTTATATCACATCTATTAGCTCTTAATAAAAATACCAGCTTTTTAGCACTGTAGAAACTTAGCTTCCGAGTAGTACTGAAATTACCTTGAAAGAGTTCATGCCACCAATATAGTATCAGCTGCTGCCTTATTTTTCACATGCACATGCATTACATGCTAGTTTTGAAAACCCAGCTGCAGTGAACCTCAGAGCTTTGGTACTACAGACTATTCTGTCTGAAAATACACTGACATATTAATATTTTTGGCAATTTGATACATCCAAATGTTAGGTTAATTTTTTCTACTTTCACAGAGTTCAGTTTTTTTGGTTTCTTTTTTTTTGTAAGCTGTAAGTTTCCAGGTTTCCATTCATATGGAAATAAATGCAGAAGATGAGAATATTTGTTCTATAGTTTCACAAGGCTGACTTCTAGTGAGGATTAAATCAGACTCTTTAGACAGTGAGGTTCTAAAGGCCACTGGACAGAAAATCAAACAGTACATTATCAGGGAAAAAGAAAAGATTGTCTTCCTTAAATGAAATTCTAGAACAACTGTCATTTAACATGCATTTCATGTCTTTATCTACAACCTGGAATTTTCAAATGAGCTTTTACCTTTTTTTTTTTTTTTAATATTCTTGGCACAAATAAAGAAGTATCTGATTATCTGGTTTGAGTAAACTTTAAAAATTATTAAAAGAAAATTAGTTGTATTTAGGGGCAATGGATACTTGCCTTTCCTTGAAGTCTACTTTTTTTATTAACTACTAGATGCCTATAAATCATCTTGTAGTACTAATTTCAATCAGTAATGCTGATATTGTCTTACATTATTTATGTGGTGTCCAGTATCCCCATTGTTCAGTATTTTGACTGATGGTCAAATACAAATAAAAGGTCTGCTCTTCATAGATGATGGGAAGGAACATATATAATAGGAAGAGAGAGAGATTGTCTACTCATAGAATCAAGGAGTGGGTGAATGAAAAATTAGAATACTAGGCATAAAAGCAGCACCTCTGGGTTTCTGCAGTGCAGTACCTTATGTGACTGAGGACACTGACAAAATGAGGAAAACCAGCAATGCCTGTATGCTCCTACCGTAGCACAAACTCCTTGAAATGGTTGTAATTATGATAACAGTTGTGACCTAAACTTGTCAAATGTTCAGCTGACTGTTGCTCATCTCAGGAGTATTAGTCTCTTTTTGTTACTGCATTCTGTTTTCTTTCTCTGTTTTTTCTTTCTTCCTCTTTTGCCTCTTAGCTCTTCCTCCCGTGGTACTTCAGCACAAACTGAAGGTGCAAGCTCTTTGGGACAGTGACTTTTTATTTACAGCATGTCTAGGCAGTGCTTGGTTAAACTAAGCCTTCAACTTAATGTTTTACTTTTATGTTAGTTATCTTAGTTTAGAAAATAGGATTTTTTATTATTATTTTTAATGTTGTTAAGAGAATACAGATGGATACAGCTCATTCATTATTATAACACAGGGTGGAGATCCATCTATTTTAGTGCTGTCATTTTGGAGGTAGGCACCCGTTGGATGTTTGCAGGCCACATGTGAATACCTGTCTTTGGCTTGGCCTTGACAGCAGCTGCCCCAGGGAAGAATAAGTAATTACTAGCACTATTGTTATTTCATAGTAATTTATATTCAGGAAGCTCTTTGGAGTTATAATCAGGGCCAGGAAGTACCATGGTGGTAGGTACTCCTTGTATATATACATTTCGTAGGCTGAATTGAAAAATTGTCAGTCTAAACAAAGGTAAGCAGCGTATTTTAAGCAGGTAGTCCACTTTAGGAGCTTTGCAATACCAGACACTGTTTTTTGGGTTTTTTTGTTTGGTTTTTTTTTTTTTTTTTTACTTGAAATTACCCATACACCCACTATACATAGATACATATGCTTGTAAATGTCCTGAATAAAATGTAATATTTGAAGGATATAAATCTAGCCATAAACTGGATATGGTCCAGTGTATTTTTAGTGCAGAACAATTTGACAATTAAAATCATGTCAGTAATTTAGAATGCTACAGAATGACATAAATTGGTCGTGTTCATTAGTGCATGTGTAGCTCTACTTTCATTTAGAGACGTGGTTAAAGTAATGCAGTAGAAATTTCAGCTTTCTCTGGGGAAGATAAGATGCCTTGTTCAAGACTTGCACTTACCAGATTAATTTTCACTGATATGGCTATTCCAAAGGCTTGCCTCAATGTTTTAGCATTTCCTCTACTTTTTTGTATAAACCAAAGCAATTAGCTTAATGAAAGTGTCAGTTAATGTTCACTAGTTCTTTCCATCTTTCTTTCTTTTTCTTTTTTTGGAAAAACTCCTTAGCCTTACTTTTCCTTTTTGTTTTGTATTGCACAAGTATTTGACAGTATTTCATGTGAGGGTTCAACAGTAACCCTTTCAATTACAGAACAGCTTTTGTTGTTGTTTTTTTCCAAAGAAGTAAATGTACTTAGAGGGATATTTATTTAAATGAGACATGACGTTTTTCATGTTTAACTGTAGTGCTGTTAATTAATGCTAAGATGCCATAAAAATATTTTTTCTCCTCCTTTTTTTCAGATTTAAGTGAGGGTAGGTGGTGGTGATGATTAGACAGGGGTAGGCTTTTTGAAGGAGAAAATAGTAATATACAGAAAGACTTAATTACCTTTTGGGGGGTTTGCATTACTCCAGCAGTGTTTGTGTTACAGTAATATGTAGCAGTCCCAATCTGAAGCCTCACCACATTGTACTTGTCACCATACAAAATTATATGGAGGAAAGATTTCTACACTGAAATTGGTGTCAAGGCTAAAATCTATGTGAGCAGATTAGGAAGTCCTAATTTAACATCTCCGATTCCTCAGAATCTTTGAATTTTTTTCGGTGAATGGATTGTCTCAGTCATGATGCAAAGGGGATGGTTTTAGTTGGAGTCTGTCTGAGAAATGAAACCACAGGGGACTTTAGGCATTGCTGACTTTGAAACCAGTAACCATGAGATGCTCGACCCAGCAGGGAGGGGAGGAGGGAATGAAAACTTTCAGGTATTGTGAAGAGACGGCATATTTGAATCTACTGAAAAGGACACTTTCATTTATCTGCTAGAGCACAGGATATGGTTTGATGGCTGTCCTGTATTCTCGTGACATTTTGCCACAATTAAAGTGACATCTGTTAGAATATCAACAGGTTTGATGAACTTCTCCCTGCAAGAATAGGCAGCTCTTGTGTTTGAAGGGAGATGACCCCTGAATTAAAAGCATATATAGATGTTTCTCGAGAAAGTCAAGTGAAGCAGAGATTTTTATAATTAATAGGAATATGTAGTATGTTGTAATGTGTTCTCAGCGTAAGAGTTTCTATATAGCAAGAGAGAATCATCTTGACATCAGTTATATTATTATCTTGTAGGTGTTTCTAATGAAGGTTTCTTATTTGTCTTGTGATTTGTTTATGGAGCAGTTGCTTTGAGTAGTTGCAAAAGCCTTAATTCAATTTCCTTTCCTTTAAGGTAGCATTTTGGTGGCTTGGGACTCACATAGCAAATTCTATCAATAAATGTTTTGTATGTCATTCTTACCATGTTTTTTTCTCAGTGTTCTGAAGGCTTGGAGATGAAGTCACAATGTTGAATAACAAATCATGTGAAGCTGAATTTGGAAAAGCTCAGCACTGATGAGAATTAAAAAAATCTTCTGTAGGTTAGATCACAGTACAGTTTGGATGGTCAACTGCTTGTAAGAGAATCTGCCCTCATAACAGAAGACAGAGACACCATTATTACCCTTGTTTGAAAGTGTCTGCACTTTTGCTACTCTACAGTTTTTTGTAATTATTTATGGTTGTACAAATATAAATGAAACCACCTTTAATGTTTTGGCTTAAGCGTTATACAGTGGCTCCTAAATCAATGTACTGTGTAGAATTGTTGGTACTGCTTTGAGAAAACTTTGCCATTAGCTAAATCTATGTGATTGCACTGGAAGATAAGAGCCTGTTGTCTGAGAACAGCTGAAGTCAAAATGTAAAGACCTTTAAGTCACGCATATGCCACCGAGAGTAAAATTTGATCTGCAGAAGTTATTTTCTGCAGTTGGTGTTACACAAGCTGAAAACAAAAAATGCTTGATTTTCAGTTTCAAGGTGGGGTGTAAAACTCCCCCTTCCCCCAAGTACAGTTGATGTGAATATCATGGAAGAAGGCCAAAATACTTTGTTTTGCTTTCAAAAGTGTCAGTAAGCACTGTCATGAGTGCAGCAGAGGAAACATGCAGTATTTAACATATCTAGCCCTTCCAGTGTACGTGGTCAGCCACTTTGTAGTGCTACCCTAACTGAACGCATCCACATTGCTGATTACAGAACCTGTCCGTGTACCATATAAAAGTTCCAAGGGAAAATATTCTTGAAGGACCTTTTGGGTGGTTCTATATTTTTCATGTTGTCTTTTCCCTTCTACCCAGTCAGGAAGGTATATACGTGTGTACGTATAAAGATTGCTTATTATCGTTTATCTAAATGGCTACTGAATTAAAGTATCTGTACTTTCTATAGTTCCCCTGACTCCCATCCCAGGAAAGGAGAGAATAAAAAGGAAATGAGAGCTTTAAACACCGTTCTAGGCCCCTAACATTTAGAATAGTGGGGGGTTTTGACCTTTGAGCAAAAGAAACAAAGTATTGATATGTACGCACACTCAACTATTTTTAATAGGATTTGCTTCTGATCCAATTGAATTTATGAAATAGCAGTGAGAGTGGGCTCCATACATTCAAAGTAAAAGTTTACTTGGTATTTTTAAGCTAGAGATGTTATTTTCATCTTTCTTCACAAAATTCAGTCTTTTGATTTAGAAGAGTTTTATGTTGTCAGTTTATTTTTTCCCTGAGGCTTGATAGCTACAGTCCAAATTGTCCTTTATTAAATGAATTTATCAATTTTCAATTTTCCATGCTTTACACTATATTTGAAACTCATCTGTATTTTCAATGAGCATTAATCTGGAATGTCTCTTTCTAACAAAGATACGATGTTAACAATCTGCTTGCCATACTCCTAATCCAGTTATGTGTGGCTAGAGTCTCAATGAAGAAGAAAGATTGTCTTTTTCTACTTTTGGTTTTTGCTGATAGCCTTTTTTGATCTAATATTTTAACTTTACTATTAGTTTAAAAATGAGATAAACATGGAAGTAGAGATTAAAATTTTGGCCATATAAATATTAATTTTAATCTTTCTGGAATATTAATTTATAGCTTCAAAAATGCTTTGAAAATGCAGTAGTTACTATAGTGCTGACCAAATAATTCATTAAAATTATAATGAGGGTACCAACTGATCACTAGCAGGTTTGTGAAAAACATTTGTTGTCTTATTCTGTTATCACTGTACATGTATATATTTATATATATACACACTGAGGTTTGTGTGTGTATATGTAAATCTGTGTAATATTTTTTTCTTTAATACTGCAGTAAGATATAGAAGTCAGTCAGTCTTTCAGCATAACTGTGCTTCCACTGGTGGTGGTGGGTGTGCTTAATACAGTACAAGTTTTTTGATTTAAATGTACTCTTTGGAAACAATTCTATCATCAGACATGAAAAAGAAATAAATGCATATAAAGAATGAGAATTGACAGGAAGAGAGACATTTGGAAGGCACTGAAGGAGAATGACTCAATTTGTTTATGCATTACTGCTATTCTGATCTTGGTTTTTTTTTTAATGACTTTCAAGCAAGCAGCTGATACAGTGAGAAATTCATACAGGCGTATCACATCAGACCTATTCACAATGTACTCATAAAATTCATAAATATGATAAGAAAAGACTCCAGAATTATGCAATTCAGACAGTATACTCTATTTTAATAGACATGCAAATAGGATTAGAGATGTTCAGGATCATTACTCTCTAACAGCTGTGAGCCAGTGTAAATAGCAGGAGCATCCTTGGCTGTTATAAGGTTGTCAGACCGTCTCCTACTGCCTCAAGTCAAGTGGAGAAAGGCTGTACTGGAGCGAACCACAAGGTTGTCTTGTGATGCTCCTCTGACTGTGTGATGGAATGAGGATGGGGATCCCACGTACTAAACCACCTGTAATTTATCTTACTCTGTACTAGAAGTAACTGGACAATTTCTTCCACCCAGCAGAGGTCTATCTCTGAAATACTTCACCCCGAAGGTTTGATCACCTATGACAATGAACAGAAAGGATAGCATTGGCTAAGATGTTTCTCAGAAAGTTACAACAATTTTGTACCTATTTTAACGGTTCAACTGACATGTCTTGGTTTTGAGCCTATATCCTGTGGGTGCTTATATCCAGGCATGCCATTCAGACACAAATTCAATGACTTGCCTCAGTAAAGAATCCAAAAGAGCAACAGAAAACTGAGTTAAAGGATAAATGTGTCCGCTTTACAACACAAATGCGAGGCATCAGTTGTGCCCTCTCTTTACAAGGTCTCTGCTAAAAAGAAATCCATCTTGCAACCTGTCCTGAAAAGCAACAAATAAAATTTGGGCCACTGGATCCAGTAAAGGGGTAGATTATAAAGCTGTTGAGTTCCTAAACTGAAAATTCTGCAGAGACTCTCCTTTTGTTTTTAACTGAGAGTTGTTCAGTTTTGGTAGTACAGGTTGGGAAGAGAATTAGAAAGGGGCTGAGGAGCCCTAAACCAAGGGAAACTTTGTAGCTAATACTTATCTTTAAACTCCAGATATGAATCCTCAAGTAAAATAGGTTATTTTTTTCCAGCCTTTTTCAAATAATTGTAAGTACTGTAGGAAATGGATTGTACCAATGTCACATGCATTCTGTATCATGGTGACTTTTCTCTGAAAAAATGGTTGCAATCAAGGAGCAAGAAGGAAAAATCAGAACTCTCTTTAACTGGGCAGTCAGTGTCAGAGGAAGATCTGATCAAATTAATGCAGAACTGCCGTGCTTTCTAGAAGAGCTGAGATGGTACTCCCAGGTCCTGAGCCTTTTCTTAGGCTGGAAAAAAACTATTTCTGTGGTATTAGTTGCTCTATTTAAGACCGTTTTACATTTTATTGCAAATAATTTTCAGCATTGAATGAATCTACATATAAATTTATTCTAAACAAGGTTTAAGCAGACTCTTGTCCTGGAATGGATGTTTGACCAGAGATAATTTTTCTGAATTGGAGGTTGCTTTGGACAGTATAGCTAAATCCTAGGTTTGCTGTTTAAATACTAAAAATAACCAGTTTTTCATTGTCAAGTGCCAAATATCCATGCAAGCTTATGAAGTGGTGTGAAATGTATCCCTCATCTGGAAAAGTGTACGATTTCATATACATTACTTCCAGTACAATCAGCTTAAACAACTGGGATTTATACATCAGGATTCTGAGATTTCAGTTACTTTTGGTCTCTCTAATATTTCTAAAAAGTTACATTTGATTGCATTGTTCTTTCAGTTGATCTTGTCTCTTATTTGTTCCTCTTATTTAGGTAGAACTTCTCATATTCTTCATTCCTTTTCCCTTTTTTCCTGCATCCATGCCGCTGTATTTCAATGTTTGTGCTGCAAGAAGTTCATCAGTTGGACCTGAGCAAATAACATGGGGCCAGACCCTTTATTATTGTTGTTATAGCAAGGCTTTACGGTTTGCCGTCAGCGCTCTGCACCTCGACAAAACCGAGAACTTTCCACGTTCAAACTTCAAGGTCTTCTAGCTGTTAAGGATAGTGTCACCTATCGACGGTGGCAGCTCATTGAGGTCTACAGCCACACGCACAGTTGTGTTGTGGTCAGTGGCACAGCTTCCCTGTGTTTTCTGCAGCCAGCTTTCTGAAGGCAGAGCTACATTTTTTTTTTGTTTATGCTTTGATCTGGCAAGATACAGCTCTGGATTAGCATGGCACTGTGCCTGTGTGATTATATCCTGCAGGTACAACTAGGCTCCTAAATGCCATCTGGCAGTGCTAAGGGGCCAAATTCTACAGAGCATCCGACAATGAAATAGAAAAGGTTTCACAGTAAACTTGCTTCACCTGGTTTTGTGTGCCTTGTATGCAGACACCAAATAGATTGTCTAACTTGAATACAAGCATTACAAATAAGGGCATGGTGGGTTGCTTAGCCAGCTGATGTAACCTTTAGCTTAAGATTTTCTCAATTCTGTGATGATATTCATAATTTAATGTTGCAGTTACATGTATTTATACATTTAATTCCTAATTATTTTTTTAAAGTACTGCCTGCCTGAAGACCTAAAACCTCCCGTCTCTACTGGAGCCGGTATGTTAAGACTCATCTAAAACCTGAGCCATGGCATGTCTTTTTGAAGTCTTTGAACTGAATATAGCTTTAGTTTGAGCTCTGTCTACTTCAGAGGGAAAGGAAACACTTTCCTATTCTGCTCACAGACAGCCTGTGCTGGAGGGTTGCTGCCTCTCTTCTCATAATGACTGCAGCAGCTAATCATGCGTAATCCCTGTGTTACTGCTCATAAAGAAAATCTGTGGGCATTGGAAAAGCATAAATCGGTGGATATACACATTTTACATGGGTAGAAGCTTATATTTTATTTTATAAGCCATATCCTTTTGGATCTGCCATTATTCTGTTTTTTTTTTATGTGGCAGATAGCATAATTTCATTTGTTCTGCCTTGTTGTTGTGGATTCCTAAAACACATAACTTGTAAAGGTTGATGAGATATAACGCTTTTCCTTTCTCTTTAATGAGATACTAATATTTTGGGGGGAGTTTTCACTTTCATTCTTTAGGATAAAATGCTGAACTGTTATAAACTCTTCAATAATAGAGATGTTATATGTCTGGGTCTTCCAGACATGTCTTTTTTTTTTCCCCTTATGCAAATACTGTTCCTAGATATGTCTTTGCTGGGCTGCCAAACATCTGGAAACCTTGGACAAATAGCCATTGCAAATGGATTGACTGATTTTCTGTTGCAGTGAGTCCAACGCATCAGGGTTTGTCAAAATTGCTGTATATGAGTTATGCAATGCATGTTTCCACCTTCATATGCAGCATTTGCCAGACAGAATTGTGAGTCCTATTGAGTGTGATGGATTGCACTTTAACTTACAATATCAAGGATCTGGATGGTGTTATGCTCCTAAGCAAACGTGGGTGCAAATTTTCAACATTTCCAGATGGTGATTTAGGTTGCCTGTTTCCATTATTGTATTCCAAATTGGGCAGAGCGCTTTTTTTTTCTTGATTACTTGACAATTTAGCTCACTGATGGTATCAAAACACTAGCTAAGAGTTGGCATTTAGGCATGCACTCTTGCTCCCTGCAGAAAACTATAAAACAGGTTTTCTCATAAAGATGCAGGGAATTTGTTTGCTTAAGTATTTTGGGATTTGTTTTGTGTTTTGTTTTGGTTTTTTATTAATTCATTCTGGCATTGAGTTGTAGTCTGTTCTTTTGCTGTTGCATATAGCCAGGTTTGTCAAGAATGTCCTATGGTTATTAAAGAATTCAGATCTCTCTCTGAGACACAGATATTCACAGAAAGATTCTTAGATCCTGTACCAAAAAATCTGAGATTATATACAATCAGAATAAATATTATGTTTTAGCATTGTGGACATTAAACAATAAAGACCCATCTGTGCATGCAGAAGTGTACATGTGCTGTTCTTCAGGAGCAAGGTGGGAGTGCTGCCAACTTGTAGTTCATTATTGCAGTTTATGAATACTTCAATAAGTCCAATAGGTCTAATTTATCTCCTCCATGAAATCTGTCAATTGCCTTTGTAATTACAGGTAATTTTTAAATTCTGGTTTTAATTGTGATTTTGGGTTTTAATAAGGGGTAGCAGAAGGGTGATTAAATCTTTCTGTCCTCTTTGAAGGGGTTAAGAGTTGATGGCTTTTCTGTTTTACAAGCAGTCTTCTGCCAATTCAGGATTTAAATTTTCACCTCCTCTAATGACATTAGGTCAAGCATGTTTCTGCCCTATAACTACATTTGTAAAACAATTCTTGGAACGGTTTGGGGTATAGCTGATAGTCTGTTGAGTCCAAAGTTCCTTTTGCCAAAAGCAGACTTCACTGAATACAGGTTTTCTATTATCTAAGTGAAATTAAGGCAGAGGTGAATATTGCTTCAGCTTTAGTCCAAATCACATAGAAGTATTTTTGACAGACAAACAGGGTATTTGTAAACGACAGAAGAGTTAGGTTTGTTCTCCTGAAAGATTTTCACCAACCACTTTCAATAAGCTAAGCAAGTTATAAGTCTTGATGAATACTCCTCATATTTTTTCTAAAATAGATGCTTTAAATATGCCCTTAATTGTACCTTCTCTGTGAGGGTGACCTTTTCTTCCAGATCAGCCTTTACAATGTTTATCTCTGTCTTCGTCACAGCCAGATTGGATTCTGATGTTCTAGCCTGAGTATAGCAACAGCTAAAGGCCATTCAGAAATTCTGTTAATAAAGTGTAAGTCATCTTTCTTGCTTAATCATGTCTCGTATAGACCTGGGCTCTGTCGATAATGTAGCTGATAATTCATTTACAGCCTTTTGAATCTCCTAGTAAAAGAGAGAGACATCAGGTCTGCTGAGATTCATTATAACAGCAACTAAACCACTGAAAAGAAAATAAAATGAGGAGCATAGTTGGCATGTATTTATTTACAATTGAGTCTGTTATTCTGGGTAATAAATGAGGTGGGATAAGGAAGATAAAGCAAACCCACAAATTTAAAACATATGTAAAATAGCTGCAAGAGCATTCTGTACATACTTTATATTTAAACATGAAATGAAGATATAGAGTGAGGTTAAAAATGGAAAGAAAAAAGTTTAGGGTCTTTTCTGCATGTACGATGGTTAGTCTGAAACCTGGATAGTTTTTCCATGACGAATTGAAAATTGACTATATTTCACATCTGTTTTGGCTTCACTAAAATATGCCGACTACTACTTGCACTCAGTGCACAACTTATTTGTATCTTGTTCAAAGGTGTACTTTACCTGTGCCATATTTATGTTCTGCAGATTGGAGTCCAGGCCTGTGTTCTTTCTCCTTTTCTTTAGCTATAACACATAACCAAAAGGATAATTTTAACTGCTCTCTTTGATCCATATTCCTATTTTTGAATTCTGTAGTTTTAACATCTATTATATAAAACTAAAGCAATTCTGTTTTTCCTGTTAAGGCTATCTTTACAGTACAAAGAGACTGTTGTGAACATTGGTAAGGAAATATGATCATCTTTAGTTTGCATTACCAGGCAGATCATGCAAGTTGGTTTTAATAATTTACTCCTGTCTTTTTAAAATCACTCATTGTCTACTTGTTCCTTAGATACTGCAAATAATAGAAGACTGAAAGGTAAATTATTTTAAAGATTTAGACTAGGACATTTTGCATTATATTCTTGACGTGATCTAATTCAATTTGTGCTTTTCAGATACTTCAATCATAGTCACAATAAATTGTGTTACTGTCTGCTGTTCAGCCAAGACACTTGCTTTGTGATACAAAATTCAGGCCGTTCTGTAGATACTCTTCAGAATATACAGAGTGAATATTAGATTAAAAAAAATTAGGTTTAGGGGATATTTTAGGGTGAATTTCAGTTCTGTTTTTCGAAAGGGCCTTATGCTTTATGTGAAGCTTCAGAATTTGCAGGAAAAGAGCAATCCACAAGACCAATTCTGCTGTCTGTGCTAGGGGGAGAGGTGCGGTGCCGTGTTTTGCAGTGCGGGTGCTGTTCTCGGGAAGGGTCATGGAGGAGGTGGAGGAATTGTTGACTGTTTAGGGGATGATATCATGGGTTTCTGACTGCTGAGTCTGATTAAAATTGTTTGCTCTACTGAAATATTTCTTGCTGAGATGTTTGTTCTTTAATGTCTATTAATCAACTTCAGTATGTAACTGTATTCATGATTTTTCTGAACTTTGATATAGTTATCTGATATTCTGTCCAGTTGCAGTAGCTTCTTTGCTTACTGAACATCATTTTCTAGAAACAGTCCAACTGCTGTTTGCTCGGGGACAGGTCTATGTATGCATATACATGTCTGTGACTCCAGCCTAACTCCGTGGGGAAATGTGAAGGAGCTGTCTAAATTAATCATCTCTCAGCAACTGTTGTATCTCAGACAGATAAAATGTTTCTGAAAAGGTCTGGAGGAAGGAGGCAGGGAGAGATTCAGACACTAATTGCCTTTGCTATGTCTTTAAGGTGCAAAATCAGCATCTGTACTCCAAATCCACTTCAAAGAATAGAGGACTAATGCAGTTCACTGCTGGTTTAAGGTTAGGAAAGAAAAAAATAGAATCTCAGTTTAGAAGCAAAAATGAAGAGAAGGTGGGTGGTCTCTTGTCCTGCTCTCAGTTCTCCTGTGCTCTCAGAGTGAGCGCAGCCAGACCCACCAGGCACAGAACATGTACCTTCCTCTCCAGCCCCTCAGGAGCGCTTAAGGTGCCTTTCCAAGGAACAGCACCTGAACAGGCTGGCTGTATCACAGACTGAAATCAGCAGTGGGGCAAGAGAGAGGAGAGCTAAAGCCCTTGTTCTTCCCCACCACCTTTGCAACACGTCATGGCTCTGTGGGTGAATGAAGTGCACAGTCCTATACTACTAGAAATGCATCAGTGTCCCTCTCGTTTTGGGTCCAAAGAGCCTCGTGCATGTTTGCCTCTCCTCTCGTAAAGTCCCGGTTCAGCCCCATCCCCTGCCTGTTATAACTGTGCTGTCCCGCATCACCACTGGGATCTCTGAAGTGGTCTGTGTATGCTTCCCTCTGTAATCCAGACCTTTGTTTAAAATACACAGTGAAGAAAAGATGAAGATGCAGGCAGGTTTCATCATCTCCCTGTGTGTGTAAAATATTAGGAACTCTGATGCAGGTAGCTGTGCCGTAGTTCGAGTTTCTACAAAACATAGGAATGGTCAGTCACCCGTCAGGCATGAAAATTATGTTGATGTTAAAGGTCTTCATGGATCAGAACAATGGTAATAAAAAAAAGCATCTCAGAACTTTAGTTCTTCATTTTTACTCTTGATGCCAGACTGTGGCTTTGATTTCACTCTGACTTCTCTGGAATTATTAATGTGCCTTTGTTGCATGTAGAGCTTAGGTGATACCTTATATGAGGGTGGCCCTGCTTTTTGTAACAGCAATTTTTGCAGTATGTTTTAATTCTGTCCCAAATAAGCAATACTATAGAAAACTATTAATTTCCTTAACTGGCTACCAGCATACCGCAGCGCTGGCATTTGATCTTTGCACTTACAGACATAGTCTTTTTTAGTATAAGCTTGAAATCCATAGAAATTACTGTTCTGCACGTTGCTTAATCCATATGACCTTGGGCAAAGACTGCAGAGCTGCTATTTCAGACTCTAGAATTAAAGCTAGACAGCTTAACATCTCCAAATTTAGGAAGTGCTAGTAAAGAATTGCATAGTTTTAGATTGGAAAGATGGTACGTTTCAAGAAAAAGAATGTTTTAATTGGGCAATCTCTAAATTTAACAGCTATTGTTCTATGTTATTGCAGCCACTATCTTCTCCACGTGCAGATCTCTTCTCAGAAAGGTTCATTCATAAGGCCAGAGGTGAAGAAGTATTAATCTTTAGAATTTTAAAACAGCTTTTCCGCTTTGATTTAAAAATAACCCTTTCTGTTTATATAACAAATCTGTCCGTAGAGTCAGTAGTTATTTCCAAATGAAGCTTTTATAAAGTTTGTTGGGGTCCTTTCTGATGTTGCCTCCATAGAGAGAAGCAGAAATCATTTTGTATGGGTGGATGCGTATCCAGCTGTAAACCCTACGTAAGCAGAAAACAATTGTCTTTGTAATGAAATGTGGTTTCACCCAAGGGGCTTTCTTCCATTCAGCAGTAAATTTAGATGCCCAAAGATACAGCTGAAGCTGACTACTCCACTGTTTGGGAAGTTCACGCCATTTGGAAACTCAGACATCTCGGCAGTGCAAAAATCAATGCAAATATATTTTGATTCAGCTAACTCCATATGAAGTACTGACACTAACACTACAAATATGATTTCATTCTAGCTAGCTAAAGCTGCTCTGACTGATGATAATGGAACAATTTATTTATTTTATTTTCTTCAGGGATCTTTCCCCACTTGAGATTAGATGCTCAGGGAAATTTTTTTTTTTTTTTTAGTTCTCTTAATAATGCAGGGAACAGTTTTGTGGAAAGCCAAGGTTATTCACAGTCCTGGAACTTGCCAGGAGGAATTCCAGCATGGAAACTGGACCACAATGCCAGCTGAAATAGCACAAGAGAGAATGCCATTTTGCAAGTGACAGCTGGAAGAAATCCAGGATGCAGAATCAACAGCTGTCTTCAGTTGTCCCAGTACTATATTTCATCACTGGTTCAGACTGATACTTGTGATTTTTGCCAGTCTCTCTTAGTGTGGGAGAAGATGGCTATTTGTAGGAATGCTTTAGCTGGACGTTTTTGGGTCCTAGGGAGAATCATAGAGTGAGAGTAGATTTTTTGCAAGGCATTTGATGCCGTCTTACACAACATTCTTGTGTGAGGGTGTTTGTGGTCTGATGGATGAAAAAGTGGTTTGGATCATTGGGTACAGAGAGCAAGGTTAATTGGTCACAATTTGCCTGGAATCTAGTGGCAAGTGGAATACTACTGGGGTCTAGTCTAGTTTGTTCAGTATCTTAATGACTTGGAGGAGGCAACGTAGCACTTGCTCATAAGGTTTGCACCAAATTGGACAGGGTGACCAGTCAATACAGTCAAGGACAGGGCTGCAACCCAGGGGTCCTAGAGAGGCTGGAGGGATGGGCCAACAAGAGCTTTCTGAAATTCAGTAAGGACAAATGCAAAGCCTTGCTCCTGGGAAGAAATAATCCCCAGCAGAGTCACAGGCTGACAACTGCCTGTCTGGGGAGTAGCTTTGCGGAAAAAACGCTGGGGCTGTGGTGGGTAGCAAGGTAAGCATGGGCCAGCAGTATCTTCTCGGCAGCAAAGACAGCCAACAGCCTCCTCAACTGTGTGAGCAGGCGTATAACCTCAGTTCAAGTGAAGTGATTATCCCCTTTAATCAGCACTCCTTATATCCTATCAAAATTACTGCTTATGGTTTTGGGCCCCTCTGTACTTGAAAGGCATCAATAATCTGCAGTGAGTTCAGCAGAGAGCTACTATGATAGTCAATGCTGGACCACTTACCATGATGAGCGGCCAAGGAGCTGGAGCTTGGTCAGTCTGGAGAAGAGATGGCTTTGGGAGGACTTAACAGTATTCCCCTACCAGGAGGTCATCAAGGATATGGACCCAGGCTCTTTGTGTCTTATTTTTCCCACCATGTTCAAAAGGAGTAAACTAAGAAAAAAGAATGCAAGGAAAAGCTTTTTCACCATGAGGACAGTACAAGTACTGGAAGAGATGGCAACTGCACAAGGTGTGCAGTCAGTCCTTGGAGATTTTCCAGACCCATCTGGCAACAACCCTGAGCAACCTGATCTGAGCAGACCTTGCTTGAAGAAAGAGATTGGACTAGAGCTCTCCTGAGGTCTCTTTCAGCCTGAATTATTCTGTGATTATCCTGAGGGGACACTTTATGGAACAAATGGAACAGCTGTGTTCTGTTCTCACCATTTAAAAAAAACCCAAAACACAACAAAAAAACCAACCAAAAAAACCCCACAAAAATATCCTATGGAAAGGCAGGGTCATGAATAGACTTATACATCCCCAGAACAGAATGAAGAACCCATTCCCCCTCAAGGGTAGTTCTCCATCCTGTTGCCAGCCATGTAAAATGAGAAACAAACACAGAAGAGCTCTGTTTGCAGCATCTGAAGAAACTCTTAACAGAGGCTTCTCCCTTGCCCCACTAATTATTCCACAAGCATATCCCTCACTCTGCATGGAGGGGTTTTTCCCCTTTGGTTCAGAATTTTTTTTTTTTTTTTTTTTTTTTTAATATATATTAACTTCGATCACTACCATTTGATCTGACAAGACCTCCCTCAGGGCTTTTTCCAGGACCATGATCATGTATTAAGGTCAGCCCTAAGGAAGAAGGAAATTAATGTGTGTGTGTGTATGTATATATTTCCTGATTGGGGATCTGCAAGTGGGGGGACAAGGAACAGGATGTAGCTACTGCAGACTCCTGCATCTGTGAAGAAAACAGACACAGAGCGCTAGGGAAGTCAGTCACAGGCACTAAGGAGGCATGTTCAGTCTCATCTCATGGCAAAAGAATGTTAAATGAAGATGACTATAAGAGAAGACAAGCGATGCTACAGAAACCAAGATCCAGCTCGTTGTGAAGCATATTGGGAATGCTGATCTCATAGGCAGTGCTGTGTTACTGAACCAGAGCTCCCATGCAGCCCTCCCTGATCTTCCTGCTACCCCTTGTGCAGCTTAAAGCATTGCCTCTATTGACGAGGTGAGGGTCCCATCGTCTGTACTTGTGGACTGGTAAATGCAAACCCAGGAGCTCCATTTATTAGTCAATGAGGAAAAGTTAATTTGTCTGTCAGAAGCTAGCTGTGTATAGTAGAGCTGGGCTGATAAAGGTGATAATGAACTTTCATTGCAGGGGCAGAGTGCCAGTGAAAGAGAGCGCAATGTGTGTAATGATTTCTGCAAGGGGGGACGGTAATTTAAGAGTTACATCTTTGTCCTGCTGATGGCAGTTAAGAGACATAAATATTAGTAATGTGGAAGGGGTATGATCAGACTTTCCAAATTAAAAACACCACCAACAAAAAAACCCCAAGCACTTCTTGCTTGGACAGAACTAAATTCCTTATCATGGTGCTTTGTTAATCAGGTATTTGATGAACACAAGTACCTAGACTTTGGATTGCAATGGAATCTGCACCTGGCATTTTCCTCGTTTTTGTATTTTCTTTCCATATGGCAATGATAATAGAGTGCCTTGTGGCCTTCTTCTGCTACCAGCACTGAGAATACAAATTGATTGATCGTCTCTCACAATGCTTCTTTCAGATTCTTCCTATTGCCATGTACATTTTCTGCCTATGTATATTTTCAACTGATCTCCAGCAGCGTACAGAAGATAGAGAGAATACAAATCACACTTTCAGGCCTTTTCATATTACTGGGGAGAGCTGCTATTGCTGAACACATTCAAAACAAAGTGACTACCACTTCACAAACCCTAAAAAGAAATTAACCACTGAGATTTTTTTTTTTCCCCTTGGCTTGAAGCAATGTCTGAATTCCCCCAGGAAAGCTCTTGGGGTGAAAGCCAAAATGGTCATGTTTTTACAGTGCAGTATTAAAATGATCAAAGAAGAAATACAGTGTTATCTGCCAGAAATTTCTGTAGTATCTATCCCAATTCCAGCTTTCCAGTCTCACAGGGAACAATCTTTGAACCTCTATTATTGTTCTCTCTGACTTATTCCGGAGACAGATGTGGTGGTACTATTCATCTATTGCAACTGCTTTCTGATAGCACTAACTCCAGACAGATGAGATTGTCCAACAGGGAATTTTTCCCAGGTTAGGTCCAATGTTATGCCATCGGTTCAAGAAAGTAGATCCTGCCATAGACGAAAGTCACTTCCCAAGATAAATTCAGTGCATGTTTTTCTTTTTGTTAGGTGCGAGTCCTCTTACTAGACTGGTTTGGGTTGGAAGGGACCTTAAAGACCATCTAGTTCCCACCCCTCTGCCATGAGCAGGGACACCTTCCACTAGACCAGGTTGCTCCAAGCCCCATCCAACCTGGCCTTGAACACTGCCAGGGATGGGGCAGCCACAGCCTCTCTGGGCAACCTCTTCCAGTGTCTCACCACCCTCACATTAAAGAACTTCTTCCTTACAGCTTATGTAAATCTACCCTTTCAGTTTAAAGCCATTACTCCTTGTCCTGTCACTACAGGCCCTTGTAAAAAGTCCCTCTCCAGCTTTCTTGTAGACCCCCGTTAAGTACTGGAAGGCCACTATAAGGTCTCCGTGGAGCTTTCTCTTCTCCAAGGTCTTCACCCTCCTCGCTGCCCTAAGGATCTTGAACTTCACCATTTCACGGTCACTGCAGCCAAGGCTGCCCTTCACGTTCCCCACCAGCCCCTCCTTGTTGGTGAGAACAAGGTCCAGCATAGCACCTCTCCTTGTTGGCTCCTCTGTCACTTGGAGAAGGAAGTTACCACAAACACATTCCAGGAACCTCCTGGATTGGTTATGCAATTGTCAGTATCAAAGTGAAAAGGTGATGTCTCCTGAATGAGATTGTACTAACTAGTTCTTAGCCACTCCCATAAATTCATCAAGGTATCATATAGGTTACCTGATACTGACCCATATGCACTCTTTGTGGCAGACACCCTTTCTGTTCCTTATTATTGGCATTCTGGGTATTTCATTTGGACTCTAATTTGTCTTCCTATTGAGAAATGCACAGCTATTCATGTCCCATCGTAACAGTTCTTTAGATCATAGCCTGGTGAATGGTGCATTGTATCTGAATTCCTCCCTTTGAGTAGTAAAGCCTGCTGAAATGACCAGCCCCTGGAACAAAATCTTTATTAAGATCTAATACCCAAGTAATTAGTTTGTTTGGTTAAGCAAATTAGTTTTGCATTCTGAAGGAGGAGAGAATTCTCTGAAGTGGATTACTATGAACTAGAGACACCGCAGTATTTTCCAAATAATGAAAAAAATCTTTTATCTGAAAGAAATTTTTTATAGATCAAGTCATTTCTGTTTGCCATTGACAGACTGATTGCTGTCCCCAAGGCTCAAGGAGACCAATGGGTCCTCTGTAATTTACATCTGGAGTTTGTAACTTGAGGAAAGAATTTTCAGGTATTCACATATAAATATTGCTATTCTGTCTGTATGTAAACCTCAAAAATCTCTGGTTTATTAAAAAAAAACCCAAACAAAAACAGACAAAAGATACTCTTTTTTTACTGCTTTCACTTTTTTAAAAAATTATGAATATTTTTGTGTTTATCTGGACTGCTGTGGTATTTGCTTTACAAATACATCATTATCCACAAACCCTTAATCAGAACATGAAAGGATTATTTTATCTCCTGTACTACTTTTTGTGCTTTATTTCCCAAGGCTTCTATTGATTTTATGTTTTTAAAATGCAAATAACTTAAAAGGATTTCATTTTAGTTGTTGCAAAGCTATTACCTTTAGTTTGAAGGGTTTTAACTGTGATTTTTCTTGAATGCTATATTGGAATTTCTTCTAGCAGTTCATGAAGTTTCTATGTTTTAAATGAATTCATTATGCATCCTTAAAAATATTAAAAGGTTTTTATTAGATATTCTTTCTTTTTAATATTATGAGGGTTATACTAGAACTGTGTGAAGACTCCTGAACAGTCAACTGCTTTTTGATGAAATTTTTAACAGATGTGTTTCAGAGGTACCGATTTTTTTCATGATAGCCTTCCACAAACACTCTTGTGAACAAATTTATTGATAGTAATTAGCATTTAGTAGTCTGAGGATAAAGGCTATGAACATATGCTTAACGATATGGGGATATGGTTTTTTTGAAATTTTTTTTTAAAACGTATCAATTTTCATAGAGTTCTGAGACAACTGGTCATGTCCTGCAGCAATATGGAGAAGCATATAGTGCTTGAGTTGCAGGGTGATGTTTTATAACTACTGGTGTAACTGGTTTTAATGGTATGAGTACATTTTAAAGTTGTATGGAAAGCTTTCTTTGCTCCTCTGTAAGGATCACATTTCTTAACCAACGTATGTTCCAGTAACTATGGGGTGTTTTCACATGAGTGCTCCCCTTTGCCTTTTCAGCTAGGTTTAATTGTCTGAAATGACACTATTGTTCTCCAGAATCCTCATTCCTACAGGGTAAGAAAGCATGGACTTTGTGTAGGACACTAGAGGGTTTTAAAGCTGTTCAGTTATGTCTGCATAGTCTGAATATCATCAAACACAAGTCTACTACGGTTTTAGGTATTTCAGATTTTTCTGGGTGATTTATCTCTGAAATAAGATATCCACTTATAGTAAACAATGTTATTGAAACATGTTCTGCTGTATTGAGAAGATACTGATAAAGCTTGATTCTTCTCATGTACCCAAGCCATCAGTCGACACCCCTTGTCTAGCGTTGGCGGCTCTCAGTCTTGCACAAGCTAAGGAAATGTGGTGATCGCTGGAAGCGGCAGGACAAAGCCACGCGGTATGCAGGCAGGATGGCTGTCCCGTGCAAACGGCTGAAGGTGCGATTATGGCTCCGCTGGCAGGTGGGCAGCACGAGTAGAACACATAGCAGCGATGGCCCGGCATCAGCTGCTGCTGTTGGCGGTCAGCGTCTCAGCTCTCAGTCTGGGCCACTGACCGCTGGGCAGGGGACCAGGCAGCCCGAGTGTGAACCCATGGGCTGTGCTCTTCTGCCCCTGGTAGAAGGGTGGTTATCTGTAGGACAGGAGGGATAACACCAATAGCTGAAAGCTCTCACATCTGAGATTTTCAAGTGTATGTGCTTTTTTTGATATCATTATCCTTGCCCTGCATTTGGCTTTCTTGCATGAGGTACCAGGGACAGGCAAACTCGAGAATGGAGCTACAGATACTTGGGACTGTATCCAGAGCCAGTGAAACATGGCAATCTCTAGTAGATGATTGGGGTGGCACACGAGCAGCTAAAGCAGGACTAATCTGGGATAGAAGCAAACAACCCAATCTTCTTCCATGCACCACCCCCCCCCACCCCCCCAAATACTAAAATTATACTTGCGTAAGAGAGTGAAGAGCTTTGCACCAACTCTCTTTGTTGCATCCCTTATCCATAATGCAATTGTGGGTTAAAAGGAAAGTAACAGGAAATTATCTAAGATAATACAATACGTGTCCTTCCTCTTCAGAAATACTGTTCTTTAATGATCACAAGTAACCAAGGCCTTATTTTATGGCTCACTGTGAAAACAGCACGCATCCGTACGGTGCTCTGTAATAACATTCTTGGGGTACTGGCTCCTGCTGGATTTGCGGTCAAGAGTATGACCTGCAAAGTTGCCAGTGTCTGTTCTGGGGTACTGTAGGTTTCGCCCAAAGTGTACTGCAGCCCAGTACTGCCTAAATTCTGTCTTGGTTTTTCCCCAAACTTTTTTTTTCCCCAGAGTCCCACAGCATCTCTGAGTGCCTGACCTTTTCAAATGCTCTCGTACTTCAGGTTCGGAGCCAAGGCTCCAGGGATCCCAGTCTTTGTGCTTGGTCTTGTTTCTCTCTGTCCTCCCCTTCATTGTCCTCTACTCAACCTTTTGCTCCTAAACATCCTTTCTTGAAACAGGGCTGAAAGGTCCTGTGCTAAACCACACGGTCCTTTTGGAGAGCTATGTCCTGTGCGCTGTATACGTTCAGGGACAGCATTCTCAGAGCAGGGTGTTATTTAATCCCAACGTTTAGGGGGCACGGGGACTTTTTTTACATAACAAAAGCTCTCCAAACCTTAGTTTTATCTGAGCACTTGCATCCTTGGTGAATCGACCATCCCTCTTAAAAGCCACTTTTCTTTCAAGGCTATGACTTTTATTTTTGTAGGAGTATTTTGTCTAATTTTGCCAGCTATTTCTATTCTCCTATGTTTAGAAGCTTTGACAATATCAGTGGTCTCACTGTTGCTTCAAAGGCGGCATAATAAGGCAAGCGGCATCTTACTGTTTCTGAAGAGTGAGCTACTGTGCTGTCTGTAGCTACTGTTTACTTTCCTGCTTAAATGCAGTTTGTCTCATTTCAAAATGACCCCATGTTTTCATACAACAATCTCCTTGACAAGAACCAAATGCATAGCACGGATGGGATTTGTGGATTCCTACAGAGCAGGACCCCATCTCTCCAACAAATAACCCCCTCTTTTACTGACTACAACCAAGGAAAGGGTGAAAATTCAACTGTCTCTTCAGCTTGTTACTGCATTTGTCTTCTGCTAAGAATAGCGTACCACTGAGAAACTGCAAGAGCTGAAATAGGTTTGCAGCTGACCTCTTGATCCCAGAGAAGTGGGTTTTTTTGGTGGTTTTTTCCGTACTTCATATCCTTGATTATGTAGGCCTGGTAGGACACTCTCAAAACTTTTAGGAAACCTCTGGGACGCAGAGCATTAGTGCAGATATTTGCTCCTGTATTAGAAAAGCTACCATTTCTCTTTTGCTTATGTTCAGCATATTGTTTGTGCTCTGTGAAATATGGTATTTAGTGGATTATTTTTAAGTTGTGTGCATGTGTCAGCACCAGTAACTTAAACTCCTGTTGTGTCTTGTGTTGCATGTGATGATAATGGTATCATGGAGAGAGGATAACAAGTACTTTCCTTCCTTTCTGTGGGCTTATTGACTCTAACACAGACGTAGAAATTGTTTTTGCATCTTTTACTCCTCAGTCTCTCCACTGATCGTATTTAACTTTTTCTTAGTAGTTAAATAGGTTCAGTTCTCAGGATATGCATTTCCTGGAATATAGGTATGCTGTGGGCATATGCTTGCTCTATGCACGTTTGTCTCCCTGTGGCTCTGATAAGTACCCTTACTTAAAGTCATTGGGGATTTTTTTAATTATGTAAATAAAAGTACACATGGGTCTGTAAATGTCTGGACTGTGACTGTTACATAAATCCAATGTTGTGGCAAGATAGTATGTGTATTTTGGCACAAAACTGTCCATGATGTTAAAGTAAAGCATGAGAATAAGTGCATTTGGTGCCGCTCGCTTAGTGATTCCATTTGTTTTCCTCAAGATTTAATATATCATATGAACATGGGATTTTCGGAAGTGCTTTCATTCGTGTAAACTTTGGTCCTGTCAAAATACTAGGTATGAATTTAAAAACCTTCTGTGTTGCTCAATATTGTTAAAGCTTTAAACTTCAGGAAAAAAAAAGAAGAAACAGGTGTAGATTCAACAAAGTTTGTATTGGAAGAAAATAGATATTCGTTCCTTGCACGAATAGTAGCCAGTTTCTGCCAAGGGGGAGAGAGTTCTATGGAAAGTAGGGTATGTTTCTGCTAACTTTTAAGCCCATTTGAATCCAATGAAAACTTGTTAATACAAAGGTGTTTCCCACTGTGCTACCCCAAACCCCAGTTATCACTGAGTGGTGGTTCTTCCTCTACTGCCCTCTCTGTGTTTGGCTTTTCAATAGACACAGCATCTTCAGAGGTATACGCTTCTGTTAGCCTAGAATAAATCTGGGGGGATCTGGATGCTTGCCAGTGCGTCCTAGTTTTAGGAACTGTTGAGAAAGTGAGGACTGAATGTTCTTTGGTCTTGATGGCAAATGCCTTGTTTTTAGCCAGATGGCTTAAGTCAACCCTGATTCAAGCCCTGTTGAGGTAAAATGCAAAGAAATTGGTTTTTTTAGGAACATCAGAACAGATAATCGAATTAAAATATTTGATCCAGATATGAAGAAATTAAAGAAAATAAGCTTTATGAATCCATACTCATCAGTATATTCTGAGATCATCTAAAGATGGCACTTTAGGCATGGGTGCGCATTGCTTTTGTTTCAAATGAGTCTGAGAAGACAATGTGGAGTCCATCTGTTTTATGCTAGTTATGGGAGGACAGACAGTACCTGGTTTGAGGTAAACCCTGCTAGTACAAAGCTGTAAGTCTACACTGAGTTTTTATGAGTGTTGGTGGCTATATCAAAAAGGGAATTTTGACATTATACAGACACAAATCTGTTTCTGGGGACCCTCTTCCTCTCCCCTCCTCCAGTAAATGAAGTCCGGACCACTATGTGTCATTCTTTTTTCTTTTACAGTGCAACTCCTGTTTAAAGAAACAAAATAATTCACAAAAATTTAACTGAGACACTGACAGTAAATTTGGTCAGAATGTTCTCATGTGGTGGTTGATTAATAATTTTTATTCATAGCAATACCATCATTTTCTAGCCAACTGTGCTCTTTAAATGGAGGTTTTTAAAAAATAAAATCTTTAATGAAGATTTATGAAGAAAGTAAATTCTTAAATTGTTTGCTCAATTTATGAGCAGCAGAAAATACAGTATAAAAACCTTTTCTTGTGTAAATAAATATACTTCTCTGTGTTTAGCAAGAAGATTGCTATCAGTGATTTTTCTCTTAAAGTAAGCATTTAGATAACTTATTTTATGCAGGCTGTCTGAATTTGGTAGATAGCAGCTGTATCATAATTTCTCAAAAGTGTAATAGAAGGTCTCTCCCAGCTGGGATGTTTGCTTTGGGAATAAGTTTTGGTAGGTCACTATGAAGAGGGATTTTATAAATCATATGTGAGTAACTGTGTTTCTGGTGATAATCCGGTAAATATTTGGACTTGCTCTGTGATTTAGTAAAATTATTTATGTGAGAAAAACATATATTCATGCAATTAGAGAGAGAAAAAAAAGCATGCTCTACCACTGGTCATAAGCTGGGGTGAGAAAAGCATGGAGACTATACAAGCTAGTAGCTAATTTAAGACCGTTGGTTTCAGAGTGGTAAATCTGAATGCTGCCTCTCTGAAAGACCAGAATATAATAATTTTTCTATTTTTCATAGAAGTACTAAGAGAAAGCTGTCCTCAATTTTGTGAAGGGAATGAAGTGTAGAATATAGCTCTACATTGAGAGATGATTACATTGAGGTAGAAACAGGGGACTCTACAACTTTAATTTATTTCTTGCTTGTTTACAAAATGTTGCTTATGTTCTATGTTAGAATTCAACTTGTATCATCTGCCTTTCTGAGTGGCTGTGGTTTAATCATTAAATACACAGAAGAACAGCAACAAACTATATCATTTGCCTGAGGAAGGAGTCTGCGATGAAGAGTGTTTAGAGCCAAAAACTGTCTCTGTTGACATCATGGGAATTACAGTCTAGGCTAGAAAATGCCACTGATCACAAGGTCATGTAATAGAGATTATTTATCTGAAATGTAGTCCTTAAATCTCCTTAACTCCACAGCCAGCTTTAGAACTGCAAATTACATTATATTGCTTTAAAATCTGAAGACAAAGTTTATCTGCAAGCCTGCAGATAAAAATTTGGGGTGAGGAAAAAATGAGTAACAGCAGCTAAGCTCTATTTAATAAACAAAACAGGTCCTGGTTAGATGGAAAATCATCTTTGGATATACAGATTTCAACTTGATAGGAATATTTAGTAAACTGGATATTGGGGAAAGTTGGGAAATGTGTTAATCGCTGACTACCTAATCATGTTTCTGGTTTGTTTTGTTTTGGTTCTTTTTTTCCCCTAGCCTGTAGAGGTATAGCCAATAAAACTAATTTCTCTTTCTCCCACACCCCACACTTACCAACATCCACACCTTAGACTGTCTGGAAACTTGTTATTTTATGACAATATATAAAAAGTATAATAGTGCACTAAAATCAGGCTGCTGTTCATCAATTTTCTACCTGTTATTGTTTTACAGTGTTGCGTATAGCAGGAGACAGTTGCGTGCATTCAGTCTTACTCATTTTGTGGTAGCTCCTTGCTCTCCTATTCCTTTTAATATTGCTTATCACTCAAGCGTTTTCCTTGTTTCTTCAGACTTCCCTAAGCTTTACCTATATTTTCTAGAATGCTGATATTACTATGGGACAGGAATTCTCAATTTGGTCTCTCGAGGCTGCTGTAAGAGTGGGAGCTGGTACAGGCAGAAAACCAATTCTGTGCACACTTCATGGTCTATCACACCTGTTAGAGGCAGATCTGCTAGTTGGTATAGCAGAGGCTGTAACGTTAGGTCAGGACTGCATTAAGTCTCAACTTTCAAGGTCTGTCACTGGATTAGTGCCTCTGTTGTCATCCCTTAAGCTCCTGATGTGGAAATTTAGGATACAATCATGCAGATTCATAATCTTTAAAGATGTGCTGTATGTTCAGGTTTTAAGTAGTTTGATGATAGGCCCTTCAAAAATTCTTTAAATAATCACACTTTAATTTTCTCTTGAAACAGAAAGCAGGTTACACTACTATGCTTATTTAAGCTATAAGACATACCATATATTGGTCACTGGCAGTTTCAGTGGATGACAGTCTATTCTTTCAGGCTATTTTAGATAAAAATGGGAGCTGCTGTACTCAGCATCTGTGAAAATAGGGACAGTTTCAAATTATCTGCTGACTGTTGAATGTGGGGAAAAAAGCAGATTTCCAAGCTCCTGGAGGTTAAAGGGGAGTCAAATCAATGGTGGAAGGTAGAGAGTTTAAATGTCAACAAGTGCTTTTTTTCTCCTAACACGTTAACATAAAACAAATATTGCAGGTTCTAAATTATGCATGGAATAAATAAGATGAAAAATAACAGAGATCATAAGATCATGACTTTCTGAATATGTAATTTTTGACTATCAGTCCAGCTGTATTCTGCTTGTGTCTGTCCCTTTAAATACAACATTAGGACAGCCTGACCTCCTAAGAAGGGAAAGCAAGTGTACAAAGGGTTTTGGCAATAGCACTGACAGTGTATTTTGCTTCAATGCAATACAGAATATTATCTGTTGCAACGCTAACGAGAAATGTAGATGATGTATGTTCTTTATGAATATTTGACCTTCATGATGCGAAGACAATCTTAATTTCAGAATGAAAGCGAAATTGAGGCACATGTTTTTTTCACCCTATGAATTGCGACTGATGCAGTCTGCTGTTGAACTCAGGACTGTAGTTTCCTAACGTCATTATAATCTTGTCGATGGTGTTTGCAAATACGGAAGTCCTATGGGCTTTGCTCAGTGGTGTATTCTGACTCACTTGTAGTATGAGATCAGGTAATAGTAATTTTAGTTGGTTTTTATTCCACCTCTGTAGAAAGTCACAAATCCATTCATTAGCTAAACTAAACATTGAAAAGATACCATATACAAAAGGCGAAAATACCATTTGCTTGGTGATAATTACTAGTGTTCATTTTCTCACTTAAGTGATAGGGCACATCACACTGTTGCCATAGCAACCCCGATTCTGTCCCATTAACTGCCTAATGTGAATTTATGAATGCAAGTTTCAATGTGTGGAAAGCAGCTCAAAATAGGGAGTGATTCATCATGCACAGCACAGACAGCTGAGTTGCAGGCTAAGTCAGGGCTGTCTGATTTGGTTTTCAGTGTTAAAGTGGTATGCTGTGATGTAGGTATCCAATTAAAGATGAACCAATTTGATATTTAGGGAGATTTAAAGTGATGGTTGAATAGCTGTTTTAATTTTTGAAATGTTCTGTGCTGCATTACAACATTAATTTATTTTTTTTGCTAATGAATACTGGGGAGGATACTGGCTCTTTCATAATGATTTGACAGATATTTGAGACATTTCAAAGGTGAAACCCATTTCAAGTTAGGTTGCTAATGCTGAATATGCTCCTGGATCTAGTGCTGTAATGGGTTTACTCCCATACTTTAATTAGTATTTCTCCTTGTTTATACCTCAAGAAAACAAGCCTGTGAGTAAGGAACTGGAAAGAGCTCTGCGTTCAAATCTTGGCTCTCCCATAAACTTCCTGTGTGATTTTGGGGTAAATGTTTAAATCTGTTTCTGTACATGCTTTTCTCCTGTAAAATAGGGGGAAAAAACCCAAACGACCCATCTTCCTAGACTATGTCCTGTGTGTCATAGCCATATAAACTCGATTCCTGTGCCTACTTGCAATTTTCACACCTGTGATGAGTCTTAATAAATGTATCAGACATTGTAGGAGTAGTCTTCTATCTAAAATAGAAAAAGTGTCTCTACTAACAGTCTGTCTGCTTGGTGCCCAACATCCTGCAGCCATACCGCTCATTAGCTGGATTCAATTCTGAGGGCTGTTATGAAATGGATAGTATCAAATGCAGAAAAATTGCATTAAGGAAATGGTATCATGAATACGACACCCATCATTTAGAGATGGAATCAAGGTAGCTCGTGCAATTTTATTTTGCATCTGTGCATTTGCATGATGGTACAGTCCTTTATTACATGATTATATACTATTTTTAGCAAGTTTTTTGGAGTTAAAGATGTGCTGTAAGTCTTTCTCTGAAAAGCATTTTACACCATTCATTAGCAAGTATAAAGGGATAAGAATAAGTGTTTAGGTTTACTGGGAATAAAAGAAATACAATTCCTTTTATGTTAGCTACCTTTCAGAATTAAATTCATACTACAGGAATATATGCTCAATCTTTTTTGAATAGCACAGAAGTGGAGACAGACTCCAGACTTTATTTTCCTGCTTTGCTTTTCTGTGTATTATTACATTACACTGAATCATTCAGTTCCAGAGGAAGATTTCTGTTTTACTGTAGTCGAGAAGTTTACCTTTCAGGGTAGTTCTGTGTGGAAGTGGACGACACATTATCTCTGCTGTCATGTCACTAATACATTTGGTCAAACATAACTTGTTCCCTTCTTCTTGCTATTTTTCATGGCAAATTTCCATTGCTGTTGTGCTGCTCCCATGTGTACCTACTCAGCTCTTCCAACCACCACTGGCTACTGATAACACCATCTAGCAAGGACGATTCCCCCCAACATTACTAGTCTTCCAGCCAGAACGGCCAATTTTGCTTATAAATCCTTAAACACAAACTTTATCTTGAAGTTAGCAGTGTCTGTATCAGGAATGAAGGATTAGACACTTTGGGAGCTGATGATGACATGTGGTTTCATAAACAAGCAATGTCCCCATTAAAGAAAAATAAACCAAAACCAAAACCCAAACTGAACCTTTTAAATCAATCTCAAGTGTTTACATGGAGGTTGAACACATGACCGATATAATCATTAAAAGTCTGATATGAAACATGCTTATGAATTACTAAGATACCAGTAGTAGTGGATTTTTATCAGAACAGATGTCCATCCTGTAAATCTTCTTTAACAAATGCGAGAGAGGTAATTGCAACTACAAAACTTAATCTGTTTACAGAAAAATAAACAGGGGTAAAGTAAGCTGAGGACAACTGTTGAATGATGTCCAGCTCCATGTAGAAAGGAATCTGGAAGCAATGAAAATCCATCTTTCTAGTGTCAACCTCCTCTACTGAAATTTGAGTATGTGCACTTTGTGTATTTTTAAAAAAACAACTCCGATCTCCAGCTGATCTGGTAATTATTTTTCTCTCTTGAAAGATAATGGTCTATGGGTCTTTTGTTCATTCAAGTGGGAACCTGTAAATTGAAAAACAGCATTTCTCTTTAAGGAATCATTTGACAGAGAAAGAAAAGAAAACAAAAGTACTTTGAAAAGTACACTAGCAATAATCTATTAGGAAAACCACCAAGTTGGTTCTCTGCTGGTTGACTGAGGCTAGTAAAACAGTTGTCAAGTTGTCAGAGAATATAAAATTGGGCATATGAAAATAATTGTCTGAATTGGTAAAGGAGGGAGGAGTGTGTTAGTAGCAAAAAGATGCTACTCAAGTAGTTTCTCTATCCACAGTGCCGCTTTACAGTGCAACTGAATGGGAGACTTCCTACCTCCATGTATGATACAGGATGGAGTCTCCCAAATCCCCTAGAAACGTAGGATGTTGGGATGTTGGTCTGGATTCTGAGAACCAGGAAAGTTGCAGGAAACAGGGAGATGTTTTAGGCTTACGTATTACTTCCCAAGAGTGAAATACTGTGTTCTGAGATGGCCTGATAACTGATACCCTTACAGTGCTTATAGATGGAACTAGGCGACATTTCTTTTCAGCAAGTAGTAAGTTAAGAGAAAACTGAAATTTTGTAGACACTGAAGCCACATATGGATCTGGTTTGGATTTTGGTCAAAAGTTTAAAGTCAATAAAAAAGATTTCTTTTTAATTCGCTCATTCTAAAAAAAGTCAAAATAAAGCTTTTCATTTCAGAAATGCCAGAACAGTTCATACTACTTTCATTTTAACAGGGTTTTAAAGTTGGTTTTGGAAGTACAGTTCTGCTAACACAATTAAGAGAATTAATTAGTTCTAAGTCATCCTAGAAGTAGACCCCCCAGTTTTGGGGTTTTCCATTTTGCAGCAAAATAAGCATAAATACATACCCATTTTGAAGAAATCCTAGCTGAAATCAGTTTGACAGATCCATTTTTAATCTCTCATTTACTGGTTGAACCACTGAATGAAAACAGGATCTGTATTTTTCTTTGCCCTTTATGTCAGTGTCCTGAATCATCTAGAGCTTTGATGTAGATGTTCCTAGACCTTCTACAGTAAATGCCTAAAGGATGGGGGTGGGGGAAAGACAAGTTTTAGAACATACATAAAAAAGTAGCTTTTAGAATGGAGTTCAAATAAGTATGTCATAGAATCGAAAGTTAAAAAAGCACCACACAATCTTGGTCATTTTGTTGTTCTAGGGTTCAGCTTCCAAAATTGTTTCCAGTTTACTTTGTGCCTTTTTGAGATTTAGCAAACTCAGTCCAGTTTGCTATGGGTGCAAGAACATTCTTCTCCATCTCTGAAGCCCAGCTGGCTCTTCATGGCAGCTCTTAGTCTTGCAGCTTCTCACTTCAGCTGTGATATTTTTCTCTGCTTACACCTACCTCTTCAGGAAATACATACCTTGGGGTATATCACAAGTAAACAACTTTCACAAATCACAAATAAGCTATTATCTCAAATATACAATTCACAAATGTACAAATGTACAATTTCCATCTGTCATGTCACCTTATACTTCCTGACCAGCCTTTGGGAGTATAGAGTGGGCAGCATCGACAGAAAGAATTTCTGAAGGATTTGTTCCCTGGCGATACAAGGGGTGGAAGGATTGCTTGAGAAGAGAAGCAATTCCAGCAAGTTCAGCTCATTTCAGTAGTGGTGTCTTGGGAAGCATTTTCTCAGTTACGTAGGAAAGGTCTTGTTTTCTTTAACTCATGAACTAGGAACTGCAGCAAGTGCTTTGAAACCTCTTGCTGTCAGGATACGTGGTGAAAATGTGTCACTGCTTAAAGGATTAGAGTCACATAGTCTTAGGTGGCTGTTCAGATTTCCAGATGATAATTAGGAAGAGATATTTATATCTTTGGTAACTTGTTGCACAAAACCCGTGATATTACTGGAACACAAACATGTATGGCACGTTTAGGCATATACATTTACATGTGTGGTTATATATGTACATGATTGCTGATATAGGGGATGTATGCTCATCACTTTTTAACAAAGAAAAAGCAATGAATTAATGTAAATTTATTGGTTGCTTTAGAGTGTGAAATGTTGAAGATTAATCCCAGAACACAGATGAACATTCAAAATATTTCAAAGGTTAACAAAGACATTAAAGGGAAGCCCACTATTTATACAAAGAAAACGTAGCCCTTTACTGCTAACTGGGTGGCCTGCTGCAATGTACTGACCTCACAGCGAACATCTTGACTGCAGACAGTTCGCAAGGCAGCAACAAGGAGTTGTTGAAAGTATGTTGGAGTTGAAAAGCTGAGAGGGGAAGGAAGTAGGGCATGTTGTAAGAAATGCCAGAGAATTTCCTGCATTTCAGTTACTGGAAATTTTGTGGAGTTGGTTAACAAGAATGTTTGCTGAGGATATCTGCTTGACGTGGCTTTTATTTATTTTTAATTATTGGAATTGACATCAAGAAAAAAGAAGTTTAAAGGTTTAAACACTGGCAAATGACTTGATAAGTTTTAAAGAGCGCATTTTCTACATTAAATACTATCTGAGTACCTAAGTATTCTGCTTATCAAGATTGTAATAATTCTTCACTAATTGTTATCACATTTATCTTAGAGACTCATCAGTTTAAAGAAGAAACAAATGTTCTTTTTCATGTGAATAACATATCTGTATTTACAACTGCTTGTACTTTAAAAGTATGGAGAATACCAAATAATAAGGGAGCTGCCAGTTACAAATTCATAGGTTAAACTGGGTTTTACACTTGATTCGTATCCTATTCAGCATATCTTTTACAGACAAATAATGTTTCATCTGCTGCACGTGCTTGCTCTTTGACAAAAGATGAGAATTTATAAGTGTTTCTATTTAATGTTGTGATTTAAAATCAATATCCAGTTCTGTATCTTAAAAATAATTAAGAAAAAGTAAATGTGGACATAATTTATTCCAAATACTCTTAATGGTAGAATAATGCATATGACTATATTCCCATTAAATTCTCTTACTGAAATCTAACAAATCCCTTACACTTACAGAATTTTTATGAGGGTTATTTTCTTACACATTCCTCTACATAACATAAACATTTTTTTCAGTAGGATCTAAACAAGATTCTTCCACAAACAAGCACAGTAAAAACCATGACCACTTTTGATGAGTGTTCTCATCGGTCAGTGTGTTCAGTGGATTTAGGTCATCTTCAGGCAACAGTAATAGTGCCTTTCAAAATGGCAGTTATTTTTCATGAAAATTATTCCAAATTACCTTAGTGCTCATCAAGAACGTTTGCAGCTTTCAGCAATTTTAAATGGAGTGTTTCTCTGTAATTTTTTCAATAGCACATTATTTTTCTCCTGCTCTTGAGCAAGGTACTTTCTATTATCCATAGAAATGACTGAAGATACCATACAATTAATTCTAAGCATCAAAACTGTCTGTTGTAAATGGTCCACTTGGTGGTATGCAGAGGAATGAGGAGAGCAGGTGAGTGGAAGCAAGACAGAAAATATAGAGATTGAGATGGGGACGTTGGATAAGGCAGGAAGCAACTGGATGTTTCACCTTTGTGAAAGGTTCAAAAAGCGCTTTTCACTTAATCCAGTAAATTACATACTCAAAATTATATTTAAGGACTAATCCTGAAGGTTTTTATAGGAGGTAGCAATAAGGACACTGCAGCCAGTACCTCCTCTGAGGAATGTTAAATCTGAAGTCTAAGACTTGGTGAACATGGAGCTGCAACGGAGGGAAGTGCCAAGTGATTATTAGCACCGAAGCTGTGGAACCTTATGAACACCTTCTCCATCCATGAGCTCTCACAGTTTTTCCCCTGGCTGGCTTTACCATTTGCATCTGGGTTTAGAGCTGCCTAGTTAAAGGGAATACTTGATTTTAAAATGAACTTACTTCTTAGCCCAGTTGACACTAAAAATATTAAGAAGTCATAGGATTGCTTGGGAGGTTATGCTAAAATATTTGGATGGATCTCAGTGCTTGCAGCGCCCAGGAACATAGCTCAACATTAGACTTGCTCTTCAAGGAAGCTCAGTTGAAGTTACAACCAGGCAAGATGTGCTCAAAAGGGAGTGTAGGTATGGGTCATCTCCATGTGCAGTGTTTGCTGTAGGGCTGTACAGAGCAAGTCCGCAGCTGTTCAGTTGTGTTCATCTCTTCCAATGCCTCTTCTGTGAGCCTTTGATGGTAATATGAAGCTGTTACGAGAGATTTGTGTGGCAACAGAAGTCCCTTATTTTCAGGTTCAAACTGAAACTTGAGAGGAGCCTGTACTTCTTAAAAAAAAATCAATGTGTTAGGAAGTAGCCATGTGTTCTACAGATCATTATCTTTATTGAAAAGAGTGTACAGCAATTTTAAATTACAATTAGTAAATAAAAGGTTTTCACAGATAATGGGTTTCCTTTGATAAACCAAGAAGAACCTTTGTCTTGCTGCTTTTTCAGCTTTTGCCAAGTTTATTTGTGTAGTATAGTGTAACATAGACTAAGATCTCCTTAGGGGTTTATTCAGCTAGTGACCGTTAATTGAAAAACTCATTTCAGATAATCCCTGTGAGTGAAATTAATCTCTTGGTTTCGATGAAGTCATACATGACCGATTTCACTAAGAAAATGTATTTTACGTTTACTGTTAAATGTCAGGTTTGAATGCTTACTTTTTCATTAGATATTATGACATTACATTCTTGATACTTTAAAAAAGAATGCTGTTATTGCGTCTTTAAAATAAAAGCAGACTATAATTCTTTATGCTCTTACTGTATCACAAGCTTTGCAAAGACTCAGCTGCCCTTGCTTATTTTCTATCCCAGCAAAACTGTTCCTCAAACTGATTGACATAGGTCTCAATCCATTTTAATCTCAATGTAAATTATGTTTTTCCACTAATAAATATTTAGAATTAAATCTAGAGAGGCATCTTTAACAATTCCAGCACAGGATGGAGTAGGGTACTCAAGAGGATCCCTCTCAAATCTGTGGGGAGAGCTGGTATCCTGAAGCAGTTCAATGACATGTAATTATTTCATAAAAATGAGCAGCAGGGCTTTCTTCTTCTCCTGGCATGTTTTTAAATGTGTTAAATGCACTACTTTGTGCTTACTCCAGTACGGTATGCATGAATTGAGTATCCAGTGTGGTGTCAGATGACTGCTCTTTGGTACCTTGCAGGTGAGAGACCAACAAAATTCATTCTTTGGGGACTATGTGTAATATATAAACCAGTAGCATTCTAGTTGCCCTACAATTTTTATATAAAATCAGATGTTTACACATATGTTGTCATATTAAAAGACTATTGTCAAAATAGCATTATCAAATAATCAGATGTTAGCAAAGATAACAGTTAAAGCTGCTGATTCTTCTGAAATTCATTGCCTAGGCTCCCATGTATCTGGCTGTGGTCTCTGAGAAACTAGTTACACGCTGTTTTCCCTAGTGTCCTGTATCACCCAAGGCACAGAATAAAATGACTACTTTTCTTGTGACTTATTCTCTAATATCTATCATTACAGCATCTGAATATTTGCCCTTGCAACTCTACCTTCATAATAGTCTAGCGAGGCGATGGGGTTTTTTGTTTCTTTGTTTTTAATGTTTTATGGATTAATACCTGAGGGGCTCTAAGGTCAGTGTTCGCTTACTTTAGAAGTCCAACCGAAGATGCTTGGGCCCTGATTTTTTCATAATATTTAGAGTTACATAGGACTTGTTACATTCAGAGCATAGAGCTTGTTGTCTTCCACTGCAGCTACGCCAGCTCAGCATTTCTGTAGACCAGACCTTAGGATGTGCATCCAGAAAAGGAGGAATATGCAATTAGTTGAACGTCTGCAAAGGGTTTGATTTATTTTACATGACTACCAACACACAGGAACTTTTTGGCATGAAGAGGAGTAAAAGCCAATTCTCCAGACAACCCAACTCCTGTAACCTTTCTGCAACTCCTTGCTGTATTCTCTACCAGCTTCCAATTTAGTCATCAGATGATGCCAGGGAAAGTGAAAATGAGTTTATCTCGGAGTACGTGTGTGCTTCGTACTTGACTGTACCTGCAGCAGTTTCCATCCTGTCTTGGTACTTGCTTTTCTTGGAGCTCCCAGGTACCCTCCGCACACTGCAGTCACCATTACTTAGTTTGTACGTAGCAGCCTGTTAAGAAATGAAAGTACAACCATTTTCCCGTCATGTTCTTCACCATGTACCCAAGATACTTATCTCAATGGAGAGTTAATTTTAACCTCTAGAGTCCTTGTACAAAGCATGCCCTTTTTTAGTTGGTGGTGCGCCATTTTCTCCTGCGCTGGTGTTGTGATGAGGTAGATCTCAGTAGGACTGATACGGTCCAGAAAGACTGAGAGGTCAGGAGAATATTTTTGTATAATGTTTAGATTTCTCAAGGCATGAGGCTGCTCAATGAAAATGGGATCTTGGAGAGTGTTACCAGCAGTATTAAAGCTGTTTCTAGTGTGCAAAATCTGATTTACCTCATTGACTCTGAATAACAAATTTTGGCAAATTTTCACACAGAAAACAAAAAATGTGCCAGCTTCTATATCAACGCTCAAAATTATGAATACTATGGAGATCTTTCTCTAAATGAGATTTTTCCTAAATGAGACCTCAGACCTTTCACTTAATGCAGAAACCAGTGAGGAAATTTTCAAGCCAAACAGCTGAACTTTGACAAAAGTACATACAATTAAAATACAGGGTTTGCAACAAAATTCAGGCAACAGTAATACTTTATGCTGCCTTCCCCATGGTTTGTATCAAGTTCAATTTCAACCACAAAGTTCTGTCAGCAAGATTATATAAGAATAAAGAATTTATGAAGCCAGTTTGGGTAATTTTAACCAGACATGATATTGGCATAAATGTTGTGTTATGTCCTTTGAATCGGAGGCCGAAGGATTGATTCCCAGTCAGGTCCTTACTGGCGGGTGCTGCAGCCTGCTCAGAAGCATCTGGATATCAGGATTTCCACCGGAGTCCGAGTATCGGTGTGCATCAGTGTAGTCACAGAATATAGGGGTGATATCGTTTGACACTGTACACTGTCACAATGATTTGTAGATAAAAGGACAGTTTCTATACAATTTTAATTTTATTATGCTCTTGAAGAGAAGAGACTGAAATAGGAGCAGACATTATGGTCTCTCTGGAAATATTTTGCCTGTATATATGTTGCAACAGGAGGCTGTTTTGCTTAGGTATAAACACATTATGACCCCCTAGCAAGGAAGATTTGGACCAGAGGCAAGAGGAAAATTTCATAAAATATTATCAAGTAGATTACTGTTGTCAGTGATATACATCTGACTTACCTAAGGCTTACCTTCAGTAAGTTCAAGGCTTGTAAAAACGTCAAACTGGAGTAACTACCCTTCATGAATGGACGGATGAAGTGACCGAGATGTTCCTGACTCATCATTGTTTTGGTTAGGTGGGGAGTAAGGAAGACATCTCATTTCCTTTCACTGCAGAAGACCCTGGCATTTCCAATTTGCTAGTGCTGAGAAGACAATATAGGCCCCTAGTCCGTAGAGCTAATTAGAGAGCTATTCTGCTCCCCTATCAGCTGCAACTGCAAGAGGCAATCTCATTAGTGTGTGGCCTGCTGAATGCAGACAATGTTTGTGCCTTTTCAAGCTGTAATGCATTTTTGCTGATAAACATACTCCTAGCAATTATCCTTTTCTCTATCAATTTTGTGGGTGTCTAGGGCTTTGGAATATTAGCTCTTCTTTATGTCTGTCGCCGTTAAGTACATTTTAAAGAAATAATAGCATGTTAGCCTTTGGCTCATATGCAGCTGATGGCAAATTCGTTGTCACTATCTAGTCTGTCTGTGCTGGCAATATAAATGCTCCTACATTGATAAAGACAGTGTAGAAAGTTTTTCAGCGTTGAGTATCGTATTCAGAGGTTGTGAACTTCCTCCTACAGTTCATTTTTGGATACCTGAGGTAGAAGTATGGTCTTAGAATCACAGCATACCTGTGGACGTTATTGAAAATTTTGACATTTACTTATAATTTTGACTGCAGAAATAAGAGGTAGCATTTGCTAAAAGCACCTGATTGCTTCAAAAAAACCCACAACCACACATCAACAAAAAACCACCCAATCAAATAAACACTAGAAAAATAATTGGGTTTATATGCTTTTTAACTTCCCTTTAGTACCAACAAAGCTATTTTTTTAAATTGTACAACATTGTTGACACAGCAAGAATATATGCTTGCAAAATGAAAAAGGAGAAAATACAAATTCATCTCCTGCTAGAGCTATTCTCAGCTCTTCTTGGTGTGAATATTCTAAAGAAGTTTTTTTGCAACTAAGAAGATAAATTATTTTGTTTCTATTATTTCATTTATTGTGTTCTTTACTGAAGTGACAGAAAGTTGTATTTACAGAGTTAATTCAATTAAATAATAAGTCCTTCTTAGTGGATTAGAGAAATGTAAAAATTTGAGGATTTCAGAGGAAAAAAAGAAAATAAATGTTATTAGTGTCATCAGTAATGCATAAACCAAAGGCAGTTTATAATAAAATTTTATGCAACTATAAGAACCATATATAATTTCACTACAAGCAGTGAAAAACACAGTTTCTTCTTCTGAAGACTCTTTTCATAGCAGCAACAGTCCATCTCTCTGAGCTAATGGAGGACCAGCTTTGGTAATAAGGTATCCCCAGAGATTCCTCTCTTGTAACATACAAGACTGCAGGTGTGCTAAATTTGCTCTGGTTTGTCTCCTGTGGTAGAAACTTATTAGTATCTTAAAACAGTTAGGCACTAAAATGTAACATTAAAAATATGAAATTTCAGAATTGATTTTTACCTGCTAATGCTTCGCTCTGATCTGGTGTTTTATTTTTAAACAAACACTTTTGAGGCAAATACCCTTTACATTTCCAATCAAAATCTAGATTATGAATTAAAATCTTGTTAATTTGACAATATTGCTACTGGTCGCCAGTGACAATGAAACAAACATTATCAACAGCAGTTAAGATTTCCTTAGTTAAACCTGATTCTTTTATAAAATTAGTTTTTACAGATAAATCAGGTTCATCGGTGGGGTTTTTATTACATGGTGGAAAACAGTTCTCTTAAACCTTGAGTTCCTTCAGGTTTATTATATTACTTTTCTGCTTAGGTGGAGACACAGCTGACCTAAGCTTAGCTAAGTTAGGTTTCTAGTCTGTATTTGTTGTCTAGCATCTCTACATGGCAAACCCAAAAAGATGAGAACCCTCAGGAGGTAAGTCACTCCACCTCCTTCTTTCCATTAATTGTAAGAAAAGCTGAAGTATAGACGTTAAACTTTCAGGTGCTTGAAATTTGATAAAATGATGCTGTCATTAGTGGTGGGCTCTCCATATTGATTTTCTGCTTTTCCTATCTAGCTTGAATAAACACTGAGTAGAAGTAACACGGTTTGCTTTATCTTTCCAGAACAGTCTGCTTCCCATGATGATTTCAGGGCAGTCAAACAGAGCAGCTCCCATGTTCAGTTTTCAAGCTTTCTTGTGATGTTGAGCCTTCTTTCAAATTTTGCCTGGGCTGTTTTGGCTTGTGTAGTTGAGCTGATGATATATGCTACGATGGTTTACAGGCTGCACTTTTCCTTTCTTTCTGTATTTAGAATCAATGTGAACACCATAAAAACTAAACCCACCACCACCACCAAAAAGATGCTGCAGGTTATTAACATAATTTTAAACAGCTCTGTTGACTCAAAAAGGACAAGCTTATAGTGCCTAAGGATTCTGACTCTTTCACTAAATTTTTGATGGAAAAATAATACTAGGTTCAGGCAGATTTGCTTGAAGGTGCTGTTTATAAAAAGTAAGCTTGCTGCTTCACTGTTGTATCTCACGGTGGATCGTAAAGATGTTTTTATAATGCTTTACCCATTATGAAGCTTGTTAAGAAGATAACCACACATTTTTTAAGGAAATACATGATGACTATATTAAAATACAGGACCAAACTTATTTTTAAGAAAAACAAGCCTTTACCTTTCTTTTCTCCCGATTCTTGGTTTAAAATGTTACCCAGCAGCGTATGGCTCTTGCTGAATAGAGAACACGTTCCACACTAGGGTCACTCAGACCCCAAAAGGGGGAAGCTTTAAGGTGGGCTAATAATTAGTTTGAGAAGTTTTCTAATGAGCATGTCTTCTGGAAAATCACTAGTGAGACCGCACTTCTTTCTGAGAAAATATTCCTACTGCTCTATAGGAGGGAGAAGTCAGCTCCCTGAAAAGGCACCTTGTCTCAAGCAGTTGGTGGGAGTTTGCCGAGTACTGTCTGGTACTTCTGCCTCCTTTCGGGGATGCAGAGAGCAATCCCTGAAGGTAACGCTGCCACCTTGGGCTCCAGCACTGTAAAAGCACGAGTGGGAAGGTCTGCCAAGAAAATTGTTTTCCTACACTGGAGAGCTGCTTGTTACCTCAGGGCAGGGAGACACAAACCCTGATGTTTCTTCTCAAGCACAGAGACGTATCCCTTCTCACAGACTGTTAAACAAAGACTCATTACACTCATTCTTGCTCTTACTTTAATGATTTCTTCTGGATGCTTTGTGCTGCCTTTAAGAAATTGCTCCTTAGTGGATGCCTACAAAGAAGTTCTAATAGCTGTTTCGTTTCCAGCATCTCTGTAATTTAAGCGAGTCTTTTTTTCCTGTACCTTCTATAATCTCATGTTTGACTGATTAAAAAAACATTTTTTCCTTTTTTTTTTCTTTTCTTCTTGTAACACATAGATAGCTTATTTGCCTTCAGGTTGCATGATTGGTGTTAGAGCAAATGGTATGTGTATAGGCAAAGGTTTGTAAGGTTCTGCTTTCTTAAAGTTTCACCATAGGAAAAAGAAATCTCTTTTTGAGATGAACTGTGCAATGTATACTTTGGGTGATATATTTCTGTGTTCATCCCATAAAGAAAGAAAAAACAAGCTAGCACACCAAGATTCCAGGTTTATGTATTTTTTTTAATAGACTCTGAATTATGTCTCATGAAATTACTCCAATAGCTAAGGGTACATCTACTATATCTCGAATTATTGAGAAGATATGGGGAAAAGTGAGGATAAACACCTTCCTCTTACCCTGCCAACTCCCCCCCCCCCCATGTAAGACTAGGGTAGAAAGGGGTGCACCACCTCAACTCCATGTTGGAGAAGTTGAAGCATCAAATCAACTTCACTAGCATAATTCCTCTAAATTTTGCATGCGTATCATCTTACCACTTGCTGCTTGCACTGTTCTGCTTGTGCTTTGTAGCTGTGAATGGTCAAGGGCAAAAGAGGAGCTGTCTGCAGTGGAGAGTAATTACTGGGGCTGGGGGTGGGGTGTCATACCTGATGCAGTTGGGGAAAAGAAAAAAAATTTAAAGGTCAGATATCTAATTAAAGACAATAATTGCCTCTATGAAACGGGAAAAAAGCACCTTTCCTCTGCGTAGTAAAGCATTTTCTTCAGCTGCTCAGGGAAAAAAGAACATAAATTAATTCCTTTCATAAAATAAGTACAGTTTTCATACACTGTGTATAAATGATCTTTGGAAGTTTCCTCATCTTATTTAAAAGGGTGTATGCATAGCTTCTGTATTTAGTTAAATCATACTCATCATCTATATTCATGTTCTACAGAAATAAATAATACAATACAAATGCTATAAGAAACCTCTTGCACAAACCTTATGAAATCTGTTCGATGGATTGATTATGCCTAATTGCATGCTTGTAATGAAAAGTGAGCTTCAGCATTGTAGCTAGCGTGATACAATAGGAATATGTATCAGAAATGAGAGATCCTAATCTGTTTTAAAGAAATAGTAAGTACTAACAGTGGAATAAGAAAAAGATAAGCATTTGCTGTTCTATATTTTGGGACAACTACGAGAAAAATTCTGAATTAGTAATGGGGGGTTTTGACCTATGGCTTGCAAAGCACTCACAAGGGAGTTAATAAACCATTAACGTGATGTTCATTTTTCTTATGCTGGTCATCTTTTCACTTGAGTGCCTGAGACAGTCTGTCCCTATGTCACTTAAATAAGCCATATGTTTTATTCATTCTCTTAAAGAACAGACGTTATGGTTACTCTCGTATGTAAAAAGAGTGGTGGAGTGGTGACATTTAAAGAGTTTTTTACGATGATGGAGATGTTTAGTCACATTTACGTGATTAGGCAGATACTACAAGACATCCGGATATCCTATAGCTTGAGACAAGTTATGTTCATGTGTGGAATAGCAAGTTGCATCTGCCATTTTAATTGGCTTCACTTACCATATTTAGGGGAGGTCATTGCAGGATTCTTATTTATTTTTACTATTTTAGAGGAGATTGATCTGTTGTTATGGCTGTTGATTTTGTTTACCAAATGGAAGAATCGCCTTCCTGTCCAAACATCTTGGTATAATCTAGTGCCTGCATGTTACCTCAAATTTAATCTTGCACCCGCTGCTTCGAAAAATTATTAGCTATATTAAAAATACAAGAACTAATCCCCTCTCCTTTGAAAAGCTGCAGAAAACTGGCTTTGAGCATGGCTTTGCTTTGTGGATAAAGGGAAAAGAGCGCTCCCCAATGCTGTCTGCAGCAAGGAAATCTGCTCTCTAGTTGCTATTATGCTTCAGGAGCTTCTGCACCCCTTGCTGCGGCTTCAGGTCAGCCAGGAATGTTTACATCTAGTTTCAGCAAGGCATTTAATTTTGTGCTGAACATTAAATTCAGCAAGACCTGTACACACACTTAACTTCAACACTTGCCTGCTGTTATCGGGAGGAGTGGTTTGCTCAACTGGGATTACAGGAAGGAAAGATAGATTATCCTGGTGAGGTAGATATCTATGGGTGCCTGCATCTATACCAACATCAGAGAGATCTTTTTTTTCAGCTCAGAAGCACTCAGATCAAAACCACAATGCTTCCTTTCTAATTATGTGGTTAGTGGAGGAAAGCAAGCAAGGTCTTGCCTCACTAAAAAATGCCCTTATCGCTCCACATCCTGGCTGTTCCATCAGGACAAGGGAGGGCACTTTGGAATTGCCTTTCTCCCCCCACTCGTTTCCCTCCATAGGGTGGCTGGCATTGAGAAATAACCTTTCTCATATTGCCACACACGTTCTTCCCCTTGGTGTTGCCAAAGACAAGCGGGGAGGGAAGCGTTACAGCTGTGGAAAGAAGGCTGTGATGACCCACTGCTCCTGCTGTAGAAATTACCGATTTCTGTTGTTCTCTGAGAAAATGTCAGGTCCCACTACTGTACCTGGGTCTTCTCCCCAGCATCAGAACTTCCCAGATGCTCACTCGGTGCCTGTCCATTTCTGTGTGTGGCATTTGTGGGATAGAGCCTGCTGCTTCATTTATTAACACAAATTTCAAATTAACAACAGCCAGCCTGCATTGACTTGCAGTCTAATGCTGCTCCAGGTCAACTGCCACATTTTCCCTCAGGATCCACCTGAGATACTGCTTTAGTTGGCTCCCTGCTGAGCATGCGAGACCATAGCCATATAGATTTCTGTCAAGGTATTTCATTAAAGGCTTCAAAAGAAGATGAGGTATAAGGGATACAGGACAGATTAACAGTTCAGGTGGAAGCATATGGTCATTATTTATGATAGACACAGGCCTCCAGCTGATTCCTTTAAGGATCTGTGCTGATCATGTGTAAGTTAGGTCTGTAAAAGGGAATTAACATTCAGTTGACAGAAGTCTGTATGTGATACAGCATTATATACTGTGAGTCACTGCTGTTAACTTCTTATTATTTATCATTAGTGTAAGTGGAACATTTGAATATATCTGGTGTATTTCTACTAGGCAATAATGTTAGCCCTTCTGACCTGTAAATGTCCTCTACCAGTATTAATCTGAACAAAGCCTGGAAAAGCCTCATATTCTCTAATTAGAGAGTTTATGCATCAGAATTCAAATGTAAGTACAGTCCATGTTTTGATGGCCAGTTATTCAGAAATGATACCCAATTTAACATCTTTCCTGCTGGATCACATTGTATTACTGCACACAAACCTCAGGAGCAAATTGTCCTTCCATTTTGCAGTGCTGCGAGGAGTAGGTTTGAATCCTGGACAAGCTGGCACTAGAAAGTTGGAAGGAATTCAGAGAAATCCATGAATGATGATTAAAGATTTAGATTTCATGAAGACATATTAAAAACTAATTATACAGAATTTGTCTAAATGATGAAATAACAATATGCCAGTGCAGAATTATTCTCACAGGAGAAAGCTGAGAATCACTAATGAAGAAGAGAGAGTCAATTTCTATTCTCAGAAAAAAACCCAACCAAGCCCTGTGTACTAACCATTGCTTTGCTAGTCTACAGATATTGCTTGCTAGAGGACAGTAAGATTTGTAGCAGGTAGTGTTCTTGTCTACATTACTTTGTATAATCAACTTAATGTTACTTAATTTATAGTTGTACTCTCATGCCAATTACTGTTTCGCACTTCTCACAAATTCTGAGAGTGAAGTTCATGGTAGATTAGCCAGTCAGTGTGCGCTGTGATTGCCCGCTGCATACTTCAGAAGCATCAAATGACTAGACACTCAATTTAGTAGAGTTTTAAGCAATCAGTTGGAAAGTGGAAGCTGGAGTCCCTCAAACCTTGCCACTCTTGATCTCACACACACACACACACACACAAGAATCGCTCTGTGCAGTTGTCAACCACCTCCAGCATAATAGGGGTTGATTTTGATTTGGTGCCTGAGCCCTCAGATAGAAGTATTGAGTTTTTGTGCTGGTTTTTTTCATGGATTAGCCCAAGTACATAAGATCTTGAAAATCACAGTGTAACCACAAACTCAGTACATAAGAGAATGATGTTTGGTTTTGATAGAAAGAGCCTACAGAGAATAGATGGAAGGTCCTATGTGTTTTGCTTTTACGAACTAAGCTCCCCAGTGACATCCTGTGCTCTCAATCTAGGGCTCTTCCAACCTGCAAATGAAGTGTATGATGGAGGGGTTTTCCATCCGTATTTCAAGATATACCTGTGGCCTCAATCAGCACATAAATACTTTTTTCTATCCTACTTAATCAAAACTGAAGCCCTTGATTTTGTTTGAATTTCTAAGAAGTCTTTTGTTTTGTTTTCAGTGTGGATGGGTTGCATTGTAGTGTCTCAGACCCATGGAAAAACTTGCACAGTTCTGTCTGTGCAAAAGCTCTTTCCATTTTCATGCATATGCATATCCATTTCCCAAGGGATAACTCTTTTAAATATTTATATTACAGTGTTGATTGCAAACCCTAGTCAGGATCAGGGACCTGGGTTTTTTTCGGGTTGTTTTTTTTTTTTTTTGGGGGGGGGGTGGGGGGTGTCCCCCATCCTCTTTTTTAAGAATGTAGCAAAAGAAAGATGGATGATGAAAATGGATAATTAGCCTAGGTGTCCTTGCTGATGCAAGATTTGGCAAAAAATAAAAAGTCATAGGTCTGGAAAGGTAGTGTCTTACGCTATTGATAACAGCTGCCATTGAAAATGAAGACAGCACATCTTTGCATGCAGTAAGGAAGATTTATGAGTTTCCTCTCTGGGCTGTATTACATCCAGGTATCCTCCTCCAGTGGTCATATTAGGAATGTGTATCCTAATTTCTTCTTTTTAAAATTGTTAAATGTGAACCACATTCTGTTAGAAACTGATAATCAAACACCATGGGGAAGTGAAAAGTCTAAACATTGAACTTGATGATAGAATAAAAAAAATATTTAAAAAAGGAAAAATGCAATAAGGAAAGAACACAGTAATAAGCTTCCTAGCTGTTTTACAGGCATTCTCAGAAGCATATTAGGAGTAGCCTAACTCCCGCATACACACACCAAATTCCCTCTTGAGCACTGAGTAGATGCCCATGAAAACAGGCATGACTGAAAAACAAAAGCCAATGAAGAGCTACAAAGGGAGCATGGAACAATCCAGTTTTTACTAGTTAAGTGAGTTAAAGCATGAAAGAGGGAGCTGAAACTATAATAAGGTGAAAGACATGTATGAAATAGCAGGGAATATTTTAAAATGCTAACAATGATGAGTGGGCTAAGTGAATAGTTCAAGCAACAAAAGAAATAACCTTTAAAAATCCTCCTGTTTAACGTGGTTTGCTGTATTTTTTTTTTAATCTGACCAAGATAAACCACTCAGCAAGTTCTCATCAAATTACAGTTAAAATAATGTCAAAGACCATTTAAATAAAAAGCTTGAGTCATGATGTTTTTGTCACTATTTGCTATAGAAATGCAGTGAGGTGCTTTGAATTTTGGATTTTCTGGCTGTCATGATAGACACTTATGCCACCATAGCTCTGGAAATGCATTAATTTTTTACTCAAAACCTATAGTGCTTCAGAAAGAGGGTTTGTTGCAAGCTTTGGTAACTATTTTGGCAATATACAGTTATACAAAACCAGCATCCAGTGATTTGAAGTAACATTGTTCAAGACAGATGAATCACAAATCATAAATCACACTTAAAAACTTGTTTCCTTTTGTCCTCTTATAATTTTCCAAAGACAAAGGAGCACCGTCCACCAAGCCAAACAATCCAGTCACACTGACTAAACACCTGATTAAAACCTTAATATCTAATTCACTTCGTGAGAGAGGGAGAAACTAACAAATAAGCCTGGTTTCTAAGTCTTTAGATCTCCAGATCAGTGTTTAGCTGTCAATGTGAGCTGCATCTTAAATAGACAGGGAGGACTTGATCTATCTACAGTGTCTGCTTTGTATGATAAAAGAGATAGTTTGACCTAGCTAGAATCTGTTCCGCAGCCACAGAAGGTGAATATTGTTTTAATGGCCTTCAAATTTACAAATGAAATACAAGTGATGTGAAAATACTGTAGTCTTTGCTGTAAGTAAGCTCTCAGTGTTGTTACATTAGCTGGCTTTACTTAAAAAAAGAAGACAATACTAGGAAGCTAAGGTCACAACAACAATGAGGGAATTTACAAGTCCACCATCTGATCGTGGACATCATAACTACTGCATTTGAAAATTTAGCTGGCAGTGCAGGCTAATGAAAGGGCTGTTCTTCAGAGACTTAAACCACTAAATAGCAGGAATCCCAAGTGGAAGTTTTGTGTGGTGCCTGTTGTGTCCTCTGGAAAAGTTACTATGTGGAGTTTAGGATAAAATCATTTAGATTTATGTGATGTATTTTAAAAACTTGGAGATTTGCATAACCTTTCCTCTGCCTATCTCTCTAGACAATAATCTCTCTTCTGTGGGAAAATGGGCACAGGGAAGTTCTCTGCACTGTGTTTCTGCTGCCTTGTTCTTCTAGGGCCATGCCTTCTTACCCTCCTTTCAGGACCGACAGCAGATTCTTTAAAGAAAGATGTGCAGAGGTGTTGTGACTCTCAGCCACTTTCAGGCCCCACGGACCTTTAAGTATACCATTTTGGGGTCAGTCTTTCTCATCTTGGCTCAAATTCATTTGGGAGAGGTATAGTCAGTCCTTAAACATAGGGACCCCAATACAGATGGCTTTCATTTGTTCAAGTTGGCATAGGTAGTTACATGTGAGATGTCTTGGTCATTGAAGAACTTCAGTGATAGGATGTGCTTGACAGATGTGAAAATAATGCTTAGATCTGTTCGAACTGTTCAACTTATGGTTAATTTAAAATGCTTGCTCTCTCTGAAGAATTTGCTTTTTTATCATGTACCTACTGTATTTTACTTTCACAGTCTCTCCCTTTTTTCACCTCTGCTGTGCATTGGTGACTTCGTGTTATATTTTCCTGCCCTTTATTTTCCCTGTTTGCTCATTCTGTCTCCTCATATTTAAAGAAGAAAACAATTCCAGCAACTCAAAATGTGACTGCAGGCACTATATTTGAATGTTTAAAATGTGACAGAACTTCTGGGAACTAGCTTATTTTTAGCTCCCTCCCCCATTCATTAATTTATATTAGAAAACTTAATTTGGTAGTCTTTTCTTTTCCCTTTCTTCTTCTTATATCCTGTCCCAACATCTGCCACGGTTTACCATCGTGATGGGTCCTTCTCTTCCTCAGGCATGGACCGATGGTCAGTGGTCACCAGGTTCGCTTTCTTCCACTGCAAAAGTTTGGGCAGTCTCTCACTATTGCCTAGCACCTTCATGTGAAAGACAGGGAAATAATCTGGGTGATGTTTTTATCAATACTGTTGATTAGGCCTGGTCTCAGACTACAATCCAACAGTGCTGAATGTTGTAGCAGCAGCAAACAATGTGGGGTACCTGAAAAATCAGGGTAATTCAGCTGTAATGTAGAAATTAAATTGTAGATAGTTCTCTTCAACTGTGACTTTAGATTATAGATGTGGCTGTGGAGAAACTGTCCCTCCAAAACATGGATAATTGGGATAAAATGCTCTCCCCCTCCAAGCCCATTATTCTAACATAAAAAATCTCACTGAGGCAGCGTTGCTGTAATGTCTTTCCTTTTATGAAGTGTGCATTGATTAATCCATAAATGTGTAAGTTAATTTTCTGGGTGTCAGCTGTATATGTCTTCCTAGCTTTACTTTTCTCTTTGAATGATAATTTACACTTTAAGATATCGAGACATTTTTATTGAATTAAACTCACTTACAACATTACGGTGATGTAACATTCAAATACAAACCTCTGGGCAGAGAGGTGCTCTGCTTTGCTTTGCCAGTGTCTGCATTTTTGTGTTCTACAGGGAGTGCTCAGCCAGGCTGCCTGCTTTTCATCTCCTAACAAATAATTTAGTATTCATATTGCACAAAATATTTTTGACATCTTACCTACAGTCAATGTCAACCAATATGCATGAAACAAGGGAGGAGAAAAAAAATAACGGGTGGCTCTTCAGACCTCGCAGGTGCTAAAATTGTGGTTGCTTGTATGACCTTTCCACATACTCCAAAGGTCCTGTGCAGGTACATGCTTAAGAACACAAGTATGTGGCCATGTACTCAAGTGATCACAAAGCATAGGCAAGAAAGGACTTTGTAGGCCGGAAATGTTTATTTTTCTCTGGCAATAATTTTTTCTTATTAAACCTGGTGAGACTGATGAATCTCATTCTCCTAACAGTTCAGTGGGGACTGAGGGAAATTACTTGGGATTATGGCAGAATACATTTTTGCTGTATCCATAAGTCAGCTGAAGTGAGGTTTTGTTATCTGCAATTTTCATTCTAATTTGCAGAACAGTATTTGGATGAGTGCAGAATCACACAAAGTCTTGGAAACTGTAAATAAATAACAGAAGAGGAAAGTTAGCTGATACAGTTTCAATGAACAGATATTGGTCTAATAAATATCACTTAGACAGAACATCCATTGATTTTCTTGTCCAAGACCAAATACATGCCTGAGTTCTATGGGGTTTTTTATTGTTTCTCATGAAAATATATAGTCATATCCTGAATCGAAGTAGATAGATATGTACATATGAAGAAATTAGGTTATGCATACATACCTTTTGCTTTCCCAGTTACTATGGTGAATGTGGATAAAACTAAAATACCGATTCACAGTGAAAAATATTAACCTAGGTAATGTGGTGATAACAAGTGATCCACAAATCCGTGTTCCAAGTTAGAGTCAAATTGGGATTTGTAGGAGAGCCCAGATGGAAGGCAGAAATCGAATCTGAAAATGAGAGAGTTGCAGGTTACTTTGGAATATCCATGATCAAAAGAAAGAGGTGGCAAGGCTCAAGACAAGCAGAGCCAAGAGCAGGAATGTCATTCTGCCCTATAGGTACTGTGTAGGGCTTCTAAATGGAAGAAGGACTTAGAGGGAACCACAGCACCAACAAGTAGATAAAATTTAGGTAATCTCCCAAGCTGCTTCCTTCATACGATCAATATAGTCCGAGTCGGATTGAGACTGAACAGAAATCAACAGGCTTTTCTTCCAGCCTCTAATTTAGCTAGCAAATCACTGTCCCATGCTTGTCATAGCTTTTGCAATTCTCACTTTGTGTGCCTAGACTCTCACTGCATGAACTTACTGAATAACTACCTACCCCATCTGCAGAAATGAAAATACAGGTTGAAAATTTCAAGGCTAAATATGGGGTTTAACCCATCGTGTTCACTGATTATTTTTTTTTCTTTCTTTCTTTCTTTTTTTTAATGGAACATGTGAGGATGTACCTTCAAGATAGGTTAAGAAGAGGTTACAAGCAAACAAAAATGGCTTTTGCCTTTTCTTTGATGTAAGTTATTCTTGGCTAGTGTTCTTCTCTGGCCTATTATTGTTCTTCATATTTCATTCCTGTTCTTTTGAGTACCGTAAAATACAAAGTGATACACATTTTCACTCTAAAATTTGTGGCGGTGCTAGAAACATGTCATTTACTGTGTACCAGTCACTAACCAGTAGTATTGATTGAATTGGGGGGAATTATCACTTAATTTATAGATGCAAATGCTGTAGTTTGACCTGATGACTATAAAATTCTGAGTCAAGTGTCAGACATATTACTAATGAGATAAAATGCCCCACAGGAAGACTTTGATGATAGTCACAATTTAATATGCTCTTGCAAATGGATTCTTAGACTGTGGAGTAATTAACTTGTCAATGTATAAGCTTTTACGTTTACTGCTTAAAGTATTATCTGGAATTATGAAATAAAATCCTGTTATTGTAGGGCAGGAATTCTGCATATTGGAGGTATTGCCTAGATGGATTCAACATCCTATGTCTTTGAAGTACAACACTGTAAGGCCACAAACGAATTCAACATCTCAAGAGTAACTTCAGATTTAAAAAAAGGAATAGAATGCTAAGGCTAAGACATGTAGTAGCATATAACTTCCTTTCTTCTTATTCTCATTTAAGATGTCTTAACCAATCAGATATGAACAAAACTGTTCAGACTGTTTCAAATAAAACACAGAAACTGTGCTGAATTTTTTCTGTCTTTCAGGGACATCTCCATTAAATAATGATAATTTCTCTGTGTATTAAATACCCCTATAATATACAGTACTTCATTATATACTGAGATTAAAAAAACCCACGCCTAAACAGTTGGTCGTAAATTAAATATAGATGTAGTGTATAATGGTCTCTGTAATGTAACATATATGTTTCCCCCCTTGCACAAGTTTGAGAAACTCAGTTTCTACCTGAAGGTGTCTTCATATTTAAATGAAATGCAATATATTTTTCCATACACAGCTGGATTTCATTCTAGATTTCATTCTGTAAGCAATATTTAATTATGAAAACATGTTCCCCACCCCTCCTCTCCCAAATTGTAAAAATAAATAAAGGATGAGCTTCTGGTGTTTTCTGGTGTTTTCTAGAGAAAGTTAAGCATCGCTGACATTGAGTAATTTCTTTTACAGCTTACATGCACTTTGAATTTAAAATTTAATCTGTTCAAATCAGCTTGCATTACCAGGGAATTGTGCTTAGCATGTTCCATGAATGATTCAGTAGATCTTAATAGCTACCTTAGTAATTTCTTATGAATCATTGAAAGACATCACATTAGTAAACATTAGTGGTAAGTATGAAACACATTTTTCATGAAATTGTATTTCTCGAGTATTGTTGATTCCAAAATCTGTTGTGTAGGTGTTATATGAAGAATTGTATGCTGCATCTTAGAATTATTGTGTTTGAAGAAAAGGGTACTTGATTTTATTTTTATTTTTTTTTTAATGCTCTACAAATGATAGGAACAGTGGGCCAGCACAACCACCATGGCATAATCTAGTGTGGTTGCCAGCTCATACAGAGTGCTATACTCCATGGACCAACCATAAAAGTGATATAAACGTACCTTACGCTTCCACAAAAAGCCTTTCTTACATTGTACTCACTTATGACATATGCTGTTTCTGGATTTCTAGGAAGACAAATAGTGTTATTAGCAATTGGAGGAATCAAAATAGCTTATGGAAGCAATGCTTATTAAGGGAGGTTGATGTTTCGTAAACTTTATGTCCCAAGGACTTTGAAGTAGCTCTTAATTTGGCAGTAAGAAAGTGGAGTGCTTTTTCTTAATTATGGTTCCCTTGAACATTTAAATTATGAATGAAGAATGCCATTGTTCCTTGAAAGATGGTAATTCGTATTTAAATTCAGTTCCATTAATAAAAAAAAGAAAGTGTAAATATATTCACATTCAAAAGCTTCATTAAACTGTATAGTTGCAGTTATCATCTATTACTTGTACTTACAATCTTCCCTTTTGATTTTGAATTGATAAAAATCCTAATACAGGAAACATGTAAAAGTTGTTTTTATTTAAGAAAGGTATATACTGCTAAGAAAGAATCTGTAGGCCTTAATATCTAGTATTTTGATGTTTTCAGTGAACTGTTTCAAGCGTGGCGATTGGTATTTTAACATTATTATTACTGTAACCGAATACATAGGCCATAAAGCTACAAGAACAAAGAGTAGATAATTATAAATTTAAACTTAGCAGTGTCAATATTTAACTACTTACTTTTTTTTTTTCCACATTTTTTACTCAGAATAGTTGCAATAAATATTAAGTAAATAAACCAGGCACATTTCTCTTTGAAGTGTGTGATGGAGGGACGATAATCCCTAACCCCTCAGCTGAGGAAGGAGCTCAGTAGGGATGCTGCTGGGCACTCGGAATTATGCGTAGTCAGCAGTGAGCAGGATCAGAAGAGTGCTACAGAGCACATTGAACCTCTCTACCGTACTACATAGCAACAATACATATGAATATATATAGCTATTTTGCAGTCGCATAAATATCCATTGCTCATAACAATCCTATTTTGCATTTTTATAGTTCTTTTAATGTCATAGCATCCCAGAATGCGATGCAAACAAGGCGTGCAGAAATGGGTACATAAATGATTCTGACATATACGTACCTCTGGTATACAACAACCTGCACAAGTACGAAGAGGAAATAAAACCTGGCAAGCAGTTCTCCTAAACTTCCAAAGAAACAGCGCGGAGAACGTGCATATGTGTTGTGACGTGTGATTCCCTCCTTCTCTCTGTGGAAAGTTGTTCTGTGGGTAGAGACTGCACAGTTTTGCGGTTGTCCTGTTCCACGTGACTCTTACTGAAGTTTTGCTAGTATAAAAGTGCTGGTTTTGACCTTGTAATAATGCCTGTGTTTGCGGGTTTGTTAGTGGGACTACATCCTGGTAATGAGTACTGTGCCTATGGCTTATGGTTTGGAAGATCTTGCTCTAATGCATGACGATGCGTTAACTCCTAAGAGGATGCATTAGCAAGGTGTGTTAAGGTGGGACCAAAAGGTATAATTATGACATTTCCTAAAATTTTTAGTGTTTGGCTTTGCAACTACAATGCTTTTTATTAGTTTCGGCTTTGGCATGTCATGTTATGAATAACCTAAAATGAAAAAAATCTTCTTTGAAAATGTTTGGAAGCTGTTAGAAGACACATCTGCGTGTCAGGCATGAACTTTCCTCATGAATGGGAGCTCAATGTAAATTATAAGAATCAAATTTGGCCTTAATTTTGCGATGTAAATAGCAATTTGAGTAAAATGAACCATGTGTCTGTTGACGTTCAAGCAAGTCTTTCCTTTTCTAAAACAGATCCATTGTGCTTAGCTTGAGAACAGGTGCTATATTTCACCCATATTCAGGAATTTCCTAATTTTTTAGTTTCTATAATAATTCCAGTATTAATAAAAAGAGCATGTTTTTATAGTAAAATTTATCATGTGGCTATACAAATGGGATTACATTTAACTTTTTCTTTGGAAGGCTTATGTTGGAGACCAGTGATTTATATAAGCATAATAAAGGTTAATGTAAGCAGCAACAAGATTTATCTCTGACCATAAGGAGTCATCACTTTTTTTAATAAAACAATATACACCCATACTGTTGACATAGTAATAAGTCACAGACTTCAGTAAGCATTAGATTGGAAGGAAGAATGTACTGGAGTGCAAAATTTGGTACTTTTGGAGGAAGATACATGAAAGTATACAGGTACCAAAGAACGTGTGACCAGATCTTTTGTCGTCTTTTACTATTTCCTTAGCCATTGCAAGAGTGTTTCTATATAGAGGAGTACAAATGATGAGTGTTTTGATATGGAGGCTGTAATGACAAAAAAGAGTGTATAATTTGTTTTAGTTGAACAAAACTGATCTCAGTTCAATAATATTTCCTACAGCTTTTTTTAAAAAATAGGTCAATCCTGAAATGAAAATCCCCTTTCAAAACAAAAGGTTGAAACAATTTGTTTAGAAAACTGCTTCTAAAAAGTCCAAAAAGCTATCCCAGGATTTTCATCCAGCCAGGATTCTTTGCCAAATCTGGCTTGAAACTGTGGGTAATTTGGCCATGTCCAAAAGGGGCATTTTTAGTCACTTAGTCTCTGCCAATAAACTGTTTCCAGCTCTGTCATTGTGTCCTGACTGCTAGCAGAATGAAGACCTTTAAGGCCAAGAAAAATGTGCCTTTCTGTATTCTTCGAGGCCATGTAAAACATGTGAGGCACCACAGCCTGCAAAAATAACTTAATAATGTTGTTTAAGGAACAGTTAGAATTAGTTTTGATTACTGTATATAAACCTAATCAGAAGCAGTGCCAAGTGTGAGCTTATACATACACAAACCTTTTCAATGGTTCAAATATGCTGAAGTAGGCATGAAAAGCATGAAAGATAAAGGAGAATTTGGGGCATTTTAAAACCACGTTAATTTTCAGAACAGATGCAGGGGCTTTCTGTTTGTTTTTATTGAAGATGTTTCATCTACAATAAAAGAGCTGATTTTGCAAATGACATTTTTGCAGGTAATTAGTCTGTGATATTCCTATAGTTCTTGTTGATATTTTGGAAATATTTTGAAATAATTCAGCATTTCTTGTTTTCAAAGTGCTAAGTGTAGGGTTTTTTTCCTGCATCTATTTCACAGCAATAATTTACATGTATTACATTATCAGCATGTAAATTCTGATTCATTTAATTGGGATGATTACAAACAATGTAGAATTGAATGCACCTGCTAATTTTTCTCTCTCACACTCCATTGCATGCGTGCTCATAATTTGCACATTGTTATCATTCATTGTTCGTAATATCGGAGGCAATCAGTACGTTAAACCGCTCCTAAATTTTCAGTGCGGACTGCCATGTAGTACGCTATGAGAAGAGGATAACGGTGCTACAGCCTTCATATTGTGGTGATTGAAATGTCGCAGTCGTAGGAATCGAACAGAAGGGATACGTGTAACGGTTGTTTCTCGCTACCCCTGCCTCTTACCCAAATACTTCGTCACAGCCAGTGTGGCCCCTCCGCTGCTCGGAGGCCAGTTGGAGTCATGTCCAGCTGTGTGGGCCAAATACGGCACCCGCACCTGGGGTATTTGTTGGGGTATTTGGACTGTAGGATGCCAGAGAAGCACGAAGGGCATCTAACTGTACAGACCACGTGTCACCAGAGCATTTCTGCGTGTACTTGGGTTTTTTAAGTTGAGCAAAATGGGAGTCTTTCTGTCCACTGATGCCTTGAGTCAGAATCCCTTGATCTATGAGCTCCTGACGGCAGGAGGAGCGCCCGTGTTGCCCTGAGGAGCAGTGACGTAGGAGTAGCTGCTCCTCGTAGGGTCTGTGGTGCTGAGCCCTTCAGTGCTCAGTTTTGGCAGCGGGTGCCTGAGTCACGTAATGCTGGCAACCAGAATGTGTCTTTAACGTTTTTATCTTGCATTTTTATCATCTGGTTTGTGTTTTGACTAGGCCTGTTTTTCCCCTTTTCAGTCAGATAGCTTGAGGATTACTGTTGCAAGAGCAGCATCACGTGATATTTCAGTTATTTTCTTTCTTTTAGAGACGGGTGTAAGCAGCTATCAGCCTGAGCTGCCATTTGGCAGAAAATGTTCCAAAGAGTCTGACTTCGGAAAGTATATTCTCGCATATTGTGTCTGAGAGTGATGTTACTTAGAGGTAACGAGCTGTGTGCTGCATTTTCAAAGGAATAACTCTCCTTGCAGACATTTACTTAAAAAATGTTACATGTCATTCCTTTCCCAGCTCACAAGAGTTCAGAATAGAGGGGAGGCCTAAGGCTCCTCTTCCCTTCTTGTTGGGAGGATCACCAAGCTCTTAGCAACCGAAAATTAATCACTAGCTTGCCAACTGTTTATGAAATAAGTTAGCAATTGTGCTTCAGTTCTCAGGGGCCAGGTATCCCCACGACACATGCCGTGATGCCAGTTGGTACAAATTGTCAATATCGCGTGGACTTTCGGAGAGGAGAAAACATAGGAAAAGAACTGACCTAAGCACAAAATTATGGGTTTGTCATCTCTATTCAGCACAGAAGCTACAAGATGCTGTTGAGGAATACTAAGCCAGTGTTCTCTTTTGATCTCTTTGAACTGATCAGTGAAGAGCTTCTTAGTTTTCATAATTTCTTAAACAATTTTGATTATATTCCTTGACTGCTATTTATTCAAAAAATGTTTTTTGCTTGTGACACTAGATGTTTATGAAATGTCAGTTCCCCAGAAGATGCTATGCTACTTTGTTGCTGGGCTAATTATTTACAGTCATATTGAAAATAAGGAGTCTTACTTATTAAAAATAAATGAGATTTATCATTGGCTTCTGTTTGCTGAGCAAAGAGATCATATCATTGTATTTTTCACCAAGAAAAACACATGCTTTATTCAATCTTGACTTTTATTAGCCTGTAGCAGCTAAGAAACATCAAAAGCTCTGTTCTTGAAACTGGAAAAGTTGTTTCTTTAAAAAGTGTGTTATGTAGGTCTGAAACAATGTTTAGAAGCAGAAAGAAGGAAAAAAAAAAATGGTCCAGACAATTATTTTTAGGCCTCCTCTTAAAAACCACTATGCTTAAGCAAGTCTAACGTATTTTACTCTTTCATCACCTGTACCCGCAACAGTTTTTCCATTTCATAAATAGATTCAGAGGTGAGCTTCTACAGAGTAGCACATAATTTCTGATTTCAAGTCCTGTTAAGAGTTATGATTCTGATATATAAAAGTAGATCTTTGAAGAGTCTTGATGAACACGGTATTAGAAACCTAAATCGTAATCTGATCTATGCAGATTCATAGAATAAAGAGCAATTTTGCTGTGCTGAAGGACAACAGGCTCGGTAGGGTACCTTAAGCTGGAATAATTGGATTAGTGTAAAAAGAAGGCATAAACTACGTTAGCTGAAAAAAGGTAAAAAACCTCTTTTCTTAATACTGACTAGTTAGATATTTTTTTCCTCAAGAATAATTTTGCTTAAGTTAATATAGGCCAAGAAACATTGGCAGATCAGGTTTTCTGTTACAGAGTCTGATTCTTAGATACTCAGCCAGAAGTTCAGGATTTAAAAGTGCTTTTGGAAGGTTCTAAAATATAGAAAGAGGGGCTTCATCCTGACTTTCCAGCTGTGAATATGCACAGGTGGTACAGAGAGTCAAGTGGGATTTGAGAATTATGAAGCCTGATCACACAAGGGCATTAAAAACTCAATTAATGTCATGAGTCATGGTTGGACAATTCAGTTACAGACTGTGACCTTCCCCTCTTAATTTCATCAGTTACTTCCGCCCACATTAGCAGAGTCTACATCTCCAGCTATTAAAGAATAGTTACGTTTCCATTTTAAATGGAAAAAAAATTGTGACAGACATCCAGTTTTGGCACATTCTGTGAGATTGTGTGCCTATTTTTACAGAGCCAGCTGGAAAAATAGTAAAGATAATCTTTTTACTTATATGCCCTTGAAAGTAAGTAAATTTTTAATTTGAATGAAATTACAGGTTTTTTTCTTAACAATCTCTGTGTTTCATTATGCTTTTATAAATGTTACAAAGTCTTGAAAATGAGTATCAGGTTTTATAAAATCATTATAATGTCCATTTTTTTAACTTAATTTAATGCTTTAATACCAAGAAGGCACACCATGTATTGTACTGAAAGCAGTTCTATTTTAAAAAATACAAGAAAAATTATTTCCATTTTTTGAAACAACTTTTAGGTTTGCGTTTCAGCTTTGCATGATAATCTCTTCGAAATTCTTACTTCAGTGCATTACAGAATTAAGAATTATATATGAGGACATGTTAATTTTTCTGAAATATTATCGATATTTTCCGGAGGGCCTTTCTACATTTGTGTAATTTCACTGTATTGCATGTGACACATGCCACCTGCTGGATGTTGTCAGAATTGCCGGTTGTTTAAATAATTTTAAAATGATTGGAAAGTGGTTTCATCCTCCATGTATGTGTTACAGAAATGATACAGCTGATATCCATGCACAGGTTAACGTATCAGAGGAAGTAGCCCACAACTGTCAACCAGGCACTTTAGTGGTGTACAACGGTTTTAGTATGAGGTCTGGTTAAGTCTTAAGTAGTGTTTTTGTGTCCTGCATAATTCTAAAAAATTGATTATTGCTCTACAACAGTTTTGGCCAGCAGTGAAAAGCACCATCAGAAACAAAAGCAGTAAGCTATTAAAAAAAAAAAAAAAAGGGTTGAGAAATGTGGCAGAAACACGCCCATGTTACAGAAAAATCAGAGAAGTGGGGTGAAGTCTTTTTGAAGTTAGGTAACTAGCAAGCAGTTAAATATTCTGGGAAGAATTCACAGATTTTATGCATAGCTAGTGGTAAAAAGGCAAGTGGGGTTTGATTTATCGATTCTAAAAATGAGTTAGAGTGCCTTGTCAAGGCCCTATAATTTCAGTGCCCTTTAGTCCCTGTCACAATTCAGTCTCCCCTCTACATGTATTCATTTGCCATAACCTTTTCTCAAATAGAAATACGCCCAGGCTGGTACACTGCCCTTCACTTCACAGTCCTCCGCTGGCACTGGAGGAGTCTTGCTGCTCTTGTTCCACCCCTCAGCCTCGTGCGTACAAAAAGACCACGTGCTGCCCCGTTGGCTTAAAATGACAAACAGGAACGATTTGTTATGTGCAAGAATAACTGGACCTGGTTTTGAAATTAAGCTGCTACCTAATTATAACTTGCAGTTTAGAAAATTAAAATTCCAGCTTTCCTAGCCCACTGGAGTCCATCAGTATTTCACTTAATGTAAATGAGATCCGTTGTTACTTCAGTTTTTAGCTTATTTTCATTTGTTGTTATTAACAGGCTTAATTTTGTCTTTTGTTTGTTTTCCATTATGAGCTGTTCTCTTTAATAAGATTTGAGTTCTAAATAGGATTTTAGATTTTATACATGAATTATATACAAGCTTAGAGATAATTGGAAGATGAGTTCCTTCAGGTCTGATGGGTAGTGAGGAGGCAGTCTGGAGGTTAGAGCAAAGCTTGCAGCTTGACATGACACAGCAGAAATTTCAGGCAGAAATGCGTGAAAATGATGTCAAATCTCAAAGCTGTCCCCCCAGATATTCTTTCCCCAACTGCTGTTTCTCTTCAGGAGATGCTCTGTGAAGGCTGTCAAAGTCCTCATGGCAGCCAGCAATTACTTCTTTTAAATCTTTTCCAAAATACGTCTTCCCTGGGGAATTTCAGCTTGCAGTTCAGAAAGGCAAAATGTTGGTTTTTTTTCTCAATTCCCTAGTGGCAGTGTGCTGGCTGATGAGCTGAAGGATTTTTACACCCTATTAACTGCAAAAGAAGGGAAAAAGCCTCTGCCCTTGAGATTTGCAGAAGTGAACTGCATTTAATTTTTTTTTTAAATGCAAAATAGGAAGCTAATGAAAGAGCAAGTGCCTTAAAGCCAAGCTATGTGTGTCTCTGTTAGTTTAACCTTTTAAAGCTTCTAGATGTACGTTCTGAATGAAGCATGAGATGGAAGGAGAAAGATGAAAAAAAGCATTATAAAGAATAGTAGCTTTAAAATGATTGGTGTGTAATTGGAGCAGAACAAGCAAACTCTATGAAAAAGCTGCACTCGATACCCAGCAGTTCATTTCAGGCCACTCAGAGTTACTGCAGTTGGAGAGATTCTAACATGAGTCTACAAGAAAACCAAGCACTGTTCTGTGAACACGGAATTGAAGTAAATATCATAAGGCAAAACAGTGTTCAGGTCAGGTTATGAAACTCATCCTAAACCAAATATTCCTGTAAGTTTCTGAAGTACAACTTCAAGCATGTGCACCCTAGGGACAGTCTTCCCCACTCGTTCTTTGGGTAGAGGTTTTACACTTTAAGCTAAATAGAAGGTAAAAGATCTCTACTGAACTGAATAGAGAAGTCTGCAGCACATCCCTACTTTCTAATGTGCAATTCATTTATGTGGCAGCTTCTCAAATGTGAGAGTTGGTTTGAGTGTGCATTTTCCAGGAGGTTCTGTTGCATTCTTCACTCGAATGCAAAACAGCATTCATCCCAAAACATTGTTAGCCAAGAGATGCACGACCATGAAATGTAAACAGTTTAAAACACAGAAGTTAGGGGGAGAAACCAGCAACATGTCAGTTCCCAAACCACATAAATAGTCTTCCCATCTCAGGGGGTTGAAACAATCACTCAGAGTTGTATTTTGAAATCCTCTGGAATAAAAAAGCAACTTCAGAAAGAACAAAAACACACCCCAAAACCTGTTCTTAGAGGAGTAGCCAGTAAATATATTTTTATATACAGTCAACTCACTTGCCATTAACACTTTTGATGTACCACATTAAAGCAAGCATATGGAATTAGGCTCACTTTCATGTTATATTTAACTGGTATTTACTTTAATGGGAATGTTTTCCCTCTTACCCTGTCAAAGTCAAAGGAGTCCGTACTTGTCTCCATTTTAACTCTTTCTCCATGTTGCAAACAACAACTACAATGACTGAGAGGTTTTATTCATGCTCCGATATAAAGATTTGCTACAGTGTTTGCTTTTTTTTTTTTTTTTTTTTTTTTTGATGGCTTGAAGGAAGGGACTGTTGTGATTTTATCTGTGGAAATGGGCACTGAGAGAGAAATTAATGATGAAGCACAGAATTGTACTGCTGGTAGAGCACAAGCATTAATTGATAAAACTTACTGTTTTGTTTTGCTTCATCTGATTTAGATGTAGCATCAGAGGAATAGATTGTATCTGATGTAGCTGAGATGAAAATGTCAAGGTAATGTCAATTGAGATTTGTTTATCTAATGAGCATGGTACATGCACAATTACCAGTCACACAAGCTTAGATTGCGCTCACAGAAATAGATCCCTTCACTGTGGATTGACTAGAATACTGGCTTTGGCATGAATAATAAGAAGAGCTTTAAAACAAAGTGAGGGAAAGAACTTACATAGTTTCCTTACCTATATTTAATAAGTAGAACGGTGACAAGCAGACGGAAGAGCAGTAGGTTTGACAGCAAGCAGCAGCAAAGGTAAAGAAAACAAACATGTATGGGACTTTCCAGGTAAATGATACAGATAATGAAAGGACCACAGTTAGTTAACATGGCCTGGAACTGGCTGTGCTCCACAAATCACAGCTCAAAGGTTTGTGCTGAAATGTGAAAAAAATGGGAATTACTCTACACTTTGAAACTGCATATTGTTGGTTTAACAGAAATATGCTTAGGTAACTAATACAATTGGCACATACACTGAAGGGCTCAGTATATACTAATCATGTTATAGACAGCAAAGCATGTAGATAAAACAATTTCACTATCACTTACATGAAAGACTTTCAAATGGGATAATGCCAAGATACAGATTTTACTCTGTAGAATGTGGTATCTTTAAAGTTGTTAGAGAGAAAAATACTTCTGAAACATGGGCCATTATGGAAGATCAGTCCCTAGTTACGAATTTGAGAACAAACATTGCTAACAAAGGTAGAGCCCAATTTTCTCAACAATGAGAGCAGTGTTTTTTCACCGCAGTGCCACCGAACCAGCAAGAAGAGATTTTTTACATTTGGTTTTGGTAAGTTGTGAAGACATTATAGGAGAACTGTTAGCAGAAAAGATCCTTGGCTATTGTGGTCACACATTGATTCTATTTAAATCAAGTGTAGATTTATAGCAGCTTTCATTTTTAAAATGGCAAATTCTGTGGAATTAAGGAAGCTTCCTAGCAAGGTCAGCTAGACTTGAGAGTTGATGAACTTGGAGCTCTTTTAAGCCAAAAGTGCAAAAGGATTTAGAACTTTTACCCCTAAAAAAGAAGAAGAAAAAAAGCTTTGTATCTTAACTGGATAATTTAGTAGTTCAAAAGGGATATCTAGATATGCAGAGAACTTAGAATTGAGTAGGCAGTAATGAAAGTCCATTTTAAAAGTCAGGAAGTACTGTGAAAAAGTGAGCTTCCTAAAGTGAAGCTGGGTTAAATATTTTTCAAAACATGAGAAATTGCAGTAGGTTCTTTAGTCACATGAAAAGAGAGAGGAGAAAGATGGGACATCACTACACCATGACTGTAACATCAAGATTAAAGGTAAAGTCACGGTGACCTCACAACTAAATGAATACTTTGAGTCAGTTTTCGGTAAGGATATTGATGTTGAACATGGGGCCAAAGGCTAGGTGACTAAATAGCTAGAATGAGTGCATAAAATGGAAATTACAATATTCAAGGGGCAAGGAGGACTGTATTCTCAGTAAATGGACTGGAATTTTTTGGTCATAGAGTGCATGATGGGGAAAAAAGAAGTCTGACATATATGAAACTACAGGCCAGAGTTTTAGTATCAAACTAGGGATGGTATTGGATGAACAGAGAGTAGCAAGCGCTTTATAAATATTTAAGGAAAAAATGGACCCAAGGAGCTATAAAACTTTATAAAATGCTTTATGATATACTTCAGGAGAAAGAAGGTAGAGGTAAATGAATGATGAGATAGAAAGTGACATGGATTTACCAAAGGTAGGTTATACCTTCTTGGCTTGATGAGGTAGTTGTCCCTCTTGCTGAAGGAAATATAATAGATCACAAAAAGTTAATAATATTCAACAGGGGAAGTATTTATTAAGGTAGAGAAAGGAGGAATTGGTACATGATGAGAAAGATGTGTAAGGAACATGAATGAGGAAATCCCAAACTAGGGTTGGAAACAAGTTGCTTGTAGACTTGCTCTAGGATAGGTTTGGGGGTGGATCTTAAGACTCTCATTAACAACTGTGGCACAACAAGTTTTTTGCCGGTGGCATTTGCAGATCACGAAGTTGAGATGCATCATCAAAGGAGGATCAAAACATCATGAAAGAGTATCTCTGAGGTCCATGGATTAATATAAATTGGGGAAAAGATACGTCAGCTTGCTTAGTGACTCTGTATTTATAATATAGGGAATGCTTCAGCTGAAAATAAGAGAAGAGATGATACCTGTTGATCGTAAGAAGAATATGAGCTCTAAGTGGGATGAAAAGGCAAATATGATCCTAGAGTTCTTGGACAAAGTATGTTCAATGGACATAGTGGCATGAAAACGTCCTTATCTGTGGTGTTGGTAAGGTGTCATCCGGAATATTGTTCTCAGTGATATAAACATACTGGAGTACAAATAGAGCGTTGCTAGGATGGTCAGGAGAATGGTTGATTTATCTTATGTATTACATGAGAGCTCATCTAGCCATGTGAATCAGAAGTTGAGAGGGGTTATAGTTTCTCTTTATGCATGTGTTGTATATGATGGGGAGGAAGGAGCATTACGGAACAAGAAAAGCTGAATGACTGTCACAAGAAAAAAAATCCGCATAAAATGATCCTGAAAAACATCAGGGGTGGAAATTAAAACCATCAGAGAAGTGAAGTTATGAAACAGCTTTCAAATTCAAGTGCTTGGGGAAAAAATTACTTATTTCAAAATGGAGTATGGCAGAAATCTATGAAAGGGATGAAGTGATTTACTGTGATAGCAGAAGACTGAATATAATGACCTACGTCTAATATACCGTCCTCCTGACAAAAAAGGAAAAGAAGTGTTGATTCTCTTAAATCATTGTTAGATACACTTCCAAACATTTTCTTTTATTTGCATTTCTTTCAGTAGGACTCTATTTATACCAACACATGCAGTCTTTTTTTTTTTTTTGCTGCTGCTTCTATAAATGAGCTTCTCCTTGGAATATTAAAATGTTGTCAGCTTTTCCAAAGAAGTCTGAAGTTGCTTTCTGTTTCTGTAATCCTGCATGTGTCCATAATCCTGTCTGTTTCTGGAAGTTCCATTTCTGTTCTTTGAGTGTTTATAACTTCAGTTGTTATAACTCAACGTCATGGTTTAACCCCAGCCAGGAGCTAAGCACCATGCAGCAGCTCATTCACGTCCCCCCCACCCAGTGGGATGGGGGAGACAATTGGGGAAAAAAAGTAAAACTCATGGGTTGAGATAAGAACAGTTTAATAGGACAGAAAGGAAGAAAATAATAATGGTAACAATAATAAAATGACAACCATAATAATAAAAAATTAGAACATACAAAACAAGTGATGCACAATGCAATTCCTCACGACTCACTGGCTGATGCCCAGTTTGTTCCCGAGCAGCGATCTGGCCCCCCCCGGGCCCACTCCCCCCCGTTTATATAGCGGGCATGACATCACATGGTATGGAATGTCCCTTTGGCCAGTCTGGGTCAGCTGTCCTGGCTGTGTCCCCTCCCAACTCCTTCTGCCCCTCCAGCCCTCTTGCTGACTGGGCATGAGAAGCTGAAAAATCCTTGACTTAGTATAAACACTACTGAGCAATAACGGAAAACATCATGTGTTATCAACTTTATTCTCTTACTAAACCCAAAATATAACACTATACCAGCTACTAGAAAGAAAATTAACTCTATCCCAGCCGAAACCAGGACACTCAAGAACTGGGTTACCGTAAACTCTGACACGAAAGTGGGATGTAAACATGAAGAGAATGGAGTTATTTCATGTTGCCCTAGGAGAAAGCTGATAATAATAGGATAAAACTAAGCAAAGCAAGAGAGGTGAATACCAGGAAGCTGAGAAATCCCCATCAAAGAGCTGTGTAAAACTGCTGGAAAAATCCCTAACCTAAAATGCAGAGAAGAAAGATTTAGACCTGTGGAAATGAAAAATAACACCACCTGATTTTTCAGTCTGATCTTGATTTTCTTCATCCGTACTGTCCTCTTCCTTTCTCTTATCAATGCATTGTTATGGTATTACAGTGTATATTTCCACATGGTGAGCGTTCATAACAATGTAAGCACTAAGATGACTAAACACAACTGACTCATAACAAAATGTGGCAGGAAGGGGGAATCACATTGTAAGGTCATCAGTTAAGCTACGAGCAGGCTTACTGTTTCGACCACCCTGTTGCTGCTGATACATATTTGAGGCATTAGGCCAAGCTATAAATGAAACATATTTTCCCTTAAAATCTTAGAGTAAATGGGCCCAATAAAATGTCATTGGTTGGTTGTTTTGCCTCTAAAACTTCATTACTTGTTTTTCTGGGCCGTTGCTACTGTCTTCCAGTGCTACTGTATGCCACTATACGTTGTTCCTGTATATACACTGTCCCATCCTTCCACTCTGCTTTATTTCCTTTCCTGGCCTAATTCAGAAGGAATGGATGAACCTAAGCTTAGTGGATTTTTGCTTTGTATTGATGTGGATTCTTCTGGCAGCTATTTCCATCTTATTTGAAATATGTTGGCTTTATTCTTATTTGGATTTTCTGTCTTGGCATGAATATTAGACTGTTATGCTGGTTAGTTGATTTCCAAATCAAATGACTTATGAAATAACCAAAGTAAAGTATTATAATGTTGAACTACTTGGTCCTGCACAATGAAATTTGGAATGAGCATAATTACTATTTCTGGAGACTCCTTTGTTTTGGGGGTAATTGGTTTTTTTCACTGTAATTATTATAAAACCAAGTAAAATAATTGGAATGCTGGACATTTTTAACTAAGCATTGGATACCAAAAAGAAACTTGTATGGCAGCAACCTCAGCTTCCTGGGGTTATTCTGGTTTGGCGCATAAGCTCTGGTATCCAGATTTCCCTGGTGTTCCCAATGAGACTGTTTCTGAGGATCCTAGAAGTAAGCAGTGTTCTTCCCACCTAAGCATGTTATTAACATCTGAGTATTACTGCTTCTTAACAATTTAAGCACCAAGCTGAGGACAGCCAGCACTAACAGTTCAGTTCCATTTTAGCACTCATCCAAATCCCAACAGGAGAAAACTATAGAGTAGACAAGAAAGAGCCTGAATGAAGCCATGCAGACAGGACACTTGGAGGAGCGTTAATCGACTGATGGAAGTCTCATGTAAAATGCATGCAGTTTCCAGGGAGCTGGGTCTGTCTTCTCGCAGTCGAGTGTCCTAATCACAGGGTCAGGTTTTATTTGATCTACTCTTCAGCTGATCACACAGTTTTTGACTGCACACAAGCACAGGTGGGCTGGAAGAACAGAGTGTACTGTCAGCTAGCGCTTCTGCTGGTGGCCTGGTAGTTTAGGACAGTCCTCTGCATTACAGGACATCTAATTTGATTGCTCTGCAAACTGAGTACGTCGAAAGCCTAGACCCTTCTACTTCAGGGGCGAGTTCTTCAGTGACAGTCTTGACCTTATCTGTTTTGGAGGGGTCTTTTCTGAGCAACCGGAGTGCAACGTGCGTGCTTGTCTGGGTGAACCTTGACAGGAAAGAAGCAAAGGCTCGAGGGAGGCACTTGTCCTCCCGGGACAGATACCCTGGAGAACAAACAGGCATACGCAGGGAAGTATGGTTACAGGATGGAGAGTTTCCACTCCAGTAAGCAGTCCCTGGAAACAGGAGGTTGCTGTAGGGTTAGGGCTAGGTAGGTTTTATGTCCCTAAACTGTGAGGTAGGTCTTAGATTCTACTTCTTGTGCCTACAGCTGACTTAAAATTTTGCTCTGATTCTCTGAGTCGTTTTTTTTATTATTTCCACCTCCACCCCTTCCCCCCCAGGATTAGGAAAGAATGTTGTCCTTCACTCTCATGTTAGTGAACAGAGATGTCCTGCCACTAAAATTCACTTTGACCATTTTCCAACTGCTTGTGAGCAAAAGTCAGAGACTGCCCTGTAGTGTAGTTTAAATCTAAAAAAACCATGCATATATGATTTTTTTTCTTTCCTTGTCCACAAACTATTAACTAATGCAACACAGCATTTTATGCCTTAAGCCTTTGAAGGCAGAGAAACTATCAGTATCTTTAATGTTAAGTAAACCCTGAGCAGAATGCATCCAGGCTGGCCAATATCTAGCAAACTGAGGTCTGTATTCCTAAGGGTATCTGGATTTGACACAAAATGAAATTGCCCTTATTAAAAAAAAAAAAGAAGAAAACCTATGAATAGCTATTATTACACCATTTTGTACAACTTTAAAAACTCCATTTTGCCTTAAAAATGCCATATTTCAATGTACTAAGCTATTTTACAGTATCGTATGAATTTCTTAAAGAGCATGATGGGATTAGTGCCAGTAAAAGGTAACCATAGAAGTTAAAATGTGACCATCATGATACAATTCTTTTGCATGTTTGCATTTTACCTCTGTGCTGTTTTTTAAATAGTGCTGGTTTCATAAAAACATGCTTCTTTTTAATGCCCAGTGCTGCAGGTGGTTGTGAGTTCATTGACATTTATGTTTTTATCAGATATTTTTCTCCTTCATGTTGCTTATGTTTCTCTGCGGGAATGGCAAATAAAGTCTGGCAGAAAATGAAATGTGCCCTAAAATCTTCACTGAGTGGTATTAGTTTAGATGTCTCAGAATAACATAATCTGTTGGCTGGAAATATGGCATAGAACCATATGTACTCTTCTCTTCTTGGACAGAGCTTGTGTGATTTTCTTGTAACACCCCCCCCCCCTCCCCCCCGTTGACCGATACTTTTGCTGCTGTCCTGTGGGTTAGGATGCTCTAGGGTGAATACAGAATGGCCGCATGTCTCATGACTTGTCACCTGCTTGAAACTCTCTGTATTTACTCTGTATGAGTGTTAGTAAGAGAGGGTGTAAATTCAAGACAGCAATTATCATTTTAGTAATCATCAAAAGCAATAGAAACAATTAGGCATCACAAAAAACTAATTAGCAACTTGACTTAATTTTTGCCACAGTCATCTACAATGAGCAGGAAAAGAGCAAAAAGATATTAAAGCAGAGGTGCAGCCATGTTGTAGTATTTCCCTTGGTGTAAATAATCAAGGCATAATGAATTTTTAAAAAAGAAGCATAGCAAAGAGTTATGTTAATGTTAACATGTCACAACAGCAAGCATGAAGGAAAATGGCATAAGCTAAAAAAAACACCCACAAACCACCAAAAACCTGCCCAGCCAACACATGTTATGCCAAGGTGTGTATGAATGTATCAACACATTATAGGTCTTGCAAAAAACCTACTTCTCTGTTTAGGTTAGTTAAAACTTATGAGCAGATTAACGAATATGACCTGTTGTCATGGAAGCGTCACAGCCCTTGATCAAGAATTGAATAACTGAGTATAATGAGCCATGACTTTTTTCCTTAATAAAAGGAAAAAGAATAGGATTATTACAATGCAGCAAAAATAGGAATATTTTAATAAGTGAAATAAAACTTGCTATTGCCAGGATTATTTTTTTTTTAATGTACAAATTATTGATGAGCTTCAAGATGACATCATTTTTCCATTAGCTTTTGTTAATATACCTCAGGGTATATCATTAACTAAGCTCGGAACATATGGTCTGAGTATCCCGTATTTGCTGACATGGTTATATTCATTTCAAGTATTTTTGTTAACAGCCATGTGCCAATTCTGCTGAGAATGAAGAAGTGAATTATGATAAAGTTCAGTCGTTGTTCCTGGAGGCCTCAGCTTGTTTACATCCTGACAATGTACAGTTATGCCAAACAACTTGTGTTTTACAGGGCCTATTTCAACCCCTGTAAAGCAGAATATCAGTAAGAAAACAGTACAAAGTTTAGGACAGGAGAATAAAGTTAATATGTATTTACAAGACATAAGTGCAACAAATATTTATAGTGTTTCATAGTACAGCTTTAGAATGCTGGTTTTAAATTCTTTACATTTTAACACTTTGACACTTTTCAGTGGTGGTACAAACCTCTGCATAATATATTTATCTTTCTTTTCTTTCTTGCCTCTTCAAGGCCGTTTAGAAGTAATGCAGATTTCCCCTGAGTTTCATGGACTTGCTGTTGAAAGCCACTGCTTAGAAAACTAAGCCAAATTGTTTAGAAAGGAAAAGATGTCTGCCAGGAACTAAAGTCATTCTCTGTACTATAAACAATGGTAATATTAGTATTTATATAATTACAAAAGGAAGAGAAGGTTTTAGTCCCTGTTTACATGATCAAATCAAAATATTGAAGCTTATAAGAGTGATTTTAAAGTGACCTGCATTATTATGGCCAGATCAAGTCTCAAACACTGAATAATTTAGCGCTTGCAAAAGTGAGACAACATGTTAAAAAACCCCATCGGTCTTCTCTTAGGCAACAAATTCAGAGACAGGTAAGGCACAAGGTGTATGCCTGTTGCGTTCCACAACCGACTGCAAGCCCTAGTTATGGGTGAACTACAGATTAACGAATTAGCAAGTATGGGAAAACCTGATTGAAAACAAATAAATATCACATCCCCAAAAAGATTTTGTTCACACTGTTTGAAAAGTGTGATAAGTTGTATATTTGTGCAAGGATTTCAAAGCATGGTAGTGAGCAACCTAGAGTCAAGTGGGATGAAGTCTTTGTGGTATGAGCTCTGCATACAAGTCTCGTGCTGAGAAATGGTTGCTTGAGAAACATGGTGAGAAACTGGCATGATTTTTGTGCTGAGTTTACTGATGGTGGGATTAACAAAATAACTCTTTAAATGGTCATAAAATCTATGAAGAAGATACTACTTTTACATTCTGTAGCTCTTGAGAGTTTCAGTGATGCCACTACAGTTTGGGAAGAGTCGGAGGGTAAATTGCTCGGAAGTAAGATCTGGTTTCCTGCTGATACGCTTTCCATTGCTCTTAGATACAAACCAGATGGGCTCTCCGTAGGGAAATTATTTTGCAACCAATTCTTGACCTCACCTATATGAACACTATTGTGTTTTAGCTAATTACTCATGTTAGTACAATTGATACGTGACTGGGTTATAGAGAACTAGAAACCTCTAATTAATGGAATTTATGTGAGGAGATGCAGGAATCTGATATGACAGTCTGTAACAAACTTTTTGCTGATTATACAAAACAGATAAATATCTTTTATATACTTCATATTAATGATGTATTACATTAGGTTTTGATTAGGCTTAATGAGATTTACTTTATGTCTGCAACAGTGCTCAAATTACATCAAAAATTACCGAAATGGAATAAAATGAAAATACTCTCCTTCCATTTGGTTGAAATGGCCTCAATTTATATTATTATGCAGCCCATCGAGTTCTTTGAAGAACATCCAAGCTGTTTCCACACTTATTTTTATAGGGATATGGTTTAAATAAAAGAACTATCAGAACTGTTCTTGTATTCAGCCACATACATTGTCATTACTGGCAGAATATCATCCCATTCCTTTGAAATTTGAAATGTTTGTCAGATATCGCAGGTTTCAGCCACTTTTCACTCTGAATTCTAATTAACATGCTATGTTTAATGAGCTGCCCTGAAGTTTTTGCCTCATTTTTATACCCAATATTTCCAGTACCTGCTTTAGGTTTCAAAGCCATCATATAGGGGTTTTGCTAAATCCTTCCGATTTTTCTGCATCAGCCCTCATTTTTTGCTATTTTTGCTTGGTATTACAGTGACACATGAAGCTCCAGCCAATCAGTGTCCCTCATGCCAGACACAACGTAGTCCAATGGGGAGAAAATTGTAGCCTAGTCTTGACTCTAGAATCAGAAAGAAAAAAAAAAAAAATGCACAAAAAATCCCAACAAAACCCAACAGACAAGCAGTAGGCGAACATTAATGCCTGGAGTCCCATGGCAGCCTAACCTCAAAATCGGCAAGAGGCTCCATTCTCCTGAGGTTGCAGATTGGATCCAGCTCACTGGGATACGTTTTTGGAGAGGCCCTGCAGGCATTAACAGGGGCAAGCTCTGAGCAGGCTGCTCGTGGTTCTGGTACCCCAACTTCTTTGCCAATCCCATCGTCTTTTCATTTCCCACAATTAAATTCCTCCCCTGGCTCTCGATTGGGGTGTCTGTTCTGATACTGTAACGGGACATAAAAGCAATCTCAGGTCCCTGGCTGACACTCTTTTATCAGAGGAGAGGGGTTGTTTGTGCTGGGTTGCCCGACACGCACACCCAAGGTGTGATGGTGAAAGGACTGTGATACCTTGGAACTGGGTCTTGGAGACATCAGGCCTGAGAGAGTCTGGTGGGTCACGGGCCAAGAAACAGTCCTTTTGAGGACACTTCCAGACAGCAATTTTAAGGTTGCTTTAATATATGGATCAGGCTGGAAGAGTCATTTAAATTCACTTCTCACCTCAGTTACACAGTGCTCTTTATAACTTGTACACCCTTGATATTTAATTTGTGTGCGAGTTTCTCTGTTGAAAAGAAATTACTTGAAAGACCTTTTCCATTCAAATTAATTTGGATTTTGGCTTATTTCTTCAAAACACAGCTTAACGCACTTTCAGTAAAAGTAGTTATTTTGAATATACCCTTGATACGGTTATATTGCATTTTAACTGAAAAGCTGGTATAAAACTGTATTTCTCATAGTAAAATAAAACGTTTTCAGCAACAATCACATTCTCCTTAGAATTCTGCCTTAAATTAAACCATATTTTTAGCCTTGAAAGCTTTTGTAGAGAAAATGTTTTCATCAGCTTTCCCTGCACGCAGAAATTTCTGAAGAACAGTGTGGTTTACTCCGAAAGGAACATCTGTATCCATATGGAGTTCGGCAACCTGCGAGTCTACGCTGGCAATGATTTAGCCAGCATGCCGGGGGAGATTACAGATGTGCCAAGTTGTTAACAGGAATATGTTGATCCAAATTGCCTGCTAAAGGGCAAAAGCCACTATTTCAGTCCACAGTCAGCAAGAGACTGAACAGAAGCTGCGGCCTTTTAGTTAATTATAGATCAATTACTTTGTCTTTGGATACGAAAGGAAGAATTTCAACCACAATGTACTCCTTGGATGTTAACAAAATGCCAGCCCCTTATTTTATTTGTATACAGCATTCAGTTAAAATTCACTTCTTACGCTAGAATCACTAAATATTCTTTTTTTAAAATTCATGGGCTCATAGATTTTGTTGCTGTTATGACATGTACTAATTTAACTTCTATAAAGACTACAGTGAAGCCTGGGAAATTCACTGGGCTGATACAGCAAATCTACTCATAGAAAAGAGGGAACTCTTGGATTTTTGCTGCTGAAAAGTGAATCCTGGTCCATTAAACACAACAAAACTTATTCAGAAATCCTTTACTCTCATGGGTATTACCCAAGTCCAAAAGAGTATTGGCTGTGTCTATCCTGTCTTAAGATATGACTACAGTAGTTTTTTACATTGTCCAATAATTATCTGCAATTTTGCTGTCTTAAGAGTTTTCCTTCATGGTAGATATGATGAAGCACACATTGATGTGATCAATAACCAAATAAAAATGGGATCAATAACCACTACAGCTTGCATCATTTACACATCTTTCAATTCCATTTAAATATAAAGTAACATTTTATACTGTGAGGATGGTCAAACACTGGAGCAGGTTGCCCAGAGAGGTTTTGGAGTCACCATCCTTGGAGATATTCAAAACCTGACTGAGCAACCTTCTCTAGGTGACACCACTTTGGGCAGGGGGTTGGACTAGATGATGTCCAGAGGTCCCTTCCTACCTCAATTGTTTGGTGATTCTGTGAAATTTTAGAATTACTCTAGGCCACTGTCTCTTTCATTTCCCTTCATTCACCAATATGATTCTTCATTATGAAGAAAATCAAACTACAAAGTTTGATAACCAGCAGGATAAAATCCATGCATTTCTTAGCTCGGTAATTTCATGCACTATCTCCTCCTCATGGCTGTCTCCGCACATTTAGTCAGTTCAATTTAATTTTTGAATAGCTTAATCTATTACCTAGCGCTAAAACATAGCACCTTTCTGTTCCCTGTTTTCTACTTGTCTGTCTAGATATTCATCCCCCACATAAATGGTTGGGAGAATAGAACTATTTTTAAATGCTGATTATAGATACTGAACTATTAGTCTTTCAGTACACCAGTATGGTTGAAGTCCTTTGGGAATTAAGAAATATTCGGATGTCCTTCACCTGTGATTTTTTTTTAATGAAGTATCTCACTTGTCTTTTTTGTTACCATTAATCTGAAAGAGGCATTCATATTTTAGCTAAACTGAAAGTCAAGGCCTTAATTTCTAAGTTTTGTTGATGTGAATGATATTTTTTTTGTAAATAGCAAGATTTCTGCTTTTAAACAGGTGGTGTTGATGTTCTTCCCTTGCAGCTACTGCTACTAGACAGACACAGATAAATGAATGTGTGAAAGTAGCATAACATCTTTACGTTCCTACTTAGAATATAATAGCTGGTTCTACATGTTTCCTGCTGATGACAGCATATCTTCTCTTTTGAACTTTTAACAAGTGGAACAGGGTAAAGAGGAAAAAGTGACAGATACCGAAGGCAGAATATTCTTCATTAGAGCAGTAAGGAAGGCAGCAGTACATGTTTTCAAGCCACCAGACATCCAGGTACTCAGGGAACACTGAGGTACTATTGAGGTAGAATTTAGCCAAATTGTGCTTAATTTGAATTAAATTTTGCCTGCTGATTTTCTGTCTGAAGCGGTTTTTGAAAGTTTCAGCGGAGACAGCTCATGTGTTTGGAAGAAACATGGAAAACCCATGTTCTTTGGTACTGTTGAAAAAATTTTGGTGATGTTTCATTTTAAGTAATTTAAAATATAGTAGCCCTGTAACCTCTGTGTCAAACACATGCTACTTCTGTCCTTGTGAAAACCTGTCCAGGTCTGAGAAATGAATAAGCCTTTGAAGATCGTCATCCATCAGGCATGTTCAGTAAAGGTTTCTGTGGCCTATTCTTCTTTGCTGGTACACGCTGTTCTCTGAAAGACTTGCATGTGTCCAGGCTGCACATGAACTCTTTGCCAGAGTGACTGTATTTTTCTGTCTAGGTGGGTAAAGCAGGATTTTCCTGTAATTTCAGTGGTTTGTGGTGCCAGGAAGGACAAAGTGCTATCCAAGCCTGGGCAACCCATCATTCCTGAATTCTCAGCAATGATCCCGTTCCTCCCTCTGCTAAAGGAGGAGTTTGCTTTAGGTGGAAGGCTGGATAAGATGAGAGAGCAGACTTGGGCTGGGAACACGAAGAGACTGCGACTGGAAGATTAGACAATGGGAAGAAACAAACTGTGCCAGGAAATTATGAGGGGGAGGTTTGGAAATCAGCAGATGAGATTGGTAGAGTTTGGACTGGTTTTGAGTGGGAAGGAAGGAGCCGTGAGCCAGCCACTGGTGACAGACGTGGAGATCAGACAAGCCTAGAGGAAGAGAAGCAGAGATGGGCTACACAAACAGACAGAATTAATGAAGTTAGCGATACTTGAAATACACCTTTAAAGAAATAATGTGTTTCTTTCTTAGTCCCTAGTTCTCTCTACATTGCATAAATACATCCCCAAAGTAAATTATAGGTACCAAGGATGCCTTTTTCTTCCTTTGCATTGCACATGTACATTTATAGTGTTTTTTTCAGAATTGCAGCATGCTTTTGTTGCCATTGTTTGCCTAATAGGTAGCAATTTTAGGTTTGAAATATATTGGGTTTGGATATGGGGAGAAATTATTAAAAATTAAGCAAAAAAGAAAATAACGCTAAGTCCCTTGCACTGCTTACAGCTTTTTCAAGTCTCTATATATTCTTGCCTCTAGAGAAAACTCTGGTAATATTTCTGCAAGAGGAGATTTGTATGTTTGCTGTGATTTTTATGGATACTTACTTTCCTGATGCATCTTTGAAATGTCATTACTTTGCAGAGGCAACCACTGCCCTTTTAAATGGTTCTATTAAAATGTATTTTTCATCCCCTGCAGCTTTCTCAAACAAATCCCAGCAATAACAAATTAAGCCCAGTTAGTGAATGATTGACTTGGTAGGCCTACCATTCAAAATAACAGGTTTTTTTCTTTCTGTTTTTAGCAACACAAGTAAATACCTGTCTTGTTTATTTCTTGGTTTTCTCTTTATTCCAGAGGAGTAAATTTTAAATAAAATGGAAATAGGTAATGTCATCAAAGATGTTGCCTTAGTACTAGTTTTATGTAAAGGAAACTTTTTGTTTCTAGTAAGTTATGGCAGTAGCAATATGAGTCAGAATCTGATTTAATTGAAAAAGGGAGCTTTAGCAACAGGTTTATTCATGGTTCTGCATCATTAACATGTAGGATTACTTGTAATTACTTCTATTACTTCCCTTTCTACTCCACAAACAATAGTTATTCTAAGAGAGGGAAGACATCCTTCTCTAAAGTCAGGGAATTTTAAGAGCTGATAAAGGTCACCAAGATATTCTAATCTCATAGACGATCTGTTATTTCCTTTTATTTGGGGGGGGGGGGGGGGTATACCAATACAAATATGGAAAACCAAAAGGAATTCAATTGGATTCCTACCATATGAAAATCAATATAATTGAAGATAAACCCAATATTTTTTAATAACTGTTGACATTAATAGAAGCATAGAATGATTTTTTTTCCAGAAAAGCTGTACTCAATTTCCTTTTCCTTATGGAAGAAAAAAATAAAATTGGTTTTCAAATGGTTGATGATGCCCAGTTATGAACAGAAAGCATAGAAAATTTTAACACCCTTAAAATCAGACTATTAAATCAGTCAGATTTATTCTGATATTTTTCATATAAACTTCAGTTTAGCAAGTTATTTATTTCTGTAACTTTAAACAAATGAACAATGTAATTTCATTGCTTAAGCATTTAACTAGCACCTTCTCTGGGACAAGTATCAATATGTGCATATTTGTACATACGTGTAAGTACTGATCTGAATACAAAGTTCAGTGCTTTTCTTGACTGGTACAGTAACTGTGGAAAGTAAAATAAATTCAGCATGAAATTTCAACAGTCTCACTTAAAATATTGTTGGAAGAAATATTATGGCACCAAACAGCATACATTTTATTTACATGCAAGTAAAACTCACACAACCCATCAAGCAAAATTTATTTTTTCTGCACAATGGTTGGTAAGCACTTAGTATACTTGACTACCTATTAATTTTGGATAGATATTAGGGAAAGACGTTCCAGCAAAATGTGTAAGACTTATAAGTCTTCAGGTTTTCTCTTTTTTCCCCTTTTTTCTTTGAAACACTGAATTTAGGTTTGAGGTTTGAGCAGAAGTAGTGGCTAATTATGGTCATAGTTTGAAGATGATTACGAAGCTAGTCATTCACCTGCTAAAACCATCATTTCATTCATCTTTGTTGCAACAGCTTTTTGATGTCTATTACAGATTTTTAAATGATTTTTTAAAATATTACAAATCACTTCATATCCCCTTGCACATAAGAAAGCTTTAGCAGTGTTGCTTGGCTGCAGAGAAGCTTCAAATTTCTCTTTTTAGTTCATGCTTATATTTACTTAAAACTAAGGTGTTAATGCCAATATTTTGAAAGGAAAAATATTGGCTTAGCTGAAGCCTGCCTCTGCTTATGCATGTGCATGAGACAAATCTGACTCCATCTGGTAAACGTCAAGGCTGTCATGGAGTAGCGACAATTCAAGCAGCCATGCTCCCTCTCCCTGCCATTCTAATAGCATGTCTGTGTGTCCTTGTATTTTTAAGCATCTCCCTCAAGGCTGACATGACAAGAATGTTGTTTCCACCTTATCCACCTCCATAAAAATATATTGTTGGTTTGTGTTTTTTTTAAACAACATTTCTGTCATGGGAAGGACATAAACACTTTAAAATCAGCTGCATCTGTTAACTCTTACTGCACTGCCTAGATCCCAGTGGGAGGAGCTGATGAAAAACAGAGAGAAAATTGGCAATGAGTTTACAAGCCAAATGTGATGAAGGATATATATGTATATTATATTACACGAGATGACTTGGGCATGGCAGGCTGCCCATTGTACTGTTGTTCTTCCTCCCTTCTCCCACCTCTGTTTTAATGATCAGTGGAGGCTCGAGACTGAACTTTTGAATTCTGTCATCTGTGAAATAGGCTGTCTGAAGACCAAAGTGCTTCTCTCTGCACAGCTTGAAACCCAACAGTATCTATACAAAGACAGAAAAATATTGCTGGAGAATGCAGAAAGTCACTACTTGATTTGGTAGTCTGCATAGGAGTGGTAAGAAAGAATGACTTCTTCCTCACCTTGTTTTACTATAGAGGTTTATTCCTTTATTGAATATGAACCCACCTGTGTATTCTGAATGAGCTTTCTGCAAGAAGGTGCACAAGCCTTTTGATGGTAACAGCCATTTTGATGACAGCCTGCTGCTACAGTTGCTGGAGCACATGTCTGCGTAGGCACGTTTTTCCTTTCTGGATGATAACTCAGAAAAACATTTCAATACAGTATCCTGTAAGGGGATATTCAGTAACTGATGCTGCATGTCCTATGTCTGCTTTGCTCTCACAGGACTTCTCTGTTTGAATATTACACTCATTGCTAAAAGTAGCTGTCTTATCACATGTGCTTTCGAGAGCAGGATTGGGAGATCTGTAACTCCAAGACCCCATCATTGTCGTTTATATGTAGGATGTTTACTTTCGCTCCATTAACTGAAACCTGGAATAGCTCTGTGTGGTGATAAACTGGCCCAGCCTCTAGTGCAGCGAGTTAAAGGTGAGTCTATAGACCAGTGTGGAGAATGAGAGAGTGATATGTAGCAGCAATGTGCAATATTCTCTCCTTATCGAGACTGGTAGCATAGAAGAAATGGAATATTTTCACCAAAAGTACATTTTCCTACCACTAGCAAAACCCATTTCTTTCTGTCAACATTATTGACAGAATAACCTTGTGACATTTAGCTGTATAATCTCTATACTTGTTGAAATTGTAAAATATTACGTAAAATAAATCCTGAAATTTCACTTCAGAGAGAAATGCAATGGTGTGATATGTAGACTGGAGCTGACCCCCACCAGGTCTTGCTGGTGCTGGCAGAAAGGATAAAAATATAAGGGTGCATGGCAACATAGATCACACTTTTTCCTAGTCTCTTGCTCTTGTTAGGAGCAATCTTTACCATCAGTTTACACTTCTGCAATACATGAGCAAGCATGCAAGCAGAGAATCCTCAGAAGAGTATTTAAGCTATCTGCGAACGAAATTTGGTAGAGAAGAGGGCAAAATGGGAGATTCCTTCTGCCTGATATCCTTTTCTGGCATTAAGTACTGATCTTCTTGTCCCAGAATCTAAAAGCAAATCCCCCAGAGTAGTCAGCAGCCCTGAGGAATACAACCGGGGTTAAGGTTGTTGTACTTTGCCTAACTAGGATTTTTAAACCATCTAACTATCAGACGGGTAGGCCTCTTCCTTCTGCTAGTGCTTTCCTGCTTTGTAGCCATAATTCAATGTTCACGGGGCCTGGGACATGAACAGAGTGACTGTAGTCCAGAAATAAATATAAAATTATTTCTTTGAACTGAAGCAGATCCTAGAAGAGAAAGCGGGAGAGTTCCCCCAAGTATTTGGATGCATATAATGTGATCTCTATGTGAGTTACCTAACATAAACAGTGTTATCTGCCTTTTGTCTTAGATGTGCTCTGGATTTGCCCCTGGAACAGAGTCATCTGACAGTGGAGAAAGAGAGCTTGTCCCTTGGATAATGGCTAGACTAATAACTCTCTGCACTTTTTGTAGGAATATGTTGGAGATTACGCTATTTTCTACATATCCCCAGGCAAAAGACGAAGTTAGCTATCTCAGAGGGCACTGTGCTTGGGTGCTTAATTACCTTTCAGGAGCTCAGTTTTTTATATACCTGGTGTAAGACCTTGAGCCATTTTTACAATAAATATTAACTTTAGAGCTCTACTGGAGAGTTACTGAGCGGTCTCCACTATGTGCTGCAGCTTTGAGCCAGTCCTGCACTGACTTTTTTCTCAGCAGTAAATAGATACCTTTGGGCACAAATATTTGCAAAATGGGTTATCATAATCACAGCCATTTGATGGGTCGTTGAAGCTTGAACAGATGTCCGACCTCCATTTTTCATAGCTATAAGCTGCCCATTTAAAGCTAAATGAAGTCAGTGCACATGATCAGGCTGATACTTGACTGTGACAGTAAGAGCTATGGTGTGCTCGTACTGTCAGGTCCGCATCTGTCCTAGCTCAGGCTGGGCCTGAACAGGCTATCTTCAAGAAACGTCCCTTTAACTATTCTGACCCTCAAAGATGTGACACTTCCATTCTTTTTGTGTTTACTAAAAAGAAATTTGACTAAATACTTTATAGGCTAGTGCTTATAAGTAAACTGCCATCTTAATGCTTGGCATGATCTGTAAATATAACCTAATAGGAGCAAATCTTATACTGAGAATGAATTAATACAGATGACAATGTTAATTTTATATCTCCAAAAATTATTTATGGCTTATAATAATAATGGACATCACGGAATATCATCTTCAAAATATTTTTAGTAGTCTATATTTTGTCAACTTAATTTGTTTACTAACATCTCCTGATTGGGGAGGTGGTTGTAGGTTGATTTAACTGGGAGGTTTTCATACTCAGGTTTCTTCTTCTGCAGTGTGTGAACTGGTGGTGGCTCTGTAACCTGACAGGGAATGCTTCTGCTGTACCGAATGATATAAGAAGAGAGGTAACAAAGTGGGTGGACGCAGCAGAGTGGGGCCCTGGGGATCTGGGCCCCAGTGGGTGGCATGTCTCCAGAGGGACATTGTAGCACCCACCCAATTCCTCATGTGGTGCGTGTAGCTGCTCGGCAGATCAAAGGTGCCGCAGACCAGCAGGGCAGTCCACGAACCACGCTGGGGCCACGATACCAACGTGGCACTTGCTGTTGGATTTAGGGAATGAAAAGGAAATGACGTGCTTTTTTGTCTCTCTATTTCTTTCTCCCCTCGCCAAGTTTTGGAAATGCAAGTGTTCACGTCAAGGCTTTTCTAAAAAACTGTTGGCTTTTTTCCCCCCCCTAAGCTATTCCAAACTATTGAGGAGTTGTAACTTATTTTTGCTGTCCTGCTTTGTTGCTACAGCAGTGAGAGAGAACTTTGATATTAGAATGCTCACTGCACTGTACAAAAATGTTATGAATCATTGCTTTTATTTCTGCTTCCTAGAGTGCAAAGATCTTACTCAGCCTATTTCATACCAAAATATACTATTACTCACGTGTTCAGCTGAGACCTACAGTGTCACCTAATTCGAATCACAGTTCCCATACTAAAAAATGACAGATCTTCTGTCAAGCAGGTTTTAAAGGGGTTTGTAAAGTATCTGTATTTCATTTGGTAGCTGTGTGTGTTATTTAATGGCTTTTTTTTTTTTTTCACTCAACAGTAAAATACGTTTAGTAAGTGTTACTTCTGTGTGTGATGGTGAATGGGAAGACATGATTTGTCCGTGTCTCAAAAAACATGGTGATGAAATGACTTTAGCTATATATGTGCTATTTACAGATAAATCCCACCTGCCTTTGTTTATACCTTTGCAGAATCACCCTGACTTCTCAGAATTTTGGTGAAATATAGCACCAGCATGTCACTGGATGAGCAGGAGTTTATTTAAGAGAGTGCTAACTTAAATATACAGGAATATTTTTCACGGCACTTTGTACTTCAGCTCTAAATTTAGCCCAGTGAGAAGAATCTTCAAAATCAGTAGACTCTTGTAGGTAGCCTTGAGTTTCCTGGGGTAGGGGAGAGCATAGAAATTGAAAATAAGGATCAGACATCACATAATTCTTGCATTCTTTGAAACAGAAATGTCAGCTAAGTCTTTAAAGTGTTTGTTCTCCCATCAGAATACATCCCATCAGAAGACATCCGGCATACACTTTAAAGTATTGTTCAACTTCTTGCAATGACAAAATTCCAAAGTAACCTGCTTAGGTTTTAATTTTTTCCTGTGCAGGGAAGAAAGGCTTGGGAGTCATGTCCTGAAAGGAAAAGTGACATTACTGGACATATAGGGGCCTGACTCAGGAGGAATTAGTTGCGGAAGTAATATTTATTACCCTCTTCCATTTCAAAGAGACATAATATCCTCCTGTCCCTAAAGGTATTACTGTGCTCATAGCAGAGCTGTGAAAAACGGTTGTGGTTTTGCCCACGTGTCATCGCAATTCGTCGCCGCCTTTCCCTTATGGTTCATCTGCTGCACCTACCTGTGAACGAGGGTAGCGGAGATGTAGGTGCTCTTTTGTTTCTGCCAGTTCTCCCACAGGTGTGATAACCTCTAGCAAAGGGATGAGCAAGACAACAGTAAGATAATGGGCATTCTGTATTTGGGAATACATAAAAATATATTACTACAAGATCTGCTAGGGCTTTCGGAGTGTAAAGACTGTCAGAGATGTGAGCCAGGATGTGTTGGTGCTTGACTGTTTCATTTCTCCTGAGCCAGTTTATGGTACTGACTTTCTTCTTCTTAATATTGAGTTTGATGCGATTACACTCCTTCCAGACAAATGAGTAATAGTGTTTATAAATGGCACCTTATGTGCGAAACAAACCAGGAAGAAAATCTTCCAAAAGAAAAATAAGAAAAGTGAGAGCAGACATAGATTTTTAAAATTCTCTGGGAGAAGTAATTTTCTTTAAAATTGTTCTTAACTTCCTAAGAAGAAACACAGTAAATAATATGCTTAGAGCTTATTAGGAATTTTCCTTTTTTTTTTCTTTCTCTCACTTTCTCTTTTTCTTTTTTCTTTCTTCCTTTCTTCTTCTGTGTTCTTTCCTCCTCTTCTTCCGTCTTCCTTCCTCCCTTTCTCCCTTCCTTCCTCCTTCGTTCACTCGCTCATTTTTTATACATATTCTAATCATTCAATGTAAAATGCATATTGCAGCTCAAGGCCAGCCATTTTCCTACTATTCAAAAGCAGTCAGCTATTCCATGACATCAACTATTTTAAATGATCCTTCTGCTTGATTATTTGGTTGGTTATTTGGGGGTAATATTGGAAATATTAGACTTCTTTCAGAATATAAATCATATACTGCGAGACAGATGGAAGTTTGCCTTGTCCAAAAATATAAAATATATGACTCATTTTTATCTTTGGTTTTCCACTGTAAAGAATGAGTGTCAGCTTCCTGTGTAATTTTGATTTGTTTATCCAGCAGTTTTGTTTGTCCATGCAGTTTGTCTTTGCCACTTGTGGTCTATATTTGGTTTCCATAAAAGGTATGTTTTCTTTGAGGCTATCTTTTTTTTTTTACCACTGCCAAACCCACAAGTGATACACCATTACTTGGACTTTTGTTCTTAATTTAAACTTGGCATAGTGTCTCCCTCTGGTGTAAAATCTGAAACAAAATCCATTCTGACATAAAAGCTACGAGGTAACTCCTTCATTTGAGATTGAGTGTGGGTTGGGTTCTCTTGTATTGTATGGAGTGAGCTTTTCTACTTTCCTTGTATTAGGAAGGAGGGACATAAGGGATGAGGCTAGAAAATTTACCTGATGGTTGAACACTTACTGGAGTCAGTCCATCTTATGGAGTATACTGGGAAGTCTGTGATCAGGAATATAAAAGTTAAAAGTTGGGGAAGCAGCAGTTTATTTTTAAGAGGGTGTTCCATCAGAGAGCTATGCTAACCCTTTCTTACTGTTTTTCTTAATCTGAATGACTTCGGTGTCTTTGAGCAAACTGGAAATATGTGAAAGTGGAAAACGATCAGTTCCAGTTGCTGAAACATAATCACGTGTGCGTCTGCCCAGTAGCAATGGTAATAACAAGTTCTGATGTAAAATACTTGTTAGAATACGATGACAGCAGTTGAGTGGGTTTCTTTTCCTTTCTCCCCTTTTCCTTTGTTCGTTCTTCCTTCCTTCTTTCACTTCCCCCTTTTCTTCCTCCTTTTCTTTACTTCCTTCCTTCTAAGAACAAATTTGAGATGCCAGATCAGTGTGAAGCACAATAGATTTGGAAGAGTGTATCACAGGGAACTGATAGACATGGAAGCACAAAATCTCCCTGTGTTTCACCTTGTATTGTAAATATATGTATTTTTATTTATTTATTTACCGTGGAGAGAAAGGAAATTACAGTGTAATGTTTTATTTTATGCAGTCTTGGCCAATGACATCCAAAGGAGTCTGTGAAGAAAATACACAAAATTTCTGCAGATGAAGCTGTGAGCTTACTTACCTCCCCCGGGCCATGGGGACCTCTTATCTGGTCATGGTTGTGCAGTCTGTTTGCAGTGGGTGTCACTGCAATCTCAGATGGCGTCTGCTAAAGTTCCTCTGACAAGAGGTTGAGAAAGCAGCATCCTTTGGCTTTTCACAGCCCTTCACCACTACTGAAGTGAGTTCACTGACCATTCATTTCACTGTAGAGTATCACAAGTGAGTCCTTAATCACCTTACTTTTCTCTTTCTTCCCTTCATTTAATCATTTTTGTCCTGAGGGAAGTAGCAGCAAGTTATAGGCAGCACAAGGCTGTTGTTTTACCTTGTGTTGTCTTAGCCACAGAGGTAAGTTGCTGTGTTTGAGCTCTTTAGTGGCATCTGTATCTCAGGGTGGACGAGAGGAGTGGGATGTGGAGGATGGAGGAGACTTGAGTTCTGCAGTCTGTGCTGCTTTGTCACAGAACCTCTTCCCCGTCCTTTCCATGCCTGGCTCTGAACTGGAAAATGATCCTATTTCTGCCTTCAGATGGGGAAAAGCACAGAGAGCGTACCTTTCTATTTGTTAAAGCAGCTCAATTCAGATGGTAATGAACAGTGTCAGCTTGGGATTTAAGGCAGATGGTTCTATATTTTGTAAATAAAAAAGGTATTTCAATCAAACAGTTTGAACAAATAAACTAAACTCCCCTAACAGGTAGATCAAGTACTCTGCTATTTGGCCTTGACGTGTAAAGGTGGGTCTCCAGGTGTCTCTGTATGCTTGCTGTTGTGAAGTTTGATGATGAAAGTCATTCCAACTGGCACTTTGAACTAGTGCTTTTCTGAAATTTTCAAAGCAAAACACACAAGAGATCCTGGTACTAGCTGTACCGGATTTAATATCTGGACCTGAATATAACAGCAGGATTGGATCTGTTGGAAAAGCAAAACTTCATTTTGTAGTGTACCGATTTTTTCCTATTTTTATCAAAATTTTCAGTCAGCTATAGTCTGCGCTACAATTAAAGGAAAGAGGCCTCCCATTTAAGTAAGAACACAGCTAAATAGTGCTTTTGACATGCAGGATATGATTTTTCCAGTGTTTGAATTGGGGTGATAAAGAATACAGGCATACAGCTCAAAATCCTGATTTCTGTACACTGCAACCGAGAGGAGCATGCCTGAAAAGCCTGAGGACAGAGACCCAGAAGGCAGCACTCTGTTAATTATAACTCTGGCTGTGGAAGTCTCACGTTTGGTATCAGTAATTTCTGTTACTTTGGGGTTTTCAACTGTAAGAGTGGTGGTGTATTGCCTGCGTCATAAAATACTGAAATAGCTAATTTTTGTAATGATACCCAGCAGTAAAAGGGTACTAATAGAAAATGTTCTTCTTTTAATGTTAAGATAGTGTGACATATATGAAATAGTAATTTAGATTTTTTTTTCCAACAAAAAGGCCCACAAATGCTCTACCACTTCGATTTCTTCAGGATTAACATATTCAGTGCAAAAATCACATATAAACCATGGTTGTGTAGCATAATTTATTAAAGCATTTCCTTTTTTGACATATCTGTTTCTGTAAGGTTTCCATATATGACCTAGATAGGAGATTTATGATAGCCTCATTATACCACTAGGCATTTCCATCATCACTTACAAGAATAAGAAAATTGAATTTTGCTTAACAAGGATCAATTAAAAAAATAAAGAGGATAAGACCTTAAGCAGAAGACTTTAAGCACAAGTCAGATGATACTAAATTCAAGTGAACTCCCCAATGTATTAGACGTCTGCTTTGTTGCTTTCAGGTTCCTTGATTTTTTTCTCTTAATCCCATCCAAGATGTTCTTCAGCTATATAAAATGAACTTTTGTTTTTATGCTGTTCTCAGGGCTTAGTTGAGAAACAGGAGTGCAGCTGTGATGGCCTTGGCCATAGAGTCTTTTTTCACTGAGACACATTCCTTTCTCCTTGCCTGCATCACTGGGCTCTTGTCCAAAACCAACTAGATTGTGTTTATATTGTGTCCTCCTTTGCTTTAGCCTTCGTTAGGATCCTGTCATGCTCAGCCCTCACACTATGTCACATTCATTATGGTGACTCCTTTATTCCCCTTTCCCCAGACTTCGTCGTGAGAACTGTGTCACATTACTTTGTGCTGAGCACATTTAACATTTTTTTGTTAGAAAAAGGACAGACAAATGGTTCCAGGGACACCATGAGATCAAAATGTCTTCATCAGCCAAAATTCTTAATACTCTCGGTAATTTTAGTCCCAGTTTGATTTTCTAAGAATGCTCAAGTTCTGTCAATCAGATCTAAAGCATCAAATGCTGGACTGTCTTCTGAGACTTTTCTTTCCGATTGCTCCATGCCATTTTCCACTCTTTTGTGTTTGACGTTGCAATCCCTTGGTTCAATGTTCTTCAAATTAAGCCATTTGTTTCTTACTCTCAGCAAGAAGTATACGGTTGCTAATGCAAAGGCCTTTTACTGGCCCTACAAATTAGTAAATACAAATCTACAGGCAATTCCATCTTCAGGTGCCCTTGAAAACATTCTTGGGCACTTTATCCCTACAATGAAAGATAATTTCTGAAAGAATTATGCAAATTTTTCTAATCAGTTTGTCAAGGTATGGAATTTGTCCCAATGTGTCTTGCTGCAAAAAATGAAGTTAGTCTTATTTTCCTTAAAAATTGACTCTTTCTTGGACAATTCACTTCTGAATGAATATTACAGCTCAGTTTTTTAGTACTGTGAAAATTAAATGTTTTCTATATGCAAAACTGGAGAAAACAAAACTGCCAAAAGTTATTGGAAGAAATGCAAATAATTTGCACAGCCCTCCCATTTAATAAGGGAATAATTATGTGCAGGGGATTGAATTAAGAGTTTGATCCTTGCCTTCCCTTTCTGATCCCCTTCCTTCTCTTCCATTCCCTTCCATCAAAAAAACCCCTACTGAAATACATTAAAATCTAAGTCTCCCTAGAGTATTGGGTCACATTTTGCCATGAAGCCATGAAAGCCAATGATATGCTGAAGAGATATGAGGATCTCCCTGAGGCCCCATGTTACAATTTTGTATCCAGTGTTTATCACAGTGATTTATTTGTCTGTTATGCAGTTCTCCATCTCTAGATGCTGCATGTATCCTTTCCACAGCTGACATGTCTCTTGGCTCATAAAATTTTCTTTAAATGAAAAATATTGCAGATCTGGCCACACTAAATACCAGGAAAATAATTTCGCAGTGGAGGTTATCCATAAACAAGTTATCCACCACGTCTTCCATCAAGTAACACAAACTAAGCAGTGCATTATCCTATCTGCATAGTCTGTGTGCTTTGTCAGCAGCATATAACACAGCCAAATGCAACTTAATGAACTATCTCTTTTTTTATTTTTAGTTAGGAAAGAAAAATATTTCCTCCAGGCTTTTGCCAATGATAAGTCACAAAACATGGGAGAATTTTTTTCCTTTTTTCCTTTTTTTTTTTTTTTTTTTTTTTTTTTTTTTTTTGGTGCTGGGGAAAAGGAGCACCTAATGTTGTAATTTCAGTGACACATCCTGGCAAGTGTATTTATTAGAGGCTTTTATAATATATGAATATATGTATCTCTACACATGTATATATATTTTTTAAAAAGCTTGAGATACTTTTTAAGTCCCAACATTTGTATCAGGCTATAAGCTTTTAAGTATGAAGCAAACTGAGTTCACCTGAAGGTTTTTGCAACTAGAGGGAAGATTTTTAAAAGCACAAACAGCAGGTAGGTACATATAATTGTGTAAAATCCCCTTGTGGAAGTTGTCCACAGTGTAGTCTGCCTACATGATCGAGCCACTTCAAGCCAGTTGTGGGGGTGTGTCTGCAAACCCAACCGCACGATTTAGGCAAACGCGATTAATCCACTCAACCTGTGTATAAATACCCAGGAAATTTGAATGGAGGGTTCACATGAATTTTTAAAATGAGAATTAGACAAAGTGGTATATCATTTAGTGACAAGCCTGATCTGGTAGACAGTACTATTCCTGGTCCTTTACTACGTCCTTTACTATGACCCCTATGTCACTGTGTTAGTGTCACTAACAAACTGAATGAAATCTCATGTTCTCCTGGGCACAATTCTACCTCTCCCATTTGCGTGACTTCTGCCTCCCATTCCAGCTGTACGTGATGACACAACCACCTATTAAAGCAGGCTTTTAGCACTTCTAAACTGACATCCTCGTGGGGGTTTGCAAGATGGAAATTAGCGAGAGAGACAATGAAGAGGGTAAAGCTTGAAGGAGCTATTTTGGAAAAGAGAGCCTCGAGGCCCTGAAAATTTATCCTGGGCACCAACTTACACAAGCTGCTATAATATATTCTGTTGGGGAGCACCTGCCTGTAAGGAGCTTACCTTATTAAACCCAGACTTCTATTAAATCTTGCATGTAGACATTTTCTTGGTAATTGCATGGAAGACACAAAGCTGGACCGTCCCTCCTGTCTTCCCACTGGAGTCTCTATTAGACCTACTGACAGCCATAGCAAGTGTTCCCAAGGTGAAGCATCAGTCACAGAGCCAGGAAGGTTCAGACTCCGGGTAGGAAATAAGAGGAATTTCCTATCTCCTAGACTTACACTTTAGCCATGGTATTCTAGCTACCTGTAGAGGCCAGTTTGTAATAGGTGTTATTTGATTTAAACTTAAGTAATATTCAGGAGTTTACATAACTCCCTTTTGCACATAAACACTGCTCAGAGCCCTCTGCATCCATCCATACACATATACACACGTTTTTGTTATTTTCATGTGCATGGAGTAGCACAATTTTCCAGGAAATTCCCAGCTGAGAAATTACTGCAGGCTGCAGATCATTCTTCTGATCTTTCTTCTTCTCATGAGTTTTAAACCTGCAGGAGATGCATTCTGATACAGCTGAGGGCACAGAAGTAATTATAGGTTTTCTTTGCTTTGGACACACTTATTTCTCAGGGGGTTGCTTTCCTAAACGTGCAGTGTAAGAACCGCCTAAATAAACCAGGTGTCAGAAATTGATTCGCACAGACATTTTTATAGTGAACTGAGCAGCTGAGCCTTCTAGACTCCTGAACTCTGCTAAAGCCATAAGGACTCTCCTGTGTAAAATTAGCGTATAAGGCATTTAGCATTTTGAAGTCGTCTTTTTTCATTAAGTTAGGCCCAAGCATTGCAGGGTAAGTTCATGTGTGTTAGGAAAATTGTTGTTTCGACTTGCTGTGATGATGCAGATGAATAAAACATTTATTTTTCATTTTTACCTACTCAGTTTGTTGACAGTCATTAATTAGATGTTCAGGTGGAGTTTTTCATTAATGAGCAATTGCTGAAGTTCTACTTTAACTCTGTATCAGTTTTTGGCATCATAATCATGAAAAAAAATTTAAAACATCTCTGGGCCATGCCAGAAAACACTCTGTCATTCTTATCCCATGAGACAGCTGCTGTCTCATCAAAACCCAGTATATCGCATTTTACACATAAATGGCTATATTTTATTAAACAAGGACTAAGATGACCCTCGTGCATTTTGAACAATGCTATGCTTACATACGTACAAAGGCTTATCCCGCTTCTTTTGAGAGCAGTGGGACCATCACTTGGACTTGGAAAAGTAATTTAGGGTCCTTTTGACTCTTCCATGGATATTATTTCCATTATTACCCATAAAAGAAAGAACCTTGATATAAAATACTCCTTCACTGAGGTGATGTCTCAGGTTGAAATAAATAGCTAGAAAATGCTAAAAAGCAGACAAAACAATTTTCACTTGTTTTACAGTTTGAATGGGAGTTTTAGAGAAGAGGACTTTCTTGCCAAAACCAGACTGCTGGGAACAGAGCTAATAGGGTGAGTGGGTGGGCAGGACGGGAACTGATTTTTGGGATACATTTCTTAATTTCCAGTCTGCTCCTCTGAAAGAAGGCTCTGATCCTTCAATTGCATCCTCCTGTTTTTCCCACTACAGGGTAGCAATGATCACCCTGAAACATTTAACATCAAACTGCTGGGTGATACTTGCTGCTTTTCAAGAGGATTAACCTAGCAGCAGCCAATTAAGGCACACTTAAAAGCATTTTCATTTCTTGGTTATTAAAATAGACATGGGAGTCCTACACTTGCCAGCAAGAGTTGCCAAAAACTTTCCCATCTTGTTACCGTTGGTTCAGTTCCCTTGGTAGAAACAGCACTGGACCCCAGCGTAGGTCTGGTGTGGTACCGCGTTGATGCAGCCTGTGCTGGCTGCGTGCTTATAACATCTGTTGATGAAAAGGTATTGAAACTCTAAGGAGTGAAAGTGTGTGTGCATCAAAGCAGTTCATTTTACTGCTGCTTTAGGAACAGTGGTGTTACTGGCAATTTTATTTTTCTGAAGTGTATTGCTTCTTAAGCAGGATGCATGTTATATTAAGTAATAGACTTTAAAATTACCTTATGAAATAGTTTAATGTAAATATAGCCATGGGTAATAGATTCTTCTCTCCATGTTGAACAGTGCTGGTATTAAACTTTCTTAGAAGGATGTAAGAACTATAGAGGGATGCTGAGTTTCTGAACTCTTACTTTCTACTAAAAGCTCCAATATTTCCACAATGCTTCTCCTTATTAAAAAAGTCATTGTATAGTGCATCCAGCAAGCTTTAGCCCTAGAAGTAGGACATCAAATACTACTCTATTATTAGAAACTTTTCTATTATTTAAGAAGCAGGAGTAGCACATTCTTGTTGTAAATTATGCATGGGAATTAAAAAATTCCTAGGTGTCTGGGGGTACAAATCCAATTAAAAGCCCAAGCTGTTGAGGTGGTTTGAGCAGCTTATCTTAAATGAAATACAGAAAACAGCCATGATCTTGCGGTAAAGATCATGAAATAAGCCTCAGGGCTTTGAAATTTCTGGCTCTGCCGTAAGGTGTCATGTTTGATTTCAGAGAAGCAGTTCTCTCTGTGCCCAAGCTCCTCACCTCCAAAGTGGGAATAGCCCTGCAGAGACAGGCAATGATGATAAATCAGTCGGGTTTTAAAAACAGTTCCTGTGCTGAATGCAATATAAAAAACTTATTAGAAGTCCTACCAAAAAAATACAGCACAATGATATCTCATTATCTCTCTTTTTAAAATCAGTCTTGACATAATGCTGCTGTATGTTGCCTTTAATTTGTTGGGTGTTTTTTTAATCTGCTTGGCACATACAGAATGCTTCATTGCCAAGAATAATCAATTTATAGAGAAGTGAATGGCTTCCAGAACCGTGAATATTGAATGATATCTTAAACATTTTCTGTAAAAACATATTGGTGCTTATGTTTGAATGCGTGAATTCTGACTGCTGTGATCATTCCTTCAAATAGTTATTTAGTAATGTAAAACTCCTTTTCCTTAGTACTCTCACTCTCTAAAGACCAAATCCAGTTCTCATTAGTGGAACAGTTACTGCAACTATTTTCAGCAACTTCAGTGGAGGTCAGTGAGGACCCTAAGTTAAAAAAAAAAATTGCTAAATTGCAAATACAAAATCCCAGATTGTATTTAAATGTTTGCTAAAAATCAATAAAATGTCTGAAACTTCCAGCAACCCCTAGAGGCAAAATCTTCACAATTGTCAGGGCCTTCTGCTTCCCTCTTTCTGTGGCAGTTACGCACCTGAATGTTTTTGAGAATTAGGGTTTAATTGATATATCAAAAGCCCAAATTTTCAAATCAAGGCTGGATTTTCAAGGTGTCTTATCATGCAAATAGGAGTTCACAGAGTTTTAATTTGAAAGTCAGTACACAGGCACTTTTGAAAATACCCTTAAGCACTTACCAGCATATTAGGCAATAAATGACTTTAAAAACTAGACACAAGTGACTTCAAAACTAGGATTAAACCCAGATGTTCAAAATTACTGACTTGACTCACTCCTGTTTATGTCAGTGGGAGTTAGGTGCTTAAGTAGCTTCACAGATTTGGTCATTAGGACGTAAGAGTGCTTTACACTTGTGAGTCTGGATCAGTGTCCCTGTATGCAGCCATCTAATTATCCATCCCTAACGATGGATACATGCTTCATCCTGTGTGTATTCAATGGATACCTATGGGTTAAATTTTAAACTGCCTTTATATTGCAAGCTTCTAGTACTTTTTGTGGGAATTAGATGCCAAAATACATTTGAAACCTTTATCTAATTGTTATTCTGTTTCAAGCTGCATTGCAGCATGTCTCAGAGATAAATGAGCTATGCAGGTAACTAAGTGAGGTAGTTAAGGTATTGGGAGTGGACAAGCTGTGGCAACACCAAGTTCTACAAGAGTTACTTTGCTTTGCCAGATATGTTAACCCACGGAAAAAGCCATACTGCTCTGGATCACTTAAAGCTGTTGCAGTCTCTTGTGAAAGAAAGATTGCAGTACTTTCAAATGCCTTCTTTGTTTCTTGTATTTGCTTATGCACCACAGTGATGAATGTGACGTAAGTATCAAAGTATTAGACATGTAGTAGAATGACTCCAATTTTACACCACTGTAAATGGAAATATAATTATTTGTCAGTCCTGGAGTAGCTGAAGGATAGGCTGAGTCAATATTCTGGCTAAAAGGAAAAGAAGTGGGCATACAGCATCTGTAACTGCATCCCTGAGGGTACATTAGCAAGCTAACATGGTCAGGATTCCTCCTGAAAAGCTAAAAATATGAAGAGGAAACTATTACTATGCCATTAAGGGAAAATATTAGGTGTTCTGAACAAAGATCCTTCTATTTCAGGAACCAAAAAGCCCCCCAACAGGAAGGACCTAAAATAAAAAGTAATACTAAAAAATAAGGAATTGATATTGGTCCAGAACTTCTTACTAAGGAAAAAATTGATATAAAAAAATTGATATAAACCATGAAATCCTGCTTGCTTAAGACAATATAAATCTGTTAGAGGGTCCTGATTCTGCATATATTTATGCATGAGCTTAACTTAATGCAAGGGAAGAGTCCCTTTGGGTTTAATGGATTTACAAGTGGGTTTTAGGCTGCTAGAGCATACACGCTTGAACTATGGGGTAGAAGAAATTCCTGTTCTTGGAAAAGAGCTAATGAAAGCAATATCAAGAAATACACTAGAGAATCACTGAGAATATGTATGTGAGTGAGTGTACAAAGACTTGTAGGATAAGGACATGGAAAAGTAAATGATGTGGCTCTCCAGTATCTCTATGTAAACTCAGTTTTTATATGAAGTTTTTTGTTTTGCTTGGCCCTTCACTGATCCTTGCTTTGTTTTTGATAGGTTTTTGAGTGTATTTATTTTGGTTTTAGGGGTAGTAGTTGAAAGTGGGGAAAAATGTAATTGTCTTTTCTTTTTTGCTTAACTTTTTAAGTACACAAAATAAACCCCATAATTATTCAGTTGGCTAATTGCATATTTTTTCTGGCTCATTGTTATCAGTGGACAATAATTTGTTGCCATAGATGGTCTGTTGGGAAAGAGATTTAGTCTAGTCCAGTGGTGAAAGAACAGATGGGAAACTCTGAATTACTGAATTATTTCAGTTTCTTGACTGGCTTAAAGCTTCCATGCTTATTTCCCCACTCCGTGGAATGGCAAAGAAAACTTTGTGGGTGTAAATTGGTGAGAAGTTGTCCTTCAGTAGAGCCAGGTCTTACTCCTGAGGTTTATCTCAGTGGATTTGTGGCAATAAACTTAATATGCTTAAAAAGTCTTTTTAAATAGAAAGTATGATATAATTTTAATACATTAATTAGAGAATCTGTTGTTCAGAGAGCTTTACACTTTGAATATTTTATGCGACAGTGTCTAATTGTCACAGATGAGGGATTTTCATTCTGTGGTTTCTTGACGTGGCCTCCAATATACTACACAGTGGTTGAAGGAGTACGTCCAGGTGGTCCATACAGAGGCCTTCCCTGCTAGCAAAGTAGGAATGCTTGAATCTCTTGTGGCTCCATTCATAATGGTTTAAATTCCAAAACTATTTTAGGAAATTACATTTTTAAGTATGAATATTTCCTTGCTCCCAGTTCAAATTCTTCAGTATTAGGACTATTGCAATAAAGTTTACTGTACTCACGCTTTTTTGGAAAGGTCAGGACAGGACAAGCATAGAAGTGGTGGGTCTGTAAATGATGACGAGTGCTAAAGTAAAATCCCATAACCAGGGAAGGAAAAGTAAACAAACATTATGGATACAAGAAAGATGGGTCATAACCAAGAAGTATCACCCCACATTAATACAGGCCTATTGCACCTAGCTCCCTTCACACCATTCTAATATTCTTTTTGATGCAATCAAGCATGCAATTTTCCAAAGAAAAATGTGTGTCGGGATTGGGCGGCTGCAGGATAGGTGGCTGTAGGATAACTCTTTCTTAAAAAATGGTCTGCAAGATGACCACAGTTGAAAAGCTGCATTAAAGGTTATATTTGGCTAGACATTGAGTACAACTTAAGTAAGTAGGAAAAAAAAATTAATCTGAGTTAAAAATATGGGGAAAGGACAGAGTCTTGGCTAGATCCCAGGTGGTTAGCGGTCTCAGGTGATCCTATAGTGCAAGAGCATGAGAACTATGGATCTACTCCATCCCTTGAAAACCAGCAAGGGATTATTCATCTTGCTTCGCTATTTTTTGGGGTCTAAGCACAGGAGGGCTAACCAAAGGGTTTCTGGGTTTCTGTGTCTCTTATTTCAGGTTTTGAGGGCTTAAGTGGGACCTAAGTAGAGACTACAACTTCCACTGACCTTCTGTGTTAGAGTGAATTTCACCCTAAATGCCTGTTTTGGAATGAACAGCTTTTATTTCCTTAAGTAAAAACAAAATTGCTTCTGATTTGTTGAGACCCAATAAAAGCATCCAAATCCATTCAGTTCTGTTTGTTTTGGGTTCTGAAGAAAGCCTTCCTCCCCGTTGGGTTCATACTGCAATTTATTTTATGAGGACTTTTTACATTAGGGAGAAGAAAGGGGATGTGGAAGGGGGAGATAACTATGTTAATTCGGAAGCAGCTCTTTTTAGAAAAGAGTTGAGAGTTCCTTTTTCCATAATTAGCACAGTTTTTAAACTGCTGACAGGGCTGCGTTGCTGCTTATTATGAATAAAAGCTGGACATGGGCAAAGTTGGGTTGAAATCTTGCCAAGGAAGGTTTTGAAAGCAGAACTGTATTTTATGTTCAAATGTTATATTTTTATCTTAATTTTCTCTCCCTTTTGACTACTATTATGAGATTAAAGTTAGATGGATAAAGTCATTTGAGAAGCTGGGTTAAAGTTAAATTGCCTGAGTCAGTTCAAACAACCAGAAACAAAGCTGCATTCTTCCTAGGTTTTAAGGATTACTGTTGATGGCTAAAATGGTCTTTTGTGACATTAAGATTAAGCAACGTTATATGATAGTGCTCAGTCTTGATTGTCCTCGTTCGACTAGAGTACTCTTCTTTCCTACCAGCTGTTGCTATCATCAATTCATTGTTTTCAGGTTGGCTCTAAGAATTTCCTCTCATAAAAGAAGCCTCAAATCAATCCTTCTGGGCATTTCAGCGGTATCAAGATATCTAATTATATAATCAGTGTCATAATAGAGAATGTTTCTCTGTAGTCTGGCTAAACATGATAACAGAAAGGCTGTCAGTTGGCCTTGGCATATCATGGCACGGGGATGACATGTGCATGATTTTTATCTGAATGCTAGTGGTAGAAGTAGCAAAAAAACATCTGGCAGTCTTTAAAGTTTGGGTCTACTCTTTACTCTGCCGCTTTGCATCACTTACCTGCAATTTGAGGACTGAGGTAATATGTTTTTTTGTTCTGTAAAGGCATGTTTCTATTTAATGAAGAATTGCTACTATCAGTGTTCAGGTGCTTAGTCAATATTATGTATTTTTGTTCCTATTTAAGTCATAAAGGTAGAAAATTGTATTGCTGTGTCATGAGCAAAAAGCATGGGAGACATGGAAGTCTTGACCGAATATCTGAGAAAAATACTGCAGTACTTCCACGCAGAAGCTTCCTCTAGACTTTCCATCAGTTCAGCACAAGTGTATCTAGTGGGTAAAGATACAATAAAAAGTTCACTTGCACATGGAAGTACAAGTGACACTTTGTCATCCCAATGTTGAGTCCTTGTGTGTCGTCTCTGCAGACACCTCCCAGGAGTGAAAAATCTGGGAGACGCAAGCAAGAGGAATCCTTCCATCAGTGCCAACCAAGGAGAATGTGGGTGTCCATGAGGAAGCCGAGACCCTCTTAGTGACCAGAAAGCTAACACTGAGGAACATGTTTCTCAGCCAGAATAAAGAGTATTAGGACAACGTGGGGACCATAGCAGTCCTTCAGTGGTCAGATTTTCAGTCCTTTTGAACTTATTAGGTATTTTGTCACTGACTCACCTAGTGCCGGGATTTCAACCCAAAAGTAGGTAGGCCTGATTGCTCGCGTAAAGGTTTCTTAGCAGCAGGAGCTAGTGGGGAGCCATCTTCCTCATCAGTGGCCATAAACAGTCCAGTGGAAAGCTGCAGAAGGGGGAACAGGTGGGCAGTGTTGTGTGGGAGCTTTGGGGACGTCCGAGAGAAAAAGGGCACCACGCACGGTTGCCCACCAGCCTGCTTTTCTGCCCATGCTGCCAGGCCGGGGGAACGTGCCTGCCTGAGCCCCGGGGTCAGCTCGCAGGAGTACACCGCAGCTCTCTCCTCTGCTGAGAAGTCAGACCCGAGAAATTACGGCTGACATTTGAGGCAGCATAGGTTCATCTGTGAAATACAAAGCTGAGGCAGAGAAGGATGTGATTTCTCTAAAATCATAGCAGGGACGTCAGAGCTTTAACAGGAGTCGGGGCCTGTCTCAGAGCACAGCTCGCGCTGCTGCCCTCCCCTGCAGTGGAAGCGTGGACTTTTGGCATTTCGGTTTGCTCTTCTGCTCTTACTGGCAAATACCAAAAGTGCTTCCAGGTCAATGCGGGACATTGCTGATGAGGGTTGAAATCCTGAACTTCCTGAAGTCAAGAGTTTTACTGGTGTCACTGATTCCAGGATTTCTGTCCAAAAGATGTCTCGATTACTCATACATAGATAACATAGAAATGCACCGAGGAAAAAACCCTAGCTGAGAAAGGAAAGTGAAGGAAACTAAGTGTTTTACGGTTTCTTTTGTTGTTTATTTGTTTCTCTAACTATCTTTTCACTCCATCTGTGTTTTCTTATTTTGAGGTCTGTGTTTTCATTCTTTCCCCCTTCCTTGCTCTTGATAACCCTTTTTCAAACTCTCATATTTTGTGTATATGGGAGCAATACTCTTTCATCACCAATTGTACATTTTAGTCCAGATGACATACATTTTCTTCCTATATGTTTTCTGAGATGCTGAAGACAGATGCCACAAGCGGTTATTTGCAGTGATTAGCTTAGGCGAGTCCTTACAGCTATGTCCTCTACGTGTTACGCACAGCAGAGCCTCAGTGTATGCTCTTAATTGTCCTTTAGTAGGTCATCTGTCTAAAACCTGGGAGAACTGTATTCTTGGTTATCTTTGGAATGAAAGAATTTATTTCATCTACGTAACACAGAGACAATTTAAAGGGAATGCTCTTTGAAATGGTTTTATTTCACTGTAAATCTTACCAGATGAAATACAGTTTTGTACAGTTGGGCAGTACATCAACAGCAACGTAGTTCAAACAATGAAGATAATTTCTTTAATGTTTTGAGGTTGCCCATGTTGAGCAGCATTCTGGGTGAAGGGCAAACATCTTAATGGGAACAATTTATTCATATGAATCCCAAATCATTGCTGCAACTGTTGCTAAGCATTCCATACAGTCATCTTTCATCTTCTCCCAGATCATAAAATAAATACTTTTTTTCTGTATTAGCTGTTCAGTATCTCAGAGATTTCAGTGGGGATATCATGAAATGGAAACACTCTCAGGGATTAGTATGGAACTTGTACTTCCTTATGTCTAGCAGCTGTCAGTCTGAGGAAAAAACCCCCAATAGTATCTTCTTTATTGTTTGATGGGAATGCTTTTCTCAGTGGCTTTTATACTCCTAATAAGGAAAATTTCACCAAAATCTTCCTCCTTTTTTGTTGTTTTTGTTTGGTTTGGGGCGGGGTTTTTTGTTTGTTTTGTTGGGTTTTTTGTGTTTTTTTTTTTTTTTTTTTTTTTAATTATATAGCTTTCCAGGAATCACAAGCCAGATTTCTCCTTCAAAGAAACTGGTTAGATGAAATGCAGTATAAAAACAATGCTATTGCAGATTAGCCTGTGCATTTTTTGAGTAAAGTATCTTCTCCTAGAGGCGCTGAGAAGTCAGTAACAGCCGTCAGTGGGAGAAGGCTGGATAAATGGGGTTAGAGGATGTCATCTAGCACGGCAGGTTATCAAGCTTTGCTAAGTCTGCTTCTAGCAGCATATTACATGTCAAGTCTAGTTGCAGATGTTGGAGGAGGTTGGTTTTGTTTCTTACAATAGCTAGCATTACAGTCTTAAGGGTAAGTTCTAGTTTTTCGTGGTATTTCTACACAGATTCTGTGATGGTTTGCTCTGTGTCGGTTCATTAATAATGAAAGTTTACTAGAGCTAATGAGTTAGGCATGGGTGGCCTGTAGCAAATATTCAGAAGTATATTTTAATGCTAATGTGAGGTAAAAAATTTAATTGGGGGCTTGTCTGTACATGTAGGTGTGAGGACTGCAAATTTTGATTTAGACATGTCAAAGCGCATTCTGATTTTTGTAATGGAAACATCTTATATCACTGTAAAGACAACAAAATGTTCCCTGTTGTTTTCTTGACCCAAAGACTTGCTTTCAGCTCTGTACTGTAATGCTCTTGGTTGTAAGGGAGCTTGTCAGAGAGCAAAACACTCTTGTCTTCAAGCCAGACTCCCAGAAAGAATACAATTCCCATCGTGTGATCAGAAGTGTAGGCAAAATTTAATATTCTGCACCTAGGATAAGATACTGTGTCTTCTTGCTAGAAGATACACACTGTGCTGGTACCGCTCATAGGCAGCGTTGCCATGGCCAACATTTACCGAGGTTATTTTGCTGCTTTCCGCCAGCTCCCAAACCACTTAATCTCACCAGCCGCCTCTTCTGCCCGTGCATAAGTACGGCGCTGATGCCCGTGGCTCTGTGTGCCGTGTCGCAGGAATTGCAGCGCCGTAGCATGCCGTGCCTTGTGCAAAAGTAGCAGTTCAACCTAATTCAGTCACTGGATAACAGGCTTGGAAAGTGCAGCTTAATGGGATTTTGGAGTGATTTGAAGCAAGATGTTGAGGTCTCATTTCAATGCACTAGAGCCGAACCAGAGAAAAACAACAATATTTTCTTTCCATTTCATTGCAGCATACTTTTCTAAATCATCAAAGCTGCACTGTTCCATGGAAAGTTGAAATTTTGGGGAACATACCTTCCAGAAGGCATTTGGACAGAGTGCTTCCAACTGGAAAAATTGTTGGCATGTCCCTAAATTCTGCATCTCAATAGGAAAGTAGTGGAAAAAGAAGTATTTTTGTAACACGAGTAAAATCCTGCATGAATTCTAAAATAGAAACTTTCATTTTATTTTCATTTTACCATGCTGCAATTGATCTAATTTGTCTTCCTAGAAGAATAGAAGGCTAAAATGAAAACATTAAAAATAATAATAATAAAAAAAATTGGAAATTGTTCAGTATTCTATTAATAGTCTCTGATTAGGAGAAAATTAAAGAACAATACAGTAGTGGTAAATTATCCCAAGAGTGGCTGAAGTTTGTGCACATACTCATGGAAAATCAGACACTTAACTATGGTAGTTCAGATTGAAGAGAATTAATTATTTACTGGTTTGCCATCATGGTCAGGGTACTGCGGGAAAGACAGAAATTCACATGCTTTGAGAGAGGAAAGACATGGTTTATAGAGTCTAAGAAATATTTGTGACAGCATGAATTTATGTGCTCTTATTTCTAAAATGGGACTTAAGTGAGACATAAGAAGTACACAAGTCTTGTGCCAGCACTCTGCACAGGGGTGAATTTAATCCAGAATGAATAAGGGTCTTTTACTTATTTTGTTTATTTACTGCAGTCACTCTGCCCAATTCCTAACAGTGTGTTTTTGAGACTGTGTTTTCAGACAGCAATGCACCACCTTTAAGTCAAATACTGAGGGCAGTTTTTATAGGCAAGTTAATATATTGCTTGAATTTAAATCAACATGTTGCTTTTATGGATTATTCAAATGCTAAGAAATCCACTGCTAATTTTTAAATACTATAGTTTAGAACAAGTATTTAACTTTTATTAACTAAACCACATGAAAACCAGAAATATTTGGTAATAATTAGAACAGAACTGGATTTTTCCCCATCAGCTGTGTAGTTTATGGTGCAGCACCTGATAGTTACTGGCATTATTTGTTTTATGAGAGCATTTCATAAGTGTGATATCCTGTTCAGTGAAACCTGTGGCTGCAAATTTTGCCACTGTTTCACCATTAACCATATTTGTGAACTGTGATTTCAGCATACTGAACTGTCAGTTCAACCATTTAAACATTTTAAGTACCAGATTTCTAAATGTAAATGGAAGTAATCTGGTTCCTTTTTAATACAACTGCTATAAATGGTGTTAACATGGCTAAACTTTCTTTTAACATTGATTTTTTTTAATACTTCCTTACTAATGTAGAGCCTTTGAGAAACATCTGTGTTTGAAGGCAATTTGCCTTTTCATCAACTTTTTTTCAGGTCTAATATAAGTAGTTTGCACTAAGGACCTAGGAGGCAAGTTTGGATTTGTGTGTTTGAAATAATTTATTCATTATTGTTATCAAGAGAAATATAGTGGCCTCCAGTAATACAGTCAGATCATAATATATTTGTTTTCATGTATTCTTTTTGGATGTTTCTTGCGTTCACCTGAACAACTACTGTTTTTAATTACTTATATATGTGTGTGTGTGTGTTTGTAGATATATGCATGAGTGCCGGCATTTGTAATTTGTCTTTCTTTTCAAATATAATTTATTGGTAGATATGCTTTTATAAAGATATATGTTAAATAAAATTTTCTTTTGTCCAAAGATATCTGGGATTGGAATTCTTTCCAATTTACAAGTAGGTGCAAAGACCACAGATTTTGTAATGTAGGTCTTGTTTGCATTTTTGCATCAGACTTTTATTAATAATACAGTCATTATTAACTCAGATAAATTCTCTGGTAGATGCTTAAAGCCAGATTCAGACATTGTTTCAATATATGCAATTCACACAGACTGGGGGAGGGAATTTTATAGCAATGTTAAAACAATCTTATTCTGTACATATGCAAGCAATCTTACTGCTGAACTCTGAGGATTAGGTCTGTAATTTTCAACGGAACTCTCATATGGGAGGCGGAGGTACGCATCTGCTTTTTTTTTTTTTTTTTTTTTTTTTTTTCCCCAAATATTGAAAAGCATCTTGACTTTATGGAAGTTAGAAATCTTACTGTAAATGTTTATTTAAGCAATGGTAAACTTTGCCTTAAGTGTTTTTTCAAAGCAAGTTATTTTCATCCTACAAAGATACCGTATGTTAAAAAAACCCACATACAGCTGTTTGTCAGGGGTCTGTATTCAGGAAGACATTTTGTGGCATTAAGAAACTCTTAGCTTTGGGGCTACTTTCAACTTGCCTCAATGCAAAAAGTAGTGTAAATCTTTTACTTTATTTCTGTACTTTACAGCCAATACATAAAATGTTGGTATGAAATACACACTTGTCCTCAGGCTTCTTCATGGAAGTTGAAATGGCCCTGAAAAAGCCATGAACTTTGGACATTAGACTGTCACGTGTAGGTAATAAATAAAAAGGTACAGCTGCAGTCTTGTAATGGATGCTTTTTGCAATTCTTTATGCTTTTGAAGGCAAGCGTGCAATGCCTCTTATAGTAACTTTGCAACTGAGACAATGTCTGTGCTGCATGTGATGCAACCCCTTACATTTCAAACTGGAGGTCTCTTAAACCATTGTATTTTGAAACATTAGCTCTTTCTGTGTTGTCAGTGTGTTTTTTTGGGCTCATGTGAAGGCCAATTTAATGACATAGCCAGATTGATGTTTCAGAAGGTGCTATTTTGCTCAACCATACTAATCTGTCTGCCAAAGTTTATGTTTGAGCTATAAACCTCTGCATGTAGGAATTTCAAACAAAAGCACTGGTAAGTCCTTAACTCCAATGTCTTCTGTGTCATGGGGCACCTGTGCCACGGTGGTGCTCGGTAGTGTATTTTACAAATCAGGGTAGGTACTTATCAGTGACCCTTCGATAATCAGTTCCTCCTGTTCACACACGGTACCATTTTTCTTTTGTGATCTTACGTCAAAGTTAGTGTTGGGAATAAACTTCTCAGATAAGTACAAGCTAAAGTAAAAGAGAGTAATATACGTGTTACACCTCAGAGTAGAATAAAATTTTTTTACTGAAATGCTGTTTCACACTAGGTCAAAGAAAGTTGTATATTTACATAAACTCATGAGCAGCAATCTCAGAATGTCAATTCTCTCCTTCCTCCCACCACTTTCCTCTCCCTTGACTCTTAAAAAAACCTGTAAATTATCTCTTATCAGACTGTGCAAACGCACAACTATTTTCTCCTTTCAGAAAACAGTCAAATCTGCCAGATTTGATCAGATTAGCAGGAAACTGGAGCCGTCACAACGGACAACATTTACTCAGCTAGTGACCGCTCAGTGCTGTAATGGTGATGTTTCTCTACCCCCAGTATTTCACAGGAATCCCCAAAAGATCTGTCAATAGGCTAATATAGTTTTTCTGGTAAACTCCATAGGATGCAGGGAAATGTTTTCTTCTCCATGTTATTATACTCCATCTCTAAGGAAAACCTACAGAGACAGGTGTGAAGCCATAGTGGTACTCCTGGTGTCTGTCTCTTTGAATCTTCCTTCAATTGCACAGGGCAACCCGGTGTGACTTGGAAACCTTTGGAGGTGGTGGGATGGTGCTCTGCTACTGGGAATCAACCTCATACCGTTAACGAGGGGAGCAAGGCGGACTCGTACCAGATGGGAATTGAGTCCCTCCCTGTACAGCCTGCAGGAAGAATTGGCCACAGAATCGCACTGATTACACATCATATTTTTCACACATTTTAATATGCGTGTGGCTTGGTTCCAAGTAAAGCATCTGAAACAGTGCTGTTAATATGCAATATTTCCTGGTGTTGCTGGATTAACAGGCCTTTGTGGTCTGGTGTCTCAGTCTGCACTAAGAGTACTTTACCCTTCGAACACTGTTGAATTTGGAGGTGGAGAAGGTATCACTGAGAGGCCTTCATTCCTCCGGCAGCGTGCTCCTACCCTCGACTCGCGTGGGGACAGACTGAAACCTGCTCAAAGCATACAGAAACTAGGGACAGACAAATCAAAGCAGACAGTCGAGTGTCAGCCTGGCTTCCTTTTTAACATATTTTTATTTGTTACAGCTTTCATTATTTTTCCTTTGCTTCCACTACAACTGACATCTGCAGTCTTGGTGCTTTTCAGCTTTTTTTTTCCACGAGAGCTCATCAAGATGTTGAAGGTCCAACACTTGGTTCTTTTCAGCCTTCTGAATTCGACATTTGCCTTTGTCAGAGGGAAAATGGTGCTTTCAGCCACAGATATTTCAGCTTCCATTGATGAAAGGAGAGCTTATGGTTTGTAGGGAGATGTATCTTTTATTATAACAGCTGATACAGCTGAAGGAAAAGGCAAGCTTTCGGGCACACAGCCCTAGTCAGACGAGCTTGTGAGAAAAACTTTTACTCACTGCTCGATTCACACTAAATAGAAGTGGATGAGTACAAGCTAGGAAAATCTCCGAGCAACAGCAGCTGCTCAGTGTTTTGCAGTAGTTCAATACAGAAATGTTATTTCAACCCAAAATCCCCACTTTTAACAGATGACATGAGAAGTGGTAATCTTGTTGGGTTCACTTGGAAAACAAGCCATCTCCCTTCCACTTTCTTCTACAAACTTGACAATAAACCTCTGTGTAAAAACATTAGAAAGTTTTAACGATATGTGTGTTGTTTTAGATTGTTGGAGAGAGTTATGTCTATAGAGATGTGCAAATGCCATATTTATGGTGACCATCTTCGACATTTAGAAAAACCAGCCTCAGGAAAATATCTTCTATGCATGAACAGATTGGTCTCGCCATCGGTTAATAAAACTACCACTGAGTCCTGGGATGGAAGTCAGCCCTGTGGCAGCTCTAGCCATGCTAGAAATACTCAAAAATTTCTTTCAAGCAGAAGTAGCCCTTCCCTGAATCAGTTCAGTTCTCCTCTGTCTTCAAAGCTGGCGCTGGATATTATTCTTTTCCTATTCTAATCATTCAGGACAATGAGTAACCAGCTCAGGGTACTCCCTACCTTGTTCAGAGGACTAAGAACAGAAAATACATATTTTTGAGGCGAGGAACTCCTCTTTTTATTTCCATTCTGTGGAATGGGGTTTGGGAAAATGTTTCAATAGCTCGGGGCTACTTGTGTTACATCAACTGCCTTTTTATCTTACTGTTAGAAAACAGAGGCTGTATTTGAGTTCAGAAAGGTCTGCGTTGTCAGGGTTATTTCTGCCTGAGAAATACGCTGCACGCACACCTAGCCCTCAATCCATCTCCTCTACATTTCGATTTGCTGAGTGGCTTTATAGTTATTTCCTTTTTAAAACTGAGGTTATCTGACTCATTAGATGATATGAATACTTTGTGAATATCTGGTCTGGATTTCTGAGTCAAACAGTCTCCAATAATTGTAGATGAACTATGGTCTGTCTTTTAGGGAAAGATTTTGTGTTAGCTAAAAACTCGCCACAACCATTGATTGTTACACTGCTTTATTGACTAATTATTCTGACAATTAAGAAATTTACATCTAATTTCTAGTTCTAATTTGTGGGCGTTCAGCTTTCAGCCCTCCTGCACCTTATTTCTATTTTGCAGTACAGCTGTCTACAGAAGAGCTTGTGTGGTATTTGCAGTAGCCCACTTATCTGAGTTTTGTTGTGATAAGTCTGGCCTAGGGAAAAGGATTTTTCTCCTCTGTGTGGATTAACCTGATTACAGCATTCATATAATAGGTTGAGAATCTCCCCTCCTTTTTTTTTTTTTTATGTTAAAAAAAGAAAATAAATCAAGCTACTTAAAGTATTTATTACTTTAGGAGTGATAAAAATCATGACATTAAGAAAAAAAGTAGTTTTCTTGGTTCATTATATGTCAGAAATGGCACTTATGATGATCTAGGGTTTAATATTGAGAAAAATTGGCCTATTTTTAAGATTTGGTTTGCTTTGATCTCTTATTTCCTAGGGATTTTCCACTGCTTCTGTGTCATAAAAGCTGCTTTGCCTGTTTGACCTTAGTAGAAGTCATATAGCAGGCTGTTTCCTTGTGTTGGCATAAGTTTCTCTTTCTTTCCTGCACTTTTTGTTAGGTAATCCTTGACTACTTTTATTCTTAAATAAAAAATTTCCAAGTTTCCATCCCAAGTATCTCCTTCTGAGGAGTAAGACCTGCCTTGTCTTCATTCTTTTTCACCAGAATGGCAGACTCGGTTCTATGCGCTGCCAGTGTACTAAGGTTTTTGCCAGAGGACAGAAGACACTGAATGATATTAGGCAAAATTCTGACCTTTTTAAACCTAGCTGGAACATATGCAAGCGCCAAGTCCATGGCATTTGTTTTGGACTAATTCCTCAAGTTTTAAACAATACATTTCAGACTATGCTATTCCAGACTGTTCATTGCTTTGCTTCTCTAAATCTTGCTGGAGATAATATACATGCCCTTTTTATCTTTTATTATGGCATATGGTGATTCTGTTGTCTTGAAATAAATTTCATATTATTTCTTCTTCTGTATATTTCAGAGTAGTAAGTTCTAGTGTTTGTCCCATGTCCTAATTAGAAGAAAAGAAATTCTTATAGTTTCTACTTCCCTTCCTGTCTAAATAACAAATATAGAAGAGAAAAATCTCAATAATCCGGAAGCAGGTGACCCCACATTACTCTTTGTGTTAATAATTGTTCTGAATGTGTGCCAAATAGTCTTTAGCAATGTTTGACACATATTTTAAAAAAAGAGAGAGAGAGAGATTTGGACATGTGTATGCTTTTGGAAAAATACAAACATCCTGGATGAGATAACCAAGGAGGTCATTTTGTATTCTGCTGGAAAATCTCGAAATGAAATGCAGCAGTTTTGACCCTACTGCTGCCATGTTTATAGAGACAAAACATTCCTCTGGAGAAAATATGCTAGGGTAGTCCAAAAGTGCGTCTCCTTTGTAGGGCTTCTGTGCACACACTTAAACAAAGCTTTCAGGAACCAACTTATTCCTTTGCCCAGGTAGCATTTTCAAAACAGTTCTAGGTAGATACAATAGCTGTGTAGGCATTTACAGTTTAAAGAAGGGGTAAAATTTCTTTTTCCGTCCTTTCTCATGCCTGAATTTTTGCTCTCCTTAGCCTGAGTGTGTTACATTCTTTTGCTTATGAAATAAACTAAATCCAAATCAAACAAAGTTTCCTTGCCCTAAGTTCTTTCCTTTTCTTTTTTTTTTTTTTCTTTTTGGACTCTGTTGCCCAAATTGGGTTGAAATGTTCAGTCCCATTTTATAGCAAAACCACAGTTTTGTAGCTTTTTCCATGGTGAATTACAGATCAGTTTTGCTTTCAAGGATGACAGACATGGACTTGGTTAGATTGTTGTATCTGTCCTAGCTTGGGTTCCTTATGTTCCACTCTAGCAAAAATTGACTTGCCAAATATTTTTATTGGCTTGTCACCTTTACTGTTATAAAAACATTAAATCGAGAACCTATTAAAACCAGATTTTAAAATGCCTCAAAATCTTAAGTATGTATTTCAGTAATGTATATGGGGTAATTTCAGTGAATGTCTGATTTTTCATTAAGTTTTTTTAATTCTCAAAATCAGCTTGCCTAATTTAAGAGTTCCTTAGACATTACAAATGCTGTCTTTCACTGTTTCATGAGGGAATGGATAATTAGTCTAAAATCTGTGAAAAGTTTCAGCTCAGTTTTCTCTCTGAAATGTCAGGGGAGGACACGGTAGGAAGAACTGGCCTTGGAGCAAGATGATCAGCAGTGTCACACGGAAGGCAATGCATCTGGCAGAAAGTCTCCAGGAGACACTAGCTCAGAATTTCAGAATGGGAAAAAAGTTGTAGGGATCAGCAAAATTCAACCCATTTGGAAATGGAAGTTACTGAAATAAAAGTAGAATGAAGTGCAAACTTAAAAGGCATCTTTGTATTTTGTGTGACATATGGGCCTGGATACTTCCTAAAGTTGTGGTGGACTTACCCCTATTTATAATAACTTACCAAAACATGAGAGACACTACAGTTTATTAAAACTTAGCCTTTGTATAATATAGGTGATTTTTGACTTGCAATACTCTCCTGAAAAGCATTTTGTGATGAGGGACTTGATTAAATGGGATATCATGTTATAACAGAGGTGTTAGTAGCATCTTTTCTTCCTTCTTTACACAGACCTCTCTCTAGGCCTCCAGAGCCTTTTCTACATGTATTTGCTATAAAGGGACTGACCATCTTTGACTTGCAGTTGTAATTTACTGCCTCATACAAGTCTTTAGATTTAATTTTTTTGTTTTAAAATTACTTTACACCGTTTTCGATTGAAACTCAATAAGATGCCCTGATAATCATTTCATGACACCAGATGCATGCACTTATGTTTGTAATGTATTTGCGGTCCAGGATGTTGTATATGGAAAAATAATAAAATGTAGAGTTTAAAAACCCATTCATTCTTGGACTTGACTACAAACTGTACCTCTGGCGCTTCTTTACAGCCATATTTTCTAATCTTGCTTCTTTCAGAATATTTCTGTTGCACTTACACGAGTTGAACACATTCTTGCACCATGGTTAACCAGTTTTTCCTGCTGTTTCCACATGCAAAAAAAGTCATGCATATGCATCTGAGTTTTTGGACATGTACTAGAACAAAACCAAGAAGTCCAACAAAGCTATTAAAAATTAGTGGTATGTGTCAGATGCAAAATGTGTTTCTTATTCTTGGAATACTGGTGCTCATCCATAGTTATCTTGTTTACTCTTTAAAATTAAGAACATTTCTTTGAGGGGTTAATTCTGAGTTTTGAAATAATGCAAAGACATGGCACTTTGAACCATTTTGGTTTAGGAATGCAGAAACTGGGGCTGACTTTGTTTTGAGATTTAAAACATTAGTCTTCATGGATTTCACACCTAGCTATGAGCTGAGGCACAGTAGATTAAAACTATTATGCTTATATTCATATTTACTCTTTCTTTGAGTGAACTTTCCACTACTGAGCCTAAAAATACACTTTTCTATCGATTGTCTTTTCTAACTCATGCTTATTTTTACATCATTTCAATTCTAATCACTGTTCAAATGTGTGCATTACTCTGGAGTGCCTGGGTATAATCGCATGGGCAAAATCAAGATTAAACTGCCCAAGAATTAAATAAGAGGAAAACCAAAACTGAGTAAATGTTAGAGGAAACTTTTTAAAGGTGGAAATGAAACCAACCTGCATACACATGCATACATATTTCCAATTTCTTGCTGAAATACAGATTAAAGAAACACAACAAGCTTCTTGCCTGTAATCCAAATTCTCTTAATTTGATATTGATGGGAACCCAGGTAAAACAGAAAACCCAGTAGACCTGCCTACAGAGGAAGCTGGTGTGGATTGACTTTGGTGCACATTAGAATGGGCTGACTAATCCCCTATTATTGAATGATCAGCAGACTGTACTTTGGGTCTCCCAGCTGTATTGCATCTCTACTTGCTATGAAGATAGACCCACCAAGCCGTTGCTCCTTGGTTATTTGTAACTAGAATGACACTCTCTGTGGTCCCTGAGCAGTACAGGCTGGGTAACGATAAGACTCTGGTGCCACAGTCTACTTTTCAGGCAGTGTCGTAGCCTGTCTGTGAATACGCGATGAGCTGTTTCCCAGGCTCCTGCTTCCATGGTTGTCTGGAGATGGGAATCGACTGAAGTGCATCTGAGGTAAGGAAGGTGAAGAGAGAAGCCGAAAGTTGACGAGAGCCTGGGGCACTGGAGTTGTATGGCACGCTGCTCAGAGTTGCTCTCAAGGGCCCCTTGTTTAGATGTAGCTTCTGTCCACAGATCCGCGTTTGGAAATGTCTGCTCCTTCGGAGTAGGGAATGGGAGAGGGTCTTTACCTCCTCTTATTTAAAAAAAAAAGTTATAACTAACAGTTCCACCTGCACACAGGTCTGCCAAAAGCTGCAGAGTACAATGAGAGCCAGCCCTGCCTTGCGTGAAACCAATGATGGATCTATTTGAGCTACAAAGGCACGTAAATGTTTGATGGTGTTAAGCTGCTAGAGCTACAGATAAAGTAATTCTATTTCTTTGATTATTTTTTATAGTATTAACCAAGGCTCTGAGCTCTGAAGTATTTCAAAATAATCAGCAATTTACATGCACTGTTATTTGGTAATCATGGAAGTTTACTGTTATTGAAGAGATCCTACATCACTATATAAAACTGATGCAGCTGAATCTCAAAATAGTAGCCTCATCAAATTATTCTTTTTTTCTTTGACATGATCCTGCAGAAAAAAATTAAAGGGAATTTTAAGAGCCCTCAAAAAGATTTAGTTGCACTAGTCCCAATACTTAATTGATTTTGCTAAAACTGACCACTTAAATTATAAAAGATTTAAATATATAAATAAATGTTTACAGAATCAGGGACTTTTTTTAAAAACAATGTATGTATATTTAAAAGTGTTTGTCTTTGCATTTGGACCACCTTTTGCTTTAATACATTTAAAACATTTTTGCTTGCTTTCCCTGTATATTGGTAAATTATCTGTTGACGAAAAGACTTTAGTAACATTGTATGAAAAGGAAAGTTATTAATCGTAATGGAGATTTTTCCCATTCTGGCCTGAAATCCTGTGGAAAAAATGCAGTGTGAGATGTGATAAAATCAGTAGCCAAGGATTTAGACTTTTCAAATATATGACCAGTGACAGAATGAAATTTGACTCAACTTACTGAGGTGTTGCCCACAAGAAAGATTTTAGAGCAACTTCCCAAGTTACAAGAGCAACAACCCTAATGCTTCCTGGTGCCAAGGGCCACCCCCGTACACTGACTCCCTTGTCATCCAGACCTCTCCTGAGCCGGAATACATGCTGGTACTGAAACACCGGGGCGGGGGGGAAGCTTTCTATATGCTTTGAAGGTAAAGTACTGGAACAGGTTGCTTAGCGAAGCTCTATAATCCCCTTCACGGGAGATGGTGAAGAAATGCTCCGGCAGTGATCTGACGTGTGTGGCCCATGTACTTAATCCCGCTCCGTGCTCGGGGGTCAGTCGAATACCCTCTGGAGAGCCCCTCTTAGGGACGTATCTAGGATTTTTGTGACAGTAAACAGACTAGTATCTAATCGGCATTGATATTCCTTATATTGTTAGTGTCGGTGGAGCTGAACCAGTACTTGGGTTAAGTGGGAAATTTCCCTGAAGCCCTTAGCATAGACCCATTTTGACTTGTAAATCAATAAACATTTCAGTTAAGGTTATACACAGGTCTGTGGTCCTTAAATACATGGAGTGACAGGAAGTGGAACCATCCTTCTAGCTAGAGAAAGTAACTTCAATCCTTTGGCTAGACAAAAATGCATATATCCTATCAGCAGGTTTTGCCACCAGTCATGTCAAGCCAGCTGAGGTCATATGAATTGCAGTCATAGCGTAACAAATATTGCAGATAGCTCTGCGCTACTTCTGGGCTGATATTCTTGGAGCTCTTGTATCCTGAGGGCAGAAAATAAATCACAGAGATGAAATAAAGGGTGAGTTTGTGCCTTTGAGCCAAAACATACTGTAAGGATGATCCATAAGCAGCAACACTGAAGGATAAATGTATGGTAAGAGACTTTGTAATATCATCCTATATGCCTGCATAGGCAACCGTTTTTAAGGAGTGGGATGTGGGCAGAAAGAATTAAATGGCTAAAGCACAACCACAAGTGGAAAAACAGTCATTCAGTTGACTTTTAATTTTTTTAAATTTTTTCCTGCTAAATACATACAAGCTATTCCCAAGATTAAAAAAAAAAAGTTTCTGTTCTTTATATATAAATACCTTTTGTAGTGTTTTAATGAAGTTTCCCTATAACCTGGTGTCCTTCAGCCACATAAATTATAAAATACGTTGATGTCATGCTGGTGTAATACTTTGAGATCTTAAAAGGTTCAACAGATTGTTTAAATGCAAATAACTATTGTTTTTAAGTTTGCCCAAGTACAGATACTCATTTTGCTGCCTTATTACTTCTTGAAATTCTGAAAAATAATTTTGAATGTTCATATGTTGTTACTATGTGGCTAGCAGTAGGTTGTCAAAGGCATTAAGTGTTGGATTGGAAGCACCTGGGGAACCATTTTCTGTATGAGTGAAGACGAGAACTAGAAACAATTGCCTGATCTTCAATTCTTGTAAGGGTGTTTTGTGCTGCACGTAAAATCTAGTCACCAATGAAAGGTGGGAGTTTGTTGCAAGGTTATGACTTCAAGCTGCATTGGGACCAATTATTTACTTGCCAAAAAACTATGTTCAAATTGGCGGGTATGTACAAAAGTTGTTGAGACTTGGTACTGATTTTATACTCTATGAGACTAATTTTTCCTCCACAGGAATTTTGCAATAGCTCGATTCTGTTATCCCACTACTGTTATTTCTAATGGTATTCACCACTTTGAATGGTCCCATATGTATGGTGAAGAATAGAATAATAGCATTGTCTTTTTATTGCTGTGTGGGCTTAGTATTGTGCTTAAGTGAAACAGGTCTCATGCTACCTGATGCAGAACTGTAGTTCTCAGATTATGACGGAGGTTACAGCAAAGCCAGCTTTGTGTTTAACGCTGGCCTTTAAGATCTGTATCGTGTCTGATGCTTAGTTTCATAATGAGGGTACGTGGAAGTCTGCGGCACTGTTGTAGGCTAAGAATTGTTCAGAAAGTTTGGAAACCATCAATTTAGAGATATACAATATGAGCTATTGACCTAAAGAACTTGTAGTTCAAGTATATGCAAGGGATCCCATCTGTGGCGAGTGGGACTAATTGCTCCCATCTCAGATGGCTTTAGATGGAACATAGCCACTGTCCATACATCTGGGACCCATGCACAGTCCCAGTTTCAGAACACATCTTTAAAGACTAGTGATGTAGGATGCTCCTACCCATGGCATCAGAATTTGAGTTGTGTTGGATAATTGGAATGTAACATGAAGCTCGTGCTATTAAGCTTGAGATTGACTTTAGATTGACTCAGAATATACTGTCAGGTTTTGGTGTTTTTTTTTTTTTGCCAATGCTAGCAAATGAAAAGAAAAAAAAAAAAAAAGTGAAAAAAAGAAATGAGTTTACCTTTTAGAAATGCACAGTCCCGGCAGTGAAAACATTTGGTTTCAACATGGATAATTAAAACAAACAAACAAAAATATTGTTAAGTTCATCAAACTGCCAGTGGCATGGGAACTTTTTTTTAGACAGAATGCAGGGCTTGGGATGTTTGTCCTGGTTCTGGCCAGTTCAAGTTTAATTCTGTCTTCTATAAGATATGATCTGAAACCACATCTTCCGTTCTTCACAAAAAGTTATGGGCTATACTCGAGTCAGATTAGGCAATTTATTCTACCCTTAAAAAAAAAAAAAAAAGTCCTTGGCAAAAATAGCTTGGTTTTGTTTAAAAATGGATCCATTCCATTCATAAACATGATTGGCTCTGCCAAGGAGCAGAAGGCTGTGACATGTTAGTGGGAATGGTGTTGGGGCCAGGAGGACAAAGGTATGAATAGTTTATTTCAGTGTTTCTGCTACATTCTTTGTAACTTGAAACTGTAACCTTGAGTGTCTGAAATCGGGTCATATCTAAGGGAGACTCACTTGGTCTTAGTGGAAGGAAATAGGCGTTTCAGGAGGTTGATTAGTCTCATCCTCGAACCAAACTCTAGTTTCTGTCTGTTGAGCATAACTACAGCTGGGGCTGGCTTGCTCAGACTTAGATCTATAAAGGTGCATGAGATGAATTCCTGCTTGTGTGTGTCCTAGAATAGGCAAAATCCCTTCTACTCCTTTAATCCTCCTACTCCCTGGAGTTATTCTTTTCTCTTGGTACAGGCCAGGTCATAACCTGGACTTCTGTTGGTCTTCTCAAATGCTCCCTTGCTATGTTCAGTTATCTCCTCAGTCCTACTGTCTCCCTGCCTAAAATTAAACAACTATTCCATGGGCTAATGTTGGTCAAACAGTTGAAGAAGTAAGTTGGCTTCAGATTGCAGCCTCAATGGTTTTTCAATGTTATTCTTCCTACTAAGACATCCAGCATCTTTTGTAGGAAGGGCAGCTGTCTGGGAAGTAATTCGATAGGTTTGCTTTGGGCAAGTTTAGACATGTGTTCTAACATAATACAAAATGTAGTTCATAATTTGATAGAGACGTGTTCCTCTCTGTAACGGATACAACTGACAGATGGGGGAGCACAAGTTTCAAGAGAGACAATTACGATTCGTTTGTGAGACATGTGCATTGCACAACAGCTGCTTGCCAACATCAGCTATTCTTCCTTTGCCCTACAGCTGTGCAAATCTATTTTAAAATTTTTAAATTGTTTTAGAGAGAGAAAAATATTTTGTTTGATCTAGTATGTTTTAAATGCTTTTTTTTACATCCTGAAGTAAAACATCTGGAATGTTTTGAAATGAAACACTTTGAAAATTAAGAGTTAAATATTTGGAAGAAATGTAGTGAAGACATAAGTTTTTCAGTACTTTTTTGGCTGTAATTATTCACTGAAATTGATCACTGCCTGATTTAAAATGTAATTTAAAGAGGTCAGTTTGAAAGAAGAATTTTGAAAGAGAACAAAGTAATTTACAGACAAGAAGTAGGAGTAAAAAATACTTTGAAAAGTAAAGAAGGAAAATTTGCTTTTAATAGTTTTCAGGCTGAAATGTAGATTTTCTAAATATATTTCATCTAGTTTTTATAGAAACATTTCCTTTGTTACCATCTTTCTCCTCATATTTTTACAAATTCTCTTTGTCAAGTCCCACTCCAAATTTAAAACTATGGTGGTTGTGCAGCTTCAAAGTTGGAGGAATATCTAAATTAATTTCCCAATGAAATCACCGTTGCCTGAAATATAACAGCCCATGCTTTTATAGTTATTTATTAAGTGCTCAGTATGTCTTATATTGCCCAGTGGATAACAACCAAACATGTACTCTGCTGTTATAAGTGGAAAGTTTACTCCTTCTATGACAATTTTTCTGGCTTTCTTGGAGAACCAACTAACATATATACATTATAGTATTAGTTTTTAATTGTTTCAGAACCTTCCTGGAAATGTGGGATGATTTAATATTTCATGCGGTTTCCTTTCCTGCTTTTGTGCTTCAAAGGATGGTGAACAAATTAGCAAAAACCTCAGAGCCAGCTACTGTCCTATATCTGCACAACACCCACCAGCTTCAGCTTGCAAGCTCCACTTATGGCTTGAAATGGGTATTTCTTTATAACCCGCATCTGATGATTGAACTCCTTCTGATGGCAATGAGAATTGAGTATGCGGTCGAGCTGCAGGATCAAACCCTCAGGAAGTACATTACGCTAGTGTACAGCTGAAGGCTACTTGTATGCCTTAGTTTATTTCACTAGAATTGAACTCATGTATTTTCATCTATACCTCATCATCTTTGACGTAATGTGAGAAAGAAAATTAAAAATAGCTCATTAAGTGCAGTAATTTATGCATACATCTAAAACTCTATAAACACACTGATTGTTTCAAAATAGATTGCGCTATAAGCAGAAAAATATCTCGTGACTTTCAGTTCTCCTCTTTAAAAGCTGCTTGTTAATAAAACTTTGGATTTAGTATAGAATCTTTAAAGAAAAATGATGGCAAGTAAGGAACTTTTTAAAAAGGGAAAGAAAACCGAGTATTAATTTCAAATCTGGGCACATAATAGTTATAGGGTACATTTTCAAATCTATGTAATTAAGGGCTTTAGAAGGATTAGAAGGCAGCTTAAGTCATAGGATTTTTAACTGAAATGTAGTCATGGGCTATGCATAATAATCTGGATTTTTTCCTACATTGATCAGCTGAAGGACAGTAGAATGGGTAATGATGAAACTGTCATAGAATCCAAGTCATGACTCAGAAATGTCCCTTACTGTAAGCATAAGAATACAGTAGTACTGTTTACTTGTTCAATACAGAGGTATATGAATAAAATGATCATAAAAACAACGAATGGCCAGGCTCTTGTAACATTTTTTACATGGATGGATGGATAGACAGGTAATCTACCATCTTGCTTTTCCTACAGATAGATACTTTGAGTACCTGCTCTGGTCCATCTCCATTCTACTGGCTGAAAGACCATAAACACAACCATTAGCTCTGTATCATGGCTGTGATGGCTTACTGGTCTTCTCCTGTGTCATAGTTCAGATCTCTTCTAACAGATCGGCATATTATGCAACAGTGAGGCTGTCTCTCACCCCTGCTATTCCCTAGGGGAAGGCAGGCTCTTTTTTGTTCTCTGTACAGCTCTTTGTGTCCTGGTGTGGGGCTACGACTCTTATCTACTACAGAAGCCCATAGAAAAAGGTTATTCAGGTTTGCTACTGCTTTCCCTTGTCATTATAGCACAGTCTTATCTATAGAAAATCAATAGCTGTAAGAAAGTTTCTGACAAACTTCAGAAAGACATTAGGACTCCTCCTTTTAGAGTCAAAACCCTTGGGCATGGGAGTTGGAAGTTTGAAGACATTTGGGAATAGATGTTTTGCTCATATTGTGAGTGTCATGGCAAAAAGCCCCAATGGCTTCTCTCAGTGACATTCAGGAAAGGAGAAAATCAACGTGCTTATATTGATTCAAGTAATTTAAAAAGCGTCTGAGGCTTTCAGGTTTTAAATCCTTTCCTGATTTCTCAGACTGGCACTTTCAATATAACGTTCACAGATTTAGTTCTGGGCAACAAATCTCAGACTTTACATAACCCACTGCCATTCAAATGATATTTTTCCATTCACAGATGAGTTTTGACTTCAACTTGGCTGCTAGTAGAATAAGAGAATTTGAATAAATAAATTTTTAAACCCAACCTTGATGATTTTTTTAATCAGTGCAGAAGAGCTTCTGCTTAAGGCAAATGCATTTCAAAAAGTTCATAGAAGTGATGCCGAATAGTTTGGCCTGCCAATTTAAGCAAATCTCATAATGGTCCTAAAGTTTCTACCATCCCCACTAATTTCTACATTTTCTTTGAACTGATTTACATAAATGAATAATATAATCCCAGCCTCAGAGTCCTTGAGTGAGAACTGTTGAGCACATGTGGCCATCGAAATCTATGGAAATATTTCCGTCGGTGGAAAGACTTTTGTGGAAATTGGGCTTGGTTCTTGGGTTCTCTGAGACCACTGCAATTAGGGATGGATTTTTCCCCTCCCTTTCACTGAAATCAGTGAGAATTGATTACTCAGAGACCTTTAAAATTCTAGCCTTTCACCAGCCTAACTTGAAGCCATGGTAAGGAATAGTTTGTCTCCAAGATTTTGCTTTCATTTGTACTATGTAAATCCAGATATAATTAGTTGAGAACTTGAGGTGGCCTAAGCTGAAGTCTGAAATGACTGGGGATATTCAGACCCAGCTGAGGGTATGATCCAAAAGGGATGGTGCTAAGGTTTGACTCACTTTAATTCTGTTTCCTGTTGGGAAAGTCTCCTGTTGAATGTTTTTATTTTTTTTAATTGAAACCAACTGTCTTTCATCAAAGGGGGGGAAAGTGTGGGACTCTTGAAATCCCAGATCAAAGAAAAGCAATTCTCTAGTCCCAGTTGGACAATGTCGAAGTTTCTGAGCTCCAGGTACTTTGGTGTTACGTGGACAAACAGAGTGGGTGGAAGTCACTAGCATTCACAGGCATATCTCTGTCACCCTGCTGGCTTCTCTGGACAGCAAAGGGTGGCTTTATCAGGTATTTGTTTCAAATAAAAAACTACTGGGATACATTTTTAAACAGAAGTTATAACATAAGAAGGATTCATATTTTGTTAAATCTGACAAATTGTTGGCATATAATATAAACAATAAATTCTTTCCTGCTGGAGGAAAACTCACTGGAATTAATTAAATTTATACCAGGGATAAAGTTTACCCAAAGCATAGAAAGTACACTTTATTGAAATTATTTTTATTTGTAATGGGTTGAATGATTACGAAACAGTTGTGTAACAGTTTTAAAAACACAAATTTAGAGAACTTTTTGAGCTGCCTGTTACTCAAACTCACAGCAGTCTAGAAATTAATAAAATAATAGTAATAATAAGTTCTGCAGACTTGAAAAAGAGCTGGACAGTCATGCCTGCTGCCTCTGTCAGCACTGAAAAATGTTTCTTCTGTATTGTTCTTAAAGATTTTTTTTTTTTTTCTGGAAAAAAAGCTTCTCATGATATTTACATTCTCATTAGTTACATTTTCCCTTGATTTGAAAGTAAAATAGTTCCAAATATGATTTGTGTTGAAAATTCCAAATATTTATGATGTCAACTTGTAGGATAGCCTAAAGGAAAAAAGAGGGTTAGGGTAAAGAACTGGAATGTTCACAAGTGTGTTGGAGGATAGAAATCTTAAACAGTGTAATATTTATGAGCAACCAAGAGGCTACATTCTGCTCTCAATTACTCTGGCATAAATCTAGAATTACTCATTGGAAGTTCAAAGTTTTTGCTGCAGATTTACACCCATATAATGAGGAACAGAGTTCAGTTCTGTAAGGGTGGGAAAATCAATTTGGCCAGAATATAACTAGCCTGGAACTCAAACTCTAATCACAGAAAGAAACCTTTTCCAGGTCAGATAGCAGACTGCATATTGTGTACCTCTCTTTTTTTTACTTCTTCTTTTTTTTTTTTTTTTTTTCTTTAGCTAATATATTGAAGAAGCATACAGTCCTGTTCCTTGCAGTGGCATCCCATGACATTAGGCATTGGGTTGCTTCAGTTTTATCATGTAAAGGCAAAATGAAAGCGTTCAGATATGGTGGAGTCAAGAAGCTCCACAGAAGACCAAAAGGAAGTAGGGAGATATAAGCAAAAGTTACTAGATTATAGTTTGAGGCAATAAAGTATAGAGACTTGCAAGGGGCAGTGAGAGGTCTCAGAGAACCACAGGAGAACAGCAAGAGGGAAAACAGAGTCAGAATCAAAATCCTATATTGTGGGAATCTGGGAAAGGGGCAGGTTTCTCCTAAATGAAAGTAAGTTTCAGAAAAGACCAAAATCTTTTGACAAGCTGTCAGAGTGGATTTTTGAATACTCTGCTAGTTACAGCTCCCAGTGTTGCTCAGGTGGTTTGTGCTGAAGAAAGTGTAATGCTGTGCTATGATGGTTTCTGAAAAGAAAATATAAATACTGCCTGCACATCTTGTTCTTATTCTGGAGAAGATTCTCTCACTGGGTGCAGGGAAGGGAATGGAATGAAAAATAAGACTTTCAAAGAGAGTAAAGAAAAACAATAAAGGAATAAAAAGGAATAATGTATGGAATCTAATTATACCTTTTCTAAACGTAGAGAGTGAGACTGTACTAGTATGTCCCAGACTTGGCTGACAGAAGTAGCTCCAATTATGCAGTTTTGTAGCAGCCGAAAAATCTTTCTGGGTCTATCAGCAAAGTTATTGAGCTGTTGGCCGTGATGCTACATGAATTTGTAATGAAGTAATTTTTTGTAAATAATGGTCTCTGTCACTAGTGAAGGTGTGCCTGCCACTGCTGATAGTTTCACTAGTGGCTGGTAACTTAGTATTTGCTGATTTTTAGCTAACGGTATCTGTTTAGCTGGATGCTCCAGCTAAGTAACCACTTTAGTCTCCCTTATGGTTTTGATAAAACTGCTTTCTTCGTAGCTCATCCTAGGGTTATTGTAGGTGGAACAAAATTATTTTGGCTTTCTATTTTATTTTTTAATTTGTGAATGCTGATGTTGCTTTTATGGCTGCCATATGCTTGTTACATATGTCAGTTCTAAAAGCCCCACTGATGGATGAAAGCTGGGAGAGGAGTTTTATCATTTGTCTCCCATCTAGCACTTTTCTTGCACTTGAAGGTAAGTCCAATATAATAAATAACCATAGCCTCCTTTTTTTTTTTTTTTTTTTTAACATGCCACATCTGTAAGGTAATATTTCTCCCCAGTATGCTGAGAAGCAGGAAGGAAGCATCTAACATCTGCAGGATCTGAAGTTATTTTTGACAGCTGTGTGCTATACAATGTTTCTTTTTTTTGTGAAAGATAAAACAACCCAGGTGAATTGCTCAAAGGGCATTAATGACTGACAGACATGTTAAACATATGTACTCATATGTACCTGAAGGTACACAGAAAAGATAAAATCATGCCTCTATAGAGTGGCAGTGAGAAAAGAGAGTCTGCTGACCTGAAAAGCTGCTGTTGTAATATACTATTAGATTTCTGTTAAGATGGCACAAGGTATATGGTGTAGTATGGATGGGAGGTGTTTGGTAATGAGAAACAGCAGTTCATCCTTGACACCTATTGATCAAAAAACTGGAAGGTTTGCTCTAGCGACATACAGAATCCATTTCAGCAGTTGGCCCGGAGCACGCTCTGATCACAGCAGAATGGAGCAAGACACAGGCTTTCAAGGCTAACTGTAGGAAATGTTCACATATGGCCAACAGGAGATAGAGGCAGACGGTTCAGATTTTTAGTACGTGCATTAGGCCAATTTTTATTTGAAGGAGAAGATTACCCGCTTACAGCTAAATTATACATGGTCAAGGTTTTTCATTCATTGACACACAAGGCCTGTCTGCTTAATATTTTGCAGGTAGAGATGAGAGACCTTCTCTGCCAGAGCTCCAAGCTGGCCAAGCGCAAGCCAAGGGCAGGAAGCCACAGAGAGTGTGGTGATAAGCCCTGGTGAAGAAACACTGCTAAAAAGTTCAGGCTCTGTATAGTGTTCTCATAACTCCTCGATAACAGCAGGCAAATAGCACAAAGACAGGGGCAGAAAGACCATGTCTGCTTATCAAAACAAAACAAAAGTCCTAGAGTGACTTCAGGGTATTTTACAATATCTGTTCTTCACCTAAGAACTTGAGATTCCAATGGCAGTACTGGTCAGAGCAAGGATCCATCACTCAGTATCCTGCTGCAGACCACTGGCAGTAGAAGATGTGCAAGGAAAGTGATTGGAACTGGGGCATATAGAAAAACAGAATCATTTAGGTTGGAAAAGACCCTTAAGATCATTGACTCCAACAGTAAACCTAACACTGCCAAGGGGTGAAATTTTTCCCCGGTACACCCGTCTAGCATCAGATTAAGGTAAATGCCAGATTTTCCAATGGAAATTGGAAAGTGGCAGGGAAGGTGAAGTAATGGTGAACTTGTAAGTCTTCAGCAAGAACTACAGTGCTTGCCCATACTTTATGCTGAGATGTTAAGTTTGCCATCGGAAATCTTGCCTTTAAAATGCCTGTCAGTATCTCCTGAATTAGTGCAAATCACAGGATATGTAGGATAAATATGAAATATTTATGTGGTTAAAGAAAATAATATGGGTATTGTAGGAAAGCTTATTTGATAACAAAATTAGTTATCATGACTATCTGCAAAGACCAACAGGAAACCAAAAACATGGCTTGGAAACATCACCTATACTGATAAGCAGTGAGGAACAACAGGCAATATTACGCAATAGTTGCAACTTAGATCAAGGTATGGGGAAGCAGATGGGTAGAGGTGATATAGCTAGCACAGTAGGTATTATAAATTGTGGATGATGCAAGCCAGCACTGAATGACTACAGTCTCAAAGCAAGAAGGAAGCAGACAGTAGATTGTGAGTCAGAAGTGCTCCTCCAGCTGCAGTGCAGCTCACACTTGTTTAAGGTCAAATATCAAAGCTAGTCCCTGAAAATCTATCCATCTTTGTTTTCATGAGATATTCTTTAAGTATGAATGCAGTATTCTATTTTTTTTTTTTAAACACCTATTGCTAACCTTTCACTCCTAACCATTTTCACGATTATTACAAAAATTGTTCTTTTCTTCACTGCCGTCTATATACACTTTTGGCAGAACAAGTTCTCTTCGTATCTCCCAAACTCTCTGTGCAGTAATTTCCATTGACTGCAGGGGTATCTGCTGGTGATAGCAAAGCTGATTGACTTCAAAGTCTCTTACTGTTGTTGCCGCACTTGGCTAAGAGTCTGCTCATGACTGTAGCAGATGTTTCTGAGCTTTTTTTTTAAAAAAAAGTGTTTTTTTTTTTTAATAGACCAATGGGAACCTTATGGAGCAGTTTTTCACTACAATCCTGAAGTGAATGCCAGCATAGCTACGATTTTGAAACCCTCTATCAGATCCACAGTGCTCGTAAGAGGAAAGCCTCCCTTTCCAGCAGATGAAAGCATAGGTTTGCCACTCTGCCAGCTACCTGATGGCAGATAATCAGCAGATTCCTGTTTAGTCTCAGTTTCTTTATCTTAATGGGTTATTTTTTACAGTTTGTTAAAAAATTTATAGCAAGTTTATTCTCTGAAGAAATTTTAGATGAAAATTCTGAACAGTTCACACAGTATCAAGAGTCAGAACAGCTTTGGTTAACCCACACATATTGCCAACTTCCTTCTCATCTAATTAGGACTTATAAATGTCTCTTTAGTATGATAAAATATCCTGTCAGGATTTTAGGGGGTATGAGCATTGGGAGAATTTTGTTCTAGGGCCATCTGTGTTGAGGGCAGTAGTGATTGCAGAGAATTCATGAGGACCGTCTTTTGAGGGGAACAAAAGATAGTTTAAACCTTAGTCAAAATTTCTAATGGAGCAAAACTGCTTCCATTAAGACATTAATAAAAACAGACCAGAAATTCTATTTCTTACCAATTCTACTGAAAGTAATATTATCACCTAAGAACTTAATCACGCATTCTAGAAATGTCTGGTTTTGTGGTATCTGCCTTAGATATTTCTCCAGTAACTTTAGAGAGAGCTTGGAACACTCTTAAATGCCCTGAGAAGTGAGGGAAATGCTCCTTTGGCCGTGCAGTACTGAAGTCGTGTCTGTACCTGTAACGTATTCTAAGACAGAAAGATACAGGGCAAGCAGGAGTTGAAATCAGTAACTCGCCATGGTCCACCAAAGGTCATGCAAAGCCAGAAATCCTTTCAGAGACAGAAAGCCAGTTGGGGAAGAGAACAGAAATGCAAGAGGGACAAGGTACCTGCCAGTGGCCAGAAGGATGCTGGAGAAGGTGGTGTGCCTGCTATGGCACACTGCGCCCTGGAGAGGGTTTGTAAATGAGAAACTGAGGGAACAAGGAAGAAAGGAAAGAAAAGCTGGCACTTCGATTCTTAGGATGAGTATAATCATTCAGACCAGTTTACGCAGATTGAAATAACCGGGGGTTTTAACTTGTTATCTGCAGTTAACAGCAGCTTTGAGAGTCTTCAGCATTTGTTGTTTGGTTCATTTACTTAGAAAGGAACAAATGGATTATCCAATTTTTTTTTCTTTTCCTCTTCCACCACCCAAAGAGGAAAGCTGATGCTTTCTTAAGCTTTACCAGCTGGCTGTACGGTCTAGTCAGTAGGTCAGTATGTAAATACTTACACAGTGTGTTCAGTTGCTATTAGTCCTTTCTCATCCTAACAAAATTTTTATTTACATTTCCCAATCCTATAGTATTTAAGCTTGATTCTTTTAAGCCAAATACTTGATGATTAAATACAGTGTGTAACAAAGAGAAATAATTATAATTTTTAACCCACATAGATACATAAACCAAAACAATCCCTACTCAAGAAAGAGAGTACTGAGGCCCCATATAGACTTGGGAAAGTCATTTAGCTGCATGGTTCTGCTTGACTATATTTTAATATATCTTACATACTTCACAAGGAGGTATGGTACTAAATTATGCTTAAAGCTTTGAAACCATCTGATGGAAGATACTGCAAATGTACAGCATGAATAAAAACTACAAAAGGTCTGGTCACTTCTACCAGTTAATACATTCAACCCCATAAATTCCTGGCTGAGCTTTGAAGGGCCAAATTGTTCAGAGGATAAAACGATATCCTTATTTAAAAGTTGTCCTCTTTGAAAAACTTCCCCAAACATTCAGCCAAAGGAGAAGGATTTCCTTTAGGAAGCCGGATGCACCTTTTTCTGTGACTGTAACTGGGCTTTGGATTATATATCTTTGGGAATTCCAAACTGTTAAGAAAAACAATAGCAGCTTACTCAGTAGCATTACATACTCGCAGATAGGATTAAATTCTTGTTACGTGTCTTACCTTGAGACTAATGGATTCACCTGACTTTTGTAATAAGAAGAATAGCGTCAGTAGAATTATGCTGTGAACGTGAGTCAGAGCTGAACAATTTGTCTCCTTATCTGACAGATTGAACGTATTTTGTTACACCAGACAGACACGCGGCTTGCTTCTTACTCGTATTATAAAAGTTTAAACCTGGCTTACCTGGGTTTATTAAACAAATCATAAAAACCATTTTAGGTACCTTCAGTATTTTAGTATCGTTGGTTGCTTTTTCAAGAGTTCTCTGTCCGCAGCTGGGGAAAACTTTCTGCTCAACCCGAAATGAGCGCGCACAGCATCGTGTGATCGCATCGGCACATTCAGGCTCGTTCAGAAGTTGGCCCGGCTCACGTAAGCTATAGACACAGCTGTTACACCAGGGGGATGAAGTAGGGAAACAGCTCAGAACAGAGCTCTGCAGTCTCTGCACCCCTGACATTTCCTGTTTGACCCTGGACACATGCAACAGCTTCCTTGTTGAAGATCATAGACCAGAAGGAGCAAACAAATCTCTTGGCTCCACTTTTGAGGCAGGTGTCCCCTCTCTTGATATTTCCTGTGGTCTGGGAGACACTGCCAGCTGTCTGTTCAGTTCATGCGAGCAGTTTGTCTGAGGGCTGGGGGTACAGAAGGGGAGCAGCCTTCATGGGACTCGTTCTGATATCGGATGCGATGAAGGAAAGGAAATTTATGCTGGGGCGTTGTGCTGTGAACGGTTATTCCTGTTAAGCCTTGAGAACAAAAATTCACCTTAATATTACAACTGACAGATACCTTCTTTTATGAGGTGGCTTGGATTTCAGGTGTGTTTACTCTTGCTATATGAAATAAATATTACGGCTTTTTCTGGGATGTGGGGATTATTATACTGAATGCATACGTACTGTCTTACTTTGAGGTACAAGTCATTCATCTGACTCATAATTTGTGTAAAAACATTGATTGCTTGATGCTTTCAGAGTCATGCTTTATAGCCAGAATGTCATAATTTTTAATCATTATTAGCTAAAGAAATGCTCCTGCCTTCAACACTTCATTGGAACTGCCACTACTGTCGGCAAGACTGCTAAGAATTGTGTTCTGACCTTTGCTCTGTTTTCCCATTTTTCGGTATCTTTTTCCACTTTCATCTCCTTATATAAGGTCCCACTGGAAATGTTGCCCTCTGTTTCTTTCTACAGCTCAGTTGTCTTCTAGCCTCCTCACAATTCTCTGACCTTTCCTGCACAACTTCATCATTTCCCTTGTGGCAGGGTTTCAGTCACGATCCGTGTCCATCCTCCTGCACCCTGAATCCAGATGATGTCCCTTACCTGCCTGGCTTGAGGATGTCTAAGCTGATAAATGTCTAAGCCAGTAAATTAGAAACCTACAGGTCCTCTCTCTGGACAATGTTTAGCCCGAGCTCTTTCTTTGCAATCCCTTTCTTGATATCTCTATCAACTTCATGTAACCAAGTGAAGGTATGTCCCTTGTTTCTGTCAGCCGTACCTTTTTACTCACTACTTTCTCTATCCTGCCAACAATCTATTTGTCCCTCATGCCAAGCAGTCTGGCGTTGTCTTTGATTTCATGTAACCCCGGGTTATAGCCACCACTTGCAACTTCTCCACCCCCGGTTTCTCACAGATACGCCTTCGTTCTGTTTGGACGCTATTCACACGTACCTAAATCATCCTCAGGCCTTTGGATTCTCCCTGGCAGCCCTGCCTGATGGTCGCTCAGCTCCCCACCCCAGAGCTGCCGAGGACAATCCCATCCAGCTCACGTTGCCAGCGCGATGCCTAACAGGGCACCCTTCTTTGCAGCTTCCAGCTTTGCCCTTTCCCCACAGTTATGCCCTGTTGCTCCCGTCACAGAATCCTTGTGGGCCCAGACAGCTTCTGCCTGCGGTGCCATCCCCTGTCTGTCCAGTTCCACCACCAGCACCTGCATCTGGTGCCAGCTCATGCGTGCTGTCTGCAGACGCTTTATCCTGTGCTTTCCTGTTTGCACTAAAACCACAACTGAAGCTTCGTTGTTTAATATTCTCTGCCCCGATATCCTTCGTAAAACCCACAGTCATCATGAGGTACACAAAAGCCTTTCAAGCGAAAAATGTAGCTAAATGATTTCTAAGGACTGCAGATGTTTGTTTATTTATCTTTGCTTAGAATTAGAATGAGAGAAAACAAAAAAGGAAGACCAGACTTGCAACCAGGCTTGTAACCACATTCTTACCTGTGGAGTAGAATTGTTGTTTTCCTCCGTTACCTTTCCCAATTCCTGCAAACAATCTTGTAGATTCTTCTTTGTATCTTTGGTAGACCAGAAGCACTTCTGGGTTTTATCATTGTAAAAATTCTAGCTAAATGGGGTTCTGAAGTTGATGCCCCTGGCCTGGTACTAGCTTAAAAGTCATAGGATAATTAATAATTATTTTGAAAGAGTAATAATTATTTTGAAAGAGTAACACCAGCTTCACATCATTTCCAAACCCTGTTGATTATGTATTACAGATGACTCTTTCCTAGTAAGCTTGCTTACTTATTACTTTTAAGGTTTCTGTGCTGGGAAAATGGGTTGCAAAAGAGACTGTGGGTATCATGACCTCATCATTCGTACTCAAAAGAAGAACAGCAAGATTACCATAATGCATTACTTCGTAAAATTATAACCCTGAGAAGTAATAAGATTCAGTTACATTTTTTTGGCAAAGTTCTTTTTAAGAAAGTATCTGTCTCATGACTCTAGTTTATTCTTTGTCTTGATCGTTGGTTAACAGTCCTCATGAGGATTTTTCATCTCCTCAAACCTTGCAAGAGATAAATCCCTCTTTTCCTGTGGTCCGCTTCAGCCTTTGCATATGTGCACTTTCTAAAGCGTTAACTGCTAACAGTTGTGCTAAGAAACCTAAATTCCTTACACAGCCACAGTGCTTTATGATGCTGGAGAACAAATGCGGACCGCACAAGGAGCTTTTTTCCCCTTTGCTCTGCACAAGACCTAAAATGTCACACCGAACAAGAGTATTCCACTCGTTGGAGCAGAGTGGTGCGTTCTGTGGGCTGAACTTGTCTAAAAAGCAGAGCAGTTACCTCTGTGCAGTCTTGCATAAAGCCCATTGCGGCGACTCTTAATGGTGGCAAAACCAAAGAGAACATAAGCAGAGGATGCTGAAATGGGTTTGCTGATACTCCATACACACACTTCAAAACTCAAGAGATAACTAAACCAGGTCAGATTCGCTCCTACAAACTACAAACAAGAATAGGGTAGTTTATAAGTCAATATAGAGAGTGAATTTTTAACTACTGTGTCAGTGTGTTCTTTGTAAACGAAAGATAGAGGATAATACTGTGTATTACAGTTTTATTCGGCAAAATAATTTCAAAGGGTGATTTAAGAGAATCCTTTTAGTCTGCTTCTCATTTACTCTGTTTTCTTTTCAGTGCTTTTCTCTAACTCTTGCCATCCTTAATTTGAGAACTTAAAAGTCCAGAAGGCTCTTATTTTCTCTTGGGCTTACAGCTATAGTGTTAATAGTACATACTATTCAGGCAAGGCATAGTTAATACCTTGTAGGATATTAGTGGCAGAATAGGATTCAGGCCATCCTATCTCTCTGTTTTATTTTGGAAGAGGTAACAAGAAAAACATATGCAGTATTTTTGTCCATAATGCTGGGTGATAAAATCCTGTAGGATTTTACTGGTATGGCATTTCTGCACATTTTTTTCCTTATATCTCAGTTGAAAATGGGTTCCCCTGCTATAGGCTCTCAAAGGAATTTACTGTTGTCCTTTTAAGTAAGTGTTTATGCCGCTCAGCAATTTGGACTGTCCATCGTGACTCATTTTATAGCCTGCTCTGCTTGCCTATCTGTCTTGTATTTCCATGTACAAGGATTTGAGGTTGCCAGCAAGAATATTTCTATGAGCAACAAGCAGAAATGATGCGTTGGACATGGACTTCATGGAGCTTTAAATGTTTTTAGAAGGGGAAGCGTTAACATTGAATAGATGACGTTAGCACCACCACCAAGAAAGAAAGAAAAAAAAAAAAGAACTCTGAAAAGCTGTATTGACTAAATCTTCTAACAATGCTTGTGATTTTCCTATATCCTGCTCTGTGTTTTTGTATGGATTTTTCATAGCACACAGACGTTACCCACACTGTGATTCAGCGTCTGTTCCTAGCCACGCTCTTGCACGATTTTAACCTGATTTCACGGGAGGAACAGGGAATGAAACACCGTAGCTCATGGTTGTCAGCAGTGAAAAATAGCCAGGAATCAGACAAACAGCTTCATTGCTGAGATTATTTCCGGGATAAAAACTCTTCCAACAGCTGTTTGCTTTGGCCACTACTCAGGTCCTTTTTTTTTTTTTTTTTTTAAATCAGAAAAAAAAAAGAGGTTTGTTTTTTTTTAAGATGTGGGCTGGTTATTTATGTAGTCAGGAAGAGGTCTCTGCTTCTAGTGTTGTGGTCTCGGAGCTGTTTTGACAGTTGGATTACGGGGAGGTTTCATCTCTTCTCTCCCTCCTTTTCTCCTGTCCTTCATTCACTTAACGCGCAGACCTGGAATGCTGTAGGAAGAAGAGAAAGCGAATTTATGAGTTCTTTAATCCCAGACAGGCAGCTCTGTGGCAGTTACCTTCAAGAAAAGTTCACGCCCCAAAGGAGTGTTTAGTCTTCCCGAGCCACTGACTCACTGAGCAGCGCGTGTGAGTGGCTGCGAGGGAGAAGGGGAGAGATGAAGGAAAAGTTTTTCTTCCTTGTAAAACTCGTAATATTATTGTTTTAAGAAGTTTTTGAAAAGATGACTGCTACTTTTGTTTAAAGTATTTGTTCTGGAATTACTGAAGCTGGAGCCTACCAGACTGAGGTCAGGAGCATTTTCTTTGGCAGAAAGAAGATACTTTTATAGAAGCCATGCCTGTACTTGGGGTTGCCTCCAAGTTAAGACAGCCAGCCGTAGGGTCAAAGCCTGTTCACACTGCCCTCCCGATACCCAACCTTGGCCCTGCCGGCTCGCAGCAGTACTCACCAAAGTCTTTGGAGCTTACTGGGGCAGAGAGCTCGATGCTTTCTTGTCAGCTTACCTTAAAGTCAACCTGTGATTTTGGAGAGAGGAGAGCGCTTCAAGGAAAAACCCAGGAGATCGAAGATAGCAAGGTTAGTTGTAAACTTTACCTGCGGATCTCAATTCTCAGAAAATGGTGATTTGCTCAGGCAAAAAGCTGATAGAAACCTACTGCATGCAGAACTCGGGGGTAATTGGGTAAATAGACTTGCTGTCACCGGTGAACTTGTATAGCAGCCTTGGAAATTTGTTTTCCTCAGTGTTGCTGTTTGAATAAATATTCTGTTTTTAAATGTTAGTGTTAAAGGCTTCACAGATGCATTTTGATAAGGATCAGTAGAATCATAAGTAGAAAAAAAACGTTCCAGCACCCAGTAAGCAGAGCAATGACATGACAGTACTTTAAAAAAAAAAAAAAAAAAAAAAAAAATCTTGGCTGCTTCATGTTATATTATGAAGTTTAAAAAGAGCTCTCACGCCCACACCTATTCCCACAGGGAGGCTCTTTTAAAATAAAAACAAGTAATTGATTTTCTTTTCACTTTTCAAATGATCTGGCTACTCTTGCTGCAGAACTGCTGAACCAGAAAAACAGCTTCTCAGTGAAAAGTACCTGTGTTTTTGTCTTCTGAAAAATTGCTTCTTCCTAGCCCCTATCTAGCTTTGATTCATTGTGATTTAAAAAAAAAAAAAAAAAAAAAGGTTTGTCTGAAGTAGGATGGATGCCATGCCGTTTTTTAGACTGCTTGGGGTTTTTTCTTTTGTAAGGGGGTTCTTTTTGAGTCTTAAATAACAATTAAAAAACTTCTGCTTGATTTTTTACTGGTCTCTCTGCTGTAGATGAAAACATTTTTCATGCTTTGAACCTGAGTATTGAGTCCCTTCTTGTCAGTAGTATATATTCCTGTAGATCTTTCAGTCAGTACATTACGGCTGCATGTGTGGTTTAACAGCTTCAGCAAGCAGTGTTATGTGAGGTTACTTTCCCTTGCTTTTCTAGTACTTTTGGTTTGTGGAACTGATTACCACACTGGGATTAAACATATATTTGTAGTTGCTTCTTATTTAGTTTGAGGACACTTGAGTGTCATCAGAGTTGTTAAAGTGGCAAGATACACATAATATATATACTTGGTTTTCCTTTGTTTTTAGTTACTGGGTTAATTTGGTATTAGTGAAGAAAGTTGGTTTTGTGGTTAAAGCATAGGGTTGGGATTCTGAACATTTGGTTTCCTTTTTAATCCCTGCCACATATTTCCCCATGAGATTTTGGTCATGTCACTTAATTTTTCCCTTGGAGTTTTTTGTATCACCTCTCCCTGCCTCCCAAAGACGATGCACTGGTGGTCTCAGACATGCTATATAGAAGTATAAAGAAGGAGCAGACTGTTGATCTCTTGATTACCAGAAGTGATGAATGGCCTTTTTCAATGACATGAGTGCAACATGAAGATAACAATACAACTTTTCAACAAATGTGATTCCTGCTTCCTTGCTTATTTTTAAAAGAAAATATTCTTTGTTTCCTCTTTAATGTTGTTCTTTAATGGATACTGCATGAAAAGTAAATTAGATTTGCAAGTACTATTTTCAGGAAAAAAAGTACAGTTACGTTGCCTGCTGAGAGATTTTTCTTGATTCTCTAAAAAAGTGTGGAGAAAGACATAAAGCATCTTGCCTTTAGTCTTTAAAACACTTGGGAACTATTAGCGATCAGCATGAGACCTAACGGGAGTCATATCCTTCCAAGGCACCTGGTCCTGAACACAGCTGAAATGCTGGTGAGTAAAGCAACAGGCTAGACCCAAACTATGATCCCAATTTGCCATTTCATGTTTCATGGGTTTGACAATACTTGTAAACTTAGAGACTGTTTTTTAAAGAAAAAAAACACAGAACAAACCGACCTCCAAAAAACAACCTACCAGCCATTAGATCTTTCTCTCTTTCTGTTCTTAATGGAGGCAGGTGAGCACTTTTAAAAGGTGATCCTTAAAGAGTAAGGCCAGTTTTTGCATGTGATGGTCTGAAGACCTCCCCTGGCCACCTGGATTTACAGAGGTGTTGAGCATTTAAGAGGTTTCTAATTTCTGCAGCCTTTCTGTATTCCCCCCTTACAAGTCCAACAGTCCCAGTAAAGCTTGGTGACAGCCCCTTGCCCAATTTTCTTCCAGGCACATTTTTTGGAAGGATGTTCTTTTATTCGTCTTTTAAGCAAGTTTCGTGAAATCTTTTTGGCAAAGTAATTTGGGCTATAAGGTGGGTGGTTGTGATGAAGAATTTATTTTTAGGCTTTTCTTACTAGCAAACTTCAAAGTTTCAGCCTAAAAATAGTGAATGGTATTTTTCTTCATCAGCAATGGAGATCCATGCCACCCTGTTTCCCAGTGCCTGGTAGCCTCAGCAGTATGTCCAGGTTATCTAAGCAGTAGTTCTAAGCAGAAATTTGAGGGAGCTGTTAGAGTTAATGTCTCTTCAGGTTTGCTGACCAGATGCAAGTTCTGCATTCCAGACTGTCTCGTCCCAAAGCTTGACCATTGGTGAGTGCCGTCTCCAATAGACCTTTGGTTGATTTCTTTGGTTAGCAAACATATTAATCAAACACGTGATATTCCTTCGTGGCTCTGTGGTATACAATGCTGTACATTGGGAATGTTTCATTATAACAGTGATCAGATAAATGTCTTTCAATCAAAATGTAATGAATACCTAGTCTGAGTTTCCAGCTGAGAGTAAAATCTGCCTATAGAGCATACTGCTTGTATGCTTATGGTATATCATTGGATATAAGGCAGCACTGATTTTTGAGGGAGAAATGATGGATATCTATCTGAAAAAGACAATGGAACATGTGAATTAATCATCTGGTTAACTTTTGCCCTTGGCTGCTGGATTGCAACCTTTAGCATTACTTTCTTTGCTGTTTTACATATGCTGCACTGTGGGTCACCAGATTTCTCATCCTGTCTGGAAGGCACTTAGATTGACACATGTAGTCACTGTGACATATCCTGTTGCTATCTATAAGCGCTAAGGATTCCAAGATAAATTTGGGTTATACATGTCAATACAGTAGGTCATTGCCACCCAGCTGTTTCCTCTATGGCCTTCAGTCTCACCACACCTGATTGTTCAAGACTTTTGACACTTGTGTTGGCTTTTGCACACAACTGGCTTGCCAAGGCTGGTTAGGAATACAGCTGCAAACATCAGTTCTCTTTTCCCTAGGCGTCTCTCCCATCTCACATGATTTTCCTGCACTTGCATATGCAGTCTTGGTTGTTTTCTTTTTTGTGGACATGATGTAGTTTGAAGTTTAATAAAAGTGATATTATTATTTTAATAAAAACTGTGGTAGGAAAAGTCTGAGGTGGTTATGTTCAACTTTTTTCTTAATTGGATAGAACATAGTTAAGCCTAGGAAAGCAAATAATAAGTTGCCAATGTTTTAAATTATTCTCTGTGTAGTTTATTCAACTGCATTTTTGTTCAGAATTTTCCTGATTTGTGCTTTGGTACCTAAGTCACATACAGGTCCATCTGCTTTCTTGCTAAACCCACTAATGTTTAAACTGACTGCATGAACACTTATGATGTGAATAGTCATGCAAAATATTTGAACGCAAGTATTCAGAGCACATTCTTTTTCCCTGAGTATCATATAGACAAAAGTTTATTCCTATATATGTACACAGGAAAGGAATCCAGCTGCTGGATTCATGAGGTGAAATGCTGGCTGTCTTTGAAGTAGATGGAGTTTTGCTGTTCAGTTGGACCACAGAATGTTTTTATGCAAACCCACGTCTGAAAACACCAGTATCTTTTGTAATATTTTTCTAACTGTGGGTACAATGTTATTCATATTTCTGTGCCACCACTTTTATACTGCTTGCTAAACTAACGAGACCAAAATTATCAGATCATGCTAGGCTGCCCCGTGATACCATCCTAGCTGTAGAATGGGCTATTAAATGGTAACAAAATGAAAAAATACCAAGTGGTATTGTAGAAAGGTAAATGAAATAATGGCTTAAAACTAAAGGAATGAAGAAAGAGTGTCTTTGCAAAACCAACTTATTTTGGTCACTCGGTGATGACTGCACTATGTTGACCTGCAGCAAAATGCCAATGGCAATAGTATTTTACTCCAGGTCACCATGATTGATTTCAGCTGCCCTCACACATTTGATGGTGTAGTCGCAAAGGTACTGCTTCGCATCGTTTCGTCCCTGCTAGGCAGGCTGGTCTTCTGGCCTGGCTTCCTGGGGCTGCTTCTTGCAGTGCTCTGCTTTATGCATCCAGGCTTTTCCTCCCATCATCAGACCTTCTTCTTTCAAGAGCACTGCACCATCATTTATGCTTGCAAACTGAATTTTCTCCGAGCTGAATCTGATATATTAATTGTAGTGTTCTGGTTACATGACTTGGACGATAAGATTTTAGCCTTCCTTCCTGAGTTAATTCATTCCTTTACTGTCATATTATCTTTTTTTTTTCCCCTTTTTTTCAGTTTCTCTTTGTCCATGCTATCTGTCTGCTGCTGTCTGCTTTATCTGCTTCTTCCTTCCTGTTGGCAGACATCTTTACAGGCTTCTGCATATGACTTGTTTTTCTCAGTATCCACTAATCAAGTCTTCCTGTCATGACTGTAACATTTTTCATATCACTGTTCATTATTGGAAAGTGCTAGTCAGGCTCCACAACTGGTCCAACACACATACATGCAAAGCTAAAACTTTTCTAGATACTTCAGTTTTGGGGGTTTATATTAAGATTCTTGTAGTACGGAGATACTGGTACCCAGAGGACGAATGGATGGTAATTTGTGATCTCCCTTAGAGGGGTCCAGCCCCACGAAGTTCATCATTAAACAATATGACATTGATACAGGAAGATTTCAAGGGAACTCAGGAAAAGAATCTGCTGCAAGGCCTTGTGGAAGAAATGACAAAGAATATGATGTGTCCACTTGAGGGAAGAGACACAACTGGCTTCTTCTGTAGAGGACAGAAATCTGAGCAGTTGGGCTGGGGAAGCCATGTGTAAATCACCAGAACGGAGAACAGACGTGCTCTACCTGGGGAGCATGGCCAATGAAGAACGGGGTCTGAAACACTTAGTTGTACCAAGCAAACACTGTTAAAGTAATCCAAAATGAACGTCAGTGTCACAAACCAAAGCTAAATACTTTGATGTGATTAGGCAAAAACACACGCTGTTGCTATTAAAGTGACTTGTGAGGTTCATTTCATTTAGTATCATACTGCTGCATCTCGGTCTTGGTGTGAGGGCTTCCAGTGTCATTCAGCCAGGCCTGTTGCAGTTGGAATGCACAGGGAAACCTCCCATTTTTTCCTCATCGATTTTAAGGAGTTTGTTGGTGATGTGGGAACTCCTGCCCATCACCAGACACCAAACTTGAAGGACGGCTAGGCTCTTCTATCCAGACAGATCTCAAGACAAATATTTTTGCTTTCCGTACATGGGTGGAGCTCCTGCTCACGCCAAGGGGAATGCTGTGCACATTGGAAAACCAGATGTGTGCCATGAACAAGTTCCATATCTCCGTCTTTCCTCAGCTAACCCTTCCGCGCCATTTACTTAGGTTCTGTGTGACCCTTTCCCACCATTCCCCAAATGTCTCCCAAGCAGAGCATCTGTTGCAATCCCACATCTCCTTGACCTTTCAATTTCTTGGATACCTTTTTGTCCGGTCTCTCAGGGCCAAGCTCCACCGAGTTTCTTGACATACTGAATCTAGGGAACATAAATAAATGAGTTTATTTCCCCATTTTGTCATACCCTTCCTTTTCTCAGTGCTAGTGCATTGGAGATGTCTGCCTTGTGGGTTGGCAAGAAAGGAGGCCGCTCATTGTGCCGAGTGTTTCATTTACAGCACTACGGCCAAGGCAACAAAAAGGGCAGCAGAAGCAGCCAGAGACCGCCTATCTTCTCCCCGTAGTGACTGCTAGTGATGGGAAGCCAGCATTGTTTCAAAAGCACTGAACTAGCTGCCAGAAATTTCAGTCAGCACTGCTGACACCTGGGACTATGTGTGTTTAAAATTCACACAGCCCTAGTGAAGCCAGGACAGCTGGCAGGAGTTCAGATTGTCAGCAATTTCAGCTTCTTGCCTTGTGCTCTGAATTATTTCTTTATCAAACAGATAACAGCATCTTTAATGTGCTTTATGTATCCAGCACCATCTGTCTACGCTATAACTGATTTAAGAGCCTCATGCTGTATGAGCTTGGAGTCAACTTCACTGTTACATGTTTATTTTCTAATCATCTGTACCAAGCATATTTTCCTATAGTTGAGATGAATGTACAGTAACACAACATGCAACTCTCAAAGCTTTTGTATTTGTGAGAAAATTGTATTGAGTGTAGGTTGACAGATGCTTTTTGTTTGTAATTTGTAACTGGGAGGGTATTTACCAACCTGAGCTTAAGACATCTGCCTACCTTGCCTACTGCTTTTGTTTTATTTCTTTCACAAAGTAAGAACATAGAACTCAACGTATTTCATATTAATTTGTGTTTTGTGAGCTGGTTTCAGGCATCAGCAGAAAACAATTACTCTTACTCTTTTGTATTGCCTTTGTGCCTAGGGAAGCCTCTTGGGGATTTCCTGACCAAACAACTTTTCATTAAACAAATCCTCTCCTTGAAAATGGGAGCGTGTCTGAGTGTTAATGCAGAGCTCCAGAACCTGAAGCAACCCAGCAACATTTGCTTGGTGCAACACTCTTGCAGCCCCTTGGGGTGATCTGTTCTCCATGATCAGAAATGGAGATAAGTGGTCTCCATCTCTAGGTAAAAATAATGGGCTTATATTATACCCTAGGAAGTTTTAAGCTTTACTAAAACTTCCCGGCAGTAACGGTAGTTAAACAGGGGAAGGCTTTGCACGCAGAAAGTATAGTATCTGCATCACTGGCGTGTTTTCAAAAACAAAGGCGTGTACGCTTGCCATTCGTAGCATCACTAGCGCTGGTCCTTCCTCGTGCAAAGGACTCGATGGCCATCCTGATGGTCTTCTCATTCTCTTTTCTCGTTCCTTGATGCCTCTGAGTGCAGGTCTGTGCTAATAAACCCATGCTACTCTGGGAACCTGAGCTGACAGCCCTGTGGCCCACAGTGCCCTGGAGATGCGAGGACTCCCTCTGGAGACAGCTTTGCTACCTTAGAAAAATGCCATTGTACAGTACGGGTGTTTCCAGAGGCATTTCACTGAAGTATTGCAGTTCCAGTTAAGTTTCCCGAAAGCATAGGTAAGGAATCTTTGGAGACCCACCAGCTAGTTGCTTGCTTGGAAACACTCATTTCCCTGGCATATAGGATATCGGGATTGGAGTGCCCTCGTGACTCAAGATCCTGTGAGATCTGGCAGTGGAGTGACTCTCAGGGACTCAGTTCTTTGCTCTATAACAAAGAACATAGAAACCCTGTGAAACCCATTCAGTTTAGGGCTCAGAGATCCTTCAAAAATCCCTTCAGGAGCACTGCAGTGAATATTTCAGCTGGCTGCATTTTTTAGGGACTGTACATGCTGCTCCCTGGAAGACAGGAGCATCCCAATGCACCAGCAGAGTGAAGGGTACCACTAAGATTAGGAAGTTCGGTTCAGCTAAAAAACATTTCTTCCCTTAAGTAAAAACATATGAGGATGTCCTTTCTGTGGATTTTTTCTGAGTTTCAACCAGACCTTGATCCTAGAAGTTTTTACTAGATTGATGCCTTAGCACAACAGGTAGCGAGCATGTGCCCAGGAGAAGTTAGTCGCAGCCCTACAGAATGTAGGGCTGTATTCCACAGAGTTGGGGAGAAAGGGAAAAATATTACCCCGCAGTGCAGAGGGAGAGGAGAGATTAAAGGGGAAATGGATGATTTTCCCACACTCAGGCTGGGATTTTGTGGCAGGACTAGGAATTTCAAGTCATATATATCTTGAGTCCCAGTCCCCACATCATAACCACAAGCACATCCTTTGTCTTTTCTAAGGCATCAGTTAAGAATAAAACATCCAGATAATGAGTTCTTTTTCCTGCTTGCTTCATAAGGACAGTTTTGGCTTTTTCTTCATTTCAATGTCAGTGGCTACCATCAATGTGGGCCCAGCTCTGACCTGGAGGCGGACTTTCACTCCAGGAGCCGCATTCTTTGATTTTAATGTATCCAATCAACACAGACTCTGACACAGTTTATTAGAGATGCAGAATATGTTGCACACTTTGCGGAGCGGTGTAACACCCATTGAAAGTCCTGTGTACAGTGCTGTTGATAGGCTTTTCACTTACTAAATATGATGTGGAAAGTATAAATAGTTATGGAATAAAAGCAGGTCTTTTTTAAGGAGAGATGACTTTTTTGGTCTTAATTTCTGCCTCTGAATGAAACGTCTAGCTTATTGGTAGCAGAAACCCTTGTATTTAGTAAATAACAAGGCCACCAGTTACAACTAAGAACTGCTAATATTTTTAACTATGTGTTCATTCTGGTCTAGGTCCACTGTCTTTTTTTCTCTAGTACGCTAATTTTTTGAGTTGCATAGTTTTTCCTGCACTTGTATACAGGGCACGCAAAGAGTAGTTCATTTAAAGCAGCTCTGTGTTTCACTTTGACCTGATTCACAGGATGTGGTCTTGGAGGAAGCCCATGCCTTAACAATAGCCTTTTGACAGCGAGGGTGTTTGGGGATTAAGCTGGAAGAGGAGGAAGCATCTATCTATTCTCAAACCTACTAGTGGAATAATTTCTGCGAATCTTCACTTGCCCATGATGTTTTTAAGGTCACAAAACTTTCTTTTTTGTTTTTACTGGCAAGAGGACGTTGGCTGGAAGATAGCATAACTTATTTAAAATTCAGAAAAGGAATGTAGAGTGTTTTGTCTGGTAAATGCGAGGGGATAATTCCCCAGTGTAAGATGTGCAGGTTTCTGACGGCTCTTGTGTATGTTCTGTGTAAAGCAAGTTGAGAGAGCTTGGAAAACAAGCAAATCAAAGGGAAGCATAATTTTAAAGTGGTTAGGGCTGGACCGTAGTATTTCTGGATATATAAACTGAGAAGGTGCCAGCCACTAAACGTCTGTACTAACTCTGCATAAAACATGAGAGAAGTTAACCAAGTATAATATTAGTATTGTCCTAACCTACTTTCAGCACGACATTTGGTCTGACTTATCTTTTTAGTTATGTTTATTTTCCTGTAAACCCTCCTTTAGTGCTCTGCCCCTCTGATCTTAATACAGCGGAAAGCATTTCATCCTTCTATATATCTCTCAACAGTAGTTCAAAATATTTTATTCAGGTGAAACTCTCCAATTAGCGAATTGCTGCAAATTTGAAAAGCTAGAACAAAAATAGATGTTGAGCTCTCTCTTGTGCTTTCCATTTCAAAATATCTCCCTTTGACGATTTTAACACCTGGCTTTATATCACGTTGATGCTGTGTTAAACTCCAAAAGGCCTGGCAATGAAAACTTCCTGTTGTGCATCAGGATTTGATTTACAGGGCATGTGTAAAACCATCACGGCTTAGTAATCAGAGTGGTCATGCACAGAAAGATGACTTCCTAGCAAGTGTTGTAAAACATTTGACCACTTTCATTAATCAGGAAAGGCTGCGTGGCTCATACATGATTTAGGGTGAGTAAGACATAAGTCAGGGTGCAGGACTTTTACTCACCACTACAACAATGGGATTTCCTGGCAACACATCTATGCAGTAAACAAGCTGTTTTCTTTCTTTTGGGCGTATTTTTTTGTTGTTTTGGTTTTGTTTTTGGTCTTGGGGTTGGTTTTTTTGTAAGCTGTCTCGGTAGTGGAAATAAATAGGCATTAAATAAGAATGTGAAATAACAAATAAAAGTTCAAAAGGAGTTTAGAAATTTCCTCAGCTGATCAGTCTGCCTGCTTTAGTCATTGCTGGCCAGCTCACCAGCCAGAGACGGAGTGCTGGAAGGAAGAGCTGAAGGAATCTGTTTCTCATGAAGGAGCAGCACAAATCTGAAAGCTCGCGAGCTGCAGGTTCAGATTTGCTTTTGAAATGTTTCTGAGAGGGAGTAAGGCCTAGCGACTTGCATGGGAAGCCACAATCTAGTTTCACTTCTGGTTTCTATCAAGTACCTCCTTGAACTCAGCTCATATGTGAAATGGTAATAATGCCATTATTATTAAAGTTGTTTGGTGGCTAAGTACTGTTTCATTTTATTTTTTTTAATACTGAAGAAATAATCTAATTAGCTACTTTAAAACATGCTACTGAAATTGTTTTGGATGACCTCAGAGAAACTGATTTTTTTTTAACCTAATCAGTTACTGATGTTAACAACTTCCTGTCAATTTAATAATGCATCCATTCTTCGCTCTTGCTTGTAACAAGAAGACACAAGTAGAAGACATTTTATATACGACATACGTTTTTTCCTGTGTATATCCGTGATCCTGACAAAGGTAAGGAGAGAACAACAGCGTCTTTGCTGTTTTCTTTACCTCGCTGCAGTATCACGCTGAAGACTGGTACGCTTCTGTATTACTAGCTGAAACCTGGAAGTAGGTTGCTCCACAGAGAAAGTCTCTGTAGTGATTGACAGTCACATGCTCTGTTCATAGGTGATGCCATCTCCAGATGTGGGTTTTGAAACAGTCTAATTTGCAAAAGTTTCAGGTACAGACTGCTTTTGAGCAAGGGCAAGGTTTCTTCAGCTGGGTGTCTGGAATGGGTTGGTGGTTGTGTCACCAGTGAACGAGGGCAAAGCAACCCTCCCAGTCTAGGACAGCTGTGTCAGTCATAGCCTTAACGAGTTTGGGTTTATAAGGTAAGCTATTAGCACAAGGGAATGGGGAATAAAAGAAAAAATATGTGGAAATGAAAACAAGGCTTTCTTCCCAGGGCTCAGCCATGTCAGTGCAGGATTTTTCTGGCTTATCCTGCCTCATTTGTGGACATGATGCAGAGAAGATGTAGAGTCATGAGGGAAGCTGAAAAAGCAAATCAAATTAAGTTTCAGAGAAGGGAGCACACAGAACTGAGCACATTGGGAACCGGTGTGTCAGACTAAAGACTGTCATTCAAAATATTACTTAAAGGGGACTTGGCAACAGAAAAAGAATATAATACAGGAGATTGAGATCAGCAAAAGAGATACTGGAGAACTCAGACTCCCTGAAAGCAAGGGGATTAGGGATGTATTTGCATCTATGGAAAATTCAATCCCTTTTCTCCTGAACATTGGAGGTGATCTCATTTAATTTGAGAGAAGTTGTGAGATCTCATTGTGAAATACTGATATAAATGCCAGCAAAGGCAGAGTGATACTGGTCACATTTCAGTCTAAAGGGACAAAAGTTTCTTTCACTTCCCATTAAAAAATTCAGCTCGGATGGTAGTAAAGTCAGTATTTTCAACAGAAATTTTCACTCAGATGTATACAAGTCTTTAAGGATCTCAGTGGCCTTTGCAGAGAGTAACCTGAATTCACCACACAGTTCCGACATAAACAAGTTATTTTGTCCTAATTGATTAGATAGAAATATTATGTATCTTGATCAAGCCATAAATCAGTGGGATATCCAAGAACTGGACTTTTGGAAGGTGAATATTGGTTCCTACTGTATGAGCAAACCTGTATTTGTAATTCAGCCCATTCCTTGCAAAACTCTGCGCGGATGCAGTAGTTAACCTGAACTGAAGGCTGGGTGGAGGCTTTTTACAGTGTATGCATACTGCCACCGCTTCAGAGCAACAACAGATTTTGGGTCTTTTGGAAAAGTTTGGGGTATTACTTCATGTAGTTCCACTATGAGGTAAAGTGCAAGAAATTGTTAATTCCTGAGATGAAGTCCTTGCCTTGGTATGACTTGTGTGGTTCTATCACTGGCAGTTTGATTATACAACAATTTTTTTAGTGTTGAAACATTTTAACCGAAATATACAAAGAGATACTTTGTTACAACAGCTCTCTTTTACAACTACCTTTGTTTATCTTAATTAACCTTAGGAATGAGACTTCAACTAATACTTGACAGAATTCCGAGTGGAAGTTTAAGAACTGTGTAAGACAACATTTCTTCACAGTGCTTTTTCATTTGTCAGATCAACCCGATGTCTTCATTTGAGTGCTGGGGTCTGTCTCCTTAGCAATTAGTTGAACTCTTCAGAAGAGCTATTCAACTAATAATTTTTGTGCTTATCTAGTTAACTTCATTCTGCAGTTGTTTTTAGGATACTTTCAGGTGTGTTAACAGTGTGACAAACATCGGTGTGCCCTAACATTTTCGGAGCAGCTGGACACAGATCGGAGCAGAGATGACTGAAAATCTTAAGACAGCAAATCATTGACTGAATAGATTGCTACAGCTCCTCTAAAGCCACTGTGAGATTTCATTTTTATAGCACAGAGACAATAAATGTAGGTTTATTATTTTGGTGCCAATAGTGCATCTTATGTAGACTGAAACCAGTATACATACTTAGTTTATGATGCATATTAAAGATAGTGAAGGATACGTATGCTCATATGCAGGTACCTGCTGGCATTTATCTATGCATTTACAAAAATTTAAAGTATACTCAATAAAATATTTTTAAGTATTTTGGAAGGTGATTTAGGGACATATTTAAATGAGCTACACACTTGAATAATTTTTTATTGATACACATGTGCCATATGTCACGTACATTACATACCTGTATTAATGCATATTATACATGTGTACATATATATACATGTACATATGTCATATATGTTATCTTTTTGGTGAAGACTTAGAAAGGGTAGAAGTACTGCTCATAGTAATAAAAGTGAGATGTACAACAAATCTTCTTGCTTTTTGTTGCTTGTAGAATTAATTGACATGTTCAATACCAAACCAGGCAAAACCAGCAGAAGCACTGATCCCTGTGCCGCTTAGACCATGCGTAGCACCCACAGCACTCTTGGCAGCAGCCCAGCAGCCCAAATTCCCAGTGGCAGGGCAGGGACCGGCAGGCAGCTCTGCACTCTTGTCCCTCCACTGTCCCCCTCCCGGGCTGCTTTGCCTCCTCCAGTTCCTCTGGGACGTGAAGCTGCCTCAGCAACGCCAAGGAGACCAATGCAGAGATGGTAAATAAAATGTTTAAGTTATTGACGATTCGGTTTCCAAACAGACTAGCATTTGTTACCCTATATTTGGATGCTTCTGCAGCTTTCTGCTTTTATCATCTCGCTGTTGTCCGTTAGGGAGATGCCTGTTGTTCGCTCCCTCACTCTAAGTACTTCATTTTAGAAACATGGCAAAATTAGCCTTCTGAAATCAGAACTCGCTGTGTTCTTGCTGAAATCAGTGGGAGTTTCTCCATTTACTCACTGGAGTATGAATATCATCCCATTTCATTGTGGTTAGACAATTTGCAACCTCCTACATTATCACAAGATAGATTTTCAAGCTATACAGGCCATTACTTCTTCCACAACCTGGCACGGTGTGTTTTAAAAAAACAAACTGTATCCTGTCATAGAGGGTATTATGTCTGTAACATGTTCTCATTACTCTGCTGTATCAAAGTGTATCTAATACCATGACTAGGTAAGCAAGTAAAATAAAATAGCAAATAAACATAATCTGCTATCATGAAAATATGAAATATTTTGGTTTAAATTTTTACATTTGTTCATTTTTAAATGCTTCATAAACACGTATTTGTTCTTGGAGTATTCCAGCCTCAACCAAACCCTAAATGCAATAATATATATATCCTTAAAATGTCTATACTCAGGTTTCTTCATAACTCAAGAAATCCATCCAGTATTTGGTTAGTAACCATCAGGCGTTGCCACAGAGTGAAGCTGTTTTTTTGAGAAATTTAGCTAACATCTCTGCCAGACTTTCCATAACAAGTTTTTACAAGTAAACTTGGACAGAAACTGCCACGGCTAGTGCTGCTACTTGGGGAAATCAGTTTGTCTGTCTAAGGATGTATTGATGTACTGGCCCCTATTTGCTTGGGTTGTCCAGATTGTATATCCATTATTTTGTGGGGGCCTTGCTGACCACGTGCAGCGCTTCAGTCTGTGTCAGGGTCCCTAGCACTGTATGGGGAAAGAGATTCTTGAAATAAAAGGCAGTGCATTGTAGGTCCGGGACAAAGGCCTCATTCTGGGGAATGTGAGGCTATGTTGGTATCCTGAGCTGGTTTATGCCAGGTGACTAGTATTTTCTGATAACCAGGTAATCTGAGACTTTTATTCCTGGAAATCATGGATTTAAAGGGGGACGGACCCCCAAACTAACAACTTTGTGCAATGAAAACATTCAGGATGAATTGTTTCATGAAAGCTGAGCTTGTTATAGAAAAAATAAAACTCTTCCCATCTCTGTTTTTTCTTGTGTTCTGTCTGTTTAGTTGACCTATGGATTTTGGCTAATTAAAAAATCCTAAATATTTAGGTTATGCTTGTTGCTGAAGTATTTGGAAATATAGATTTTTATTATGAGTGATATCATGTTGTGTTTTTGAACAAAAATTTAATAACCATGATTGGCATGTCACTGCCTTTAATTTCCTTGTATGGTACAATATGCAGTTCATGTCCATTTTATGCACTGTATAGCCAAACTTGAGTATGCACAAACAGTATGAGGAAAGGGTAATCAATCTGACTGCGTGAAAACTCTGAGGAAACACTGATAAGTAAAACAGCTCATAAATTCTGCACAGAGAATTGTTCACATTCATGGCTCCAAAGATTAAATTTGAGGCTCCTTCTGTCCCACCCGTAAATGACTTTTGGCAGTAGAAATGTGCTCAGTAAAAGATCTGCTCACAATCCTTATTGCCAATCCGTATCTACCTTCTCTGTCTTATTCTACGTACCAAAAGAGTCTGTATAGAACATTGTTCTGAAATGTTGTATTTCTTTAATGAAATCTTTCTTTTTTAGTTTGGTAATATTAAGTCCTGATAGCTGAATGCTATTGTTAAGCTAGGATTAAGTGCATGTGATAAATAGTCAGCGTGAATAGAAAATGTGGAGCACAAGGGACAGGCTGTTTGGGACTGATTTTTCCTGTCTGCAAATAGCTTGGGAGCAATGGAAAATACCAAGAAAGTTCAAGAGACTCCTAGCTCTTTTTCCTGCATCATAGATCAGTGAAGTCCAGCATCAGTGTCGAGTGGGGAGCACAGCACAAAAACAGAGGAAAAGTTGTTAATTCTCTCTTGTAATTTTTGCATATATTGAAAACTGAAGCAATATTAGTTATATGTGTCAGCCTAGGAAAGGGTGGAGGACTCTGCTGAAGGTTGAGAACAGACAGCCCACAGGCGAGTAGTTAGTGTCCAGATATTTTCAGAGTCCGTGTGGAGGCTCTGATCATGGTGGAATTCCTCTTACCTCATTATAGCCAGTTAAAAGGTTGGTGCCTAGTCTGAGCTAGTTGCTTGGGCTTCTACTACAGCCCGACGGTAGACATAAATACTTACTGAGGGCAATTCCTTTCCCTTTCCTGAGATGATTATGTAAAGGTAGAATGACTCACCCTCTGAAGCTATGTGCATCTATTGCTTAAGTAAGGGGAGATGAACCATCTAGTTTCAGTTAAACACCTAATTTTCAGTGTCTAAAATTAGTTGAGATGAATCTCACCTGTAGTACGGAACTTCTGTTTGAGAAGACATTCTCTTTTCATGTACTTATTACTAACGTTAGCATTATTATTACAGATTGTACATCTCACAACAGATTGTTCCAAAGTATGTTATTTAAACCTTTTGAGGCTTTGAAAGCTAGCACAGACATATAGCCCTGACAAGTGTGATGGATCTGGGCATGCTTTTATCAGAGGGGCAGCCTTTTTTTTGATTCTTAAAATAGATTGGTGCTATAAAGTTATGGAAAGTCCCCGAGAAGTGGTGAGGAGTGATGGGCAAGCAAAGATAATACTAAAATGAGCCAGTTGCATAGGAAATGGAGATATCTCTGTGGTGGAGACATGTTTCACTTTGATACATTCTCACAGCTTTCTGCTTAGTGCTACAGAGATAGTAGAGATAGTAAAATGGATCATTAAGCAGAACTACTATAATGAATTAGTTTACTGAATATGTGGCAATGCAACTGTATATATAGACACGTAGGCCTTATATGTTTCACACGAGGAGAAATATTTAACGAGTTGATGGGTAATTGGTGTACTTGCATGTATACCAGAAGTTCTCTACTATCTCAGCAGTATCTCGCTACAGATTTACACAGCACTTGCATTCAGCTGCCAGCATTAGACCTCCTTCCTTCTCCACTTGCTGTCACAGCATTTCTGAAGAGAAGGGTGACATTAATCTGAAAGCTACCTATATACTTAAACAAACAAGATCTGAAAACAAGTAATTCAGCCAGTATAAAAATGGAATGTTCATTAAAGTGTTCTCATACGTCTGCGGAGTATTGCGTGCATCGTTTTAGGACAGTTTCTCTTGAGGATTACCACCTCCCTCACGTGAGTTATTTTTCTTCTTGTTAGGATCTGAACGGCATTGCTGTAACAGCTACAGCCGTTGCTTATGGGGAAGGATAGCGTTAAGGAATTGCGGCTGTAGCTTAATAGCTTGAAATAAGTAGGAAGGCTTATAGCAAGTGACAGGGCTCTATGCAGCCTTAATCAAGTTGGATGTGTACTCTGCAAAGGGTGCTGCTCGTTGACTGCAGTCACTGTAATCTCTCCGGTAAATCCCCTCTTGAACTGTAAGCTGTAAGCTACTTTGCTTGGCAAATTATCTTAAGTAGAAATGTTTGGAAAGCACTGGAACTGTCTCACCTGTCTAACCAGTCTGCTTATTTTCCCTTTGGATGTTGTGCTTGCTGTCTTAGCTGGCGGAGACCTGCAGATTGCTCTGAGGATGCCCCAAAGACATGTGTTGGTGTGGACAATTTGGTTGCCGCCATTCGTGTTTCAAACCAGGCAGCCCCAAGAACACAGATGTGGAGCCTTATCCCAGAGTAAGAAAGAGAAGGCTTCAGGCAAATTAGAACAATATTCTGCAAAACAGAGGGCAAAAGATAGCTAAACGTCTGCCACCCAAAAAGAGAAACACTTTGATGTATCAATGTTACAGGCGTAAGGGAAATAAGCCTTTTAAAGGGGGGACTGATTTGTGCACCTGAGTGTTTAAGGTCTTTACAAAGTACCACCTTTTCCACGGAAACTAATTGCCTTTCAAAACTTTCAAGTTGGACAACCTAAAATTTGGGGCTGTCAAGTTCACTAGATATATTTAAAAATCTAAATCCCAACCTTTTTGTATTTGTGCTAGTTTCTTTTAGAGGCTCTGTGTTGTTTTATTCATTCCATCCTCATAGCTTATTTATTTTCTCTGAAACAGCCACTTTCTAGGGTTGAACATAATGCAATAACCTGGTTTATCCCACCAAGGGGATGGACAAGACTTCTTCTGATGAATTTCATACAATATCTGTCACTTCAAGCTCTTTCACAGGCAGCAGAGAGAGAGACACCTACAAAGATGCCCCTAAACTTGAATCACCCTCAAGAGGTGCTTTTCTCCGTTGTGTATTGAGAGAACCTGTGGTAATTTAGTTCCCAAGCTGGCACCTACAGTTAGGTGCAATGAGTATGGGGCTTTGTTCTTAGACATGGGATTTGCTTCTAGCAGCTTGCTCAGCTTGCCTTATTCATCTCTTTTTTTTTTTTTAAGGATTATTTACACTTCCATTCAGAGCAATCAAACTATTGCTGAAGTGTCCAGTCTGAAATATCTTACAAAAATCAGTTAATGTAAGAGTAGTTTGTATGCCCAAAGAATTTGTGATAGTTCCAAGAGAATCTTCTATGAGGCTTTTTAATACCAATTGTTTTAATAACTTACCCAGCCTGAAGGTCAGTGGAGGTTAGTTAGTCACCATTCATGCCTGAGGTGGTGTTCCTGTCGTAGCTTCTTAATCACACAAACCAGTATTGATCATGCTAAAGAAAGTGCATAATACTATGTTAATTTTTTCTTGTCTCTCCCATTACTTTAGAAGTGAGACTAAAACAGTTTAACTCAGAGAAAAGCAAGTCACCAAGCTGTTAGTATTTTTCATGGTCTTTGGAATCGGTTTTAAACCACAAACTTAACTTAAACTGTAACAGGCTGAACTCAGTCCTTTTTACAATTCCTCTGAAATTTGTTGGTTGCTCACGTGAAAGCAGTGATGTTTCTTGCTTCCTGCCCACTGTGGCAGCTGTGGTACAGCTATTGTACAGCACGGCTTATTCTTAAAGGGCTCCGCTTCTTGCATTAAGTGTTCTTGTATTGTACCTATTTTCAGGGGTTTTCTTAATAGTTCTTCCAAACTAACTTTTTAAGGCTAAAGAACCTACATTTTTTAGCTTCATGGTAATAAATTTGTCACTGTCTCAGATAAAAATGTAGCATACTGCAGACAACAGTTTCATTAAAAGTAAGCTTATATGTTGTACCACCTTATGCACTTACCAACTATTAAATCCAAGTACTCAAATGAGGATCAGTGATGCTAGATGCTGCACAAGTGTGATCTAGATTCCATTCTAAAACACTTGTGATGTAAAACAAGCCTCAAATAAGTGAGGAGAGAGGGAAGCAGCTCACAGATAAATAGATTTTTTTATCTATGTTTATGTTAGAACATAAATGTTTAAATGTTGAACTTCTCTTGGCCTTGCTGTAGTATGCTAACTTATTTCTTGTCAGATACCGCCGCAGAAATCGCTCTTCAGGAGGGGCAATGAAAGCCTTATAGACTTGCAGTGCCCTAAGGATGGGGTGAAGAAAGCGTGTATGTTTGGGGAAGGGGTGGATGAGCGAGGAGCGAGGCCCTGCTATTGCTCCGCGGACAGTGGAGCAGTGTTAGCAGTTGATAGATATGTAAGGGCTGTGTCTGTTCGAAAGAGCTGGAAGTTAAAGGCTAGAAATTTGAACTCAACTCCAGTGAATCAAAGGAAGGATGTTCAGAGAAATGGACAAAAAATTCTCCACAGCTGTCTCTTCTACTTGGCATGCCCTAATTGCTACGATTGTTTTTTATGCAGTGCTTTGATGATTAGGGGAATCTTTTCCAAACAAAGTACACATTGAGGCCGATACTGCAAAGTTATCTGGAACTGTTTGTATGAAAATGGCTGCAACACAAATGCCACAGTCATTGCATTCACTTGCTTGGCCAGGCAGCCAGCAATTTTACTTTCTCATTGAAAGAGAGCTTTTCTTCCTAGCTCCACAGGAGGGAAGAAGCAGAGAAAACAGAAAATTGGGACAAATTCTTTTATCTTCTTCTGTGCTGTGTCTGAGAGTCACTGTGCTTACAAGTAGCATGTCCCTCCCAAAGATTTTACCGACAACTTGTAAGGCTCAAACTACTAAAAGGGATGCCGAGGAGGGGCGTGCAGGGAGGGAGGACGGGGACCCGGAGGAGATGGCAGGGGGTCACAGCTACGGAGGACAGGGCTGTGCATCCCAGCGCTCAACAGAAAAGGTTCATTCACACAGTCTGTGCTGGGACGGTGTTCACAGGCACAGTCCAGCAATTTTTCTAGTGACTCCGTGTGCACGTAAGATCCCACACTTTCTCTGTTGCTACTTACAGACCTTATGAATTTAATCCTGAAAAATGCAGTGTAGGCATTTGAAAAGGAAAATCAGAGCTTGACTCGTATCTGATTGTGTACCAGAGTAATTCCACTCATTTACTGGAGTGTTTTGCACCTGTATAACTCACCTAATTAGAAGCAGGATTTAGCTAACCAACGAGGCAAATGTAATTTTGCTGATTCTGCTCCTCCTCTTATTTCTTAAAAAACTCTTATCAAAGGCTGTGTCAGAAAGGTACTATGAACCATCTGTCAAAATTTACCCTCAAAAGAAAGAAAAGAGATCTTTTCTCTTTTACTTTTCCATTGGCTGGCATTTATATGAAATGGTGAAAACTTGGTAAATTCTTGACAAGTTAAGGAAAGTGGCTATAACATGCAGAGGAACGAAAACTCAGCTCATGGTCTACATGACAGCAGTGGAACCAGCCACTCCATTCTTTGTAGGAGGATGTCCTTTCTGACTCCTCATTCACCCTTGCACAAAAGCCCGGGATTGTGGTCCCAGCCCTACCGCTCTGGAAAAACTAGATGGGGCGGTTTTTGAAGCAGGTCAGGGAGCTGTTGGTTTGGTTGGCGAGGATGACTTGGGAACAGCACCAGATGAGTCACCCTTCCTCCATGCCTTCAGGGACTGAAGGGTTTCCTTACCCTGCACTTCCAGCCCTCCTTAGGCTGCTCCCAACAAGTAGGGCTGCGGTAAGCTTTGTTGGCACGGGCTTCTCCGTGGGAAGCTCTGGCTCTGGACCTACTGGAGGACTAGGGCTGTTGTCAGAGCAGATTTCTTTTCCTGAGGCCAGTGAAAACTTCTCCAGCAGAATAGCCTGGATCTGTGGGGTCCTTAAGATATGGAAAGATGACCAACTCCAGTCTTTGCAGTTTGTGTCATACCGGACGGGTGCGTAAGCACTCATTGATGTTCTGCTAGATACTGCAATAGCAGTATCAGTGGTATGCTGTTTTCAGAACAGTAAGAAGAGAATATGGTTTCCGTGTATGTTTTTAAAATACAGTTTCCAGCTAGGGACTTATCTGAGGATAGCTAAACCAGTAGGAGTTTGAGGTTGTATGAAGCTCATGAAGTATGTATGATGTTTAAAAAGCTAGATAGCACCTTTTCCCCATTACTCATTCCTATTATTTCAAATTGTCATAGTCCCTCTAATAGTGATACATTTCTAGATACATTTTTATATAGCATGTTGCCCATGAAAACAGTGGGGGAGTCTGGTTTCTTAGTATTTTGTGCCTTTTGGTGATCACTTGCTCAGATCTAAAGTCTAACCAGGGGAGAGCTCACACTGCAGTCTTCATGGAGAGCCTTTTTTGGCTGGCTGCCTATTTCCATGTGTAAGGTGTGTGTGTGAGGGGGGTAAGAATGTAAAATCTTTGAGAACCCTCACTTTCCTTCAGATTTCATTCACATTAGCCAGCGTGTTCAAAAGCTGTTAGGTATGCACATGAACGGAATACAACACCATAAGCCTATTTGCATTAGGAAATAAATTTAAAATCTAGTGTCAGAGTAGTATATGTGTAAGGAGGAAGAAACCACTCTATTTTCCCTCTCCCTCATCGTAGGCCGTCTTGTCTGTATACAGTACCCACACTATATATGGAGATGTATATGCATCTGTATAACCATATGTGTGTATATATATAATACACATATATAGTCTCTACAGCTTTTACAGTTCAGATTTTTCATATCTTCCTCTCAGTTGCTTTGCTATTTGTCATATTTCCTGAAAATGTCTTTCAAGGTCTTTGCGCATTTTCTTATTTATATGCTTGTCATAGAGTGATTTTCATTTTTGGTGTGAATCTTGAAGATCTTAGGCTTTGTTCAGGGAAAACTCACAGTCTAAATTTAGCTAGACTTCATTAAAGTTAAGAAAGTGTCTGCCTTGTGAAAAGTCACATATTTTCCAGAGCAGGAACAAGAGAAAACTCTTATCTGCAAAGTTCGTATCATTAACCTACAAGCCTCATTCTTTCTGTTATATTTATCCAAATCCATAGAAATTCCTTAAGCAGTCTGAAACCCAGACAGTACAAGTGAGACAAAAAAAAGGATAGGCAAAACTGTTTAATTTCTCTTTCCTGTTACCGGGATGAACCTTAAATACAAAATAGGCATTTTACTTTGGGCCTTTCAAGCCCAGATATAAATTTTTTGAGTATTCATTATTTTGCCTATACATGGTAAAAGCTGTACATAATGCCAACATGAACAATGCCTAGCTAAATAGGCAAAGAACAGCTTTTAGGGACAGCTATTCAATTTTGAATCTAGAAATACAAGTTTTAGTTGTTCAGTCGCACAGTTCCTGTGTTTGAATACGGCGGTATTATGCAAGAAGCCAAAAAAACAAAACAACATTAACTGTTTGGCATACTTCATAGCAATTCAGTTGGAGAGGAAGAAGAGAATTTAACGGTCAAAATATTAGAAGCAGCTGTGGATACCTCAAGCAGGTTTAAAACTTTAAGAGAAGTGCATATGGCTTTAAAAGTGAACAGGGAGGAGTGCTGGCATTGGCTCATACAATTTTTGAATGGCAAGGAACATAATATTTCAGTAAGTCTTAGTCAAGCTGTTTTAATTAGCCTACAAAAGAAAAAAGATCTTATGAACTGAAAACATCTTGCACTGAGTGGGTAAACTTGATCAGTTTAGTCTGAATTATTTGGCTTCGGTCTACATGTCTCATTTGATGTTTGTTGGCCTTTGTACAACTGCAGAAGAGTCATGTAGGAGAGAGGGGTTGGAAGTGCTGTAGACTGTTCTTTTCGGAGACATTTGTCCCTCAAATTTGTGTACTTGAGCCAGAGAGTTCAGGGTAATGCTTTGAAAAATAGTGCTTCTTGAAGCATAGCCATATTTATCTGGCATGAATTCATATACAGTGGATACAACACTGGCACAATTACAAAAAAGGAACTGATTACAAAAGTGTATGGAGTGGTGGTTTTAATGGGGTCACAGTTTATTAAAATCATAGCAAGCAGAAAAGGAAAACTCTTTAGAAAACTTTATCTTATTTCTCCTCCCTTCAACCTTTCTCCTATCTATCTATTAACGCGTCACTATCTATTTTTTTATTTTAAATCCGAAGAGGAAAAAAGATAGGAGATCTTTAAATGTTTCACCTTTATTAGGCTCTTCAGCCATGAAAAAAATGAAAAGTCATTTGGGCAAACAACCGTTCTTATTGGGGCCATAGTAGTGAAGGCAAGTTCTGGAAGATTAAAATTCATTGTCTGTGAAATGCTATCAGTCGTCCTTCTTCAGAATAGTGTACATCAGACAGCATTCACTGCATACGTAAAATCTGGAGATACTCTGAAGGTTACCTAGTAGATCCAGCTTTTCTAGCTTTTTAGGGCCTAATTTAAATTATTGGTGAACTGAGCCCAGAAGTCCAACATATATACACATACATATATGTATCTCTGAGTTAGAAAAGACTTTGGATGTCTGCAAGTGCACAGAGACTGTCTGACTTGAACTCTTCTGACGTTAGCCACCTGCTGCATAAGCTATAGGACTAGTAAAATACAGTTGCAGAAGCATCCTGTTATTTTTACTTTCCAGACAGAAAAGCATTGCAGCCAATTTTTGAAAACTGAGCGGGAAAGAGAGAGGAGGCAATAAGAAAAACCCTCGAGAGATTCGAAGTGTTTTTCCTCATGGTTGTTTACGGTACTGTCAGAAGTTATAACTGTGCTCTTACAGAATAGAAAAGAACTAAGCTCCAAGCCATTAGAAAAATTGTTACTTGGACATGGTCCAAAAATCTATTGCAAATTACGGGTGGACCAGTTTTAGCAGCCGATCAAAGGAGCAACTGGGTCTGAAATTATTTTAAAGGAAATCTCTTATACTCCAAATCATAAAGTAATTCACTCTTAATTCCCAAATATATTTATAAGAATTGAAGACTTCTTTTTTTTTTGTTCTTTTTCTTTTTTTTTTTTTTTTTTTTTTTCTTCTTTTCCTTATTTTCCCTTCTTTTCTGGTCTTTTCTCAGTAGACATTTGGTATTCTTGCAGGTTTTTTTTAAACTTGGCTTTCTGTAACTCTTAAGGGGCTTCTCCAGATGTTGGATGCTCATTAAAATGAATTCTGTTCCAGTTCAAAAGTCTTTGGAGAAGCACCGAGTAAGGCAACAGTCCATTGATTCCCTCATATTAGACTCAGTGTTGGGTTCATTTCATGGACTTAAGTTCAGCAAGTAAAAATGTGCAGCTGTTTGCTCATTTCTCAACAGTACTTCTGGCCAAAGAAGACTTCTATCTACTATTGCAATTACAGGGGTTTTTTTTGTGGTAAAGATAAAGGATGCTCTTTGCTTCCGTCAGTCATTGTTGTGTGAATCTGATGCACCAATGATGAATTGCTTTTAAATCCGCACTGACAAAATTGAGTTTTCTGCCATTGGTGAAAGACATTTGAAACAACAACATGACCAGACTTTGCTGAGTCTGCTGAGTAATTTCAACATGTTTAGATTGGCTTGTTTTTCTGTTTGGGAGAAGGAAAACAGAACAAGAGTCAACTTTAAAATTCATTTTAAGAGTGGGGTAATCCCACATAAAGTAAGAATGTGTTACAATGGTAGGAAGTAAATTCAAGAACACAGAGGTTATATCCTACTTCCTTTGCTTTTTACACCGGCACATAGTAATTTAATAGACTGTACTAAAGAAGTGGATAGGGGAAATGGTTTTTTTGCCTAGGGAAGACAAATCATTATTTTTCAGATTTAATTGCTAACTGCAACCTTATTTTTTACCTAATGCATGCATAGTTAATCTGATGTGTAGTTTTGGGGTTAGCAGAGTGTTCACTCCAGTAAACTGCTTTATTTTTAACCTCAATCCTTTTTCCATCTGGTAAAACAAAGTGATTCCTATTATCTTGGTGAGACCACGATAATGCCAAGGGAATTGTCCCTTTTAAAGCACTGCACGTTAAACAAGCTTCTGGCGTGTACAGCTAAACATGACAGATTTATAATTAATACTCAGATATTTTTAATGCCGGTTTTAAGTAATCCCCTGCAAAAATTACAGTTTGTTGACTTGCATGTGAATTTTGTTTTAATCTTGCTGTTCCATGACCATCAGAAGAAAAACCCGCTTCATGTTAGAGCTATTTCCATCAAATGGAAACAGTCATGAAAGAAGGTTTCCTTTTTTCCTAATAAGTGAATTTTACCAGGACTGCTCGTGTGCCTTTACTCACTAATGCATCCATTATTGTAACCGTTCTAAGCTGGGTACTGTGATAATCAGCATATCTTATTCGTTAAATCTTTTAGTATGCTAAATCTTATTGCATTAGATATTCTTTACTTTTGGCCTGCTTTCATTGAAATTAGAACCTTTGGATTTTCTTATTGGGAAAGAATACAAATTCCCTTGACATAAAATATACAAGATGCTTCTGGCTGGCTGACTACAGGCAGCATTTGAGGACACTTTTAAAGGCCTATTTGGCACAAAAAAAGTTGGAACGCGTACAGAAGGAAAAGAAATTATTGAACTGAAAACTTTTATACTTAAAACAACATACAAAGATACTATGACAAAGCCACCTAAAATAAAGACATTTAGCTTTAAGGTTGAAAATGCGGTTTGAAAATAGTTTTCCTATAGCTTACCCCATTTTCATGGTTTATTGGGGAAAGTATTTGATTGCTCAGTGAAATCTATGGCAAATGCCCAAGGTATTCCTACAAATAAGGCCAGTATTCATTAGCCCTGAAAGACTCTAAAGATTTATCTACATGAATAAATTACCACAATGCTAATTACCACTAATCCAAAGGTTTGGATTTATACTTCTTTGCTATCCCGTGGTCACTCCATGTGCGCATCTTTCATTCTAACAAAAATGCAGGGAATATTAACCACCGGCTTACTTCACAGTAACTGGTTCTTGTTCCCAACCTTAATTACAAATATTACTTTGGTTTTACCAGGGCACAGGGAGTGGATGGGAACCACTGTTACTCTATGTAACTGTCACTGATATCAAAGGCATTTTTGCAGTGACTTCAGGGGGGCCTGGATTAAAGCAGATGTGAGATGGGGCAAAATTCACACCACACCTGACATCGCTTTGGGCTGAGTATTTTATCTGTGGGTACATCTGGGAGCCATGCGTGCTCAAGGACAGAATCTGGTCCTTTAACTCTTTGCCAGAAGGTATGGATTTGAAAGTCCCAGTGGCCTCTCAGTTGTTATTCATTCTAATGAAACTATCCTAGCACTTAGGGAATTTATTTATAACATATATTAGGAGTTGTCTTTTTTCTTCAGAAGGCTGCACATGTGCACAGCAGCAGTCTTATGGTGGTTGGCAGGTATCCTTGCCTCGCTCAAGCATCAAACTGTTGCTTTTTTGTCTGAAATTCCTGCACAGGGAAAGATTATACTCATGGTTGCCATCTGGTTGGCCACGTTCTTTTGTTTTCAGACAGCAGGGCAAATCTATATCAACTGGATAAGGAAAGTTTCTGAAACCTGATTTGACTGTACTGCTTGTTGTGTGCAGTTCTGTGTTTCAAATCATTATCGTGTTGTTTTAAAAACAGTGTACTACTTTAAAAAGTATATCACCACTTGCATTTCAAAACATGTAACTTCTTAACATAATAGACTTGAGCATGAGGATACCTTTTATAGATCTACTCAGAAGATGTAGCTTCCTTGCAGCCTAATTTTCTTGGAAAACTTTCTTCCCCGCTTTGGACAAGGAGGGTTTTTTTCTGGTAAATATTAGGATATAATCTTCATATTGTTGCTCTATACCTCTCGCACTGTCTCTTTTGGTGAAACCTCTATTTTTCTGCACTTCAGCAGGGCCTAACACTGAAATTTTTGCTCCTCAGGTGCTCTTTGTAAACAGTAAGGGCATGATCTTTGAATCAGCACAATGTTCTTTGCCAAACTTGTTCTATTATTCTTCAGCAAATACCATTGAAACGAGTTATCTCATGTCTTCTTTCTGTGATTCTACCCCTCGGATTGACGTCAATTTATCAAAAAGATAATTTCATTCCCTTCCCTGTCAACGCATGGCATCTACTTTGAGGATATGATATGATTCAACTTACTGCTGCGCTGTGGATATCTGTATATCTCCATGACACACTATTTCCAGTCTTAGGGAGCGAGTGTTGGAACACGCGTTTGCGTGCATTACCTCTGCGTGCGCAGCAGGGTGCCGGGAAACGCGGGTCTCCGTGCATTGAACGGCGCTCTGTAAAAGCTAAGCAGCTCTATGAGGCCTTGGTGTACATGATCAGGGTACTGCAAATTCTGTAAGCTTAATAACTTGTAATTCTGCCTAACAGACTTCGGAGCCAAGTCTTTTCCCATTCCTCAGCCAAAGAATAAAACTTTATTCCTAACAATTTTTGCATGCCTTCCTCCTGAACAGAAGGAAAACTGTAAATTTCACAGAGATTGCCATTGCAGCAAATTAGAAGGGCTGATGGTCTTTGATCCCTATAGTAGCCTTGGGATGGAGAAGTAATTCAGATTCTCATTACTGCAGGCCAAGTGAAAAGATGGTCTACCTCACCTCACTGCAGATGGGAAGATGGATGACCTTAGCAGGCCTCGGCCCTTTCAGAGTTCCTGTGTGCTTATGACATGATTCCCTCTTCTCTACCACCCACTCACATCTGTTTAAAGATTTGATATAATTTCGTATATCAGCACAGCTCCGGGAACAGCTCAGAGCTTCCCTTCGTGGTGTCCCGCGAGCTAGAAGGAGTTGCTTTAGCACCTCCTGTACTTGCTCGCCACTCAACAGGAAATAAAAGAGGCCTCGATAAAGGTGTTGGCTGCTCTTCTGGTTTTTGTCTGTCCCCTGCTGAGAGCCTCTGGGGAAGCTGGCGTTGATCTTGGAGTGGAAGATAGTTGTTTGGGTCCCTAGCCCTAATTTAGACTTTCTAAAACAGACTTCCTGAAAGGCAGCATGAGGCATCATTACGTATTATAAACAGCATGGTGATGCTGTCTAAAACAAGCAAGCTGGTATGCTTTGGGTTGAGTCTAGGTGTCTCTCTTCATATTAAGTATTTCCTCTTAGATCAAGAAAATAGTGTTTTGGTTTTATACATTTTTATTTTACCTTTTTATGTTCCTTTGCACGGGAGAGGATATAAAACTGACCCTTGCAGAAACCCACTACAAACCCTCAGTGTTGATTTTTTAGATGTCATTTAGCCAGATCGTGATCTGTTTAAAGTGTGGCAGCCATGAAACACAGCTCAGATATTAAATGGGACAAAAAAAGCATGATTATTAAATCTGAATTCTAAGTTGTCTTGTTCCAGTTCTCTTTTTTACCACAAATGATACTGAATTATGAACAGTCCCACTCTTCTTGAATTATTATGGTCTTCATTCTCCTGAGTGGGCAGGTGAAAAAGACGGTGTAATAGACACCAACTGGTTATGCTAAATCTTCCATCAGTATCTGTCATTATAGTACTTGTTCAGATGTAACAGCTGAGGAATGTATGGGTTTGACCATTTTGGTCAACTGGCATTTTCTGGCTGATAAGTACCGCTTCTCTCATGCTGCTGTTTGATATAGGAAAGGGATGCTTATAGAATGGCCTCATCTGTTCATTTGAGAACATTACAGCTAGTTCTAATTATAGGGTTTTATGTGGAAAACCACTCAGGCATGATCTTATTTTTAAAACTGAAAGGCCCATTTGATTTTAACAAGACTGTGCTGATGCCCAAGTAATTTTATCAAGCAACTTCCCCAAACCTTCTTTATGCCCACAGGTGTTTTATACCTTACAAGTCTCACTGGAGTCAATGTCAGGTTCTCTTCAGCACACATGAACACCAGGAAGGCAGGTACTGAAGATTATAATTTGGATTAAGAGCTACCCTTGACAACACATCTATATCTTTTAAACAGAATGAAGTGTCAGTGCCTCCTTAAGAAAACTGCCTGACATCAAGCAAAATGGTTTTATAAATGTAAGTTTAGGAAATTCCCTGGCAATCACTGAAACTGTGTGGTTCATTATGGCTTTTAACTACCAGATCCTACTCGATATATAGTGTGTGTAGTCAAAGTTATCAAGAAAGAGCAACATGTTTTTATTTCTAAAATTCAGAAGGTGCTGTCTTCAGTAACATTTATTTCAGATGTACATGTTGGCCAAATTGTTTCATGATCAGCCTATGAACTCCATGTCTCTCAAAGACTACCTAGCATCTGCACATTACTCTGAATATTTGCTGAAGTCATGTGCAATGCATAAGGCACTACTGCTGTTCCACCTGCATTTTCTGGGTAATGATTAGCCTCCAGTCCTGCTTTTGCAAACACTTAAGCATGGCTGTTATTCTGCCTCTTACCCTCAGTCTTGAGTGGCGCAAGTATTTGAGTAGTCATGTAGATAAATAGATCAGAATTCATAGACTTATACCAGAAGCTAAATAAAAAATATGACTTAATCTGGATCTGTTCTCTGGTACTGTTCACAGACTCTTGTAACAGGAGATGAAAGGAGGAGTAAGCTGTGGGTGAAGGAAAAGGATGGGACTTTTGAACCAGTTGTCATTTTATATCAATTTAAAACATTCATTAGGCTAAGACTCAATAGCCTCAAATTAAAAATAAAAACACCAGAGATAGATAGGGAAGCTTTTTATGACTGTGCTTATGTCTCTGATGGATAGGAAACTCATTTTTGAAAGTACTGTGGGTAGACTTTAAATCACTCTAGTGTTATTTCCTAAATTTATCCAGAATCATTGGAAGATTGTCTGCTAATTGGACAGTCTGAATCTGAATATCCTTGATTTGAAAATTAAGCATTAGATTTATACAAAATAAAGCCGTGGAAGAGGGAAGTCATATGTAAGAATTAAAGAAGAAAGGAATTCTACTGATGATGCAGGATACTGAACTTTGCAAGCTTTTCATAAAATGACTGCCGGATGAAATTACAGCTCTAAAGGGTCTGGAGTTCATCCTATCTGTGCTGATTTACCTATCAGCATAACTAAATGATCAAAGTCACCTTCGTATGGCTTTTCCTGGGGTGACATATGTATTTCTGTGTGCCAATATATATGCACCAAATGTATTTCTTACATGTATATTAGTGACTGGCCTGACGAAGGCAGTAAGAAATAGACTGATAGACCTTTTAGTAAGACCTGTAGTAACAGGACAAGGGGTAATAGTTTTAAACTAAAAGAGGGCAGATTCAGGCTAGATGTAAGGAAGAAATTTTTTACCATGAGAGTGGTGAAACACTGGAACAGGTTGCCCAGAGAGGTGGTAGATGCCCCATTCCTGGAAACATTCCAGGTCAGGCTGGACGGGGCTCTGAGCAACCTGATCGAGTTGAAGACATCCCTGCTCATTGCAGGCGGGTTGGACTAGATGGGCTTTAAAGGTCCCTTCCAACCCAAACTGTTCTATGATGATTCTATAACTTCCTCCTACCTGCAGACCCTATGTAGTCAGTTTTATGAAAAGATGTAGCTGTTGCCACCAATAAATGCCAAAAGTTCTGCCTAAGGCTGTAAATTGATATGATGTGTACATGTAAAACAGAAAGAAGAAGTCATGCAGATGCGAATTACAGCAGTTAGGATTACTTCTGTAGCAGAACTACCATTCTGTATTTGTGCACACATTCATCATCACAGAAGTACTTTGGAGTGATTAATAACTAAATGGCTTAGATCATCAATACATGTCATATTTGAAGAACAACATGTATTCCTGCATTTGAAGCAAGGCTGGTAGTTTGTTTCTTAGAATGTATTTCCAGGGGTTTTAATGGCCTTTGTAATTGCTGTGTGAGCATATCTGACACATATGAATGTAAAAATGTTCTGAAACAGTAGGATGGTATTATAACTGTCATCTACTGAATTCTCACCTTGTGCCAGTTACCCACAGAACTGTCATTTCTTTTCTTTGTTTCACCAAAGAAGCATCCTCTCTGGTAACTAATTAATTCCTCTTCAAGCAGCCTCTAAGGTGCTCTAAATATATTCTGTCCTTCTAGCCAGTTTCAAACCCACTTTTGTCTAAGGTCCGATGACACTACAGACTTGAAGACTGCATAACTTTGAAAGAAAATGTTCACAAAAAAGCCAAGGGAAAAGAGGGGAGAAATGCAGCTTCCTAAAGGTTTTCTTCCCGCAGCATGCAAATTGCTTAAGTGGCTGCAGAGTCCATCCATGAGAAGCAACTTGTTTAAGATCAGGACTTCAAAAGGTAACCATGACAGCTAGAATAAGCAGAGCTGATGAACATGAGGTTCATAATGTCACAAATATTAGGCACAAAGATTAAGAAGTTATATATAGTATGCTAATACAGATTACTTATAATCTATGTTTAGGTGTATAATGAATGAAAGCTGCCTCATAACAATTTCTTTTTTTTTTTTTTTTTTTTTTTTTTTTTTTTCCTTTTACAACTAGAACTAGTCCTGTGCTAGCTCTCAGAAATTAAGGATAAATTTTCCTGTGGAGCTGACATACTTAAACTAGCGATATTACGTTCATACAGTTTTGTAGGAAGCTATGTAAAGAAAGGAGGAATGTTAAATCCTGCTTTAAATAAGAAACATAATGATGCTTCAAAGGAAAAACACACATATTTGGAAGGAAGGAAATATTTTAGTTGACTGACAGTCTCTCTTTTAAATTAGTCTCAAAGAGAATGAAAAGCAGGTATGTGCTTTTGTTTGGGAAACATAAAAGGAATTATTTCTGATGATTAAGAACAGGTCAGAAATTTCCTTGGCTAAACAAATTTATTTCCCTTATTATTATTCATTTTATGACAGCTATTAAGCAGATTTATGAAACAAATAATTCTTTTGAACTTTTATTGCTAAATCAAGTTGAGATATCTCCAAAGACAATATAATTATTATTATCATTGTTAATATTAGGTTTTAGTATCATCTGACCAGAGATCAGCTCAATTTCTTCTGCTTTACCCCAGGGTTCTCTTTTTATTGTCCGTATGATGATTTGCTCAAGAAGCTCTCACCTTTTTCGGTTCACTTGATTTTTCATTCACTCAGGACCTCTCTTTCTTCCCTCTTGAGATCCTCTGTTGCTTCTGAAACATTCTCTGGCTATGTTCTTTATCTCATCTCCTCCACCATTTACAATGTCCCTATTGTTTTCTCCTCTCACACTTCTCACCTTCTCCTCCACCTTTGTGGTGTGCCTGAGTGAGGAAGAAAGATGGAGGGGGCTTTATGGACATGTGCTTTTGAGAGGGCAAGAGTATTTCTGATTCTGTAAGAGCTTTAGTATTTCCCTAGTGTGGCAGTCATAACAGGAGAATTTTACAATCTTGGAAGTAATCTTAAAAATACAAGAGAGAAAGAGAAAGAGAGTATTGTAGACTTTGGATTGTTCAGATTTTTCCCCATTGTGTGTGTTTGGAGGCTCCTGGTCTTGTCAGTTGGCATGTCCAACTAATTGAAATATTCTAGTCCACTCTTCATCACAGACACAAACTGCGTGACAAATACCTTATGCAACAAAACAGTTTTCACTTAAAAATGCAACTCCTAGGAGCATAAAAGAGTTTTGAACCACCAAATATTTATGGCCTGTAATGTTGATAGAAATATAAAGATTATGCACTGTGAAGAGGAAATATAATCAAATTATGTACGAAAGTAATTTTTTTTGAATGCATATATTTGTTTACAATGTAGTAAAAATAATACAAAAGCCCTGTGAGAGTTTTGGGCACAGAATCTAGTTACTTCATTTTGTTAGAGGTATGATTAGAAATCATGGAAGGGGGAGAAGAAAAGGCTTGAAGAGGAACTGAATAAATTAGAGAGACAGTCAAATGCAGAAGTTTTTTTCCAGGAGATGGAGGAGACACTATGGAAGGGGAATTAATCCCATTCAGTGGCAAGACAAAGAGAGGTATTGGAAAAAGAAGACATCTGTTGGTTAAGTAGAACATAGATTGGCAAGAGATAAAGTGGGACAACTGAAGGAAAACTTTTTTAACATCTCAGAGGAACATATTTTAAATGATATTTTGGAATGGAACAGACTGAGGATTGCAGTGCATTTTGATCTGAATGTAGAAAGATGATGCCAAATTAGGAAAAATTTAACTTTCTGGAGTGGAATTTAATATTAAGGAATGAATATATTCTAGATGAACAGTGGAAAAGGGTATATAGTTTTCTTCAGAGCTAGGCACTTAGTTGTGAAAGTGAAAACTGAGCAAGACTCTGGATTTAAGATAAAGATCCATGTTCTGAGCCCCAGGTGTAGAAGTTAGATGTGACTCAAGGAATCTCCATGATGAACAGTGTTAATTAACAGTGGCCTGATTTCTAGCTAGTGGGACAATGATTTTTGATACATTAAGCAAATGTGAGGTGATCCGTCTTGACATGAGGGACGTGGAAACACTCATAAGGCAAAGGAGTGTGTTTACTACCTGTTTGAGATGATAATCCTTTAAATAAAAGACTTCATCTTAAGAGCAGTCTTGGAAAAAAGTCTAGAGGTCGAAACAAAGAACAAAGTACTTAAAGCTGAAAGGTACTATATTAACAGTGAGATCACAAATGGTATCGCCCCCCTAGGGATTTAAGAAAACAGTCCAAACATTTTTACCTCACTTTTTAGCCAGTGACAGGCATAGTTAAGTTTTTCCTCAACGATTTACTTAACTGAAAAATTCTATAAATGTGCATACCTCAGAGTGGTTCCTCCTGGTTGAACTGAATAGCTATGTCCCTGTTTTCTTCTTGGGGCTTTCAGGGATTTTCCTTAGTCCCCAGAAGGTTTTAGTTCTTTGACTAAGTTCCAAACACATCTCATAGTGCGTTGACCACGGTGACTTCAACACATAGCTCTATTTCCTTTTTCTTTCAAGCTATGACAGAAGGAGGACGTGTCTGCTTTTTGCTTAATAGTTGAATATTGTGCGTAAATTTTGTACTTACACCAAGAAAGAGCAGACATGGGTTTTAGGCTTTTCTCAGTCTGAATGCACAGACCCCTGTTTCCTTGAAGAGTGCCCTAGCTGTGCTGCTTTCACTGGGAATATCCATCAGTCCCTGCTGAAGTGCAGTGGAGCCAGGAGCAGAGAGTACTGGAAACATCCTTTTGACGGCATTGAGAGAAAAAAAATAATTGTTTCTATTCTGTGAGTGAATGAGAATAACTTTTTTTTTGGTAGGATCAACCTGCAAGAACAAGTGTAAGGTAAATTGGATTTTATTAGATTGCTGGATGAGTAAGTTAACAAAGGGAAGAGAAAAATCTCCTGCCAGGCTGCATTTGCTGGCCTGAGCAACGAGAGTGCGATGGCTGCTGCAACTTGCAGAGCATAGACCATGCAGCACATAGCTCCTTCTCGCTATGGGCGACTACTCAATGCACAGCTTCGGTGGAGAGGGGTTTGGTGACTAAACAGTAAAGAAAACCCATTCCCTTTGTATATGCTCCCTACGATATGGAGAGGGGAAATCAGTTTATATGAATTTCAGTGTTAAGTGATATGATCCCAAGTTCCTATGTACTTTTAATAGATACTTCTACAGAGGGTGAAACATGAATATATTAAAAAAGTCCCCAGTATAACAAATATGTCCTTGGAGGAATAGGTGCCTGAAAGCCAGATATATGAAATAACAGGATTAGGGCCCTTAAATACTGCTCCTTGTGAAAGTTGGCTTTGCACAGTAAAAGTGAAGAGGAAGACCACCAATGAACAGCTTGAGAAGATTTATAGCAAACATTACTTCTGCAGGATTAGATGACGTGACAGTTTTTATAATACTCTGAACTTAGTAAGAAAGAATAGAAAGGGACAGCTTGCTTTGTGAGAACAGAAATTTCCACAACCAATCTCTCAGTTTTCTCTTTTGTTTTCCAATAGGGCAAAATGGATTTAATATTAGAAATATGTTCTCTCTGGATCCAATTTCAATCTCGGCCACACTCTTTAAATAAGAATTTGTAATCCAACTGACCGCTCTTGCAAAGTTCCTTCTAATATATCTGTAAACCAAAATATGTGTGCGAGCACAGACTGCATGAGTTTAACTAAATTGGCTTGAAACACACATATTTTTAGCTAAGCGAGTGCAGGATTTTGTTCAGACAATGTCTATATCACCTGCCTATGTGTTCTGTTTTAGTTAGGAAATATCAGAATGGAATGTCTGTGAGGGGAGGAGAAAATTCTGTTATAATCAGTTATTAGAGGGGTTTTAATGCAAACCACATTATGAGGGGAATAACTACCCTTCTTCAACTGGTTAGTATGAAGCCTACTAAAAATCTGGGACTTTTGGAAAAACAAAACAAAACCCCTTCTTGCTGGGAAATATTTTTCTATCTTCATGGGGAAAAATAAGAATTATATAGAGATAAAGAGAAATCATCTTTGAATGTTTAACACTATAATTTAAAGCATTTCAAGAAAAAAGAACCAGAATCTGCTCTTGATTATACATGACTTTCAACGAGTCAAAAGGGGGTAGCACATGCACATCTAAAGGATAGAATTTGGCTCATGGACGTAAGGAAAAAAAAGACACTTGAGAAATGCAAACTCCATATAACCATCATCATCATTATTGTAATAACACATGTGGTTGAATTTTAGAAAGTGTTTGCAAATGTGGTGACAAATGATAAATAAATTAGATCAAGTGACGGAAAATACAACCGAAGATTATTGCTGTTCAGTAACAGGCACAGTGCAGGGTCTTCTGCAAATTTACATAAGGCATATATTTTGAATTGAATTCTTCCGAGATATGTGTCATTTGTTGTTCAGGTATTGATGGGGTTTTTATAAATTACTTAGTATAAATATATTTAACACATAAGTTTTGCAATAAAATTCTTATTTAAAGTTTCAAACTTTAAACTCACTTAACTGTGTGAATTTGGTCGTGAAGAGTTGCCATTGTGTAGTCAAAAGAATTGTTAAATCCTTTAAATATCATATCTTTTTAATTTGTATTGCACCTGTGTAATTTCTGATTGAGAATACAGTGCTGTGCCTGATTGTGCTTACGACTCCTTAAATGACCAAGTGTCCATGCTGATAATTACCAAGCTATAGTGAAGTGGTCTAAGAGCTGTTGGCAGAACCGCTCTACTTCCTTCCACCACCTGCAAATGCAGAACACAAGAGAGAGCTCAAATGAAATAAATAGCAGCTGTTCTTTTCCCTGCTTGATAAGTTGGTCTTATACCAGAAATCTCCATGAGAGTTCAAAGTATTGGAGACAGGAAGATAGGAAGGCGTCATGATCTGTGTTAACTTGAAATAGTTCATAGAAGGGGTCATGTGAACAGAAGGGCTGTTGATGACTAGAATCTTGCAATCTGTTTTCGTGGCCCTAAGGGGAAATTATGGTAGTTCATCTTCCTAGAATAAGGCTGGATACTTTATAGTAACGTTTGGTAACTAAATACACTGTGTGGCTCTCATTAACTTTTAGACAACAAAAAAAGATCAGATAGATTATAAAGAATTATACCCTACAATTCTTATGAGAAGCAATACTGTCTTGCTTTAAAAACACAGATGCATCTGTTTAAATGAGCTTCTCATAGAAATGCAAAGCTGAACTGTTCCATGAGGCTAAGGTGAAGATTTATAATCTTTCGGTTTTCTCACTGTAATGCAAAAATTAGTCCTGCTCTTCAGTAAATCCTGGATTCCTTTTTAATGTAAATATATGCGGGAATTGTCTGCCTATGCATATTTAGAATTTCAGACTTGTCAAGCAACATTAAAACTATTTTATTCTGAAAACACCAGACAGCGAAATTAATATTTAAAAGACATGATCAAGATTCACTGGCTGCAAATCTATTTCCTCTCGGTCAAAGGACAGGGATTTGAAAGGGCCAGTTGAATCTGGTGAATCAACAAACACTTACAGGACTGGTGCCACAGTCAGGGGTTCGGCTACTTAGACCATGGGACTCACTTTGAGAAACCTGGTCTACTGGGGGCTGACAGGGTCCATCTGTCAGAGAAGGGGACGAGCATCTTCGGTCATAGGCTTGCCAAGCTGGTGAAGAGGGCGTTACAATAAAATTGCTGGGGAAGGGGAACCTCCACCCATCTCGCTCCTACCAGGTTGATGCCAGTGCCAGCAATAGATGCCCAGAGCCTGCAGAAGGACCACAGGTCAGCAGGAGAGCAACTGAAGAGCAGCACTAAGGAATTCCAGCCAGTAAGTCAGCTTCACCGAGGGTCCAACTTGAATGCCTCTATGCAAACGCACGTAGCATGGGGAATAAACAAGAGGAGTTAGAGACGTGCGCACGACGGCAGGGCTATGATGTTACCGGCATCTCGGAGACATGGCGGGATGGCTCCTACAACTGGAGTGTTGGAATGGAAGGACAGAGGCTCTTTAGGAAGGACAGGCAGGGGAGACCAGGAGGGGATGTTCCCCTCTATGTCAGTGACCAGCTGGAGTGCAGGGAGCTCCGCCTGGGGATGGATGAGGAGCTGGCCAAGAGCTTATGGGTCAGGATTGAAGGGAGGGCAGGGACAGGCGACATTATAGTGGGGGTCTGCTACTAGCCACCCAACCAGGAAGACTGAGCGGATGAGGCCCTGTATAGACAGATAGGAGCAGCCTCATATTCACAAGCCCTGGTCCTCATGGGGGACTTCAACTACCCTCATATTTGTTGGAGGGACAACACAGCGGGGCATAAGCAATCCAGGAGGTTCCTGGAATGCGTTCATGATAACTTCTTTCTCCAAGTGATAGAGGAGCCAACAAGGAGAGGTGCTATGCTGGACCTTGTTCTCACCAACAAGGAGGGGCCGGTGGGGAACGTGAAGCTCAAGGGCAGCCTTGGCTGCAGTGACCATGAAGCAGTGGAGTTCAAGATCCTTAGGGCAGCGAGGAGGGTGCACAGCAAGCTCACTACCCTGGGCTTCAGGAGAACAGACTCTGGCTTCTTCAGGGATCTGCTTGGTAGAGTACCATGGGATACAGCCCTGGAGGGAAGAGGGGCCCAAGAAAGCTGGTTAATATTCAAGGATCACCTCCTCCAAGCTGAGGAGCCATGCATCCCAACAAAGAGGAAGTCAGGCAAAAATGCCAGGAGGTGTTCATCCTGCATGGATGAACAAGGAGCTCCTGGACAAACCCAAACACAAAAAAAGAAGTCTGCAGAGGGTGGAAGCAAGGACAGTTAGCCTGGGAGGAATACAGTGAAATTGTCCAAGTAGCCAGGGATCAGGTTAGGAAAGGTAAAGCCCTGATAGCATGAAATCTGGCTGGGGACATCAAGGGCAACAAGAAAAGCTTCTGTGGGTACATCGGTGACAAAAGGAACACTAGGGAAAATGTGGTCCCTCTCCAGAAGGAAACAGGAGACTTGATTACCCAGGATATGGAGAAGGCTGAGGTACTCAATGACTTTTTTGCTTCAGTCTTCACCGGCAAGTGCTCCAGCCACACCGTCCAAGATGTAGAAGGCAAAGCAGGGACAGGGAGAATGCAGAATTTCCCACTGTAGGAGATGAGGTTCAAGACCATCTAAGGAACCTGGAGGTGCACAAGTCCATGCGACCTAATGAGATGTGTCTGTGGGTCCTGAGGGAACTGACAGATGAAGCAGCTAAGGCACTATCCATCATACTTGAGAAGTTGTGGCAGTCAGGGGAAGTTCCCGCTGACTGGAAAAGGGGAAACATAACCCCCATTTTTAAAAAGGGAAGAAAGGAAGACCTGGGGAACTACAGGCTGGTCAGTCTCACCTCTGTGCCCAGCAAGATCATGAAGCAGATCTTCCTGGAAACTATGCTAGGGCACATGGAAAATAAGGAGGTGATTAGTGACAGCCAACATGGCTTCACTAAGGGGAAATCATACCTGACAAATTTGGTGGCCTTCTATGATGGGGTTACAGTGTTGGTGGATAAGGGAAGAGCAATGGATGTCATCTACCTGGACTTGTGGAAAGCATTTGACACTGTCCCGCACAACGTCCTTGTCTCTAAATTGGAGAGACATGGATTTGTTGAATGAACCACTTGGTGGATAAGGAATTGGCTGGATGGTTGCTCTCAAAGAGTTGCGGTCAACAGCTCCATGTCCGAGTGGAGACCAGTGACGAGCGGTGTTCCTCAGGGGTCAGTATTGGGACCGGCGCTGTTTAACATCTTTGTCAGTGCCATGGACAGTGCGATTGAGTGCACCCACAGCGAGTTTGCTGACAACACCAAGCTGTGTGGTGCGGTCAACACACTGCAGGGAAGGGATGCCACCCAGAGGGACCTTGACAGGTTTGAGAGGTGGGCCCGTGTGTGAACCTCATGGAGTTCAGCAAGGCCAAGTGCAAGGTCCTGCACATGGGTCAGGGCAATCCCAAGCACAAGTACAGGCTGGACCATGAGCGGATTGAGAGCAGCCCTGAGAAGGACTCAGGCGTATTAGTGGATAAAATACTAAATATGAGCCAGCAATGTGTGCTCACAGCCCAGAAAGCCAATCGTATCCTGGGCTGCATCAAAAGAAGTGTGACCAGCAGGTTGAGGGAGGGCATTCTGCCCCTCTACTTCATTCTCGTGAGACCCCACCTGGAGTACTGTGTTCAGCTCTGGGGCTCCCAGCATAAGAAACATATGGACCTGTTTAAGCAGGTCCAGAGGATGGCCACGAAGATGATCAGGGGGCTGGAGCACCTCTCCTGTGAAGACAAGCTGAGAGAGTTGGGGTTGTTCAGCCTGGAGAAGAGAAGGCTCCGGGGAGACCTTAGAGCAGCCTGCCAGTACCTAAAGGGGGCCTGCAGGAAACCTGGAGAGGGACTTTTTACAAGGATTTGTAGTGATAGGGTGAGGGGTAATGGCTTTAAACTGAAAGAGGGTAGATTTAGATTAGATGTAAGGAAGAAGTTCTTTACTGTGAGGGCAGTGAGACACTGGAAGAGGTTGCCCAGAGAGGTTGTGGCTGCCCCATCCCTGGCAGTGTTCAAGGCCAGGCTGGATGGGGCTTGGAGCAACCTGGTCTAGTGGAAGGTGTCCCTGCCCATGGCAGGAAGTGGGAACTAGATGGTCTTTAAGGTCCCTTCCAACCCAAAACCATTCTATGATTCTATTCTATGGTCTGAATTATAAATACTCTATAGTCCTCCAATGAAAGTATGGTAATTTTTTCTGAGGGTTATAACCTGTATATTGGACTAATTTTTTACTCAGAAAAAAAACTGTACTGGAGAGAGAACTTCTCCAGAGGCTGTATGCCCATCTCAGCGCCCAATAAATCTTAAGATCAATCCTTATCTCAGCTATGTTCCCGGAACTCCTGAATATTTTTATTTTAGAAGTCAGGCATATGGAGCTGGCAAAACGTAGCATTTCTTTCTTTTATTTATTCTCATACGGTTATAGTACTATAATCCCATTCATCAGATTAATGTCTATTTATCTTCTGAGACTTGAGTCATGCTTCTCCCTTCACATTTTAAGTCAAAGTTGATAGTGACTTGTGGAAAGGAGAAGGGAGCAGGTTTCTACTGATGATTCAGAACTCAAAGAAATGGATGGGCCAGTGGATAATCCTACATGATTCATATTGTTCTTTCAGGATTTCAAGAGTGCTCTCTACACTTGAAAGGAAGATTAGAGGCTTGGAATGGAAAAGGCTTTGAATATTCATTTCAAACATACTGGAATACAGATAGCAAATAATAACCACACCATCTTTAACTTCAGTCTTCATTTCACAGAGCTCTCTGTTTGCTAATAACCCCGTATTTTTAAAACGTGTTTGATCTTTGGATGCCTAATGGAATGCCTCCACTTGGATCATGACTGTTATTACTATTTTGCTTGAAATAGACAACACTGATGTGAAATTCATGTCAAAACTAAACCATGTATATTCTTCAAGAATATCAGTCGCTCTTTTTACAAAGACTCATTGGTAAAGTGTTCAAAGAATAAGTCTCCTGTTCATCATGCCTTCCTACTCTCCTTCCTTATCAGTTTATCAGGGATAAACGTTGGTGAGCTGTGCTGGCATGACTGTAGGAAACACAGACCCCAACAGACACAGCAATGTATATCACTGCTATTTCTCCCTTTTTGAGTCTGAGTTGCATGTGCTATTTCATGTGCTATTCACCAAGGCCAAGGTTTACATTATTGTGTGAACGTACTATGGCTGATTGAAATGCCCATTATAGCTGGGGATGTCGTTTTACACTTTGGTCAGTTTGTTCAGTAAAAAATACATTGGCTGGGCCATGCCTAGGGTCAAGCATACTTTTTTCATTCCCTACAACAGAACAATGTTGCGCATAAGATAGTTAAAAATAATCGATTCAATAAAATTATGAGTAAAAATTCTGGAAAATGTTTCTATTGTAAATAAACTTTGCAAAACCTATTTCTTTAAGGAAATGTTGAGTCCAAGCCAAAATATCTGGTATTATCCTTATGTAGATAAAAGCACTATATTTTTTTTTCCTGAAATAATAATTCAATTTATTGTGGTAATGTAAATTATTAACATGGAAAGAATTTGAAAACCTATTTGCCATTTGCTGGCTCTTTGCAGTTTGAGCTGTACTTCAGTCTCATGCAGAGGATATGCATATGACAATAAAGATAAGCCCTAGCAAGGCATTGTAAGGACAGTTCATAAAACTTTGGCTGGACCACTGCACAGAGGTGAAGTTGATCCTAGGAGAAATTTATAGGTCTTATTCACTTTGAAAACGGCTTGATTATTTGTAGAATCCTGCTAGATAATGATTCAAATGAGCCAACATTCATAAGTGCTAACAGCTGAGAAAAATAAATCTTCAGTTCAAATAGCAGTTATGACTGCTCTGTCATAATTAGGAAGCAATGCTGAAGTTGCCTTCAATTTACCAAGTGTGTTTGCACTTGCCTTCCCGAGAAGGCAGGCGAATACCTTATCTGCACACACAGTCACACACATGTACACTACTTTAAGTAAAATCAAAATAATTGCAAGTAAAATTAAAGTTCTAGTAATGCTGCTGATAGTAGTTCCATTGGTCTCTAAAGCCAACAGGTGGTGAAGATTTAAAAGAAGTGTCCAGAGAAGGTAATGTAGCAGAAAAGCTACACTGATTCTTCCTATCTTCTGTGTACTGTGGAAAATGCTAGGAGATACTTTCTCCAGAGTCCTTCTCTATGAAGAAATCCTAAGAACTTCTGCATGGACCTGGAAAACATTATTATGAATGAAATGCACAAAACGAACAGTTAACAACTTGAGAAGTTCAGATATTATTCTCTGCAGAGTTCTAAAGAATCACCTGCAATGGTATGTAATATCTTGCTTAAACATGCTTGGGAACCAGGGGACTGCATGACACCAAGTATGACACCAGTTTCTAAATGAGTTTGCAGGAAGAGCTGAGGCTCCAACATCAGTACTGGGAAGATTAGCAGAAACGTGATGCATCTGGGCTGACTCAGCAGGAAGAGCAGCCTCTCAAACCTTCTGGAGTTCTTTGAAGGGGTCCAAAAGCATGAGGAGAAGGTAGATCTAGCTGATCCAGTCCACCTCAATTTCCAAAAGGTTTCCAACATGTTTCCTAATCAAAAACTTTTGAAGAAACTAAGCAGGCATAGCACGAAAGCTAAGAACTCCTGCATTTTTTGACGTGCAGTTGGTTAAAACAAGGATTAGGAATATATGGTCACCTCCTGTGGTGAAGAGGCATAGGCATTATCAGTGCAGTTCTGCAGGGACTGGGGCTAGAACCATGTGCATAAGAGACCCGAAGAAGAGCTGGTAAGTCACCTGACAATGTTATATATGCGGTGAAGTTATTTGGGCTAGGGATGACTGAAGAAATTGCAAAACATTATGAGACTGAGCAGCTGAGCAAAGAAATAGCAGATTAAATTCTTCACAGGTACATTTTTTAAAAAGACACATGTGAAGAATCACCTGAAGTTCACACGTTAAATGATAGGGTCTGTCATTACTGCTCAGGAATAAGATCTTCAGGTTATGATCAATACTACTATGGAAATGTCAGCTCAGTGTTCAATATAGTAAGAAAGAGAAGCTAAATATTAGGAATTACTGGGAAGGCAATAAAGAAGGAAGTGGCAAATGTAATTTCACCATCTATGCCATTGTGCCAATTCATGCTGTCTTAAATACACATCTTGAATGCTTTTTGCACGTCTGGTCTTTCCGGCTAAAAAAGGATGAAGTAGAAATGGAAAAGTTGCTGAGAAAAGAGCAAGAATGATCAAAGGTATGGAATGATTGCAGTAGAAGGAATGACTAAGTGAACTTCAGTCTGCAAAATACATGACTGAAAAAGGGTTGTGAAATCAAGAATGGTGTGGAGGGAATGCCAATGGCTCAGGGAGAGGGAACAGCCTCTCTTTCTTTACTGATAGAATAACTAGAAGGCCACAAGTGAAGCTATAGAAGCCAAGCTCAGAACGATCAAACAAGGTAATTGTTCATGCAGCTGGTATTTGAGCTGTTGAACCACTTGCCACAGATGTTGTGGATGCTGAAAGTTTACACGAGGTCAAGAGGAGACCAAACAAGCTCATAAAACATAAATTCACTGAAGTTTACTAACTACCTAAAAAATACATCTGGCTAAAGTACTTCAGCTGAGAATGCTTGGCAACTGCAGATATAAGGAAGGGGTATTATGTATACTTGCTCTTTTTTTTTCACATACTTTTTTGAGCATCCTCTTTTTAGCTTCTGTTAGGGACTGGTTAGTGGACTAGACAATCTTTTGCTCTTACCAAAAATGGCCATTCTTATACTCGTACCAACTTTTAAACTTCTTATTTGGGGGGGGAGAGATTTCAAGTGCAAGGATAATTTATTTCTCTCTCATTTTTCTACACTGGGTTTTCTGTCTAACAGTCTGTCTAGGCATCTCTTGTGTTAGTTAGTGAAGCTGATTAAAACAAATATTAGTTTTAGCTTAAGGAAGTTAAATTTTGGATGTGCTTTTCAGTCACTTTCCCAGACACTGGGGAAAACTGTACAAAGTTCCTGTATTCAACCAAAAAGGGAAGAGACTTATTTGCCTTTACAGTCAGTAACTTTAGATAAAGTTGAACTTTCCAAAGTCAGATTCATCTCTACAAGTGATGAGAAATGTTCACAGCATTCTACAAAAGCAATTAGAATGACTAATAGGGTAAGATTTTATTTTTTAAAATTTTTATTCCATTTGAGTAGAAGTTTTGTTTTAATTAAAAACCTAAGTGGAACTGCAGTAAAGAAAAGAAATTCTGTTGATTAAACCTGTGTCATTCTTAGTGCATTGTGGATTACAGATGAGTTGTGGTCTGAACAAGATGAATGAAGAAGTTCCTAAGAATTGTTTTTTATATGTCATAAATGGAAAAATGTGGGTTAGCATAGTTCAACACTGAAATATTCTCTTCATCTCTCCCTTAGTGAAGTAAAACTTTAATTCCTTGCTGAAATTTAACATAGAATCAAGACTCATAAGTGTCTCCCCAGGTTGATTTGGCTTGAAAAATCAATTGAAAGAATTGAAAGTGTGCACATAAATGAGCAGTGAAGTCAGATTCTTAGTGAACACAAGGAAACAGCCTTCAGTTTGTTCTTAGTAAAACATCATGATGGGTGGATTTTGTCAGGCAAGGAATTTTTTCCACAGAAAATGGAAAAGCATGCCAGGCTAGATCAAATAAAGAATGTAAGTGTCTACAGCAGGATGACTGAAGTCTTTCAGCCCAGCATCTCTTTACACCTTAGCATTCAGTACCTTAAATTTACCAGCTGTCTCTCAGTGTAACTTTAGAGCCCACTAGGAACGTGGCTTTTGGCTCTGGAACATGCCCAAACAGTCCCATTCTTCTGTCTGAGACTGGTCAGAGATTAAAACCTGGGCAGAAGAGCCTGGTGCTTTCTGGTGGAGGAGAAAGTATTCCCGCCTATCAGAGGCTCTTTAAAATGCAGTTTGCATTTTAAATGCAAATGCTTTGACCCCCCTTTGGGGGCAGGTGTTTTAAATAAGAATGTGTGAAAATTGGCATGCATCCTTTTATAAGAGTCTGATGATTACAGACACCTGGGAGGAAGAGTCTGAAGTTCTGTCTGCCACTTAGGGAGTCAAACCCACCTTTCCTACCTCATGCAGAGGAGCTGCAATCACCAAACTATCTGCAAATGTGGAGTGAGGTTTCTCTTCTCCTGCTGGTTTTGAATCACTTCACTGCCAATGATGGAAGATTTGGAGAACATAGGGTAGTACATCTCACTGAGTCCATCCCTCATTTGAGAAAGGTGGGCCCTGACTTCCAGTTTTGCTGTGAGGCCTGTTGACTTAGTGTCTAATTTACAAGGTCAAAGCAATACTGGGAAAAGGAACATGCAAGTTCTTTCAACATACTGAGTACAGAGGTAGGCACCACCATTCCTTTGCCACCTCAGCTGTGATAGAAAAGCCTTGCTTACTTTCCGAATCCTATGAGGGTCTCAAGAAAACAGAGGCTTCTCTGAGCCATTTCCCTGAGTCTCACTCTTTGGACACGCTCCTTTGTAAGTCTGCTATGTGGATCACTTAGATTGCTTCTAAGTGATGCCTATTTTTATATAAGCACTATATAAGTAGCCTAGATGCCTCAGAAAGACTTACGGATTCTACTTTCTAGCAAAAGGTTTAAAGTTAGGCAATTTAATACCCGATTTCGTATACCTTTGCCATTTATTGGAACTGCTCTGTTCCCATGCTTTGTTGGGAATCTTATTTCTCAGCCTGATCATTTCAAATACGCTCTATTATAAGAATTCTGGAAGATTACATTGACTGGTGTGGTTACACCTGTAAATAGGATCGTTTACACCTGTAAAAATCCCTCCAAATAGATAGATAGCTCTATTATAAGAATTCTGGAAGATTACATTGACTGGTGTGGTTACACCTGTAAATAGGATCGTAGGTACTGTTCAACAAAACAGACAGTGGAAAATGCAGCAACTAGCTTAGTATTTTAGGTTTTTTTTATTCCCTGCCCAGATTTTGTTTGTAGATATCAGATTTCCTTGATGTGTTCCATATTCGGCAAATAATTAAACTTCCCTGTACAAATCAGTAGATGTTGTCTACTCTGTGATAATTGCTTAGGAGACCAGGAGACACAATGCTTCAGCTAAATCCAGAAAACTAGGTCGCTGAGGGACATGAAATGTGGTTGGTTATGATGGGGAAAGAGAGGTACAGCACTGGGACAGGTAGTGGGACGTGATGTAGAAAAAGAGGTGCAGCGGATTTCCCCTTTGTAACTGTTACGGTGGTTCCTGGAAACTGCATCGGTTTCAGCTAGAGGCCACCCAACTGCCCTAATGAGTCAAAATCTTGTGAACTGAACAGCCCAGGCTGTTCTAATAAGGCATTTTATTTCCTAATGAGTCTTTGCTATCACGTTGTCTTTTCTCCTCGCTCCAATTTATCAGGGTTGAATTTAATTGCTGTGATCACTTGAGAGAAAAAAAAAAAAAGATAATTTGATGCATGGAGTTCTAGGTTATATCAGCTAATGCATATTAATGACTTCATGCTTTTGTAATCAAGGTAATAGTGACCTCAAACCCTGCTAAATATGGCAAAAGCCAACTAAAACAGAGCTCTAATAATTTTGCAGACAAAGTAGAGATTTTCACATAACATGGGAATTCCATTTGGGGCCTATTGATTTTGGTGAATTGTGCTGAAAAATGAAGAAGAACAAAGTATTTAGATTAAATGAGAATGTATTTTTTTCGCAACCTCATCTTTTTAAAAAATTCCAATGATTCTTACATTGTCTAAAGAGAATAATAAGCTCTTGAAAAATATAATCTTCACAATTCTGACAGCCTCAAACAAAGAAAAAGCAGATCATGCTTAGATTCTAACATCACATAAATTAACCCATTGTTTCAAGTTTTATCCTCTGTACCAGTGAAACTTAATTTTGTGGTTTTGGAATGAAATTCAGCTCTCCCTAAATACTGTCATTAGACCATAGCCTATTAAAAACCTTCAGTGAAACAGGATTTGCAAGAGAATTTAGGGGGAGGAGTCCACTTATTCCTAACTCGGGGGGTCTGTGCCCCTGCAGAAGCTTCCAAACCACCCCTCCAGGAACACCTCTGTTACTGGGTCCTTATCATCACGTTTCTGGAGATAGCATTCATTTGCACATCTACTGTATGTCCATCCAGTCATTTCTGTCTGCAGATCAAAGCATTTAAACAGCGCAAAAGGGCACGTAGCTGGATTTCTACAGCCCTTTAGTTCCTTGTCAAAATGCTCTTAAGAAAAACTGTCTTAAACTTTATATTAGTATCCAAATAAGGTTTAAAATCATACACCGTTTATCAGTGACAATTACATTGGTCTTGGACATTCCTGACTTAGCTCAGTTTAATGCTTTCTTATTTGTCTGGTGCTTTAATTATCTTCCTAACTGTGTTTAAAGACATTCTCAGAGAAAGTGTTAAGAAAAATCCCTCCAAAAACGTATCTCGAGAAAAAAATAACACAAAAAAAGTTTGAATATGGAAAATTACAAATTAAAAATATGAATTTAAATGGAAATAATGGGAAACAGTAATTAATGGAAAGTCAAACGAACAAGAACTGCATAGAGCCTTTTACTGCTAGGAGGCTGTGATTCAGTTTAAATTCAGATGAGTCGTAGCTAGCTATGCGATGGCCGATGTAGGATAAGTGTGTGGTCTTGCATGTGAACAGATGTTGATATTTCAGAAGTCCACACTACAACTGGAACCAATTAATACCCTGCTGGAGATCACAGCAAGGAGGCCAGCGACTGAGATAAGCTTGGAGACTAAACTGTCCTCTGACCCAAGAGATGGCTTTGCCAGTGACAGCTGACGTAGTCATCGTTAAGAAACTTGCTATCCTTCGTCACATATGCATGCTTTGGGTAAACAGAGAAATTCCACATTTTCAGATTTCAGAGGCCTTTGATGACTGTTAGAGTCACTTAAAAATAGGATGTGTGGTTAACTCCAGTGTCCTTGCTTTGTTTTCATGAAGCAGCATTGAGGGTAACGATTTGCTTCTTTATAGTAGTGTTGCCAGATCTTGCCAACCCAATTACTTTTAGATGCTTATTCGTAACGATGGCGATAAAAGTCCCACAGATACTTTACCTGTCTTTAAATGTATGTTACCTTTTCAAACCCCCTACCTGTACAGAGAGGTGTAAACTGCAGCATCTTAATAGAGATCCCTTTCTACCCAGGGACATGAAAAGCTGAAATTATATGCCTGGTATACTTGCTCTTTTAGGGGAAAACTTCCAGCCTTGTGAAAGATTTCAATGTGAAGAAATTAAGGTGTTTGACTGAATCATTTGTGTACAGTTCCATACAGTGACTTCCAAATTTTGGACCTACTTTAAGAAGCAATAGATGTGTAAGATACCATAGAGATTGCAGCTCATTGTTCTTGCCAGTGTGTTAAATTCCAGCTTGCTTACTGGAACCTGAGGTAAATTGTAACATTTTCAGGATGGTGAGGAGGTTTCTTGTCTCTCAATTGTGCCGTGAGATGCAGCCTGACAGTGGAAAGCAGATGTATGATAGAAGAGGGGCTGGTTTTCTGTGTTGGATTAGGAATTACGGGCTTCTCCCCACTTAGGGTATTGACTGTCTTAAGCAAAGGTAATTACTAATCGCCTGTCTCAGAGCCGCAGTATTCCAGAGGCAGGGGGTGACAACTGAGTACACCTGCACTGACTGTCAGAATAAGGTATGCAGTTCTAAATGCTGTGAGGCGGCAGATATAAGCATGTATAAAGTAAAAGTGGAAGATTTTAAAAAGTAGTTAGGAGTATGTTGAAGTGACTTTCTGAAATCTCCTTGAACAATCTAGGGTTTGAGAATGGGATTCTCAAACCAGTTTGGAAAATACTGGTCGTTGTATGTAAATTATGCTACAAACTATGAAGTTACTATCTCCGGCATTATTTGATTTCCTCTATAAACCTGAAAAACCTTATTTCCTTCTACTCTGAAATGTTTCTTCAATCATGAGGTTTATCACAAAGTTATAGCTGTAAGACACACTAGGTCCTCAAGCCCCTCTTCTTGCCCATGGAAGAGTGTTTCTTAGTGTATACTTTATCTTTTGTTATTTGGACAGTGTTGGGGGACGTTAATTACCTGTGTATGAACATGCTTTGGTCTTTCACATAGCTAGTGGCTAAAGAGGCACGTAAACACTGAAATGCAAGAGGTTTATAGCATTAATATTGAGGTACGAATACAGCACTTCCATTGGTGACCCACCACCCAGGTCCTTGCGTAAAGTCCTGATGATTTGTGTAGCGCTGGCTGATCGTTGGCAGTGCTTTTGGGTTCTGTGACAAAGTACTTCAAAAACCAGTGAAACTGTTCTACATGTAACCTTTTTTCATGCTCTGTAAGGGGGAAAAGAGAAAGCTCTCAGGCAGTTAATTTCTTTGTTAAGACCTGGACCACATTTACTGTGCAGGTTCTTTTTGAAACGCTGCTGGAATTACTTTTCTCTTTATTGCCAAACATTTGTCCTCTGCAGGAGGAACTGGGACAGCCACTAATGGACAAGCTCATCTTTAAACCTTGCTTTCCTAGCACCATTTTCTTTGTCCATTTGAGTTTTCAAACAGAGCAGGGAACCATAACCACAGGAATCCTCAAGCAATTCTTTGATGAAAATCATGACAGTAAAATCATCTTAAGAATTAATAGGCACAAAAGCATTACTTTTTTTATGTTTAAAGGTTCAACCAAATTTTAAAATGGATTTAGACATCCAATTCAGGTGGGTGCTTTCAGTTGTTCTTTCTATTGCAAACTATCGGGAAGTCTCACAGAAGCCTAAAGCTCCTTTTTTATGAGTGTATGTATAAAGATGAAGTAAAGTTTGGGAGATCTGTGACCCTGAAGGCTCATCAAATTATAATCCATAGGTGAAATAAGTGCTAAAATAGTCAGAATATGGTATCATATATAACTGTGCAAAAATAATGGTTCATTTCACATGGCAATGGCATGCTTTACCAAAAACTGATAGCAGTGGACATAAAGGTACAAGAATGCTGTTTTTATGGTAGGTCCATCTGTAAAACCATCTAATGGAAAATATTATTAATTTCAAAACCCTGCAAAATACATTTTAGATGTTGAAGATTGCCATTACCACTTCTCATATCAAATTTTATAACCTTGTTATAAAAGACATGCTGGGATGTTTTACTGAAGTTAGATCTGACACTGTAAGTCTGGGTCAGTGCCATACACCTGGCTTTTGCATTATTATAAGCTTCTGAGCTTTGAGATGGAAACCAGCTGAGTATTGTGTTTTAGGGTACATCGCTGTTTACATGGTGTATGATTATTAAGTAACTTTTAGCATTTCTTTCTGAGTATCAAATGAAGTCCATGGAGCAATAGAAGTCAGTAACCTAAAACAGTTGTGTCTTACCCAAAGCTCATTAAAATCCTTGAAAAAAATCTCATTGACTTCAGCATGCTTTGAAAGAGGGACTTTTAACTAAACATTGAACAAAACTAATAAGTTTAGGAGACATATAGATTGTTGCAGAAATTTATATATCGAAGGTGGTCTTTACTCTGTCTTTCACTGCAAGCTGTTGTTTGGCTTAAGGAAAGAGAAGAGAAAGATTTTTTTTATAATTTTTTTTTTTTTTTTTAATACTCTGGGTCACTGCAGCAGGATAGCTAAAGACAAGGGTCCTTAAGATTCAGAAATAACATATGGCAGTTGCTGGGGTTAAGCAACAAAATGGGTTTGATTGTACACAGTTAGTCATCTGTTGGGTTACATCCCGTCCTTTCTAAGAGAGGAGCCAGAGAGAGAACAATTGGGTGGAAAAGATATAAACAAAGGAGTTAGAGATGGCCCTGAGGCTTTCCCATTTAATTGGTGTGTGCATTTTGGATGCACATAGATGCTGTTCCCTCTTGCTTGCGTGCATTCGTTGTGCTGTGCTTCACAACATTTACTCAACTGTGTTGACTACACGTTACAGTACAAGGATCAGAACGGGAAAGGTAACATTTTTGTCACTTCCAGGTGCTAATCTGTCTACAGAAATTACATTAACTGCTACTGTTAGCTGGCTTTAATTAGATTTTTCTCTCATTTTGGAAAAAAAAAAAAAAGGTCTGAGCAAATGAGTGTTGTATATCTTCACCCAGTCTAACTGGAAAGAAGTTGTGGGCTTAAAGCTTGTACACAAGTAATCACTGCTCTGTATTCTGAAAGCCTGTGTGTGGCAGTGAAGAAGAGAGAGCATATATATAAGCCCAACAATTTAAATCTTATTTACAGGATTCTTTGCTATTTCCAATGATTTTTGCTGTTTACTATGTTCTCATTTTTCTTGCTAATACATTCTTCGGAGATGCTTTTCTGAAAATTCTTTGAGGACATAAGCTTTTCCTTGCCAGTACTTTATACCCTGTTGTCTTGACCTTTAACCTTGCGTCAGAGGCTAGGAAGAAGAACAACAAATACATATTACCCCAAAGTAGTGTTTGATGCTAAAGCTAAGCAGAAATAATGCTTCTGCATGGAGAGGACATTTTCCAGCTCCTTCCTCACCTGCTCCCTCCGCTCCTGCTGCAGGCCATGTGCTCTCTTCTCCTGCCTGCAGCCAGCTCTGGTGCTTGCCAGACTCCAGTAATTATTTCCAGTTAGTTGTTAGGCTGTTTTCTGCTGTATCGAATTATTCAGCAAGGTGGGTGATGGCTATCCAGTTTTGGGGAAGGCTAGTGGTGGCAAACATAGTTGTAGGAGCAGGTGACAGGACCTGAATAGAAGAAGACATCATTTTGTGCCATATGATGTAACTTAAGTCTTGATGTTTCCTCATGCATCCATGTGGTTTAAAAGCCGCAGTTTAATTTCCTACGTGTAATGTTCATTATTTGCTATGTAATCTAAAGAAACATGGAGAATTCTCACATGCACGTGGATGTATGATACATTATTTAGTTATCTATCTCTCTAATAATATTTTATTTTAATTTTCTGTTATTATATGCATAAATATAGCAATTTAATATTAATTTACCATGTTGTTATTGAATCTAATCATGTTTCTAAGAGCAAAGAAAGAGAAACTGAAAAATATCAGTATTTTAGTAACTTAAACTAAACTTTCATCTCAATTGAAAAAAAAGTTAAAAGAACAGTGTGCTGGGAGCAAATTTGACTTCCTAAAGGGATTTTAGTTGTGTCCTAACTGCTAGTCACAGGCTTCTTGCAGAAATTCTTTTCACAAAACTGAGATCAGGAATATCTTGAAAATGAAGTCTTAAGTAGTGGTTTTGTCAAAGTTACTACAAAAAGTCAGGATCTCGGAGCTACCCAGCATGAGCTTGTACACGCAGCTTACGGTCCCGAGTGTGCTGTACTATTCTTTCCCAGGCAGAGTTTGACGACTGCTGAAATATTCATGCATAGTAAAATAGCATTTCTAGGATCCAGCTGAGAAACAACTAAGGGAAGAGTATCTGTGAGTAGGGCATTTTCTGCTGGGGTGGATTTAGAGAGGCACTTGGAGGTGATACAAAGGGAACTCGTGTCTGGAACTATAGATATTGCTGGAAGCTTAATATCAGCAAGGAGCCTAGAAGTGCTCCTAAATCAGGTCTCAATCGACCAGTTTCACTATGGCCATAAACTCTCCCAAATGTGCTCCCTTTTCCAGTAGTATCTCCTCCTGCTTGCTCAGCTGGTCTTCCCATGCAATGGAGCATTTCTGGAACAGTGGTGTGACTCAGTAAATGTAAGTGTGTGTCTTATTGCTGGTACTTGAGTTCATATTATGTGACCAGTGCACCTAGACACACGCCTTAACAGAAGCCCTTTAAGTTGGCAAATGGTTCAGTTTGGATTTTTGTTTATTTTAAAACTCCCCACTCACCCCACCCTTCAGAAGAGTTTCAAACATTTCAATTTTCAGATTCTTCCATTTTATAAAGTAAACCATGTTCCTTGTCTGAAGTTCCCAGCTTTGTATTCTACTCTTGCAACTTTTCTTAAAGAGCTTATTACACGTGTTTACATGATTGCATCGAAAGGTAGACAATGTGAAGGAAGAGGTTATCAGTTTATATAACTTGTAAATAGTAAGAGTGAATTCAAGATGATTTTTTTCCATATCATTTTATCTCAGTTTTTAAATCTGTTTTGAATGTTTGTAATCAGTTTGTTTGCCTTGGGATATTGTGTTTAACAGAATATACTGATGATTTTGTACTTTCACATTTCTTTCAACATTGTATATGAAAACTGGAGCAATGCACAAATCTTATCTCTGAGCTCACTTGGATGTGGTGATAATTTAATGGCTAAGGAATCCAACTTTAGAAATTAGTAATAAGCAGTTACTTCTGTCTTTTATAAACATGCCAGAGTATTTTTTCAAGCAGAATAATCAGGCACAGATTTCTTTTACTTGTTGTGGAGAATAAAAAACAATGTCCTTTGAGCTCTTCAGATGCTGTATAAAAAGCTGACTATGAGTCTTTCTAATCCAAACCAGTATTCCTTATATTATCACTTCCTCCAACTGTCCATCAATTACAGTCCTATTGTTGTCATGTCCCTCTCTTGCTCTTACATACTATCTGCAGCAGTTGTCATCAAAATACCAATTTAATCCTGCACAGGTAAATTAAAACTGCATGTCAAAACTTCCAGGCTACCTGTTCTTCTTCTCCTTTTGTGGTTTCCTTGGGATAAACATTTGCTGTTCTTCCTTTTCTCCTAGATACTTATTAGAGACAGTAAGAAATAATTACAGTATATATTGCACTTTCTGAGGTATAAATTAATTTGTGAGAGAACTTTCTAATGAACATCTAAGCATCAGTATGTATTACTTTTCATATTATTTTTGAAGCAATTAACAATGTGCTAGATGACTGCATGTAAAAATTTATTGTTTGAACCCCAAAGGACTAATAGCAGCTGAAAATGTAAAGGTTAAGAAAGGACAATGTTAAAGTAATAAAGAAGAGTGATTTTGCTGACTCTTTTCTCTCTTAAATCACCTTAATATTAAAAATACTGAATACTTAATACAACACTGCATGTCTAACATCAAGTTGAATAAAAATTAGGGGAAAGAATTAGTGCATTGAGATTTGTGCAATTTTCATAACAGTCTCACCTGCAATTTCCAATAATGGATCGGGCTGAAAGTAATGTTTTCTTGACAGACTTTCTTCATCAGGGCCCTATATCTAATGCTGTCCCAAACTGTCCACTTGGGCATATTGTATTTGTGGGTATTAAAAAAAATTTTAAAAAATATTTTTACCTTTTCCTTTAAAGATTCATTTTCAGCGACTAATGGGAATTATACAGCTATCATTATATATATCTCAATATAACTATTGAGAAACATATAGGAGCTGCACTGCCAAAATTGTAACAGGACATTGCCTGCTTCCAGTTATATCATTGTAAACACGAAGCAAAGATTTTAAGGAGTTAACCTCAGCTGTAAAACTATGTACCTGCAGAACACAGTCTTTTATTTTGAAAAGTCATGAATGAGGACTGACATTGTATATGATCTCCCTAAAACAGTTACCCACAGAAGGACAATGAAAACAAATTTAATTCAGGAAATACACAGTCCCTTTTTTTGCTGGACAAATAAAGCATTTAATTGACTTCCATATGGTTTTGTGGTTCCCCCTCCCCCTTACTTTCATATAAAAGAAGACAGCTTTTATGGAATTTCCGTTTTTATGGCTGTATTTTTTAAAAAAATATGAAAAGCAGTTATTACGAAGGAAAAGCGTAACAGGAAAACAGACCCAAATACTCTGAGCTGGAGTGCTGCTGCCTCTGTTTGAATAAAAACAAACCCCAAACCTTCCTGTGCCTGCAATCTTATGCCTGCTTTTGCCTAAGCATTGTTTAAACTCTGAGGTTACTGTAAGTACTGTAAAACAAATGACACCAACGAAACGACAGCATATTTTTCTCTGAAAAAATTGCTCACCCGCTGTTGCTAGAATCTCCCAATCCATTGTAAGTCAATTAATGACAGAGAATAGCTAATGGTGCCTTAGGATCCTAGCAGGCTTCATGGCAGCTGACAAATTGCTTCAGCGACTTCTCCAGTAATAAGCAAATTCCTCTAATGTATTTCTTGGGCTTTTGCTAACTGTTATTTTTCCCCTCTTGTGCTTTCAGAAGAGTTCAAAGTGTATGTTTGCCCAGCTCCGCTTCCATTTCCAATCTTCATTCATTTTTCTTAAGGGTGACTCCTTTTTCCCCTCAGGCCAATTTGTTCATCTGAAGTTCCCACACAGCCCGTTACAACAGTTTTACTTGCCCATAACATGGGGTTTGACCCCAGGTAGGTTTTGATGCTGCAGGTAGTCTACATTCAAAGAAAAATCGGAACTTGTGGTGCCTTTTATATCTCAATACGGGTCTGGAGAACACCTTTTTGGAGGATGTTTTCTTCATTAATAGATATACAAGAAATACTTTGGGGAAAGGAGCCTTTCCGAGAAGGCTGCTTTACTTGGGCAATCGTTTCATTTATAGGCCTATTTTATAGTTGTTTGAGAAACTTGAAGAAGCCCTATTTTTAGAATATGGGTTGTGGTCTGCTGGGACTGAAAGAAAATTATAACTTGTATTTCAAATGGAAAAAACCAACCCACCCTACATGCTATATGCTTGAAAAGTAATGAATAAAATACCCTTGCTGAACTATGGATTACACTTTAGGACCATATCACTCCGTTGCCGAGTGCCACAGCGTCGGTGCCAGAGACCCCATAGCAAAAGGGGGCGCTGGGCTGGGCTGGGCTGTCCCCTGAGCCTGCCCGGCAGCTGCAGGGTGCTTCTGCCACATCTGGCTTCCAGTTCAAGGGCTTAGTTATTATTGTTCCTCCTTCCAGCCTGCTAATTAGCACGCTGGACTATTAGCACGTTGTGGATTTTAGTGCCGATTCTATTCCTTTTTTCAGGCAGAGGTTTTATAACTACAGACAGTTGATGCAGATGCTGTAGTTAATAGGTCCTGGAGCTGAGACATCTGGTGGTGGGGGCTCCCCGAGGGTCTGCACACAACTGTCCTACGGTGGGGTGAGGGGTCTCTGAGTGACTAGTGTCTCTCACTGACTTTACCGTTTAGAGATATCCACCCCTTAGACTGCAGAAAGGAGACAAGAACCCCATAGTCGGCCTCTTTGTTTCCAGTGAGGAGATGGTCACCCCTCCCATGCATGCCATGAGATCTGCAAAGAGAAAAAAAGCTCAGGTAAAGCTTGCGAGGAAGTTTTCAAAGTGATTTAGGCCGTTAGCATCTACGGCTCAATGAAATTCAGTGCCAGTCTCCCAGATATATTGAAAGATGGAATTATAGCGAATCTTCTCTTTCCGTCACAAGGCCTTAATTTTCAGACATTTTTGTGTTTGTCAACTTTAAATGTAACGGACTAATACTTTTTAGGCAGATGGTGGCTTTAAGTAGACGTTTTAGAAGAATATCAATAAAATCATGTTTCATTTATTTCTAAGAATGAAGCTGAAATGGAGACAGGCACTACTGGGCTGAATAAAGTGAGAAAACTCTTATGACTATTTCACTAAGTAGCTGCAACAGCTCTATTTTGGAGCAGAATACTCAAATTTGGCAAGGGAACACTGGAGGGTCAGGAAAGTGCTTTTCACTCCTTCCTTGTGAAAAGTCTTCTGAAATTTGAACAGGATGTGAGCGTTGGAAAGTCTCAGTTCACACAAGCTTAGCACAGACTCGGAGTTTAGAAAATAAACCACCCAGAATCATACTTGTCCTGAACATGCTCCAGTCCTTGGGCTTGCTTTTCCCAGCAAAGAAATCGCTATGACACTGACCTCAGGCACTGACAAAATCGAATCTCTGCCCTGAGCAACAGGGTTTATCTTCCTCAGGCCTGGGTGGCATACAGGGGATATAGCACCGCTGAAATAATGAAGGGTTTGTACTTTAGAGCTGTGCTGAGGAGGGAAACCGGGGGGAAACTGAGGTTAGGAGAAAGCTGGGACTAAAGAAATGGGCAAGAGAGAAAAGGAACAGGAGGGGACTGGAAACTTGGATGAGAAGATGGAAGTGCCACAGGTGAGAATTAGGAGGTGGTGTTGATCTTAGCCCGTTACAGTAGAGCCATGCCGGGGGTGGAAAAGGAAGCAGTCAAAACTAAGCTTTGGGAACCCTGATTTGGTAGAATACACTCCTGTGGACCCACGGTGTTTGGGTAAGTTAAGGCATTGCTAAGGATCCTTTTTAGTGAACTAGAGACTGAGCTATAGAAAACAAGAAGGCTGAGTGAGGCGTGAAAGTTTGGGGTGACATTACCTCTGGTCCCCTTGGTGCCTGGCCACTGTCACCTGAGCTCCAAATCCTCTCGGCACCTACAGGACTCGGAAGCCTCCCGGTTTGCTGAACTGGCACCGCTTCTCTGGAAAGTGCCCTTGTTCATGCTCCCGGGGGTCGCTCCTCCCCTCACCCATTTACCACGGTACCCTTCCTTATGGCGGTGGAGTTTGTCCACTCAGGTGATAAGAACCTTCTGCAGTCAAACAGAAAGGACCAGTATATTTTTCTGAAAATCTGACTGAAGTCCTTGCTAGGCTTTGCAGGCTGCTTCTTAGTCATGTTGCTTTCAGAATTTGTGAGGGAAAAGTCTGGAAATTGTAGTGCAATTTAAACAAAATTAATTTTACAGATAATTTTTCAGTGGCTTCAGGCACAGAGTCCTGACACTGTTTCATAATTAAATATGAATCTGGTTCACCCAGCTGTTTCTCTGTTAACACACTAAATAATCCAGGGCTTTATTAAGTTTGGTCACACATCCGTAGAGCTCAAAACATCATAAAACTTTTCCCCTTTGTATAGTAATTGCCTTCACTTGTGAGTGGTCAGCGTATCCGGCTATAGAGACCAACCTCTAATGCCAGATATTGAAAGCAGAGCACATGCACACTTTCTACACTACCTTGCTGCATTATAGAGCAGGTTTATTTTCCCCTCAGAAAAGATACGTATTGCATTTAGTTTTGGGACTGAGTCGTGAATAATTTGCCTTTCAGTTAACCTCATTCACTGTGTGAGTCTTGCAAACGTTTTCTTTTGTAAACTGTGTATTTGCAAGAGGATCTTGAGGCCCCTATTGGGATTCATTTGGATCTGCATGTAGAGACTAGTGATTCAGAAGAGTGTAAAAATAGGGTAGCTCACAGAGCACACTCTGCATAAAACACCACTGGGATTATATCTTGTAAGCAAAGAGGAGGAGCTGCAGAAAAATAAAAGCTCCCTTATGGCTATTTAAATCACAGTTTTTTGCCCTATTCTTATTTTGTTCCCTGAATGCCCTTTTCTACTGTCTGGTGCCTAACACTTGCTGAAGAATGAATAGGATTCATTTTTCTCATTGTTTTGTGTTTTTCTTACTCCTCTGCTCTTTACACACATTCCACTCACTTGGTTGCCCAAAGGCCTTACCCCCAATTCCAGCCTTGGTAGAGCTCCTCTGCCTGCTGGAGGAAAAGGGGATCCTGCTTCTTGCTATCTCACAGTTTTCTGCCTCTTGGCAGAAAGTCAAAATAACAGTCACAGTGTGTCTCTGCCTAATTCAGAAGTATGGAAGAGCTACAAGGATGAACAGCTGTGTTGGAGGGAGGGTAGGAACCTGCTTTAAAAGACAAACTGGTGGAAGAATTTAGCTTTTTCTGAAGCAGTTCATTTCAGGCAGCCATTCTCCAGGCAATTTGAGCTTTCTCCTTCACAAAAAAAAAAATCATCCTAATAATTCATTTGAGAAAGAAAAAGCTTAGGGGCTTTTTTTTTTTTTTTTTTTTTTCCCATGTTGTTGGTAAACAGCTTCGGTGGTGATTTCTCAGATGGGGTACCAGCTGGCATTTTAGATCTAGGATAGGCAGCCGCTGCTCTGGAAGAGGAGGAGTTTCTCAGAGTGCAGCACCTTCAGAAATTTCTTTTGCAGGAGGCTTTCTGTTTAAGAAGGAGTGTAGTTGTTTTCCTCATGCTTTTTCCCGCTTGCCTTTGTGACCCTGGCTCAGCAGAGTGTTCAGCAGAATTCCAGCATATTAATTTTTGGTGACAGATTGTAAAATAAGATATATTTTTAATTAGATGACATACTGATGTTAATCAATTCCCTTTCTGGCTTAAATTGCCGATATTTTAAAATAATAATTAAACCACATTCGGTGCCAAGCCACTCATGATGTGAGGGTTCGAATGAGTGAAATTTCAAAAGATGGTAGGCATGATTGGAAAAACTCTGGACTATCTTTCTCAAGAGGGTGAAATAGCATTTAAATGTAGTTGAAAATTAATCCAAAAGAAGTGAGACAAAACATGAATGAGATTGGACAAATCAGCTGAGAAGATTAATGCGCTAAAGGATACATGGTAATTATTCCTGTGATAGAGAGAAAAAAATGTAAGTAGAAGACTCTTAGTTAGAAATATATTATGCATTTCAGTTCCAAGAAAATGGGTACGAACCAGCTTCCTTCCAATCTCAACATGGAGCAAGAGGAGGACTTTTTGGAGCGTGTAGGAAATAAGATGTAAACCATTTGGAGTTTTCTAATATTTATCATATTAGCCCTGAAAACTGCCTTCTAGGCAGGCCAAATAAGCTATAGGGTCTTGATTAAGCCCGTATGACTTGAGTGTTAAAACATGTTGAATATGATGCCTAAAGTAAACCTGATGTTCGCTGTGCTGGTGCCGGGCGGTGAGCGTGTCTGCTGTAGCGCCCTGTTCTCCTGCCCCGTGCATGGCCAAGCAGGGCTGCCCTTGCTGGGGCGGAGACCCTGTTCCAGTGACCTGACCCAGTACGCCCACATCATGCTGCACTTTGCCGTATGGATTAGTAATTGAACACCAGACAAGCATGCAAACACCACAGCTGGAGACTAGGGTTCATTCCCCGAGGGACAGCACGTAGACCCTTCAAGAGTATTTCCAGGGAAATACAGTGTGTTTGAGCGTACCTGCGCTTACAGTATGGATGTGTCTGGCATTCCCCTAAATACGTCCTTTTCTGTCCATCTGCAATGTTCTCTCTCGTAGCTAGATCTTATACCGCCTAAAGCAAGAAATACCTTTTATTCCCTGTATATATAGCTGCACGGAGGATCCTGGAGTATAGTAGGGCTCCTTGATGCTTTAGTACTTTAATTAGTAGCATACATGGTACTTTGCTTAGCCGCTTCTAGAATATTTTGGGATCTCTGGGATGGGGGAGTGCTGGTTTAAAACATTACAGCTGCTGTTGTTTCTGAAGCGCGTTTCAGAGGCAGCGTGGAAGTTGCAATCCTCTAGTTGTTTCTCCTCGTTAGTGGTGCTGCAGTGGCTCGAAGAGCTGTTTGGGGAAAGTAACAGGTACCAAAAGGAAAGGGCTTGCTGGTGTGATTGCAGAGCCTGGGCAGGCTGCTGGGAGGCAGAGGTAATTTTCTGTGTAAATTCCGGTTGTTAGAAGAGCATTAAGTTTCATGAACCATTTTCCTTCTCCTTGCTAAGATTCTTCGGACTGTCCCATGTTCTTCTCGCAGGAGACAGAATCCTGAGCTTTTAATTTTGTCAGCATTGTAGGAATCTTGATGGGCCCTACAGTATGTTGAGAAAGGAATGTGAAGCCCATGTCAGACTCTATAAACTACAGTAGAAATAAGGTAATTACCACAAATTGGGTTTTCTGCCATTTTATTTATTTTTACAGTATTCTAGTATAGGTTCTTGAGATTTTACTTTGGAAATGGGATGCTACAGCCTTGCCTCAGTGCATCTGATGAGCACTGTCTGAGGGGAGCTTGCAAGGTCCTTCCATTAGAGCTTATGCTTTCCTTTGCCTTCAACTTCTATGCAATTAAAATGAAAGATACGCCTCCATGAGAAAAAGGTGCAGGCTGTTCTTGGGAAAGCGTGGACGAGCTGGGTAGGTTCAGATGGTTCCACAGGTTTCCCAGCAGAGGACACAGGTCCTGCCCCTAAATTCAAGCTGTGGCGCTGCCAAGGCAAAGTGCTGTTAGAGGTGAGATGGGCTCAGGAGCCTTTTTCGTGGCGGTGGCTGCGTAAGGAGCCGTGTCGTTCGTTCAGCCATGCTGGGAGCTGACTGATGCCGTGTGGAGTGGCGGCTTTAGGGGAAAATGGCCCATACGATGAGAGGCAGAACAGACTAAAAGCGTGTACAGCGCGCTGTTAGTTTGCTCCAGCCGACATCTGGCCTGCTTTGAGAGGTGTTTGAATGTTGCCGTTGGATAAAACAGAACTAATTTTTTCATCAAAACCACATTCCTGACATAGTGGCCTAGTTTCCTCCCGTTCTTCTGATTTGTTTTCTTATTGAATTGTGAAGCTGGTGGTATGGGAGGGACAAGAAGCAATGGGAGAAGAATTAAGATTCACAGTTTTACTTTTCCCGGTTCACTTTTGTTTAGCTCATGCTTTTCTTACCTGTGTACGCATGTTATTTTTGATTTTTTCACTTTTGGTTAATGCATTTTGGAAAGGGTTTTTTTCCCCTAAATTGATGGGTATTTTGATGATATTATAGTTTCATGAGTATAAGGTAAGTAAGTCTTAAGAGTATAACATATTCTTGGTATTTCTAGGCTAAGACTTTCAGTTCAGCCTTTGCTGCAGTTCTTTGGATTTTTATCATAATTCAAGAGAATAAAAGCATCAGGTTCACCTTTTATTATTCGTGCAACAGATATTTCCTCATGTCCAATAAAAAGAAAATAACCATTTTTCTGTATTTGAATATGTTATGATATTTGGGCCTGTCAAGCTCCATGCCCCATCTCCTTCGGTCGCAAATTAAACAGGCAGAGCTGTGACCAAGTTCAAAGACTGAGGAGAGATTTTTAGGTGATAGACCAGCTAACCAGTCATTTAGTTTTCTTCCCAGCTTTTTGCCAGCATCTTTCCTTGGAAAAAAATTCACAGTGTTTATGCCTCTCCTGCACTCTTTCCACAAGCGTACCTCACTTGTTTGTTTCATTGTTGACATTAATATTTTTGTTTGTTTTGGTTTGCATCTCCCTGTCTGCAGTACTTCCCTTTAGGAGTTGGAAATTTTCATCGTTTCCTAATATTGTGCCACTTGCATAATCAGTGTGAAAGCCCATGTATGGAGTACTCGATATGTAGGAAAGCAGAACTGAACTTCAGTCCTCTATATAATTGTCAGTGAATTATGCATTCCAATGTATTAAACATTAAGTTTCAGTCTACCATTAATGATGATTTTTGGCATAGGGAAAGATTAATTTAAAATTAATTTATAAAAGATCACTGGCTGGCAGAACAGTGTCGTACACATCTGCAGGGACTTGCTGATTTTCGTATTACCAAATGGAATAGCATCACAGTAACAAGCAATATAGAAAAGACAAAGTAGACTGGGGTCTGCCTCTGCCTAATGGCAAAACATCATTCCCTTTTAGCTGAGTAGGTTGAGAGAAACTACACATTTACTATAAGCCAGTGAAGTTTTTTGAACAGAAAACTTTGAAAAACATAACTTGTGCTGATTATCAGTCTTTTTTACTTGTTTTGCTGCAAAAAATGTAACAAGGCAAGGCTGCTGAATTCCTATTATCGATATGTAAATGTGAAACATGTTTCTTATTATATACTCTCTATGTGATACTTCAGAATCAGAGATAAATCTGTTTATTCTATGGTGGTCCTTTCATGGTGCAAGACTGATTTCTTGCTTCACATCCAAAGGCAGGAGGTGAGAAAGCAGATCTGACCTGGTTTGGGGCAGTTTTTCCTTTCTCTGGCTGCTCTGTATTCATATCGACTTTTTCCAAGCAGAGAAGCAGGTGCTCTGCTAAATTTTAACATCATCTTTAATGAGATGCTGGCTTACAATATGTCCTGGGAGGTTTGTCAATAGATTTATTCATATGCCATTTAGATACTTCTATTAATCTTTTTAGCCTTGTGGAACCGAGTTGATTATCTCATTTCATACTTGATTTTGGTCTGATGCAAAAAGGGATGTTATGTCTTGAAAAGAAAATTGATTTTTTTTTTATGGGATGTCATGGGTTATACTCTGGATTGTTTATGTTGCAATGGCAAATATACACTGTCGGCTAAAGGCACCTGTTTAGAATATACTATGGCTCTGAGCTGGTTATGGATGCCACACAGTTTGTTTACATAAAGCTTCTCTTGAAAGAGTCCCTTTAGAGTTAATAAAGTTTTGTAACCATCTGTGGCTTTGAAGTGCAAAACAACTTGACCAAAAGCGCTCTTGAAGCAATAGTGAATGAGGGTGTGGGGACGGTCAGGAGCTCGAGAGTCCGGCAGCAAGTGGAATTGCTGCTGTTCAGAGGATGCCACTGTTTTGAAAAGGAAATTGAGGGTAGGAAAAGGGTTACAGCTGCATGTCAACAAAAGTCAGCATATGTCAGTAAGTTACCTCTTCGGTATGTCTTGGGATAATTAGTGCCATTCTTTCCAGCAATCTGAAAACGCTTCAGTTGTCAGTGTAAGTGGAGGTCGACACAGCGTACTTCTCCTTGGCTGGGAGCGAGCTGATGTAGTTCTTACCCCATGTGAAACACTCTGCAATTGAAAATATATATGGAGTCCAGATTTTACCAAATAAACCTTTCCAGATTCCTTCTGCCAAAAAACCAAGCCAAGAAAACCACCACTCCCAGAACACTCTAAGATGCCACTTAATAGTGGCTTTTATCATACTCCTTCCAGTTTTCACTCTCATTTAGGCATTTGAGTGAGTCTTTCAAGAAGCAACCACAAATTGTACACAGTTTCCTTGTACACAGTGTAACAAACAAACGCACAGCAAGAACCCTGCAGTTCCTGTTTGTCTGCAAAGGTAGTAATTTTACATGCTCGTAGGAGTTTTCCTTTGTGTAAATAAAATGTGTGCCTGGAAACAAATGTCCTAGGAAACCAGGCTGGGAACATTTCTTTCAGTAAATTATTGATTTGTTCAAAAAATTGGCATTTATATTTGAACGGATCACAGCTAATTGTGCTGATAGTTCCCTTCCCTTTCTCTCAGTAAGGATTTACATTAAAATAAAGCTTACCAGCAACTTTAATTATGTATGTACGCACTGTCTAAACGGAGCTGAAAACACTACATCAAAGTATGACCCTTGCCCCGAAAATGTTCCCCCAGTGCCGGACTCTGAAGGTTGCATTATTGTCTGAATAGCGATACATAGGGTTTAGGTCAGCCTTGGCAGGACCGAGAGCCGGACTAGCGCCCGATAAGATGGTTATCACTTGGTGACGGCCCTGGGGAGGACAGCCGGTCCAGTGGGCTGTTGGTCATGGAGCACCACGACTGCTGGTAGGGTGAAGCAGAGCTAGTGTAACTGGGGATTGCTTGCAACCTCATCATTCCTGAGAACTACAGGACGCTTTAGGCTGCTGGCGCAAGGTGGAGAAGTTTTAAGGCTACATTAATTAATGCCAAAATATTGGCCTGATACAGAGCTGGCTCAGGATCAGAGGAAAATGAAAGCAATTTCTTGTGTTCATTTGCAAGTGCTCTGTGTATGTCATATAAACGTATTAATACTGCTTGACGTGTTTATATTTGAAAACATGGATAGCTCTAGAGTAATTTACTGCCGTTACTTAATTTCTCATATTTAGTTTTTTATTTCTATAGATGGAATAAATTGATCTTGATAGCAGTAGTTGACTACATTTCTACGCTCTATCAGGTTAACACTGTTGACAGTGTGCCATTTGACTTTTGCTCCAGGGTGGTGGTATTTTGGCTGTAAGATTTAATCTCAGTGTTTTCCAAAAGTTGGTCTAAGTTTAATGCAATCCCATAATAATCTATAGGTAAAATAAGAATAGCCTGGTTCTGTTTGTCCAGAACTAAAAGCAGTTAGGGTTGCCCAAAAGACTAAGACGGAAGTGGCAAACGGGGCCTTTGCAGTGAAATCTGGGAACTTGAATAGGATGTTTTAGCTTCCATAAAGCTACGGTATAAAGACAAATTTAACTTTTCAGAATGGGGCGTAGATCACAAAAAGCACCTTAGGTTGTGCCTTATTATGAATAAGATGTTTTTATGTCTGTCTTCAGAACAGTAAGGGTTATCCTTAATATTTAAATCATTTTAAGTATTAGCTTCATATTGCATTATATTGATGTATTTCAAATTGTATTCCAGTGCCTTTGCTAATCTTAAAAAAAAAAGTAATTTAAAAAAAGAGCTGAATTGGCACATGGTACATTGGTACATTAGCAACTCTCAGATGTTTAGTATAGATAAGTGCATGTGTTGCATCTTTGTTATCTTGCTTTTCTGCTAAGGTACAGTAATACCAAATGGGGGTAGATAACTGGCAAGGAGGATGTTGTGAGCAGCAACTTACTTGAGGCCAAAGTACTGGGCTGCCAGAATAACAAGGAGTTACTGTCCTCAGGGAGGGAGGGGGTTATTTAAGCATTGAATTAGTAGGTATCTAGTTAGATGTGTGCGGACTCTCCTTTCGTTAATCTCCATATCACCTCCTTCAGTGTGATAAGCCCCCGAACAGAGGTCTTGCCACATTATGAAATCCTATTCTCAACAACCCTTCCTGTATTTTTATTTCTAGCCTTCAGTTCCTACAAAATATGCGTACACTTATTTGAATGTGCGACCAGCTTGTTTATACTAATCTATGTGCCAGGCCTGGGATGTTTTTTCATTGTGCAGCTAGAAAAACAAAAACAAGACAGGGAGCTGTGGATGTTTAGGGAATCAGTGTGTCCCTCCTGGAATAGCTGCGTCTCTACAGGATCCTGCTTTGCAAATTCCTGCTGTTCCTCTACAGAAACAATTCAATCCAGAGCAGGCGTATTCCGTTCAATCTTGCCCCAGTAGAAATCAACAGATAAATTCACACAGATTTCAGTAAAAGTAAACCAGTGAGGAACGGGATCTGCCATGTACTTTTTATTTCTATAGATCCTCCCATTCCACTTAGAAAGATTCAGCCAGATGCCTCCAGAGTCAACCACAGAGTCCAAGTTGGAGTTTAAAGATAGTTGTGCTCTACAGGTGGGATTAGTCTCATTAATTTTCATCATCTAAAAATTAGGAATTTAAATTAAACTAGTCCCCTAGGTTGATTTCATGGTTGTTGAAAGGCATCTTCAGAGAGGAATTCATTGTTCTCGTATTAGGCTCCTGCACGGATTTAACTGCTTCGTAGTGTCCTGTTTCTCTGGGCACTGACTATTGATGGAGCCTGGATGCTCACCTCAGGCTAGATGTCTGCATTTTGGATGAAATTAACTTGTCTCTAAATACTACTGATTTCACGTGATCAGCTGTATTTATTTCCATACCAGACAAACTGGTACGGAATATGCATATATGCATATATAAGTGGAATATGCACATATAAATGAATATGCAAACCTCAGAAACAGTGCAGCATGGTTATGCAAGGTATATATTCTTTGATATGTTCCCCTGCAGTTAGTTGGTGTATTGATCGCTCTGAGCCACAGAGAGCACGAGAGGACTGAGCTGGGAAGACGTGCCGTTGTTGGATTCAGCCCTGCTTTTCCAGAGGTCCCTTCCTGTGCAAACGCCCGCTGCTATTAATCCCCTTCATCCTCTGTGTCATTAAAGCGCTGGGATGAATGACTCGCACGATGGAGGGGTGGGAGATGTCATTCCTTCCCCACCACGGTTAGTCACCGCACGTCCTGCACCTCCGTGCTTGCCCTGAGTCACGCCGTGGCCTCAGTGCCACCCCTCGTCCTGAGAGCTCCCTTCCCGGCTTTGGCCGTGCTTCTGGGAGTGCCTTGAACTCATTCTGATGCCTGGCAAAGATGACGGTGTTAGGGAAAGCGGTTCATTCCGCCTAATTCCACAGGAAAAAGGATTAGGGCAGCACGAAGTTTTGAATGGCATTAGTGAAGCAATTGATGCAATGTAGAAACAAGTCAGCTTTTTAAGTATCTGCAAACAAGACAGGGCATCAGATACTCATTAGTACCATAAGCTTACAATAAGCTGTGATGAACACTTCCATTTGTGCAGCAGTGCCAAAGGGAGATGTGGTTGGTTGGTTTGTTTATTTGTTTGTTTAGCTCCAGGCCCTAGTTCTTACCCTAAATGCAAAAATCCTTCTGTTTATGTGTCGTCTTCCGTGGAGCTATTTCTGATTTCTTGTGGTATAGGTAGGAGGAGGCTAAACCCCAGAAATTTTAATGAAAGAACCAACTGAAAACAGATGAATGTGTTTCAGTCCTTTGTGAGGAGAGGAATGTTACTTCTTTTCTGTATCAGTATATGCTGCAGTTGAATATTCTTGATTGAAGCGAGGAGGCTCTAGCCTGTACTTGACATGATGATATTGGGTGTTCTGCTGGTAAAGAGACTTATTAAAGTACATTGCTAGCCCTTTGACTTGAACAGCTAGTAAAAATTTCAGATCTTAGTAGGTTATTCACAGAAGAATGAGGAATTTTAAAATGCCATTTTCTGTCTTACATGAATTTAGGACACCCTTCTATATTAAAAGGAAAAAACCAAATAATCTGGGGCAATCTCCTTGCCCATATCCCGAGATTGTTTCAGCCATAACCTTAACATGAAATGTTTATTTATTCTGCACATTGATACTATTCAGGTTATTCTGTCATTTTTGTTTTTCTGCAGTGTTTTTTCTGTTCCTGAGTTTTGTTTCTGCTTCTAGTCAGCTCTTTTTTGTTTTTCTTTGTCCATCTTCTCAACAAAAGCAATTTTAACAAAGTCATTCTGCCAAACTTATTTGAATCTCTGAGAAGCTTTGCATTTACCTTTGCTCCAAGCAAAACTGCATGCTTAGCTGTCTCTTAGATATGCATACCTTATCTCTCAATTTAGAGATATCTTCAGAGAGACATGTTAAAAGTTATCAACCTTCTCTCTTAGGGGAAAAAAAAGTGATGAAACCTTTGAGATATATATCTTTGATGAAAGGATATCTTCTTTCCTAATTGTTTTCTTTCTTAGTTCTCAATATTTGGTATCATATGAAATACCCCCTCCTTGTGTTAAGATTTATAACACATCATTAGCAGACCTATGTGAATCAGTGGACTGCTTTTTAAGGCATCTGTGAAAAGCAGTTGAAAAAATGCTTCCTCTAAGTAAGCTTACATTACTGTACAGAATACAAAACAGTTCTACAGGAAGAAGTTTTGAGGTCAGCAAAGTGTTTGAGAGCCACTCTTATTCCTGCTTAAAGGTAAGACCATATGTAAGTTCTGTCCTTACTGCAGTGCCATAGCTCCTGAACTTTCTCATGACACAAAGGTATGATAAGAAGTGTTGCTAGTTGGTTTCTTTTTTCTTATCTCTTAGGTGTTTTCTTTATTTACATGCAGTTTACTGCTTTTGATGTGAATAGGTTGTTATATCTACTAGCGGGTAATTATGGCTATAATTTTTTTTTAAATAGTATTTGTGCCTCAGATTACCTTACTGAATGTGTTAAAGGAACCAAGTGACAAAGGCAAACTGATGGCAAAAAATAATCTTTCATGCAAACCCAGAAGTAATTATTAGGTAATATGTTCTACCTTGCTTCTCTCCAGGCTGAGGGCGATTTACTCTTGCCAAAGCTGTGTGAAGAGAGTGAGATCAAAGGGCATCCTAAAGCTTAAGGCTGGTGGTGCTAGAAAGGAGAAGCAACACTAAGAGCTAGCAGGTACAGAAGGACACTAATAGGAGAAATGCTAATTTTTAAATGTTGCTGAGGCTTTTCACAAAGCAGATGTGATGTTCAAAGGGACAGAGCCCTCCCAATCCGCTCACTCAGTCTTTAAGCGGCCATTCCCTCGCGAGGGGCACGTGGGCATGTTTGGAGCGGGCCAGGCCGCGTTGCGACTGGCATGGCTCTCCAAAATCTCCACCGTCACGGTGACAGGAGGCCAGGAGCCAGCACCTTCCAGCCAGGAATAAGAGAACAGCCTGAAGTGACTTTACAAATGCTTTCAAGGAACATCGAAAACTTAGGCAATGGAAAAAAAGAAAACTGTTTGTTGCTTTAAGCCTTTGTTCTGCCTCCTGACTTTGAGTGAATAAATACATGACGTTTGTTTAGAAGTGTTTGGGTTTCCCTGAAAACAGAGATTCTAACAGCTTTCCACAAAAAAAGCTCATTTGTGCCAGATTCAGATGGTCCAGTCAGTTGAATAAACAGTGTAAGAAACTGGACAAGGCATAAGTGGTCTGAGGCGTCTGCACTGCACGCTCCCACGAAGGGCACCAAGAGGGCTGTGCACACAGTGGAGGACTTGTACAACTCTCCAAGTTGTGCTCCAGCATCACACCTTCCCTAATTTTTGTAGCCTCTCTGCACGTGGTCTTGCTATTCATTCAGTTAGATTCTTCATCAACTCTGCTTATATAGTGTATATTCCATGATTGCAATATATATAGCTAGAACAATTAGATTATAACCATACTATCAACCTGTGGATTTAAGAAATTTTCTCAAGTCTTGGCTTTCTTCTTGGGTCTTTAGGTTTTCATAGCACAAGCTAAAAAATCCATCCAAATGCAAAGTGTAGGTTGTGGGGTTTTGTGTTTTTTTAAAAACAATGTTTTACCTAGTAAGTGCTGAAGGAAATCTGTGAACCTCTCACGTAAACTTAAGTCCCCAGTAAACTTGTGAACATCTGTTTTGCAAAGAGTGGACGACATGCAATTATATGCGCATGGTATCGTTTTTAGATAACCTTTACTTCACATCAGATAAATTCAGATGGGTTCCTTATTCCCTCGACAGTTTTTTGGTTAAACATCACTGCAAGGCTGATTATGCAGTATTATCATGTGCCCTCTGTACCTCTATGGCTGTTGTGTGATTGGAATTTGGAGCATGCTAACACAATTAATTGAAATATCTTTTTCTTAAGATAATTATTAACAGGACTGTGTTGTATCACTGAGTATCATTGTGAAAATTTTAAATACCATTTTTAGGATGTAATATTTTTTATCATTCATAACCTAGAGTATGTATTTTATACAAGACCCTTTATCATTCATAATCTAGAGTATTTATTTTACTACAGAATTTTCAGACATTTTACAGTGTTCCTTGGGGATCCAAATCCTGCAAGTCTGTTTGGCATGTACTAAAGTCACCTGTTCTGCACTGTGGTATAAATAACCGTTTATAAGAGAATACTTTGGTGGATTTGAAGTTGAAGAAATACAGTACATGCATCTACACAATAGAGGGAAACATAATATTTTGGGAGAGACTCACTTAAATCTATCTAGCTGAGTTGGGATTGTTTAACTATAAAACCACACGTTAGAGAAGCCATTTGCCTACTTTCTTTCTTCTTTAATGTATGGAACATCTTTTTCAGTCGGGGATACACAGATGAAACTTAAGTGGTTCAGCAGATTCTAGGTCAGAGCTCGAGACTTAAAAGAGTTTTACTGCTGTGACTCAGGAATAATTATCAGCCAGATAATGCCAATACCATTATAACCTGTAACAAGATAATGACAGTAACATAAAATAAAGCATTGGGCATTGGTGTAAGTATGGAATTTTATTACTGATAGTGAAGTAACATGAAGCTGCCCAGGGAAGTTGAGAACAAAGCCATCTTGTGCAATGTTTGAGAAGCCTTTCTGTGGGACTGCACAACTCAAGAGGTACATCCGTTTGATAAAATTTCAAACTTCACTTTCCACTCCAACTTGTAGTTCCCAAATGTATAAATTCTTCTTAAAAAAAAATAAAAATAAAAATTAGGGTTCTATATGTTTTCAGAAAGTTCCTCCAAAGCGTTTCTCCTTACATTTACATCCAAAATGAGAGACATTCATCAAGTCCTACTGGAAAGGGCAATCCTCTATTGCCAGAGGCCTTCAAGAACAACTGTAAGAATTTAAGGAAAAACTTGTTTTAAGGACTATTCTGTTCCATACTTATTTTATACACTAAATAAAGTAGTAAATGGTTGGACTTTTAACAAAGGATGTCCTTTGTACAGTAATTCCTGAAATATGAAATGTGACCTTCCCTCCTCCCCCAAAGAATTTATGTTCCTATGACCTACCTCACTTGCATTTTAGGTGCCTATATCCATCATTCTCATCCTCAGAACTCCTACTCAGCAGCTGCCTATTTTGGCAGCACTTATAGTCCATCCATAGCCATTCCCGGTTTTTACATTAAGGACCTGTACAGACATGAAATTGTACTTCTGAGAATACTCAGAAACTGCATTGGCTCAACAGAGTCAAGCACCTTACCAGCAAGGTTTATTTAAAGGGCAGGTGAAATAAGCACCTGCCTCCTGTAACAAAAAGCTAGACCTGGCAAGAAACCCCCCCGGTATTCCAGAATGAAATATTTATTATTCACTGGCAATAGTTGTTCCCCATTGAAAAAAAATAATAATTTAAAAGCTAGCATGATTATATTATTTTTCTTCTTATTTTATCTGGGAGTTAGAAGGTTAATGGGAAAGGTCAGAAAAAACAGTTTTGCTTGTTCTAAAAATGTAGACTAAATGGAGAGCTGTCAACAGAAGTCCCCAAAGTAATATTCCACATGCCTCTGTACGATTAAAGCAGCTGTGTGGGCTCTCCCGGAGTGCCAGCCTTCTCAGACAGAGCTAACGCAGGAGCTACTGGTGCCGTTTGTGCCATCCTGCACCACAGTCCGAGAAAACAACTGAGCATAATGCGGGATGGGACACCAGGCGGTAGGCTACTGCTTCAGGGACTCATTTGGGAGGAGACATGATGCTCCTTTTATGAGGATCATTTCTGTTTCTTACTTACATTAGTAGGACAAAATAGAGAAAGATTCTTGGAAGGAAAAGCTGGAGCACAATCTCATCTGTCCAAAATGAGTGCTGTAATCCCTAGCCCACAGAGTTATTTGTTTGTGTTTTCAGTGAGTCCCTTTCTTCTTCATCCTCTGCTTCCTGCTCACAACTTCCCAAATCTTGAATTATTTTCTGGATAGCGGTGTGGCTGCAACGAGAGTATCCCCTTCCTAATCCTTTACAGAAGCCTTTAGTCCCAGGGGGTGATTGTGTGGGAGGTAGAAGATATGGATTTAATTAAATTTAAAGGCAGTGGCCTGTAAGTGAGCTAGTCAATCCCTATCCTTCATTTCTAGTCTGTTATCCAAGAGGCAGGGGTATCACTAGAGTCTGTATTTTAAAAGGAAGCGTAGGACAGTGAGTGAAGAGTTGCAGATGCGGAGAGCAGTCCCCTGAGGAAGAGGGTGGTGGGTGCCCTGGGTAGGGCCGGTCACGAGGACCCAGAGAACAGACCCCAAAAACCAAAAGCACCAACTCTTTTTGGTTATAAGAGAGATAGGTTTGGCTTTGAAGTAGAAAAAACCCATATACCTAAACTAATAGTACCATTTGTACTTAGGTGTCAGGTGGTGGCTACGGGGGGGGGGGGGGGGGGGGGGGGGGGGGAGAAAAAGAAAAATGTCAGGTAGTTGCTGAGCTTCCACTTTCACACAGCTCTGACTCCAGACCTTTCTCTTCTTCAGGTATCAGCCTCTTGCTATTCCAGCTATGTAGTAGACTCTAACAGATCATTTGATTTACGTTCAGTTTTAAGACATTTGTCTGTGCCTGGAGTCAGTGATGACAAGCCCTTCGGTTTGCACGTATGTCCAGGACTAGGAAGAGTTTCCAGCTTTCAGTCCTACGTCATCTAGTCATTTCTCTCTGTGCCCTAAAATTCCTGTCATGTTATTGTGATATAACATTAAGAAGCAAAAAACCTGCATCTTGTGTGTAGGAGGAGAGATACAGCGATCACAGTTTGGATACTGTTTTGAAGCAATAGGGTCCAGTGCTCATACAAAGATGTCCATAATGAGCAAAGCTATGAACTTTCCTTACCTCAAAGCCTCCATAAAGAACTTGAGTTCATTCCTATCAGGGTGGATCTTTACATAGCTAAGCCCTAATTCTTTGTAAATGGCCTTGCAATATAACAGAAGATGCTACATACAAACTTCAGATCATTATGGATCTTAATTATTATCCGTTATTTAAACTTACTTCCTTGGTCTCCAGACCTGAAGTTCACATATTAGTATGTTAGTATTCAACATAAGAATGTTCTAATTTGGTATTAAAAAACCTCTTCAATTGGAAGTGGTGCATTTATTTGTAGCTAGATTTATTTTCCTTTTTTTTTGGCAGGGGGCATGGGGGAGGTGGATTTTGAGGTTGCTATTTTAATACTGAGCTAGGAGTTTTAATACTGAGCTAAGAGGTTTTTGTTGCCTTCAGAGGTAAATCGTAGGTGGAAAATCTTCGTGTCACGAATCACATACCTTTAATGTTACTTTGCAGAGTGGCGTAGTCCTACAGAAGTGTGTAGTAGAACCTAAAGTGTGAGATACCTGTTAGAAGGTTTGCATGGGAGGCTGCAGATGGAACAGAGATGAAGGAGAGTCCCCAGGTCAGAGGGACCTCACTCCAGAGACACTGCCTCTTCCCACGTGATGTGCGGCCAGAGCCCTCACTAGAAGTGTTTAGGCAAATCTCCCCTTTTATAAGAGAAAGTAAGGGTGTTCAGAACGTTTTTAGTAGCAATCTAGAACATTTTTCTTTCCATTCTGCAGTCCTTCCAGACCTGGTTGTGTTACAAAAGTCGTATATGAGACAGGTCTTCTGTTAAGAAATGAGGAAGAATATAATGTTAAGTCTCAGTTGGGATGAAAAGTCTTCTGTTGTCAGAAATTATGGTAAGATTATTATCAACTCTTTGCTGTTTAAGATTACTGTCTGGCAGAATTTACTTCTCACATAAAATTTGTTGTGCTGGATGATGGCTGATTTAAGTATTATCATCAGAATGGGTAGACCTTTGTTTTGGGCAGTGTTTTCAATGGTGATCAAAGGGAAATAAGTCCCAAACGGCTATTTTTAATGCAGTGAGCTGCATCCTTAGTCTTTCAAGTCCTAAACCGCTGTTTTACATTTCCTGAACTGAAGAGGTATGTGTATAGGCTGTCATCTGTGTAAGCATAATTTCATTTCCCTAAGCTTCAGCTAGGTAGCAAAAGGCAAAATGGTTGCATACACATGACCATTACGACACACACATTCACCACCAAGACCCGTTTTAAAGAAATTAATGACAATAAGAAGAGGCCTAGATCACTTATGCTTGAAATCATTAACATATCTATTTAATATCAATGTCGTTATACGTTTGGCACCTGACTGATGTGCTGAATGTGCAACACATTTATTGATATTAAAATTATAAAGTTGGTGACAAACAACTTTTTAACATCAAAGCCTGAAGTAAAATTAAGCAGGAGTTAAAGTGTCTTGTTCTAAAATATGTAGCTCGGAAAGCGAACAGTTTATTTTGTTTATTTTGATTTGCAAAGCCATTCTTCCACAGGAGAGGAAACCAGACAATTCAAATCAGTTTCTAAGCCCAAAAAAATACAAGCTAGATGGAGACTTTATATTTAAAGTTAGTTGCGGTCTTATTTGCCACTGTTTTCCTGCAACAAAAGAACAAAAGTGTGTCTTAATATTTTTGCATCTTTACATATCAGAAATTTGCCTTCCCACACTTAAAAAGAAGTGCTGGAAAAGAGGGTTATTTTGATCCCCGGGCCAAGTTCTTTAATGCCAAATCACAGTGTGGAAAGAATGTCTCAGTCCAAGTTATAAATCCTTAAAATGAGCTTTGATGGAAAATCTGGAGTAGTTTCACAGTGGAATCTCCTCAGCTCCATGTGAGGAGTCCTGTTGCTGCTTTGCTAAGGCATGTGCCCGCTCCATCCAGGAACGGTCTGCTTGGTACCAAGGCTGGCTTATTGCTTGCGAACAAAAAAGGAATCAACAAAGCAGGGATGGTTTTGTTCTGCAAATTACTTCAGGATTTCTAGTCACGTATGAGAAGTTTTTTCTCTGTTCTTCTGTGTTGTCACGATATTGGTGAGCCACAAAGGAAACCTGTGCAAATTCAGTTCTTTGTTCCCTTTACAGAAAACTTATCTCTGCTTACTGCGGGTTTGCTTGTTAAAGTGACTGCAGGGCTGGTCACGAAACTTCTCCTGGCAGTGACAAGAGATGTATGAGACATAAGAGTAATGCAGCCTTGGTGTCTAGGAAGTCTCATTCAGGGGAATGGAACGGGGCCTCTGGTGCAGAGGGCCGTAATTGCTATCCTAGATGCCCAGAAAAGTAGAAATATGGCTTTCTTTTTACCCTTCCTCCTTTGGACTGGCATGGGTGCTCCTTCCCAGATCACTTGTCTCTTCCAAGGGAGATGTCTCTGGCCAGGAGCTGTCAGACAGCCGCCGTGCCAGTTTGGGCAGGCTCGGATGTTGTTCAAGCGTGCGCGCACATAGAGGAGAAAGAGGGACTTTCATTTTTTTCAACTCATTTATTTGTATTGGACAATGCTGGCACTCTCCTTTTGGTCAAATTAATTTCTTCACACATCACCACTTTCAAGACCGAAACATGTCCTCCCCTTATACTTGTCACTATCACACCAGCTTACAGAAGCATCTCGGCGCGTGTCTCCCTACGCAGGAGAGTCAGCAGCTTTTTCTATCGCACCCTCCCTCTCCCCCATCGCTTCTGGGACACGCGTACGTCAATATTAGCAGGAAGGGTTGCTCTGTAGGGAAAACCAGTTTGGCGCTAAGGAGCCAGCATCTCTAAGGTACGCATTTTGGGGGTGGAGGGTTGCTTGGATTAGTTCTCGTCTTGTTGCGTGGACTGAATGGTGGTTAGTGAATGGGGTGTATTCAGAGTCCTCTCGCAGCTCATCTCCGTTTGATTTCATGTGAAGAGGAACTCTGAGAGAGCACAACAAGCGATAGCAGACTGCCTTTAGAAGCACACTCCTTATCGGAATTAAAATGCTAAGACGGATTCACGTTCTGAGTGGTGTCTCTAGCTGTAACACTTAGGCCCAGCAGGGAATCCTGGTCTTCCTCGCCCTAATAAAATTAACTGAGATATTAGTTTTAATCAGTTTTATGTAAATCTGTACTGAATAGTAGGTCCTGTATTTTACCGTACTTTTACTAAATGCCTGCTGAAATGTACTTTAAAGTTAAAAGACGTATCTAAGAAATAATTCCAAAGTTGTACAGGCAAGTACATAGAGTATGTATAACAGAAAATCTCAAGGTTAGCTGTTTTGGAGGGTTGCTCTGTGTGGCACTTCGTGTTGTCTCCTGTTAATTCCGAAAGCTCGAGGCCACTATTAATAACTGCGGTGGTGTTGCTCCCTTAACGAGTATCGCTTTGCAGCAGCACAAGTGTGCAGAGAAGCGGTTGGGTCCCCTCGGCTGCAGGATGAATATCTGGCTCCTTCCCGTGGAACTTTATTGCTATTGCACAGGACTGAAGAGTAGCTGCAGTAAGGCAATAAAGAACACGGTACGATTAAACTGTAAAGCAAATCGGTATGATTCTTTTCAAAGGATGAGCGAGTTATTTCATTCTCTAAAGAGCTGGATTTGTAACTGTGCAGTGTACAAATCACTTAGCTAACCTTACACACAGATACCCACTCAAAGAGGCTTATGCTGTTATATTTCACCTGGCGCAGACGCATCCAGAGTCTTGCCCCTGTGCCATTGGTGAATATTGGCCTCAAACACATGTATTAAATTAATTCTGAGTTGGGATTCGGTAAGAAATGGGAAGAAAAAGAGCACATTCAGTACAAATGTTACTTGGGTGATTAGATCACAAACTGTAAGTGAAGCTTGGAAATATAAAACAGCCCCCTTAAAGCTGGCTAAGTCATCTAAACCTTGCCAGTGATTGTTGAAGAGTATTGTTTCTACTGATTTTCCTAGTTGAGATTAGTGGAGTTTTATTTAATTGTATTTTTATCTGAAAATTACTGAGTAGTGTTGATGGATACATGCTGGTATTTACAAAATAGAATCATATTATAGGGATTCTGACATTTTGGTTAATTGGTATGTAACCCTCTAAATGGTTTCTATTGCTTAACTCGTAATTGTTCTCATTTGCTCAGTGGGATTTAGAAACGGGGTTTGTGGAATGTCACTTAATACTCATTTCATTTTGTTAAATGAAATGCATTGGCTTCCATCTTGCCTATAAATTAAGTCATTCCAGTTTCATTTTCTGGCCATATATTTTTAATTGTGTAAATATTTTTCCTTCTCATGTAATTTGCTGAATGTTACAGAAAGTGCCACCCCCCACCCCCGGCTTTACGTTATAGCAAATGAGTCGCAGTGTGTTTTCTATAGTCCGTTAAATCCGGACATAAATCGGATGCTTGATCTCTCTCTTATGGTGGTTTAAATGTGAACCATTGTGTCAAAGTTAGCCCTTTTCCTTGTTAAGTGGTGGACTGAAACTAATAAATTATTCTTTTGCAACCTAGAGAAATAACCTTCAATAAGAAAATATTTAAAAGGTCAGATCCTGCCTTCCGGTTAAATTTTCCTTAGTGTAGAGGCAGTGGGAAGGAGAAAGGCATCTCATTGATTTCCGCCCCCTATTCTAATGCTAGTCAATGTGTTGCCCAGCTTCTCTTTATAAATACAAGCAGCTTCAGGGACTCTCCAACACGTGTTTTGCTACCCACAAGTTATTAGCCAAGAATAGCTACGTTGAAGTAGGGTTGTGGTCATGCCCTCTCCTCTGGCAAATCCTCTTCCTCAGGGACTCTGGGACTGTTCTGTTGGCTGTGCTGGGTATTCAACACCCAGGGTAGGCCACACACTGGAAAACCGCCCAGAAAACAGATATACAGCCTTTACGGCCCATTTTGTAGCATACTGGAGAACAACAGCAACAAGTCATCAATCTCTTCTTCTACAAGCGTGATTTGAATGAGCATCTATGGGTGAAAAGCTCTAAGCGCTATCAACTCTCGGCTGTCTCCAATGACAACATTTTAAGCAGACTAAATGCATTACACTAGAAACTCACATAGACCTTTTATTAAGTTAACAGTGCCATATTTTCACTTCAGCTGACTGTTAAAATTCTAGTGTTGGGGTTTTTTAACAGTTTCATTTCCCTTGATTCCAAATTTTTTGTTAAGAAAAAAGATTATGAAATGTATTGATATAGTCCAAACATAGACTAAAAGACAGAGTCCTGCTGTGCTAAAAAGTAGTATTGTATATCGCTGCGAACCATTGCAACCCAGGTATACTGCTAGCAACGTTTTTTGTAATAGATAACTTTTCCTTCCATTTCCCTAACTCTTGTTAGCCACAAGATAAGGAGGAAAGAAAAAGCTGTGGGAAGCTTGCGGTTGCCTAAAGATTTCTTTCGAGGAATGGAGTTCTTAAAAAGAAATGGAGTTCTTAAAAAGCCTTCCCACCCCCGAAGGTATTAGGGTGGTATCATGCACAGAAGAGAGCCTGAGAGTGGGCACTGGGGGCCAGCATTTCAATTCTTTCGTGCTAATGAATGAGGAGGCAGTTGTCTCCTAGAGAGTATTTTCAAGGACAAGTGATGAGAACTGGATACTCTCTGTTTATTCTCACATATCTAGGAAGGAAACTTTTTCATATAGTGCACAAATGTTTATGTATTTTTCAAATATAACCTATCTCCTAAATGGCATGGAAATCTGTCATGAGGTCTTGGCATAACTCAGTTGGCAGCAACTGTTGTTCTTCCTAAGCAGCAGCATTGGCACATAAGGGAGTGACAGAGGCATACTCTAAGTATGGAAAGCGGTCTTCTCGATAGCAACAAGAGGCCATTTTCAGATCTGAAACTCAATATTCTGCAGCAAACAAACAAAGCTATGCAGAAGGATCCTGATTCTTGGAATATGCATTTTCCCACCAAGCCTATTTATAAAACTGCCTGATAAAAAAGCATATAGAAGAAATGATTGCAACTCAGAATATCTGGGTTGTATTCCCAGCCCTGTGTGCTCTTGAGTGAGCCACATTAAAAAAAAAAAAAAGAAATTAAAAAAAATCCGCTGAGAAAGCCTTTATACCTCAGTTTCCCTACATCTACAGAAATAATAAGTAAACGGGAGTGATCTCATTTGTGCCTGGAAAGCATGTTGAGATGATTTTGTGGAAGACGCTAACGAAGTGTCATGCATTATTATTGCATTAGGCTGACAGTACTTCCGAAATCCATCTGACATTTCCCACTTGACACTGATTGTGGGTGGTAACACTTCGGTATTAATTTTAAAGAGGATGCATTATAGCACTGCCTGATGTATAATCACACGGTTTATGATTAAAGCATTTTCTAAGAAAGGCAGTAACCTGTGAGATCCTCTCTCTTTTTCACTTCGTTAAACTACGGCGTTACGAGGTGTACTGTTTCCTCACGGATCCTGCCAAGCAGCTCTGCAGTGCCCCTCACAGCTACGTGTGAAGTATCGAGGTGAAGTTCCTAACTATATTTGGGTATCAGAGTTTATTTCCTCTACTCTCCTGAAGGTTAGCATGACGAGCGGTTGAGGAATGCTAGGGGAAACCGTCGTTAACATGAGCAGGCTGTGCCCGAGCTCGGATTGCCCGGCCAAATCCTGTTTCATCTTGCGAGCAATTAAATCGCCAGGCGCCGGGACGGGGCTCGGACCACACAAACACAGGATTGGGTCTGTTCCGTTATCGTCTCGCCGAGACCGGTCCTCCACGTCGCAGATAAGAGCGGCTCTCCCGTACGTTGTCCGCCGTCGGAGCCTGGCGTTGAAGTGGAATACTCCCCGGTCGGACGTGCCTGTAAAGCAGGGTGGTAGGAGAGGAAATTTGGGGAGGAAATGAGTAAGTCGGCAGCCCGGCCCAGCGCGGAGCTGCGAGGCAGGGTGACTGCAGCGGGGAGGAAGTTTTGCAACCACTAACCCTCATGTCTGGGTTCCTCTCTGAAACAGCCTCATCAGTGAAAAAGCTAAGATCGGAGGATTTTGACTGCGCGATTAAGGCGAGACGCAGCGATCTATTGCTAGGTCTGAAAAGAGGGGGAGCACGCACAGCTCCTCCTTAGAGGCGCTCAGCACCCAAGGGAGGAGGAGCATCCTTAGAAAGCAGCCTGTTGCATTAAGTTACTGGGTTTTTATCTTCTGTTCTGGGTGACTTTTCTGTCCTTTGCAAACTGAGTACTGTCAGCGATGATGCACACTGGCGCTTTATGTTTCCCTGAGGAGTTTAAGATGAGATTTCTAAAAGGTGCATAGTCACATTGATACTTAAAAACTGTGGAGGGGGATTCTCTATTTCTCATGATATTCGCATCAGAGAATTTCATGTAAAAAGAATATACTGGCATGTGTACATTCTTATAATTTCACGTGCCTGTCTACATGCTTTTCATTTTTTAAAACTGACTCCTGAGCAGTTGGGTCCCCGGAAGAATGAGATGAATGAGAAGGGCTAACTATGGGGAAGGGGGGAACCAGAAGCAAGTGGTGATCCCGACAGAAAAAGTGGAAATTAAACGTGACTTTCGACTGCCAACGGGGTGTTGGTTCGTTATATTGTCTCCATCAACAACTCTTCGGCTTTTTTGATTATTTTTTTAGAATACTGCTGAAGTGAAAAAACCTCTTTTACAACTGCCTCCTCCCAGTATTTTTTTTCTGCCATTATTATCAAAATACTGACCATTAGTAAAGTTTGGGTATGATGTGGATTATCCACCTTTGTTTACAAAGCACTGTTTACATTCTTTACGGTTGTCACTTTTAAATTAATAAGAAAAGAAAATTTTGAAGGGGGTGGATGGGTGTGTGAAGTCCATTCTTTGAATACTAGATACTTGCAAAGCAGCTGCTAGAATGAAATATCCCTGGCTGCTTAGTGAGAGGATAGTTCAAATTGTAGTCAAAATTAGGATTGGTGCACCAGATTATGTGTGGGTGTGACGAACGAGAAAGGAAATGCTTGGTAAAGTATTTTTATTTGTAATGTGAAACTAACCTAAAATAATATTAGTGGGTATTAAATTCTGTATGTTCCAGTGGATCAGTTTCAGTGGAATACAGAAAATAGTTCTGCTTATAGTAATAGCTCAGAGAATATTTCTGAGACATTGCTTCAGAAGAATGACTGAAGTTGAAATACTAGTAGTAGGGAATACATGATGCTATAGGTGTGGTATGCATCTTTTATCATCATGATTTCATATTGTTCTAAATATGTGTTTATACAACCTTTAGAGTCTCCACATTAGCATTCATTATATATGGTTATACAGTTGAAGAAACACTTTCTTAGCTACAGCTGGCTTTAAAAAACATTTTAATGGAGCCTTTCACGTCACTCATCTGTAATAGCAAAAAAAGAATATCAGTCGGTGAAAACACAGGTGACTGAAGCAGACTTCTGGCTGCCGCAGGGAAATTTAGAGCCCCATCTAACAGCAGCATCCTTTGGCTGTGGGAAAGCTGAATCCGCTTCCACAGGTTAATTCCGTGGAGTTATTTAAAGTTCTAAAGCTGTCAAGAAAGCTATGGCAAACCAGCTGGTGATCCACCTGCAGGAATATGGGAGGAAATAGGGCAGACCACACAAGTTACAATTCTCTGTCTCCCTTAGAAGAGGGAGAAAATCTGTGGCAAAGGTACTCGGATAGCGAAGGAGTCCTTAGGATGTGAAGGTGGCCTGAGCAGTGATACTTTCCCTGGGTGGGAAGTGGATGTTGGTTCTCTGGGTAAGACTCTGGACTGGGAATTGCATCCGTTTCCCCTCCCTGGCTCTGCCACAGATTTCCTTGGTGAACTAAGCAAGTAGTTAATGGCTCTGGCCTCTGTTTTTCTGTTCACAAAGTGGGATTCTGACCCCTTCCTCCCAAGGGTCTGTGAGGTTAAATAAAAGGATGTTTATAAAGTGAGCTCATATTGTTTTTATGGAAGAGGTGCAGTTTCAACATTTTCAAACAATATCCTCAGCAGAGAAAGAACCTTGGATATTAGATATGCTTACACAGTAATGCTGTTGTACAGGTGTGCTTTCCATCAGTGGTAACATCCCACGATAGCGGGAGGTTCTGTACAAGTCCTTTTTTCTGGGGTGAGGAGAGAGTCTATGGACACCCCGCAAAAGGGAGCCAGCGCTGGCTGCCGAGGGCCACTGCTGCCCTCCAGCTGTGTGACGCCCCCGTGTCACGCTCCGCTAGTCCGAGCTGCCTCTGCAGTTGGGTGCTGGGACACCCTGGATGGTGGGAGCACCTCTTGGGCTGCACAATTCCTTCCGTCCCTACGTAGGGGAAGGGGTCTGCTCCTCTCACCTCGCCCTAAGTGGACCTGGTTCCCCTCGTGGGGCTGCTGCATGTGTTACCAAATGCTCTCTCTGTGTACATATACGCCTTATGACATGCCTTCAACCTTTCTTCACTCCCCCCCCCCCCCCCCCCCCTTAATTTGGAGGATGTAGTTCAGCTGGTCCTTTTCAACCTTTTGTTAATAAGTGCCATTTATTGCGCTGCCTGTTGCTAAATATTTGGTGCTGCTCAGTCTCACCCTTCCCCCCCTCCTCTTTTGGCGGAGAAAGGACGCAGCATATTTCCAGAATATATACTCTAATTCCAGCGATGAGACTACTGTACATCTGGCGCTCTCAGTCTCCTCTGTGCACATTACAGCACGCTGAACCGTAGGCGAGGGGACGAACGACCTGTCCCCGCACGGCGGGACACGGTGATTACTGCCGAAAGTGTCACAGAGACATCGCCAGGCGCCGGATCACCAGCGACAACCCGATGAACTCTTCCCAAAACACAGGCGCGCGTCTCTGCTATCACTTTCTCTTAGGCAGCCCCGGAGCGTGAAAGTTGGTGGTGGGGCGTGCGTAGAGGTAGAAACACGGTGGGAGGTGGAATTGCGGTAGATGTGACTGATTTACGACAGGAGTTTCCTTTACAGTCATAAGGGGAATTTTGCTTGGTCACAGCAAGTTTGAACCCTCATGAAACAGCCTGAATCATTTGAAGTTAAAATAAACCAGAGAATGGCAGGGGGAGGGACATGGCTGTTTAAAAAAAAAAAAAAAAAAGGCAAAAAACACAACGTTAAAATTGTTTCCTTTGGTGCTGACTTCTTAAATGGGAATGTGATCCAGAATAGTTCTGGTGCAAGCCAACATTTGTTTTAAGAATTTTTATTGTCTTCTTTTCTCTCTTCCCCCTCTCCCCCTTGCCCTCCCTCTCTGCTCTGCAGATTTACACTGACTGGGCTAACCACTACCTAGCAAAATCTGGCCACAAGCGGTTGATCAAGGATTTGCAACAGGACATTGCAGATGGAGTTCTGCTAGCAGAAATCATCCAGATCATCGGTAAGACCAGGGCTGAGAGCAGCACTGCGAGCTGACTCCTTGCATGGGGGAATATATAATTCAAGTTGAATGTATTTAACAATAAGATGAACCCTGAATAATACAGTTTGACTGGGTCCATATGTCTCTGATATTTGTGTGGTTCATCCTTGTCTTAATTAAAAAATATGTTTATGTGAGCATGTTTGGAAGTGGCTGTTTAACCATACTTTAAATGGCCAGAACTGTATCTTACACACTTTGAATTGTCAGAAATGAATGCTCCATTAAACCATATGTCTCCCATGTGTGCATTTTGTTAGTTGGAGTGGCTCATACTTTCTGGGATGCCTTGAAACTGTATCCTGACCCTGCAAAGACAATTGTGGAAGATTTCATGTCAGCAGTTATTTTGCAGGGGCTGAAGAATTAGCAGCGACCTCCTTCGCACTTCCCCCTTTGCATGATTTGGCATGTGGAAGCAACTGCTGCTAACAAGAGTGTTGTTACTGTACGACTGAGCTTTACTTAGAAAGGAGCTCTGTGTCAACAAAACCCTGTGCACTTTATTGCTGTGTCTTTTCTGCTCTTCTTGTTTGTTTTTTTGTTTGGTTTTTTTTTGCTTTGTTTTTTAGGTTTGTTTTTGGGGTGGTTTCTTTTTGGCCAGGGGGTGGAAAGGAAAGTTTTATCTCATTGTTTACTTCTGCTTTTCTCCTCACTGTTTTTGTTTAGCAAATGAAAAGGTTGAAGATATCAATGGCTGTCCCCGGAGCCAGTCTCAAATGGTAAGAATAAAATATATTTTTAGTCTGTGTTGGCACCTCTGCGCTTTCCTAAGATGCTTTTTAGTAATGATTTATTTAAACTGTGAATATTCTGTCCCACATTTACCATAAAGTCCTAATTCTCATATAGTGTTCCCGGTACTTTTTTTTCCACATGTGCTTAGTGTTTGTCACTTCATTTCTGTGCTCGCTAACTTTGGGTCTTGAGGTAACCCAGCAGCAAAACTCCATCACTTCCAATTAATCCAGAACTGCCTTAGCAGACCTGTTCTTCTGATGATCCAGATAATTTCATTTAACTTCATTTTTAAGGGCAGCAAATCCAAGAACAAATTTTTAAGTGGAGTCTTTGTGTCTGGAAAACTGGTTTGATGAACAAGACTTGCCAAATTATTTTTGAATATAAATAGCCTTTTGGATTGTCCACTGTAAAGTCCAGTTAGATGCACTGACTCCAAGACTTTCAGAAATAGCACTTTAGTCATATAGCTCTCTGAGCTAGAGTTGGCAGCTGCTTAAAGACATTTTCATACTCTCAGGCAAGAAGCATTTTGTGACTGTGATTCATTCGGAGTCTTATTAATCTTGTACTGTGTTTATGGCTAGTCATCTACATTTAATAAGATAAAGCTTCCTTAGAAGGCTCTGGAATGGACAGGTACAAAATCTGAGCCTCAGTAACATCACCATGCATTTACTGAATCACTTGCAGTTCCAGTCATGCTCCCCCCTGCTGAGGACTTTGCCTTTCTGTTCTCATCCAAATAGTACGTGAATAAGGTGCACGACTGTGTAGCTGGCAAGGATTTTGGAGTATAATGATTTGGATGAGCTTGCATAATAACAAGCTGCTGAAGCTGGGCTTAAAAATGGAAACGGAGTAGGAAAAAATTGCATTTGTTCAGTGTATTTTTTTAAAGGGGGAAGGTGTTTGCAGCTTTTTTGTGCAAAGCTGCAAAAGGTAAAATCAAAAATTTTGAGCAACAGTGAAGTGAATAATAGGGTCTTTCGGTTCTTACTTTTCAAAAAATGTGCAGGTTTAGAATGAGTTTTTTCTCTGGCTTTCAGGCTTTTTGAAATAGCCTGTAGTAAGAATATATGCAATTTCCTTAATAATAGTTATTATTTTAATTACTCATATTACAGCAGCACCTAGTGGCCCCAGCTGAGAACGTTGGGAACTCCAGCGTGGAACTCTAATATTACACACACAGATCGAGAGATAATCACTCTCTACTTTAATCACATTAAAACTTGCCATTCCAGGCAGACAAGACAAACAAGAAGAGACAAAAGCACAGAAAAGTGATATGATTTCCTGAGGTTATGTAACTGGTTAGTGACCATCTAGGATTGCTCAGGGACCCACCACTCTGATGTCTATCAAGCTTCATTTCCATGAGAGAAAACCGAGCTGCAGAGAGAACTATTCACACTAGCAACGTTTGCATCTCCAAAGTGACAACGTTTGGGTACGTTCCCTGTTGATAGGTAAATCTTTACGCAGCATAGAGATTCTAGAGTTCACTTCTAGCCCTGCTGCAATTATGGGGGAAGCATGGTCAATGCATGCCCGTGCCGCAGCAGTACCTGTGGGAATCTCTTTGTGTCCGTCTTCCTCCTCCTTTGAGCCCATCTCTCAGCTCAGCCAGGCCAAAGACGATGGCTCAGGTGCTCTGGGTCTCAAACCAGGCACTTCAAATGCTCCTGCACGTAGTCATACATCGGTGTTTGCACACTGCTAAGGCATCACGTTTAGCCACTCTAACTTGACAGAATTAGATATATTTTTTCATCCTTCTTTGATTTGGTCTCTTTACTGCATTGTTTTGTCTCTACAGTCCGATCAAATTATTTTCCTGCCTTTTGACATACTGATTTTATACTGCTGATTTCTTCGACAGAGCTAGGAAATGTAAAATGTACTGAAGTTAAAGTAGTTCAAACTTGTCAGCTTTCCTCTTGGAGCATCTCAGAGACCCCAGGTTTAAGTCTGCTCCTCATTTGTTTGCTGTGGCTTGTGCACTGACCTAGCCTAGCTGAAGGCACCATCTTATGGCATTTTCAGGTAATTTCCCGTGGCAGTGCTCAGTGTTGTTAGCCCGGTGAGTTAACGATAGGCCAATTCTCTTCTTCTTGTAGCAGTGGGCTCTTGGGTGTTTGTAATGTGCAGAAAGAAAATGTAACGATGGTCAAAGCTGGTTTCCATGTTTGACATATGCCAGTATGTAGCAATATGTCCTGTCAGGATTTGTCAGAACATCAGCCATCAAACCGGCAACAGTCATGGTATTCCTATAGCATGTTTGTTAGCCATACATTCACCACTTTCATTTTAACATTTTTAGTTATTAAACCTCAAGAATCCCACCACCCTTTTCTTTCACATATGTTTTCATGATCCTTGCTCTCATAACTTGCAATTAGGGAGAAATGTTTTCTGTATTCATCTGCCATTTGATACCCTTCCCAGGAGGTGACGTCTAAGACATTTTATTAGCTTAAAAGAAGCTAGAGAGCACTGACATGGATTGTTTGCTGCTGGAAACACTTGATATAGCCTGTAGATGACATTGATATCAAATCGTAATTCATCACGACCAATATTCGCAAGTTCTGTTCCACTCACCATTTGGTTTTCCTTTGGCCAATGGCTTCATCTTTCAAGTGATTTTTAAGGCATCTCAGTTCAGCTGTTACCTTAGTTTGTAAACATCTTTTAATGTTTATTTTAAATATGTATAAAATGCTGCTTTTTTAGTTTTCTTTTAGTTAGGTCTATTGCAATGTGTTGCACTCTCTGCTCATCTTGGCAGTGATATATAAAGTACTTGCAGACAAGTTGAACTGGCTCCACAGGTCCAAGTTCACAAAAATTAAAACGTGTGAATCCCAGCAGCAGCCAGTTTCTGCATAGTTAGCTTTACCAAGATCCTCGTGGCTGTCATTATGCTCGTACATTTGATGTCGCACACTGAATTTGAGAACCTGAGATGTACTGGGGAATAAATTATTTCATATTCAAATCTCAGAAACTTTAAATAAATGAAACTTGCGAGAGAATTGGCAAGAATTTGCTTCTTTGCTGGGTAAATCTACTGTGGTAGAAAGATTCTGGTATTTCTTATGAATGGTTTTAATAAAGATAATAAGGATTTTAAACTGTGTATTATAACATACCCTGTCTGTCTACAGCGTCATATAGAGTCTTCTGCTTGTCTTGGCTATTTTTTTCTTTATGGGTATGCATTCAAGGAGGAATATGGCACTTCAGCTTTTTTTTCATCATCTCTTTCAATCCCTTCAATGTAAAATAATACCACATTCATTTCTATCTTTTCCTTGTATGAATTATTTCGTAAGTCTATCAATTAAGGAAACCTCAAATCATCTTTATTTAGAAGATAATAGTCTTTCAAGGTTTGCCTTTTGATAGAACCAAAAGCTAATTCCTTTCTGCTTCTTTATAAGCCATTTATTTCTTTAATTTCTGTGGTAAGTTCCCCAATTGTTAGAAAAAAGCAGGTAGTGCCCTGGGTAGGAAATATGTTATGAAGCTTTTCTCTAATGGTCCAAAGAGAAAGAATTCAAATTCTTTTTTCTTTCTGAATATAATAAAAATGCACTGGAAGATCTCCAGTGTTTTCTTTCTAAACAGATCATATCAAACATACAGTAAGCATACAGAGTATCAAATTTAATCCATCCTGGGCTTGTCAGAGAAAATGCAAGAGAATCAAAAAGTGTTCAGCTGAAAATCTTTTTATGGTGACATTTGCAGTATTGTCCCTAGAGACTTTTACAAAACTAATGTTTCTATTCTTTCCTCATGCAGTCTATGGTGCTTTCAGCTGCATAAATAGTAAAATAAATTCAAAGTTGCCAAAAATTTTTAGTATATTGCTTTTCAAGTTGATTTTTCCTTCAGAGATTGATGTTGTCTTATGAGCTGTTTTTTCTTCCTTAGAATTACTCTTGCTACTTCCCATGAGAACTGCCTATGCCAGTACGCATCTCTGTACAAAAGCATTCTTACCTGAAGTTAGTAGCAGGGGTTTTCTCATAGTTATCGAAGGGCTGGAGAGACCCTTCTTATTGAAAAGACTTCTAATGTAGTTGCATACATTTAATGAAGACTATTTTTCATTTTGTCAGTCTTATCTTTGGCACAGTTTTCTACCAGTTTATATAACCAAAGGTATGCTTCAAAGGTACATTTTATGGTTTAGGATACAGACATGCTGCAGTCCAACAGAGGGAGTTGAGTTCAATAAAAATACAGGTCCTGCCTACCACATCCTGGAAATCAGGGAGTTGGAAAAGGTGTTGGAGCTGTAGCACATTGCCAAATGGATATAAACATGCAGTAAAAAGTTGCAGTTAGCAGAGCTGACACCGTCTTTGGGTGAGTAGCAGTGTATCTGTAAAAAGTGGCAATCAGTGTGACTATGTGCAGTACTAATAAGATCATTTCTACAACATTGTACTTGATTTCATTAATAACGCCTTTAAAAAAGATGTTAATAAATTAAAAATGTTTCAGAAAAGAGCCACAAGAATGCCAGGGATTTTGCTTTATTCTATGAGACTGAAGAAAAATGATGTACTTTAGCAAGAAGAAGGTGGTGTAAGGGAATGACTCTGGGAGGGATCACACACCAGGGAACATTTTTGTGATAGAGAGGACTTTCTGTGACATAGTTAAAGAAGTGTGTGAAGCCTGAAGCTGAAGTAGGACAAAGTGACTATGGCTATACTGGTAGACATTGCTTTGTAATTTATTGCGTAGCGTTCCTGTAGTCCCACAAAAGCCCCCAGTGGCTCCTTCTTTGCTCGCATGCTTGAGCTTTTCTCCGGAGGAAGGAAGTCAAGGTTGCAAGGGGAAGAGGTGCATGAAAATCTCTCCTTAGCAGGGAGTCAGCCTGGGGACAGGATGAATAGGTGGAACCCGAAACTACTAAGTGTGCCCCAGGGTATACCTGCCCTACAGTATGTATACTTCCCTTCAGTATAGACACCTGCCTTCAGATGTCCTCTGACAGGGATGTTGCTGGGCAGACACTGTTGAGCGACATCCCTCGGTATCCAGGAATGTCAATAGCCAAGGACGAGAACATCAGCATTAGCATTCTGTGTCTAAATTCTGTGTCTAATTCTTTGCAAAAAACAGAATAGTTTTGTATAAAGTAAGTGTTGTAGGTTCTACTAAGGCCCATAGAATTCCAGATGAAAATGTGTGGGGTATGGTTACATGGAGCTCCTTGAGGACTGGGAAGCCTGAAAATATCATCCCTACATTCACCGTCAAGTGGGCCCATGTGTGACCTCTCTCTGTTTGCACATGAAAATATGTAAGAATATTCTGGCCTTGCTGGTGCAGTTGTTGGTGAGATTGGCTTTATGGATTCAAGATATACTTTCTGTGCTTTGGAACAGCTCCAGGTGAGCCTTTACACAAGTGTGACGTGTTGAAATAAATACAGAAATTCGGCTAAGTGTAGAAATATAGTCCCTTACAACTGGAAATTCAGCCTGAGTTTTGAAGACTAATCCCAGCTCCTTTCAGGTGCAGGCCAGTCTCTTCCCACAGTGACACCTGCACAACCCCCTTTTGTTTAAATTCACATTGTCACCCCATGGCTACCAGTGGATCTTCGCAGATTTCCTGACTGGCTGCTATGAGAGTTTTGTGAAAATACAAGGCAATAAGAGACTCTAGTTTTGTCAGCTGTGCAGATTTAGTGTGTTTAAGTGAATGGAATACAAGACAGTAGTCTCATTGCTCTTTTTCCACGGTGTATGCTTACATATGTAGTTTTCATAAATTAAGTGAATAGCCTGAACCATAGATCACTCTGTTTTGGGGAAGATGCAGGTTGCATAAGAGGCCTGAGAAAACAGCCTCAGTTGGTACAAGTCTATTAAAAATGTGGTCAGAAGGAATGACTTCTCACAATATGGGCAGGACGGAGTCAAAAACTCATTTCCCTGTCCTCTGTGGTAGGTAAGGGGTATCTAGGATTTGATAACGGAGTAGCCTTAAGAGGGAAAAAATAAAAGTACTTTTAGAAAAGGATGACAGGTTCACAGCATGATATCTAGGGAAGTGATCTCAGTAAAGCTAGAGAAAAAAAATGGTAGTAATTAAAATTTGAGCTCCTGAGTGAGGTTTCCTGTGTTTATAGATAGAAAAGCTCATATTTTAGCTGCCTTACATAGAAAGAATCTGCAAGACATAGTCATAGCTTGTGTGTGGGTGTTTGGGGGAGAGCAGACTTGAAGAATATGCCCGGGTGTTAGGTAAAGGACTGTGTGGAAAGGATCAGAGGAAGATTAAGAGTTTTGCTTGAATTCGCAACTAGTTAGAAAGATAATTTTAATTTCTAAGAGTATATTCAGATCTGGAACAAAGAAAGAGAGAAGATTCTCCTTCCAGTGACATTATAACTGCATTCTAGATTACTGTAATCCAGATCATTGCCTATTTGGCATGCCCACATCAGGAGTATACATACTTATTTTTATTTGCCAGAGAAGTTTTCAATGTACAACACCAAAATCAGCACAGAGGGGCCTTTACCTTTTGTACACAGGACGTGTACAGCCATGAGAAGGCTGGTAAGCATGGTTTCTTCTCTATCCTGTCAACTTCCTGGCAATACAGATCGAATGCCTTATCTTTTGCCTTCATGTGTACACTTAGCATGGGAATTTCCAGTATCATTTTAAAATTCCTCTCTGCTCTGCAAGTCTCCCTCTCTGCCAGGTGTGTTATGAAGGACCGAGTCGCACTGGCAATGAGCAGTCATGTCTGTGTTACAATGGGAACTTTCTCTCATGGGCTTCCTTGGGTGAAGTAAAAGACCCTCTCATCTTGGAGACCTGGTACCTCTTGGAGCAGACCCTGATCTGCCTTAATTAAAAGTCCACACTTGGATTTCTGTTCCCATTGTTGAAAGCAGAATTTGGACAATAAAATAGATCAAAGGACTCCGAGTTGCTCTTGATAACTGCCCATATTATCCATACCTTTGTGTGGCCTCAAGCCAGGGTGTTAGCCAGAAGGCACTTTTTATGAGGACATTTTGCTCCTGCATGTTACCCAGCTCCCAACAACTGCAGTTCTGCCTTGGACACTGTAAGTGGTGGCAGAAGTATCATGCTTCCCATTCCCTGGGAAGAATTTGTCATGGTAATGCACAGCTTATATGTTCTTTGGTGTCCCTCCTCCTCAAGAATTTACTTACCAGTTAATTCAGCATTTTTGAATCCAGCTCTTGTGGTTTGGCAGAGTAAAGCCTCACGCAATTCTTTTTTTTCAGGACTATGTGTAAAATACCCATTGGAGCCACACCGATGACAAATACTTCTTCTCCCAGTCTGTTCAGTCCTACCTTGCAACAGTGGCAGCTCTGGAGTGAGGCAGGCAAGGCTGATACAGCTCCATTATGAAAGGGTCTAAGTAGATGCTTATCTGTGCAGGAAATGATGCTTCTCAACATGATAGATATGCAGATTTCCCATTTTCTGATGGTAGTTTCAAGTAGACCCATACGATTTTTTACAGAACTAGCTATGCTTTCTGAGATTCCTCACTAGGTAGGTGATTTACATTCAACTTGTACCCTTACTGGGATTCCCAGGAAAGTGCCCAAGACTGTCATAGCAAGGAGCATGTCTTAGCTATCCTTCTGAAGGTGTTTCCTTGGACAAGTCCTCTCATTTCCTAGGTAGGTTCAGAGTGTGATCTTCCCTTTGAGAACGAACCCCATTCCCACACCCTTCCCCAGTGACTGTCTTCAGCTGTTCCAGGGAAGACTTTCTGGGACACGCTTGACACAGCCAGCCACTTGCAGTACACTGTACAGCGTAGGACGTACAAGATGGCTTCAGAGCATTTACGATTCTTTTGGCATCCACTGAGTGTTCAAGCTGACTGTCTCATTGAGGTGTCCCATATTTCCTTGGCTGATGATAGGAATGTAACTACTAAGATGTGTTTTCATTTAGCTCTGTTCCAGGTTTATATAGCCCTGAAGCTTATTCCTGCAGTCAGAGAAATCCTGTGGCACACAATTCATATGTCATGTCCTGGAGCTCAAAGTAGTGAGAAATTATCATCAAGCCTTCTACGCACGTACTCATATCACCACCTAAAAAAAATAGGGTTGACAGCAGGAATGTGTACGAGATCTTCCACGTGCGAGGAAGTGGCCACTGTTGAACCAGCATAGTGAGCATCAGGTTATACCTGACTGCGGTTAATTTGCTCAGGGCACTGGACACTTTGGAGAGTGAAATAAACCCTTTCAAACTCTTGAATCATAAATGATAAGTGCAGGACAAAATTTTAGAAGCTGACCTTCAGGACTGGACTCTTCCTCTTTGTTTTAGACACCAATAAACCCTTTTTATAAACTTGTGTATGCCTTATAGGGGGCCCATGGCTTTTCTGCATAATCCTGAATGCCAGACAATTAAAAAATTCTCTGGCTAACAGCAAGGCATGTAGGTATATCTACAGTGTAAATATACAAATAGGTAATGCAGATTGAAGAATAGTTACAGGAAGTAATGTCTCCTCAGTATAGAAATTGAAGTTTATTTTTTGTTTGCAGATGAAATTAACTTGACATAAAGACTAGTGTAAAAATGAAAATGAGAGTATCAAAAATAGAGGTGTGTGCCACCCCAAAAGAAAAAAAAATAAGGGCAATAATGTTGGACCATCTAAGGATACATTATGGGAGTAATTGTGATAAAATGAACGGAGGGAATAAAGGAAGGAAAGAGGACAGAATTTCTGTAAGGGTAAAGTTAAAGATGTTAATGTTAAAGATGATTGACATACAAGGATGAAGATGTTGGAATTCTGGTTCCAAGTTTTGCTGAAAAGAGATTATTAAGGTTATTAACATAGCCAGTTTGAGTAAGATGAGAGGCAAATTGGTTTAGCATGAAACTGGCAGAGGAGGAATTCTGACTGCTTTTGTGAACAAACTCTAAAATTTCTAAAAACTCTAGAAATGGAAGAGAAAAATTAGATGGGGTGAGAGCTGGACAGAC